>NC_050575.1:240690630-241890630 GCF_011100635.1 Trichosurus vulpecula | reverse complement strand
GGAAAGTACTTATTGAAGACCTTTTGATTAACTCTTAGATATTACTAGATCTCAAGCAGTGTCGATGGCTGCCAAATTGATCCTACTTCTAGATGCCAAAGAAACACCACCAAAGGGAGAACTTTTATTATTATTTATTTCAGAGGGAGAGCTAGATTAATGTGTTTTTTCTCTTAGGAAAGTCAAACCCTAAATAGAACAAAAGTCAAAGAGACTTTTAAGAAAGAGCTTTCAAAATTTGAAATTTTCTTTTCTTTCTATTGGTCTAGTCTAATGGAAAAAATCTTCCTAGTTGTACAAACATTCTTTTCATACATCAAAAACAGGTATCATTTCTCTGATAAGAAGTTTGGTGGGAAGAAAAAGAAGACAGTCATTGGAGGACCACACTGATGTGACACAACACAGTACTTCTTTTCTTGACCACAATGACGTTATTGATTTCAATTCATTTAACCCTGTTTGCCTCTGTTCCTCACCTATAGAAATGAGCTGGAAAAGGAAATGGCAAACCACTTCATTATCTGTGCCAAGAAAACCCCAAATGGGGTCTTGAAGAGTTGGACACTACTGAACCAACTGAACAACAACAATGCAGCTCATACTGTGTACAATTCACTGTGCTACAGGCTTGGAGGGATACAAAGATTAAAAACCTTGTGACTGCTGTCTACTTTTGATGATTCACATGAGCATAAAATTACACTGCCAAAAGGACTCCAAAAACATTGTCAAAGAGCATGAAATTGGGGGAAAGAAAATAAAGACCTTAGGGGAACAGGTGGTATTCTTGTTATTGTTGCTTTAAGAAGAGAAAGGTAGATGTAGGAAGTGACAGCTAGTTAAAGAGATGTTATCTGAAGAGATGTTTGGTATTTCTGGACTATAGTTTAAAATATAGGGATTGCAGACTCTTGGACAAATTTGATTGAGGCCAACACAGATGGTAAAAATGTGTTTGCTCAGAATCTTACAAAGCTAATCAAAAGAGCTTTAAACTGAAAAAACAAAGAACAAAACAAAACAAAAAGGGGTAGGAGAAACCTGGCCATGTAGCTCCACCAAACTAGATATGATAGAGAATAACTATAATGAAGAAAGAATAATGGTAGAGAAGGCCAGAAATTCACAAGAGAAAAAAATACCAAGTAATAAAAATCCATGGACTTAGATGACTATATAAAAATGAATTACATTGGGAAACACAAAAGGTGAACTAGAGAGTTTCAGGCAAAAAAGCAAATTTGACCTCAAAGTTTATCACTGACCTTGATTGGTTTAGGAGATATGATTGTAATGTATCTTTGGAATACTGTAACTTTTTCAAAAGGAATAGGATATTTAGAAAGGGAGAAGGGGGAATAGCACTGAATATAAAGAAGATACACTCATGTGAGGAAATCTATGAACCAGAAAGGGATGCATGTTGGGAAACATTTGGGTAAAGACCAACAAAGGCAGAAACTGAAGTAATAATATCATTGAATGTAATACAGTCTACCTAGGTGGAAAATAAAAATAGGGGGTGAAGCCAAGATGGTGGCTGGAAAGCAGGGACTTGCTTAAGCTCCCCCCAGATGCCCATAAAACACCCATAAAAATGGCTCTGAACAAATTCTAGGGCTGTAGAACCCATGAAATAGCAAAGGGAAGCAGGGCTCCAGCCCAGGACAGCCTGGATGGTTGCTGGGAAGGGTCTGTCGCACAGTGCTGGTAATGAAGTGGAGCAGAACCCAGCATGGGCTGCGCCAGGACCAACCAGACCAGAAGCCAGGCAGAATAGGCATAGAGCCCTGAATCAGTGAGCTGTAGCATTTACCAGCCTTCTCAACCCACAAATGCCAAAGACAACAGAGAAGGTTAGTAGGAAAAGCTGCTGGGACAGAGTGAAAAGAGTTGGAGGTCAGCCACTTCCCAGGGGGCAGTGGAGGTGGTGCAGCTCTGAGGCTGCTTCCAAAGCTACAGCTGCAGTTGCCTCTGGCCCCAGGCCCACCTGGTGGGAGGAATTAAGCAGAGGATTAGAGCAGGACAGCAAAGTCTGCTTTGCCCTGCCTGGATCTGGGCCGCAATCCTGGTTGGCAGTTCTAGGGGGAGAAGGAACACTGGTGTGGCAGAGCTTGCTGTGTAGAAGTAGCTCCGAAAATAGCAGTGCAGCCCCTCAAGCTTGGGACAAAGTACTCTCTACTCTACAAGCAGTTGTACCCCAACAAAAAGCTCAAGGGTCAAGTAGTTGGTTGGGAACATGAACAGGCAGCAAAAACGGATTCAGATTCAGACTCAGACTTTGGAATCTCTTTTGGTTGACAAAGAACACCAAAACATACAGCCAGAAGAAGTCAACAAAGTTAAAGAGCCTACATCAAAAGCCTCCAAGAAAAATAGGAATTGGTCTCAGGCCATAAAAGAGCTCAAAAAGGATTTGGAAAAGCAAGTAAGAGAAGTAGAGGAAAAATTGGGGAGAGAAATGAGAGTGATGCGAGGAAACCATGAAAAACAAGTCAATCACTTGCTAAAGGAGACCCAAAAAGATACCGAAGAAAATGAAAATAAATGAGGAGTTTAGGGAACAAATCTATCACTGACACAGAATCATGACATAGTGGTGATAGGGGACCTCAATTATCCAGATATCTGACATATATGTCTCTCTGTCTCTCTTCCTTTGTATCTCTCTTTTTGTTTTTCTGTGCCTCTCTGTCTGTGTCTCTGACTCTGTCTCCCTCTTTGTTACTTTCTGTCTCTCTCCCACCATCCTTCTTCCCTCACTCTCTCCCCAAAATCAAAGCACTTAAAAAGTTCTTGATAATGATAATAACATTCCTCAAAAGTTGGAAGGAATGACACTAGAGACTCTTCTTCCAAATTTGATTATGAATAAGAAGGAAGAAATAGTTGTTGGAGCTGAAGTGTTTAGAGGAAGTGATTGCTCCGTCTCAGGGCTTATGATAGAGAAGAAAGTCACGTAAAGCCTGACACATGCCTTAGATTTGAGGAGATCAGATGTCAAAGGGCTTAGGGCAGAGTAAGAAAAATCTCACGGATTAAAAAGACACAGAGTACATCCACCTCAGAAGGACTCAAAATAAAGGGATTCAAAAATGAAATTCTAAAGAAATAAAGAGAAATAATTCTAAGAAGGAAGAAAAGAAGATGTCTAAAAAAGCCAGGTGATGGAATGGGTAGAATTTGAGAACTGGAGTCAAGAAAACCTGGGTTCAAATCCTGTCCCAGACACTGATTAACTGTGCGAACTTGGATAAGTGACAATCACTCAGCTTCTATTTCCTCATCAACATAATAGATATAATAATCACAAGATTATTGTGAAGGTCAAATAAAATAATAAATGTAAAGTGCTTTACAAAAGAACTTTACAAACCTTAAAGTACTGTGTAAATGCTAGCCTTGATTCTTGGAAAAATTCTAAGCAGTTATCAATAAAGAGATGGTTAGGGAATGCATAGAAAAGGAAACAGTCATACAGAGCCAATATGATTTTCATTAAGAAAAGATAGTACCAGATGAACACCTCCATTTTTCAAAGGTTTACTTAACCAGTTGAAAAAGAGAAAGCAGAAAATGCAATTTTCCTGGATCTTAGCGGTGAATTTAACAAAATCTTTCACGCTAATCTTATGGACAATATGGGGAAGTATACAATGGTGCAGTTATATGGATTTGAGACTGGTTAAATGACTGGACACAAAGGTCTTTAATACCTTTCACTGAGATCTCTCACAAAGTATCCCAATTATTTACCACGAGTAACATATACACACAGCCCAGATGAAGGCATATAATGGTGTGCAATTAACTGGAACAAAGTAAAATAATCAAATGTATAGATTTATACAGGAAATCTTATAACTTTTTATATCTTTCAAAAATATTAATGTGCAATATTTTCTTTTTGGTACATTCACCTTTCTTACATTAAGAGGCATAGTTTGTAAGATTTTAACATGTATTCTTTAATTCTTTATCATGAAACTATACACTATTACAATACAAAAATACAGATAGTAAGGACACCTTTTGATGAACAGCCCATTTTTCCAAGGCTAGCCTTGGCTATAGCACATAGGTTTTCATTAGGGGTTAAATTAGACAAGTCCCCAAGGCAATTGAATCATATTTATCTTGGATAAATTTCTTAACCCTTCATGCCATGTGGCATGGTTCAAGGTTATATTGTAGTATTCCATCAACATTTTTGAATTTCTGTTTCTCAGAACATCATATGTTTTTTAAAGTTCCTCATTCCTTCAATTCAGATAAAACTCCTAGGCCTACTAGAAGTAAAAAGTTCCCTAGATGTGTTTTGGTTAGATGTTCTATAGTCTGATAAAAATGTCCAGATGTTATAGGCTCACCTAAACTTCTCCGCCAATAACTTTGGTATAACATTAAAAGAAAAAAGCACTTTTGCCAGTAAAAGTCATCTTTTTCAATCTTCAGTAACCCAATATTTATATGTCTTGCCCATAACAATTTTTTCCCTTAATAGCAGTGATTTACACTCTTTTTTTTGCTAAACTTCTAACAATTCTTCCAATTTTCAAGAAAATTGCATTATACCCTAGAGAAATCAATAACAAACCCTGCAGCTGCTGGGCCCATTTGAAGGTCAGTGTTTTCTGATGATTAATTAGGTGTTTCTCAGCAATAGTTTATAAGTTTTGTCATTGTTTTTTCATTTTCAAATACACTTTCATTTTTGCTTTTCTGTGATTGATCATATTTCATTTGGGGTTTGAATGTCCATGAAATGACTGACACCCATCAACAATTGCTACAATAGCTTTAAGAGTCATTGAAGTGTGCTCTTTAAGAGCTACAACTTTTGTTTATTTCCTTGTAACAATATTCATTCTTAAATTAAAAATATAAAAAAGAGAACAATTTAACATATATATTATACAAAATCATCCATTAGTAATCTACATTAGTAGAAGTACGCATTATTACCATTTCATTCACAAAATGAAACCATATCAAAAATATTATTTGTCCCATGTGATTCTTACTTCATCAAAATGGTACTTTTATCAAATTCTCATATGGCAAAAAGCTGGGAATAACAGGTAACAAGATGACAAAGTGAGGATCTAACAGTATTTCCACATGATAGAATGTTGAGCCAAAACTAATAGCAACAAATTTAATAGGAACCAATGTAAAACTTTACACTTGGGTTTAAAATATCAACTTTACAAGTACAGGATGATAATGGCATGATTAGATAGCAGTTTGTTTAAAAAAGGCTTGGGCACTTTAGTAGACTGAAAGCTCAACTCAAGTCAAGAGAGTATGACATAGCTGTCCAAAGAGTTAATGTGACTGCAATCTACATGTAATTTTGATATGGGTTCATTTTGTGCTTATCACTCGATGACAACTATGAAGATGGAGAGCAACAGCAATGGTGGGACTTTGTCAAATGGTAGCTATAGAGGTGGCATATGGAAGCAAGGGCAGTCATGCAGGACACCTCAAAGCCTTGACAAAAGGCAATGTAGGATCCTACACCCTACATACAGAGAAGCAGCCTGCATCCAGTATCAAATGCCTTTTAAATTCAAACATTTAGCCCCCTTCTCTGCTCCATGGATTGTTTGAGATGGTTAAGCTCTGAGTGAGTTCAGTGTTAGGCTGGTTATTTGCATCAGTATGAGAGAGAATGGAGACCACAGAGAATGAAGAAGGAAAGTGAACAGTTTCTGACCTCTTTCAAAATCAGGTATTTACCTTGCATTATTGTGCTTGAAGTGAAAATCAGACTCATTCATACTCAAATGTAAGTATAAAAAATATCCTAAATCTAAAGGAAACTGTCAAAGCACCTCATTCTTTTCTTCCAGTCTTACTTTTCATTGGATTTCATAGTGTACTCCTCCCTCTCAGCAGAGAACCTTGCCTCCTTCTTTACCGAGAAAATGAAGGCCATCCGCCATGAACTTCCTCCTCTTCTAAATCTCAAAACCCCACTATGTTATGTCCTATTCCCTTTGCTTTGTTCTAATCTCTGACAAAGAGGTGGTTTCTCCGCTTGCCAAGTCCAATTCTTCTACTTGTGCCCTTAATCCCATCACCACCCATCTTCTCTTGGGTCCACTCGTCTCTTTCACCTTCAAGTTTTTATACATGGCACTGATTTGCCCATCCTTAAAGAATCTTTATTTGACCTTCAGACTATGTCTCCTCTCTCTCTCTTCCTGCCAGACTCCTAGAAAAATATATGTACCTTTGTTGCTTCTCCTTCCTCACCTCCCACTCACTTCTCAGTCCTTTGCAATCTGGCTCCCAGCCTAAACACTTAACTGAAATCACTTTCTCCAAGGTTATCAACTATATCTCAGTTGCTATATCTGATCACTTTTTTGAAGTTCCCATCCTTATGGAACTCTCTTTGGACACTGATGACCACCCTTGCCTCTTAAATACTCTCTACTCTCTTGGCCTTTCATGACACTGCTCTCTCCTTGTTTTCCTCTGATCTTTCTGACTACTCTACCTCAAATTTCCTTTTCTAGATCATCATATATATCTCACTCTGTCACTGTGGATGTCCCCAAGGCTCTGCCCTGGGCCTTCTTTTATTTACATATCCTTACTGTAGGTTATTTCCTCAGCTCCCATGGGTTTAATTATCATGTCTATACAGATGACTCCCAAATCTACACATCTAGCCCTCATTTCTCTCCTGAGATCCAATCTTGTATGTCTGATAGTCATTTCAAACTCAACATGCCCTGAATGGATCGCATTCTCTTCTCCTCATAACCTCCATTTATTCCAGGGGTTCTTAATTTTTCAGTATCACAGACCTCTGGAAAAGACTATAGTCTCCTCAGAATAATGTTTTAAATGCATAAAATAAAATACATAGGAATGCAGAAGAAACTAATTATCTTAAAATATAGTTATCAAAACATTATAAAATTATTTTAAATAAGTTCATCTCTTGAGACTTTAGGTTTTAAGGGCCTCAGGTTAAGAACCCTTCCTTTCCACAAACATCACTATTTCTCATCAGTACTGCCATACATTCAGCCATCCTAGTTTGCCTCAAAGTTATCTTTGCCTCTTTCCTTTCTTATATGTATTTAGTGGCCAAATTTGGTCAACTTTGCCTCCACAGTACCTATCATATCCAATTCCTTCTCTCCCCTGACATCATCGCCATTCTAGTTGAGGCCTTAATCACCTATCACTGAAAACTATAGTAATAGATTCTTAATTGAGCTCTCTGTTTCTAGCCTCCCAAATAATCCAGTTAAGCACAGGTCTGAAACAGCAAGGCAATAATAACAACATAGATGATAATTGTCAAAATGCCTATGTAGTTCTGTATTGCAAAGTATATGAGACTCTCCACATAGAAGGTAAAAGAAGTAACCCAGTTATTCAGACCCCAGAAAATCATATCCCATAACCAGATGTTCAGCTCCCATAGCCAGTCAGCCTACTTTATCATAACAGCAAGGAACTTAAAACACCATATCACAGCCTGGAAACTCACCAGCCCAAAACCTCTCCAACCCCCTGCTGGGGTCTTCTCCAAAACAAATTTGCAGTACAGCCTATTCAGTTCTAACAATCATGAAGGCAGTCATTTGCAGCCATTAGTAGCCATAACATCTTTATCTCTCTCTCTCTCAACATTTTCTGTGACATAACTTCCTTTTCCTGTCAAGAATGTCTTGGGCTTCCTGTGATGTAAGCAGGTCACATGGCCTATTAATGAGTGGGAAAGATCTTCAAATCCAAACTTCTACTACAAGGTCTGAAAAAGTCATGCTTCTGTTCCAGAATTTCAGGTGACTCCCTATTATCTTTAGGAAAGAATAGGAATACCTCAGGTTGGTATTTAAAGACCTTCACAATCTGGCTCCAGACTATTTTTCCAAATTCATTTTATAGTATACCCCTTCCCTCATTACAGTTTCAGCCAAAATTCATGTACTTATTAGTCCTTACATTCCAAATTCCATCTCCTGACTCCACGACTTTTCACAAACTATTCTACAATAGTAATGCAAAGAGTAATGCTTATGTAACTCTAGAGGTCACCACAGTAGCCTTGTATCTGATGAGGCAGATAGAAAAAGTCTCCAGGTTTATGGTAAGTCTCCCCTCGAAAGTGTAGTGATAAACCACATGAATGACTCATAAATATTCCCCCAATTAAGGAACTAATTCTATAACATTGGGGCTGAAGAGTTGGGATCCCAGCCCTGTTTTAGGAAAGGCTGCTCTCTCCTCCAATTACCAGAGCTGTCCCACACCCACAGGCCCCACACAATGAGATACAAGGAAATGCAAAGACAGGGTCAACCATAGCCATTTATAAGAAATATGAGGAGATCAGCTGGGCATAATGTTTAATACAATAAAAGGACATAATTAGAAACAGGTGCTTATCACCCACCTCTGACGTAAAGCTGGAGTCCAGAGAAAGGACCACTTAGCCCTAGGGTCTACTTTTCTCTCAATACTCCAGCCACAAGGGTAAGAACCTCCATTAAAAATTAAATCATACCTCTCATTCATCCCCTTAGTTTTCACCACTCATAGTCTTGTTTGGAGGAAGGGAACTGAATATGTTGCTGCCATTAGCAATCATGTTTCTGCTTTATGGAGTAGGGAGGAGATATAAGACTTCTCTCCCTCTTCTTCTTTCCTCGTGTCTTCCCAAAACTCTAGTGGGAAGGCGGAGGGCCCAAACTCCAGTCCTGATTTCTTTTTAACCTCCTCTCTTCCAGTGCAAAGTCTTTGTGGTCAACCCAGGCTTTATAAGATAGTCTGCACCCAGAAGTCATTTTTGTCTTTAACAATTCTTGGTTTCCTTTGAGTTACAATTAAAATGCTACTTTCTCTAGGAAACCTTTGGTTTTAGTTCTTCAAATCATCTGAATTTATTTTTCTGTGTAAGTCTTATATTTCCCCAATAAAATGAAAGATCTTTGAGGGAAAGGATTGTTTCATATTTTTATTCCCTCAGGCCTAGAACAGTATCATACATAATAAACAATTAATAACTACATGTTGAATTATCTGAACGAACGGATATGTACATGCCTTCTAGATTCTAAGTTACATGAGGGCAGGGACTGTCTTATTCTATTTTGTGTCTCCCTCAATGTCTCACATAATATTTTGCACATGGTAGTCAAACTAATGCATGTACTAGCATCTTCTCTTGTGGTTTTAGACATTTTGGTAGAAAACTAAGAGACTGAAGGATTTGCCAAGGGCCACCTAACCTGTATATGTCAGAGTTGGAACCTGACCCCAAGTTCTCCCAATTCTAACATCAATAGCATCATTCTGCTACTCAAATTATGAATAATAATAATAATACCTAACATTTATGTAGCACTTTGAGGCTTGCAAAGTGCTTTACAAATATTATCTCAGTATTTTATCACAACCACCATGAGAAATAGTTGCTACCATCATCACCATTTTATAAATGAGGAAACTGAGGTATATGTTATATATAATTTTTATAGATTTGTTATACTAAGCTAGGAATTTCCCCTAATAGTCTATATATCTCATGGTCTACATTAAATATTTCTCCCTTTTCCCCCTCTCGGAATTTTGTGTGTTCATTCATAAGAGTTCAATTTTATAGACTGCCTAGATGATCACTTAATCTCTATGACACTCAGTTTACTAGTTTATAAAATGGGGGAGTTGCACTAAATGATCTCTAGGATCCCTTCCAGTTCTAACATCTTGTGAGTTGTGAAATATTTGTACTCTTGATTTGACAAGGTGGTTTCAAGAAAAGAAGTTTGTGAATTCTGAAATGCCAATTAAAATGTGAACTATTTTAGGAATCTTGTGAACTAAATAATAAAGAGTCAAATTGTCTTAGTATAGCTTTAAAGATGACAAGCACTATGCTTTTTTAAAGAACAGAAATAGGGAATTTCCCCCAATTCCAATACAAAAGAATTGGTCTGTTTTCTATTACCTCCAATAAAGATACTCCATAAGGGAAAAGAATCAAGCCTGCCTGCAATTCTAGAGAGTTCGTAAAAGGCCTGGGTGACAATGAGCTTGAGGTCCTTTGTGCATTACTTTTTAAGCATGCCAAGAAATACAATGGAACCAAGTCATGGAAAAGGCAAGAAGGCAGATCACTCGTAACTTTCTCCAAACAAAACCCAGCTATACCATCAGCTGACCCTGCAATTACAGACTCTCAGAATCTATGGAGCACTCAAGAACAGTCAGGAGCAACAGCCAATGACAGGTACAGAAAAGACATTGCCACACCTGACCTAAAAGCCCTGCATGGGTGAGCTATTTTCTTCTGACTGTGTTATTTTAAAATCCCCTGTGCTTTTTAAGGTTCGTTTTAGCTAGAGCCAAAAATGCACCATTTGAAGTTAACTTCAAAACAGAAAACGAAAAAGATAGAAAGACAGAGACAGAAACAAAGACAGAGAGACAGAGAGGAAGGAGACAGCAGAGAGAGAAACAGAGACAGAGAGGGAGGCAGGAAGGGAAAGGGAGAGAGAGAGTGGGGGGGGGGTGAAAGGAGGAAGAGAGAGAGAAGAGAGATTTTGAGAAAATGAGAGATTCCACTGCCATTTCCTAAACAGGATCTGAAAGAGATATAGCTCTGCAATAAGACTCCATGGGTAATTTCAGCCCAGGGATCAGCAGTCAGGAGAAGAGGATATATCCAAATAATAAATCTGAAAGAGCTGCAAAGTAATCACTTCAGATTTACTGCTTCCCTTTGGCCAGGAGGAACCAGACCTAAGTATTTCCCAAAGCCCACAGCTCATGTCAGGTGCTTCCAGTACCCTGGGTACACCTAGAGGACTAAATGTTAGAGAGCAGAATGGAGAGTAACAGAGAACCTTCCAATCTTACCATTACCCAGTAATTTTCTAAATGTTGTGTGCAAATGTTGATGTTGTAACTGGGGTTTTTAGAACTGGAAGGGATCTTAGAGATTATCTAGTCCACCCCCATCTTACCCCCTGCACATTACAGATGTAGAAATTGAAGCCCAGATTGCTTAGGTAACTTGCTCGAGATCACACAGCAGGCTAATGACAGGGCTGAAACCAGAACCTGTCTCCTGATGCCTCATTTCAGTGTTCTTTCCACTGCTCCACACTATGCAGCCTTCCAAATTATCATGTCAATGTCATTATTCACATCCACTTCCACTTATCAACACTTCCCAGGTGCCCATTTGCACCCATGGAACTAACCTCATCTGCTCCTTCCTAGTTATATTCAAGCCAATTTTGTATAAGTATTAAATGTTATTCAGACTTCACAAAGAAAATGACTTCTTTCAAGTGATGGTTGCTACTAAAGTTCAACATACAAAATCCATTTATTTAGGTACCTACTTTTTTGTTGTTATTATTCAGTCAATTCAGTGATACCCAACTCTTTGTGACCTCATTTGGGGTTTTCTTGCCAAAGATACTGGAATGGTTTGTCATTTCCTCTTCCAACCCATTTTACAGATGAGAAAAATTGAGGCAAACAAGGTTAAGTGATTTGACCAGGGTCATACAGCTAGTAAGTGTCTGAGGCCAGACTTGAACTCAGGAAGGTGAGTATTCCTGATTCCAGGCCCAGTACTCTATCCATTGTGCCACCTAGCCACCCCCAAGTACCTACTAGCTACTGCTGGAAGCTAAGGCAGAGAGATTTCAGAACCACTTGACTGATTCAACATTCTTAGAAAATCAGCTATTCCGTAGAAGCCAACTCCTGGTGGAGTACGGAGGTAATGTTTATCTGGGATTATGGCTGGTGGATATAAGAATGGCCAAAACTCTGTTTCCTTTGGGAAGAATTGGCTTTTCAAGGGAGAGTAAACCTATCCATGATAGGTTTTAGCAGTGGAGAAAGACATAGTTGTACTGTGTCAATGTCCCAAAAGTCTTTCCTCTACATGTATACTTTTATGTACTACACAATCACACTGATTCATTGACTCCTGGGACCCCAGAAGGGGTCATTGTGGTATGCCTGAGTCTCTATCCTCACACTCCTACTATGACTATGATTGGTACCCAAGTTAGAGCAAGGACAATTCTGTGATGATATAATAATCCAGATGCAACCCTGGTTACATTCTATAAACATGACTGAACTGAACCTGTGTCCCCATTCTACAAAGGCATATTTGAAATTCCTAGACATTATACTCAGCGGCTATTTACTCCTATATTAAATAGCCCTGGGATGATATGTTTTTGTAGTTCTTGCATTTCTGGCTTTTCCCTCTATCTCTGACTGCTATAGTCTTGTGGCCATCATTGTGCCTACTTCAAGCACCAGGCCCCTTCTCCTTTTAGATTTGTGACACTCTATGTTCTGTACTTATCCCATATACCTAACAAGGCTTCAGCTTCCTTGAGTCTCCTTTACAAGCCACTAGATGGCCAGAATTCTTTAACTTGAGTTATAAAATCATTATGACCTTCAAGAATTTGGACTATGAAATTTAAAAATGAAGTCTCAATTCATATCTCATTTTTTGCTATAGGTCTCTGAGGACACATTTTTGAAATATTTATGCCTGAAACTTTAGGGTAGTTTAGGTGAACAGGAAGCAAAGGTTGAATATCTCCATGCATTTTGCCCACATTTCCTCGTGCAGAAAAAAAGACTACTCTTGTTTCAGATTTGGAGCATTCAGGTTCTTTTAATGGACTTTTTTCTGCATGTGAGAGGCAGTATGCTGTCATATAAAGTAGCCTTGGAGTCAGGAAGACCTAGGATCCAATAATGCATCAAATTCACAATAACTTGGTCATGGAACTTAACTTCTCTGTCCTGAACAAGTCTCTAACCCTGTAAATGGCCAAGAAGATGCTGATCTTCATCAGAGGATAGTGTTTCCATATCCGGAAATTCCTACACACTTGAAATCACCAATCCAAACACAAACAAAATAATAATAATAATGATAGTGATGACAATGGTGGTGATGATGATGATGATGATGATGAGAGGTAGCTTCCTTTTCATCTAATAGAATCAGAATTCCCTTATTCCAAACTGACTTTGCTGGCAAAATCTCCAAGGTAAATAACCATTGTCTGATCTACAAGGCTAGGGCTAAAAAATGGCCTTACTAGAAGAACATGACCCAGTTGGACCAGAAGTAGTAGGCATGATTTCAGTCAGCTCTTCTGGAATACATGTTCTTGACCTTGCTGTCTGTCTCTGTTTCTGTGTGTGTATGCATGTGTGTGACTGTATGTTTGCATGTGTGTTTCTCTCTTTATTCACCCACTCCTTTCTTGTATGTGTGTGTCTCTACCTCTCTTTCTTATTGAAAGGAGGGGGAATAGAAGAGGGAGATGACAGTAGCTCCTTATAAGCAGATTCACTCTCTTCCCTTCTGGGGCAGGGATGGGTTATGAGGGAGTGGTACAACTTGACTCTGAGTTCTGTCCTGCTTCTGGACTTAAAGAGGCTTAATTTTTCTTTTCCTATTTCTTTTTCTTCCTCTCTTCTTCATAGCCCAATATTCTGGCAGGCTCTACTGGGCCTAAGGCAGGTAGCAGTAGTAATCCACAGTAATCCTCTTTACAGAGAGAGGTATGTGCTTTATATCTTTAGGATTATTGCTAAGGATTCTAATTTCATTACATAGGAGACATTTCTGATAGATTTGCAAGTCCATTACTCAGTTAATCGTTCTCCTTAAAAGTTCATGTGCTCGGTAGTTCAACTCATTAGATATGTACGTTTGTTACTTCGGTGATCTTTCCTCTATTGCCTCTGTGCTCTGATAAATACCATTAAATCTTTCTCTTCCTTGAACAAAATCCTGTATTTCTTTTGTGGGGCTCATTTTCTCAGGCACTCCATGAGCAAAGTTTAAGGTTGTAGGAATACCCCCAAAGTATTTGGAGGTATAGCATACTTGGCAGCTGTGGAAGTTGGGTATTCTTCCTTTTGGAGAAGGCTACTAAACCCAACTATTAGGAAACAGTATCTCACAGTTTTTTTACCTATGCCCTGGCCCAAGGCTATTTTCATAGCCTTGTCTATCGACTCTGGTTTGTTCTTAGTATTTCTTAAAATACTAAATACTACTAAAATTCTAAAAGTATATAAAATAGCATTTCTTAAAAAGTAGCAATTGGCCCTTGAACACTAACCTGTTCTTCTCTAAATATCGACTGTTTTTAATTGTTTCCAACCAACCAATCAGTCAGTCAATAGACATTAAGCACTTACTACGTGCCAAACACTGTGCTAAGTGCTGGAGATACAAAAAGAAGCAAAAGGCAGCCCCTTCCCTCAAGAAGCTTACATTTTAATGGGACAGGATGAATAGGAAATAATTAACAGAGGGAAGGCACTCAAATTAAGATGGTTCAGGAAAGGCTTCCTGGAAAAGATGTGATTTCAATTGGGACTTAAAAGAAACCATGGAACTCATGGCAGAGTTGAGGAGGGATAGCATTTCAAGCATGGGGGACAGCCAAAGAAAATGGAAAGAGCTGAGAAATGGAGTGTCTTGCTCCTGGAACAGTCAGGAGGTCAGTGCCAGTGGATCAAAGAGTACATAGTGGAAAGCAAGATATAGGAAGACTGGAAAGGTAGGAAGGGGATAGGTTACGAAGGACTTTAAACGTCAAATGGAGCATTTTGTATTTGATCCTAGAAGTGACAGCAAGCCACTGGAGTTTACTGAGTGGGGCAGGGGGAGGAGACATGACCAGACCTGTGCATTTTGGAAAATCACTTTGGCAGCTGAATGAAAGACGGATTGGAGTGGGGAGAGACTAGAGATAGGCAGCCCCACCAGCAGGCTATTACAGTAATTGAAGTTTGAGGTGATGATGACCTGCACTAGAATGGTGGTAGTGTCAGAGGAGATAAGGGGGAGCATGAGAGAGATGTTACAAAGGTGAAATTGACAGGCCTTGGCAACAGATTAAAGGAGGGGTGTGAAAGATAGTGAGGAGTTGCAAGCTTGAGGGACTTGGGGGGGAAGGGGGGAAGAGGGAAGGAGGTTGTCCTCTACAGTAATACGGAAGGTAGAAGAAGTAGATGGTTTAGGCACAAAGATAATAAATTCCATTTTAAACACATTGGGCTTAAGATGTCTCCTGGATATTCAGTTTGAGAAGTCTGAAAGGCAGTTGACAATGCATGATGGGAGAGGTTGGAGAAGGATAAGTAGCTTTAAGAATCATTAGCATGGAGATAATAATTAAATCTGTAGGGCTGATGAGATCACCAAATGAAATAGCACAGAAGGAGAAGAGAGGAGTACCCAGAACAGAGTTCTGAAGGACATATATGGTTAGAGGGAGCAAGCTAGAGGATCCAGAGAAAGGAGACCAAGAAGAAGTGATGATATAGGTAAGAGAAGGACCAACAGAGAGCAGTGTCCCCTAGAGAGAAGAGAGTATTAAGAAGTGATCAACAGTCTCAAAGACTCCAGAAAGGTCAAGGAGAGTAAGGATTGAGAGAAGGCTATTGGATTTGGCAACTAAGAGATCACTGGTAACTTTGGAGGGAGCAGTTTTGGTGGATTTTACAATCCAAGGTTAAGAAGTCGGATTTTACAGTCTAAGGTTAAGAAAAGAGTGAGAGGAAAGAAAATGGAGACACCTATAATTGATGTCCTTTTTGAGAATTTAGCCTCTAAGGGCAGAAGAGATAGAACCATAGTGGGAATAAAAGGATTAAGTGAGTGGGGTTTTTTTCAGGCTGTGGGAGACATGGTTATATTTGTAGGCAGTAGATATGAGCCAGTAGAGAGGGAAAAAGTGAAATGAAAAATTTTATATATGTAATATGTATGCATAATCTATATTATACATGCATATGTAATATGCATATAATCTATGTATATTATATGTGTATTATAACTATAATATATGTATATAATGTATGTATATACATATATACACATATTTGCCTGTGTGTGTGTATAGTAAAAAAAGATTTAAGGTCATTTTTGAGTGAGAAAACGTTAGTAGCTCGAAGGATCAGGGAAGGCCTACATAAAAGGTGGCTTTTCAGCTGAGTCTTCAGGGAAACTCGTGATTCTAAGGAGCAGAGGTAAAGCAGGCATGCATTCTAGGGACAGGCATGGAGATGGGAGATGTTATTTTGTGTTTGAAGAGCAATGAGGGCAACATGACATAGAGTATATAAACATCAATGATGTTTAGTAAGTCTAGAAAGGTAAACATAGGACAGGTTGTAAAAGGCTTTGACTGCCCAAGAGAGGAGTTTATATTGACCCTACCAGTAATAGGGAGCTACTGCAGTTATTGAGCAAGGAAAGTGGCATGGTCAGACTTGTTCTACAGGAAAATCACTTTGGTAGCTGTGGCTGGTGGTCAGATTAGAATGGGGAGAGACTTGAGGCACACATAAACATTAATGACTGGTAAACTAATATACTATCCTTGCCCTATAGGAACCTACTATTCCTATGCATAAAAAAATAGAGGATAATAGGGGGGATGGGAGGAGCAAATAGCCACAAAGCTGGCATCATTTGCTGAATTTGTTAGTGTGATGCATGAGGCACAGCAGTATTTCACCTAGACATGGCACCACTCTGACCTCCCCTGGACTTTCTTAAGCCTTTCAAGGTTCTTAAATCCTTCTAACCATGCCCTCCCCAACTACAACCAGGCAGAACAAGGGAGAAAGCAGAAGTCAAATTATGTACAACTTAATGGAAGCTTTCGATTCATTAAAAGCAAGTGTGGTATAATGAAAAGAGAGCTAAATTTTGAGGCAGAAGACTTGGGTTAAAATCCTGCCTCTACAACTTATTACTTATATGGACAAATCACTCTGTCTCTCTGGGTCTCTGTTTCCTCATCTGGAAAGAAGATAAAAGAGAAGGAAGGGAAGGAAGGGAGGAAGGAAGGGAGGAAGGAAGGAAGGAAAGGAGGAAGGGAGGGAGGAAGGGAGGAAGGGAGGAAGGAAGGAAGGAAGGAAGGAAGCAAGGAAGCAAGGAAGCAAGGAAGCAAGGAAGCAAGGAAGCAAGGAAGCAAGGAAGCAAGGAAGCAAGGAAGCAAGGAAGCAAGGAAGCAAGGAAGCAAGGAAGCAAGGAAGCAAGGAAGGAAGGAAGGAAGGAAGGAAGGAAGGAAGGAAGGAAGGAAGGAAGGAAGGAAGGGAGGGAGGGAGGGAGGGAGGGAGGGAGGGAGGGAGGAAGGAAGTGAGGGAGGGAGAGAGGAGGAGGAAGGAAGGAAGGGAAGAAGGAAGGAAGGAAGGAAGGGAGGGAGGAAGGATGAAAGAAAGAATTGGACCAGATAACCTCTAGCCTTTTCAGTTATAAGTTTATGAGTCCATGTGATATATATTCCCTGTTCCATAACTTCCCCCCTTCCTCTGTCTCTCCTTTCCAGTAGCATCAGGGGAGAGAAATACAGTCATTGTGTAAGATTTTGGCTTCCATTTTTGTCTTACTGTGCCAAGTGTACCACACAGACAGATGATGCTGCTAGTCCTGTGCAGCAGAATCATCTTTTATCTGAATGCTATATACATATACACATAAAATTTTTTTGGCTAGACCTGTGATTTCATTAGTATAGGGAGCTCCCAATGAGGAACCCCCTCCATTAAGGCAGTTCTACAACTTTAAGTCATACAGTGTTGCCTGAGACAGAGAGAGTAGCAGGACTTAGCCTGAGTAGTGTATATCAGACAGTATACATCAGAGATAGGACTTGAACCCAGGTCTACTTGACTCCCAGGCCAGTTCTCTAGTCACTATGCTAGGTTACCTCTACGTGTGTAAGTGCATGTGTATGTATGTATGTATGTTTACACGTACAGATGGAAATTATTAGGTAATCCGAAAGGGCACCTACAGAAGCATCGTTGCTGTTTTTCTTTTTTAACTTTGGGTCTTTTTTATCTGATCGAAATAAAGGATTTCGTTTCATACTAAAAAGTTCAAAATTCACAATTGTGACCACACACGGGCCACTGACTAAGAAACCCTCCTCTAGAAGCTCATTCTCTAAAAATCACTGTGCTTTAACTTCTATGACTTTCTTTTTTCATTGTAAGAAATTAAGAGAAAAACAAGAGGCAGCTAGGTGGAGCAAGAGAGCACTGTGCGAGGAGTCAGGAAACCTGATTTCAAATCCAGGCTCAGACGTGTACCTAGCTGTGTGACCTTGGGAAAGTCATTTAACCTTTGTTCGCCTCAGTTTTCTCAACTGTAAAATGGGGCTAATAACAGCACCTACCTCAAAGTATTGTTATAAGGCTCAAATGAGATAATATTTTTAAAGTGCTTAGCATAGCCCCTGGCATAAAATAGGTGCTATAAAAATCCTAGCTAATATTATCAATTCTGTATGGTGGATTAAATGATCTATTTCTAAGATTATTGGGGAACTAGCCCAGAAGATTGAAACAGAAGAGGCTTCACAGCCTTTCCAGCAAGAGGAAGGTGACTCCTGCTATCTTTACCATGCTCTCCAATTGGCTCTACTCTGCCAGTCCAGCTGGGCTGAAAGGACATCTATCATCTTATGTAATGCAAGAGCATTGAATCTGGAATCAAAAGGCCTAGATTCAAACCCCAGCTCTACCACTCACCAGCAGGGTGACCTTGAATAAGTCACTTCCTTTTCCAAAACTTCAAATTCAAAATGAGGGAATTGAACTAGGTCAGTGGTTCTCAAAGTATGGTCCTTTTTACTGAGTCCAAAAGGCAAAACTGTCTTTTTTTACTATCACTATTATTATTTTTAATTATTAAGCAGATAAAACATATTTATATTATTTACATAGTAAATATATATACATATATACATACAATGATAATTCACATTTGTTTGATACTTTAAGGTTTGAAAAACACTTTTTTTGGTGGTATTTTTGCCAATTACATACAAAGATAGTTTTCATTCATTCATTTTTTTATAAGATTTTGAGCACCAATTTCTCCCCCCTCCCTTCCCAAGATGGCAAGCAATCTGATATAGGTTATACATGTGCAATTATATTAAACATATTTCTACATTGTAACTATTTTAATAATATTAAGATAACATTTGTTTATTAAAATGCTCTTTCCTTTTCTAACTACACATTTGTGTGCAGTTGGATTTTCTTCATATACTTCAACCAAAACAACAGATCACAACAGATTGAATGTAGAAGCAGACGTGAATCCAGCTGCCTTTATTAAGCCAGACATTAAAGAAACGTACAAAAATATATGAAATAATGCCTTCTCTTCTCATTAATTTTTTTGCTGAGGAAAATATGGTGATTTTTCATTTAAAATAGGCTATTTATGTCAGCATGTCACAGGTTTACTGTTATTCTAAATGAATCAATACATAAATATTTATTTAAATTCATGTTTTAATTTCTAATATAGCAAATATTGATAGACATAATCCATATAAACAAAAATTTTAAGAGCACGAAGGGGTCTTGAGGCCAGAAAGTTTGAGAACCACTATACTAAATGGTTATTTCCAACTCAAAATCCTAATATCCAATAATAGGCTGTCAGAATTTAGATTGGCATTTAAAATTCTCCAGTTGATCTCGGCCTACCTTTCCAGAATTATTTCATGTTATTCTTCTTCATGCACTCTATATTCTAGCCAAACTGACCCAGTCACTATTCCCTTCACTTGGTATTCCAGTGCCAACCTCTTGTGCCCCTGCCTCAACTGTCCCCAATGCCCAGAAGGCATGCCCTTTTCACCCCTTAAAATCTTTATTTTCCTTTTTGGTTAAACTTCTTCTGAAGGTCTTTCCTAATGATCCTGGACAAGTCATTTAACTTCTCTAGACCTCAGCTTCTTTTATAAAATTTTTTAAAAAATGAAGTTGGACTGATGACACCTAAGGTCTTTCTCGGTCCTAAATCTATTATTCTATTATCTCAGTCCTCGTTAGTGCTCCCTCATCTCATATTCTTTCACCACCCCTCGAAGCCTCAGTTTCCTAAACTGTGAAATAAGAAGGGTGGACTAGATGACCTCTAAGGGCCTTTCCAGCTCTGACTCTACAAACTCATCATGTTCTGATGCTGTTTTTCATGTTCGTCTTTATATCTTCAGCAGCTAATACAGGGCCCTACGTGCAGTCAACAATCAGTAAGCATTTATTGACTTTTGCTGAATCGGGGTTAGACAATCTTTAGACACCAATCCCTTTATTTTTCAGATGAGAATACTGAGGCCTGACAACTGAATTGGCTAAGGTCACACAGCTAGCATTGGTCAGATCCAGCATTTAAAACCAGGTAGTCAGAATCCCAATCCAAAGTGCTTTTCCAGCAGGCTGTGCCCCCTTTTTCATTGTGAGTTTATCCTTCCCATTGTCTCTCTAGAACTATCTGAGAGTGGAGGAGAGGACACAAGGAACCCCATTCCCCAATTACCAGCTGGCACTAGTCAGCAGCCCTAGTACTCCACCCCCTACATGCTTTCATGTTGCAGGGCGGGTCGGGGTGAGATACACTGCTTGTGAACCCTGGAAAATAAAATGCTTACCCTTTAAGTCCGCTTATGAGCAAAACGCTTCAGAGAACTTGAACTTGGACTGGCCATCTCAGAAAGATAAATTACAGCTCCCACAGGGGAAGCCGTTAAGCTGGGGCGGGGGGTGGAGTTCAGGGCTGGAGTGGGGGCAGAGTTATGTTAATCTCTACAAGGTTAAGGGGGACCTTTGTCTTTTCTAGGACCTGGGAGGGTCCCCAGGAGCTGCTCTAAGCCAACAGCAGCCCCCCCATTAGTGCTGCATCTGTCTGTCTTCTCCTGCCTCCATCAGGAAAAGGAAATTCCTTCCTTGCAGTCCTTGTCTCCTCTGGTTATAGCTGATATGGGGGAGGGTGGCTAGTGGGACCTTAAGCTTTAAGACAAAGCACTTTTACCTCTCCCTCCCCCCTTTCTCCTTCTACATTATCTCCCTTCGTCAGGGATCTCACTCACCCCCCAGTGAGGACTCCAGTCACCCTGTGATTGCCTGACAGGAGTGAAGACTAGAGAGAGACAGCCACTGGGTGCATTCAAAAATGCAATCAAAGCCCTGCCAAACTGAGCAGACCAAGAGGAGGCTGGAGAGTGTGAATCCCAGGGAGACAAATCATTCACATGGAATCTTCCTTTTTCTTTCTTTCTTTCTTTTTTTTCCAGATGCACTTATCCCTGTGGTGTATTTGTTTTGCTGTATCTGACAGATGCAAGCCTCTCTTTTGCTGTTCCCATAGTCCCAAGAATCCTCCCTAGGAGTCTAAATAAAGCTTTAGAAATTCCTCTCATTTTACTGAAAAGGAAACTGAGGTCTGAGAGGGGTAGTATCCCACCAGGAAGCCTTCATCTCCCTAGTGCCTGGAACAGTGCTACATATATATGCATACACACACACACACACACGTTTAATATATGTGGAATTCTGTGGGGACTGAATTGAGGGGGCAGAGCTAGAATTTGAATTCAGGCTTTCTCTAAGGCTCATTCCAATAAAAACTCATTTCTATAGAGCTTTAAGGTTCCTTAAAAACAGTTCCATGGTGAAGGAAATTCAAGTCTTAATACTTCCATTTTTCAGATGAGAAAAATGAGGTGCAGAAAGGCATAGTCACTTGCTGACCCAGATCTGAAACCCAGATCTCCTGACCCAAGTCCAACATTCTGTCCATCATTCTCTACTGCCTCTCCATTACAAATTGCTACCTCCTGGCATGCTCTTCTTTCTGTGTTCCCTACTGTTTGCCCCTGCTCTGGGGCTCCCAATATCTTTCAATGTGGCTTCAAGCAGTTTACCCATAAATCCTGGCTACTTAGCAAGGGGAAGCTTTGGGAAAGGAAGGTGTGGCGAGAAGGGGGGTGGTGTGGAGGAAGGAGCTGCACTGCTCGGCTCAATATTGTCACACTTAAGTCTATGTAGAGCCAGGCAGGCTGACACAAAAACTGTCCCCTGATGCCACCCAGGCCATTCACCAATTCCTCGGGCCAGGCTGGGCAGGCTCCCAGCCTTAGATGGAAGACAGCTTCCAGGCAGGTGCTGCTTGCAAAGATGCATCTTTGCTTTCTCCGTGCAAAGCCTGCTAATGGGAACAATGCGGCTCCATATTCCCATCTCCATCAGATCAGGTCAGGCCTCTAGGAGAATTTATCTCAATGAGCTTGACAAACAGTTCAGCCCATGGGGGAGAGAGACGGCCCTGGAGGCAGGTTTCTTCCCAAATGCCCCCCTGCGTGGAGGCAGGGGCTGGGGCACCCAGTGGCCATTAACTGCAGTCTCCTGTCAAAAGAGCAGGATTGCTTTTGTTGAGCTAAAAAAAAAAAAAGGCAGAGAGGGAGGAAAAAAAGGAGGGGGAGGCAGGAGGAGACAGAAAAACCCTTCTGTAGGCTGATTTCCTTTCACGAGGCTGTCCTCTCCTCTCTCTTTCCACCACAGAGGGGGTGGGACAAGGAGTCCAACAATTAAGGGAACTCAGGAATGAAGTTGGCAAGGAGGGGAGCCAGGGCTGGTCTTCCTTCCACTTTGCAGCCCCTTCCCCACACAGACCATGCAGAAAGCAAGTCCTAAATCTCCATTGAGCTTCTAATGACTGCAGATTATTGGTAAATCCTGAATTGTACCTAACTTGCAGCTAACTATTATCACCTATGCTAAGGCACAGTACCTGCCTAGAGCCAACCTACCTGACTGGCAGTAACCGCAGTTCCAGTTCACAAGTGATGCCCCTGTCTCTTATGAATAATAGGATGTAATCAAGGAAAATTAAAGCCCCCTCCCCCTTTTTTTGCAAGATCACATGACAGTCCTATTCCATTTACTAATGACCTACTGTAGTAACGTTCAGATGCAAAGGTAAATCACAGGGGCCATCCAATGCAGTAGAAAGAGCATTGGTCTGAAGATCTGGGTTCAGGTCCTGGATTTGACACTTCCTATCTGTGTGAACCTAAGCAATCTTTGAAACTCCCATCTACAAAATGGAGGGTAACGATCTTTGGACAAGCTCTCCCAAGATTATTGTTAGGGAAGTGTCCCATAAAAGCATGAGCTCAAAGTGCTGTAAAGAAATCTGTTATTATTACCAATATAATAAGAGTAAAGTGAAAGCCTAGAGATGTTCAAAACAAAACAATGAATTTGAAGAGGGGCCTGAAATGAACTCTCAATTCCAAAGTTGAATCTAATTACTAATTCAGGCATAGAACTTGTAATGGCAAGGGGGGAGGGGAACAGGGGACTAAATGGGTATTTTTTTTCATTTGGGGAAAAGAAAGAGGGAAAAGAAGGAAGAAGTGAAGAAGGAAAGAGTCAGGAAGAACAGAATGATTTAAGGGAGAAAAAGAGAACAAAAGAGATCAAGGATAATTCAGGAGACAAATTCATTACATTTCAACTGCCATTTGACACCTATTGGCTCTGTGAACCTGAGTAAGAAAACTAACCTCAGTCCCCCAAGAAGCTCCCCAAGTTTATGAAGTGGTTGCAGATGTGCTCCATTTAAAAAAATGTTTTTTGATCGGGGAGTGCCCTCTGCAATGATGAAATCACAGATCCAGACCAAAATAATACAAAGTAAATACAATGTCATTTCAAGGGGAAGATCACTGATGAGTGAGTCAGGAAAAGCCTTGTGTGAGCTGGAGATTCAACTCTCAATTTATCAGCATTTCCCCTGGGTGTCTGACCCCCATCCCTCTGCCCTCACCCCTATGCCTGGATTGCTCTCCCTCCTCATCTCTGCCTCCTGGTTTCCCTGGCTTCCTTCAAGTCCCAGACAAAATCCCACCTTGTAGGGAAAGCCTTTTCTAATCTCCCTTAATTCTACCACTTTCCCTCTCTTAATTATCCTGAAAATAGCTAACTTGAATATGTTTGCTTGTTGTTTTCTCCATTAGACTGTGAGCTCCTTGAGGGCAGGGACTGTCTTTTGCCTTTCTTCATATCCCCAGTGCTTGGCACAGTGCCTGGCACATGGTAGGTGTACAATAAATACGTTTTGACTGACTAATTAGCCTTTCCAATGTGTAGTGGTAAGGAGCAAGAGGGTCCTAGGAATAAGAGCAGTCTGTGCCAAGACACAGAGCTGCAGGATAGACTTTGACGTAGAGAGAACAAGCAGGCCAATTCGAATAGAACATAGAGCAAGTGAGGGGGAATAATGTGAAATCAGAGCCAGAGAGTGAGGAGTTCTAAATGTCAAATAGAAGAATTTATATTTTATCTAAGAGCAACAAACAGAGAGCCACCAAAGTTGCTTGAGCAAGAAAGTGATGTTGTTAGACAAGTTTTAAGGAGCTAAATTTGAAGGCTGTTTGGAAGATGAAGTGAAAAGGGAAGGGATTTGAGGGAGAGAGAAAAATTAGAAAGATAAGAGTAACAGTTCAAGTGAGAGTGCTGAGGACACAGATAAGGGTGATGGCTGTTGGAATGGAGAGAAAGAGGCAGATCCAAGAGATGTGGAGACAGCAGAAATGGGACTTAATAAATGTTTGGTTAGAGGACGGAGGGAGAAAGGTGAGTTTAAGATAATGCTGAAGGTGAAAATCTGGAAGACTAGAAGGATGGGGGTGCCCTTGACAGAAAGAGGGAAGTTAGAAAGAGGGAAGGATTTAGTAGGAAAGATAATGAGTTCTTCTTGGGACCTGTGGAGCTTGAGATGCTTATGGGATATCTAGATCTAGGTTCCAGCAGACTACTACTGATGCATGAAGAGGATGAACTAGATATATTGGTTTAATAGTCATCTAAGTAGAGATGGTAATTGAACACCTGGGAGCTGAATACATCAGAGAGAGAGAGAGAGAAAGAGGGTGAGAGAGAAGGCCCAGGATGACACCCTAAACAGAGGTGGGAACATGAGGCCACATGTGGCTTGCTAGGTCCTTGGGTGGGGCTTTTTGACTGAGTCCAAGTTTTATAGAACAAATTCTTTTATTAAGATGATTTGTAATATGGAGTTTGGATTCAGTCAAAGGGCTGCACTTGAGGACCTAAAGGGCCATATGTGGTCTTGAGGCCACAGGTTCCCCACCCCTCCTAGTAGACTCACATGTAAGGAATGGAATATGGTTGATAATACAGTAAGAGAAATTAAAAATGATCTGGCATACAGATAGGAATGATGAAAAAGTGGTATAATGAAAACCCAGGGAGAATCAAGTTTCCAGGAAAAAACAGTGATGAAGAATGTCACAGGCTACAGAAAGCTCAAAAAGAATAAGAACCAAGGAGGGGAAATCATTGGTTTTAGCAAGTAAGAGATTATGAATAACCTTGTAGAAAGTTGTTTCAGTTGAATTGAGGGGTCTACGGGAAGCCAGACTGCAAAAAGTGAATGGGATGCGGGAAAGTGGAAGCAATGAGTGTAAACAAAAGCTTTTCCTAAGACTAACTGTGAAAGGTATGGGACAATAGCTGGAGGGGATAGCAGGATCAAGTAAAGATTTTTTTCAAGTATAAAGGAAATGTGTAGGTAGCTGGGGAGGAACCATTGAATAGAGAAAAATTGAAAATTAGTAAGAGAGGAAGAATGATTCAGCGGCAGATGAGAAGAGTTGTGATAAAGGGAACAAGCAGAACACTTGGCCTTGGTGAAAAGGGCCATGTCTTCCTCTGAGACTGAAGCAAACAAAGGGAAAATGGATTATATTGAAGGAATATGAGGGACAGAATTGGGGAAAACAGGGAATCCAAATATCTTAGTCGGGCTCAGTTTGCATTGGCTCAACTTCAAAGTGCAAGTTCTGGAAAGCTTTGCCATGTAAGGAGGGCTTTGCATAGTCTTTTTTTTAATTTTTTTTTTTGCTTTTTGGCAGGGCAATCGGGGTTAAGTGACTTGCCCAAGGTCACACAGCTAGTACATGTGTCAAGTGTCTGAGGCCGGATTTGAACTCAGGTCCTCCTGACTCCAAGGCCGATGCTCTACTCACTGCGCTACCTAGCTGCCCCTTTGCATAGTCTTAAGAATAGATGACAGCTTTCAAAGGACCAACCTAAGAAAGTAAGCACAGAGGGGTTCTTCTTAATGTTTAATTATTTGGGCATGTCAATCTGTAAAGAAGAAAACCACAAAATATCACTCTGTCTTATACATCCTTCTTCTTCTGTAGGGGTGGTGGGAAAGGGAAGAGAAGGTTCTAGAATCAAATAATATTTAGACCATCTGTAAATATTAACTCAGGTGATTCTCTAATGTAAGATCCTTGTGCAATGACCAACAGATGGGCAAACTAATGAAGGAATGGGATTGCAACAAACATTTTCACTACAAATGAAACCAGAAGACAATAAGAAATTGAAGTTAAATGGAAAGACATTTCAAGGTTCTCTTTGGAGAGACTAATAAAGGAGTTGGTGGAGTTGGCTTTCCAAAAGCAACAAAAAGCATCATTTCATGGAACATTTGATAAGCTCATATTGTAAAATCCATGATAAGCATTTGCAAAAAAAACTTCAGAAAAAATAACTACAGCTTGTGTGCCAACATCTGTTGAAGAACACGGAATAGAGAAATTGCATGAAGAAGTTAACAAGACCCTCTAAATTAAATCAACACATTTTTGTTCTTTGAAGTAAGGCATAGTGTAACAGGTTTAAAAAAAAGATTACGGCAGGGTTGAAAATACCTTGAGTCCACATCCCGCTTCTGACACACACTGGGTATATGACCTGGACAAGTTACTTAACATTTAGGCGCTTTAGGTATCCCTCCACAACTGTTAACTTGCAGAGAAGGTGCCAATCTTCACCAGAAACATCTTACACATTAAATCACGGTCTGATTTTAAAATCAAATGCTAGATAACTTCAATGCAAAAACGGGCTCCAGCAAGAATAACCCAAAAAGTATTGGAAAATCAATCAAAAAGCATTTAAGTATTTGCTATGTATTGGGCAGTGTGACAAGTGCTAGAGAAACAAAGAACGGTAAAAATAGTATTTGTCTTCAAAAAGTTCCCATTCTAATAAGGGAGACAACATGTAAATAGCTAAGTACGTATAAAATACATGCAGAGTAGAGGGGAGGTAATATGTTCAGGAATAAGGAATGAAAGATGTTAAAGACTTAAAGATTGCACAGGAGCATCATACCTATACATTATGAATATATTCTTTGAGAAAAGATCTAGGAGGCATAGTGAATACAGTGATAGGGTGAACTCCAAATAACCACACGCAAAAATACCACAAAAATTAAATTGATCATATTTTAACACGCAAAAAAAAACTCATTACAAATGTTGGAATCATGCTTACATCAAATGCTTCATTAGAAAAATTAAAATTAACACAAAACTGGAAAACTAAAAATGAGAAAATGATACTGTGCAATTAAAACCATTCCAATCTGATTTATTTAAGTTATTTAGATTAAAAGTGGGAAATCAACAGAAAAAAGGATATCGACATATTACAATTCTGTACAGAAATTTTATCCAATATAAATCAGATTTCCTTAGTTGGAAAACATTTGATATCCTTGCCAAGGGGAGAGTTATGGTAGCCATGGGCAACATGAATTTATAACATAAATTCATTCATAAAATCCTATGGAGAAGGAAAGTTAAAGATTATTAGCAGTATTATATCACAAAACATTAAGAAGAAATAGAAAGGAAAAAAAGTTTAAATGGAGATCAAGAATACACTCAAAATACTCCTCAAGGTCTTTAAGGATGAAATTGAAGAGGAAAATATGTGGACAAAAAATGGAAAAAATCTGTAATGATGTTTATAACAAACTAATTTTACCATCACTACATTAGATTCACTGAATTTGGACTCTAACATCGCAGTTTTGTATATATTCCTTAAGAAAACAAAAACACAAGAAATATGGTAAAAGCAGCTGGATTGGATCAAATTTAGAGAAACAGGTCCTTGCTGAAGGCAACACATTCTGCAAGAACTGAGGAATTGGTACCTAAGGTATCTAAAGAAGGAAGAGACACCAAAAGCAAGGAAAAAGTTTCAAATCTTATCATTTTTTTAAAAGCAACCAAGGGAGCACCAGTCATTACTGACCCACATTTACTTTCCCATGTCTTTAAAATTTTCAGCAAATGATACTCCACCATAAACTACATATGCTTCTGACTCTGTACCGCACCATGCCTCTGAGAGGGTACCTCTCCTTGCTTTTTGGCTCCCTTTTATGTGTTGTCCCCAATTAGAATGTGAGCTCCCTGAGAGCAGAGATTGTCTTTTTTTCCTTTTATTTGTAGCCCATGCTCTACATAGTGCCTGTTATATAGTAAGCACTTAATAAAGTAAATGCAAGTTGTCTTGTCAGTCAGCACCTTTATTATCATTCAATTACCTGAAAGATGTAGAGGATATACTACTCCATTATGCTTGTTGTTTGTTGACTATGCAGCAGTATTTGATTCAACAAAGTGAAATACCACCTCTCTTCCAAGATGTGCCCAGTGCATATGTCAAAAATGCATATGATGCCTTGAAAGATGTAACAGAGATTCCTTTGTTCAATGACCTTTCAATCATTAATATCAAGTAAGGCATAAAAGAGAGAGACACATACTTGGCAAAGGAAGTCACCACTGTTGTGGAGGGAACTTGCATGGTACAAATCAAACCAGGATTCCAGATAGATTGAGAAATCCTCACATTGCTCCTGTTTGTAGATTATATTGTGCTAATTGCATTAAGCCTCAAACCATTGCAGGAACTCCTAAGTAATATCCACAGATACTCAAAAGAATTAATCACTTGGAAAAAAACAAGTGTATGAAGAATACTTGTTGTCCAAACTATTACATACAATTGTATGGACAATACATAGAGCCCTTCTATCAGTATATATACTCTGGATGGAAGATGCAGATGAATAATAAACAGATCAGAACTGAATAAGAGAAGGAGATCAGACTGGATCACCTTCAGAAAATTTCAAAGTTATTTTAATGTACTTACTTCTCCATTCTACACTTTTTTGAAAGTTGGAATATTTGCTTTTTTTCCAACCCCATAGAACCTCAAACTTTTTGTTCACAATCTTTCAAAGATCATGACAGTGGCATAGTAATCATATTCTCTAATTATTTCAGTACCCTTAGATATAGTTCCTTCTAGCCTTGTGAGTGGAGCTCAAGGGCCACTAAATGTTCTCTTCATTATCACCCTACTTACTCATTTTTGTTATGTCATTTCCACTCCAGAGATCACTATGCTTCACAGAGAAAAAAGATGCAAAATCAGAGTTGAGTAGTTCTGCCTTGACTCTGTCATCCATTTTCATCATTCCATCCTCTCAGAGCAGTGATTCCATTCATTTTGGATCTTCTTACTTTTTTTCAAAAATAGCTTTTTAAAAACACTTTTTGTTTTCCTTAACATTGCTTGCCAAACTTATCTTATTCTGATCTTTAGTGATACTGACACTATTCCACATTTTTCTATTCATTCTCCATTACCTGTCCTTACATTTGTCTTCTACATACACCTTTTAAAATCTAAGTTGGTCCAAAAGTTCTCTGTACATCAAACATGTGTGTATGTATTCCCAAGACAGCTTCCACTTTTCTTATTCATTGAAAGTATTGCTCTTTGTGTCTTTGGAATTTCATTCTTGGCAGCTTTCCATTCTCCCTAGACTGACTTTTCCTATAGTAATTTAGGTCATGAAATTCTATATATCCTTTCTCTGAACCTTTGAAATGTCCTCTCCAAAAAAAAAACAACAAGGTGCATGTCAGACAATACCCTATTTTCCTCTCCACTATCATATATTTTACAACTTTCCCCTAAGGTCCCCATCATATCCCATACTCCAAAATGAGTTTCTCATTTCTGATTGGAATCAGATCCAGAATTTTAGCCTCCCTTATCACTTCCTCAACCATTTGAGGGATGAAATTATCATTAAAATAAGTCAAAAATTATCAGTTGTTTTGCTTTTGGCAGAAGAGATTGCTCCTGCAGATGACTGAAAAAATTATAGTTTCCCATCACTACTGTAGCATGTTAGGATTGTGATCTATTTCCTAAACTCCTCATCTCCTCCTTCTCCTGTTGAGGAGGTCTAAAGTCTCTTAGTATCTTAGCATCTCGCAGGTAGAAAAGGCCTCAGCAGCCATCCAATCCAACACACATCTGACCCAGGTCCCCATAACTCCATTCCCTAAAAGGGGTTCTCCAGTCTTTGCTTGGAAACCTCCAGAGAGAGGGGAACCCACCACCTCCACCATTCAACCATTCTGATGGCTTAGAAGTTTTGCCATAAGTGAATCCTAAATCTTTTTCTATGTTTGTGACACCCGCTACTCCCACTTCTGCCCCTTGGGACAAAGCAAAGGAAGGCCATTCTCTTTTCCTCATAACACCCTTCCAATACTTCGTCTGCTATCTCGCCTCTCCCTAAGGCCTCTCTACTTTCTTTCTCCCTCTTGTTCTTCTGGCACAGTTGCCATCCCCTCACTACCTCGGTTGGCCTCCTCTGCCTTCTGGAGCACCCTCCTCTTCAGTTAAAATCATCTTGAGTGCTCCTTAAGAAAAAAGCAGCAGGGGGATTTTCCCCACTAAAATAGCATACCATTGCTAAGAATAGCACCTTTGTTTTATGGGGATTTTTCCCCAAAATATTTGCAGTTTTTGAGAATGAAAGATGTGTTTTGGTGTCTTCAAGACTGTGTTAAATTAGGAATGTTTATTTAAGCTGCCTAGCCCACATCTTTCCACTCTCTTTAGGCACATATTAGACCCTTACACTTCCAAGTCTGCCTAACCTCTCCTCCTCGCTACAAAGCTCTCTGAAATGTTCTGTTGCAGTTCTCTCACATCCTCCTGGGGTAGCTAGGTGGTACAGTAGATAGAGCACTGGGTCTAGAGTCAGGAAGATCTGAGTTCAAACCCAGCTCAGACACTTACTAGTTGTGTGACCCTGGGCAAGTCACTTAACTCTGCCTCAGTTTCCTCAACTGTAAAATGGGGATAGGGAGCAGCTAGGTGATGTGGTGGATAGAGTACTGGGTCTAGATACAGGAAGACTCATTTTCCTGAGTTCAAATCTGGCCTCAGACACTTACTGGCTATGTGATCCTAGGTAAATCACTTAACCTTGCTTGCCTCAGTTTCCTGATCTATAAAAGGAGCTGGAGAAGGAAAAAGTAAACCAATCCAGTATCTTTGCCAAGAAAACCCCAAAGCGGGGTCATAGAGAGTCAGACACGACTGAAGTGACTCAGCAATAATGTGTGTGTGTGTGTATATATATATATATATATATATATATATATATATATATATATATATATAGTACTTAACAATATTGTTTCTACTTCTCCTTCCATTATCCTTATCTAAATGCTTTTGACCCTATGCTACCACCACCCTGTCTTGTTCCTGAATTTCTTCACATAAATGTATGGTAATAATATTCAGCAATGCTTTGTTCCTATTTTGCCTATCCTGTTCTTTTGAATAATACATTCCCTTATAAAGCCAAATTCTAATCCTGCGTCCCATCTTACCAAATCTTATGATGCTTATTTGGCATCTAAGCCCCACTCTTTACCCATGGTCCCCCAGAAAGCTACCCTAGTACTTTGTGGGTCAAGGTCTTTTCCAAACCTTAACTCAAGAGTACCTACCAACGTGTTTACTTCTACCACTCAGCCAGAGAGCTAATTTAGTTCAAAGCATATTTAATGAAATAGTATAGCAATATAAATAATAGTCCTTACCCAACCCCCACAATAGTACACCTTGAGCTCATTTTCCCATACCTACGCAGATCCTCAGTGGTAAGAAAGGACATTCATTGGGATCACATCTGGAACACATGTATGGGGGGAACATGTGAGGCCAGTGTATTAATAAGGCATGTGCCTTCTATTAACCCAGGAGGTATTGTAAACTAATAGAGAAATGCATGTAATAGGTCATGAGTGATTTGAAATACAGGAAAAAAATAAAATGAGATCCTGCTTAGAAAATAGAGAGAAATAGATTTGGAGGGAGAGAAAGAGAAATACATATAATCAGAGGGAAGAACACAGCTGGAAAGCCCTAACATCACAAGATGCCTTGGAGTGATAGTGAAAAGCAAATTAGATATGAAATTATGCTCCAGTGGAAAAGGGGGAGAATGCAATTTAATGCTGAATACAAAGATGGACCCCATTACAAAGCAAAGAGTTTATAGTCCCTCTCCACCCAGCTGGGATAGAGACCAGACTTGGAGTTTGTATTCAATTTGAGCAAACTCATTATATGCAAATTTATGAAGCATTCAGTATTTCTTTTAAGCCTTTTCTGACTAACCTGACCCTACTTGGATCACCTTATTGCTCTATATCCCTTGAGAATTTCATCTACATTCAGCTTATAGTATCTTAAATTGCATTATTCATATATTACTTTATAACTGCTCTTGATCTGGCTGTTTTCTGTCTAGATATGTTTGTCTCCCCAAATGGATCGTAAGTTCATTAACGGCAAGAACCAGATTTCACAGTCTTTAGAGTTGGAAGACACTTCAGAGAGCATTGAGTCTAATCTCCACCCACCTAGGTTTCTCCAAGTCATATGATTTGCTCAGCTTAACAAAGCTGGTAAAATGGCAGACCTAAGCCTAGAACTGGGTCTCCTGACCCATTCTTAGTGTGGTCTTTTTCCATTATCTCACACCATCTCTTCATCCCACCCAAGCCCCTTACTAAACAAAGGTCCCTGAGAGACCAAGCGTACTTGTCCACAATCACACAGTAAGTGCCAGAGTCCATTCCACTTTTGGCCACCTCTAAATGTAAGGAAGCCTCTCCTCCCATCAGATTCAAATTTACCACTTTTCAACTTCTTCTCAGTACTCTGGGATCAAGAACAAATTCTCTTCTACATGATAGCCCTTCCACTTGAGGCAATGGGCTCAAGCCCTCCCCCACCAAGTCTTCCCTTCTCTAAGATAAATGCCCCCCAATCCTTCAATCAAACCTCATAAGCAATGTTTTCTAATCCTTTTACCATCCTCATCACCTTCTTCTGGATATGCTCTAGGTGGACTATGTCTTTCCTAAAATGTGATTCTCATAACTGAACACAGTACCCCAGCTTTGACCTGATCATGTCAGAGTATAGCAGAACCATTACCTTCCTTTTCTGGACACTTTGCCCCTAAATGCAACCTAGGAAAGCATTCACTCCTTTGGCTACAATTTCTTGCTATTAGTCCACACTAAGCTTGCAGTACGCCAAGCTTTTTCACAGGAGCTATTATCTAGACATGTCTTCTCCATTCTATATTTGTGAAACTGATTTTCTTTTACCCAAATATAGTTCTCCTCTATAAACATCAAAATCCTTCATGGCCAGGCTCGATTCCTACTTTACCCCTGGTGTTGCAGTTCCCATTTATCTGCCCCTTTCCTGAACTCCTAGAGCACTTTTAATTGGTACTAAACAGTTTAGTGTCTAATTGTCTCTTTCTCCTAATATCTACTTTCTTCAAGACTCAAATCTACCTTTTTCAGAAAGCCTTTACCAGGTTTTATGGCTGTTAATACCTTCCCTTCTCAGATTCCCTTCTATCTATACTGCACATCTTGTATGTACCAGGTTATTTGCAGGTTGTCTCTCTCATTGGAACACGAACTCCTTGAAGGCAGGAATCATTTTTGCTTTTTCTTGGCATTCCAGTGGAACAGTGCCTGGAGTTTAATAAATGCTTCCTGACTAACTTACCAACCATTTCACAAGTGTCAATCTTTTTTCACCAATTATATTACAATATAATTGATGAGGTCCTTAAAGGTACAGGCTATATGCATCACATTTAGATACCCAATACTGACCAACACTTTGCTGAACACATAATGGAAACTAATAAATACTTGCTGATCACTTGATTGAGTGAAAATAAATTGGTTATCTCATCCAGATTTGAAGATGACACTGAAGAGGATTATTCACAGTTCACTGATAATTCTAAAATGATCAGTACCTGTTATTTGTCCCTATCACTTCATCATAGACTCACATAGGTTTTGTATAGAATTGTAGATCAGAAAGGGATCTTACAGGCTATATAGACCACTTCCTCATTTTACAGATGAGGAAACTGAGACTCATAAAAGGAAAGTGACTTATCCAAGGTTATATAGATACATATCAATTAAAAATCACTGAATTTTTAGCATTAACTAATATTTGAAACTCTATTTCTGCTTATAATCTGCCTTTGTCTATCTAAAAAGCTACCTGGGAAGGCAACTTTATGCTTTTTTAAAGATGATGTCATTAATACTATTATTACTTTCTCATATAGACAGAAATGATGGTCTAACATAGTCACATATAAAAGGACAGAGAAAAATACAGATCTTAGCTGATTTCTATCAAATAGCCAATGTCTATTGCCCATTAACAATCTAGCAGATTATATCTATGTGGATTTTTAAGTTCTCCAACTAATGATTTATTTATTTACCTGATGACTGCTGCTCGCATTGTGGGCAATTAACATATCAAAAAGATACATTCAATTCTGGTAACTTGTTAGATTATGCCTATATTCTTTCCATAATTCTTAAACTTAATTGGTGAAAAACAAAGGATCATAGGATTTAGAGATTGAAGGGGTCTTAAAGATCCCCTAGTCCAAATTCTTCAGAGGTAAAATGACATATCAAAAGACAGAGAGCTAGTGAGCGTCAGGGTTCAAACTCAAACTCATGTCATTGAATTGTTATTTTCTTTTAAATATAGGAAAAGTCCTCAATGGAATTCTCCACTAACATTCTACTCTAATACCTCATTGTCACAGATGAACCTGAATTTTTGATGGATGTGCTAATAGAGCAAACACTCTGATAGGTTTTATTGCTCTAAAAATGTTTAAAATTTGGTGCTGGTTCATGGGCTATTGACTGAGAACCAACCTTACTAGGCACAGAGGGGTGCATGTCTCCCAGGCTGGCCTCAGGGTGATGATTTCTTCAGCCATCCCTCCTGACAACTACCTATTAAGCGAGGATTTGTGAACTGAATCAGTCAGGAGTATTATCCACATTGACTGAACTACAGGTATGGAAGAAGAGTCCCTACCAAGGACAGATAAACCAATTTAACAAATATTTTTGAGCACCTACTATATACAAAGCATTCTGGCAGAGAAGGGATATGAAGATCTACTAGGCTTGATACCAACATAAGAACATGAGTTAATTAACCAGATGGTGATCCTTTGATGGCCATTAGTTACATTTGTATACAAACCTTGCACACAGTAAGCATTTAATAAGTGTGTGTTTAGTTGTGGGGCACATAGACCCCCACTTATAACAATGTCATGTACATATATATATACACACAGTGACCCCAGATAGCAAATTGAGAAAGACAAAAGACCATCATTGGATTGGGCCAAAACAGTTCTCTTTAGACCCATTCCTCCAATTCTGTAAATGCCCCTAAATGATCAGAGAAGTCTGGCTTTACTTTTGCCCCCAGAACAATGCTAGGACAAGAGCTTGTTACAGAGCTGGCAATGCAACTCCTCCTGCACACCTGTGTTTTCAGTCTTAAAAGTCTCTAATTCAGATACTCACCAGGCCTAAACCTGCCAAGCTTCAGAGATATGATGAGCTCACAGCTGGAAGAGTTTGGCTTCATCAGCCATAAACTGCTAAGCCTTGAAGAATTTGTTTCTCCTTTTCCCCCTCATTACAGTGCCATCCTACCAATACCAAAGTACTGACATAAAAAAGAGTTATTTCTCCTCCTCTTATAGCAACCTCACTCTAGTTTCCTCTTTCTAAAACAGTTACAGTATAATGATGTCATGTATTTAAACTTGATCAACATAATTACTATCAACATTTAATTGATTCTTGATTACAATCAATTATATTTCTGAAACAATCAAGCATCCTACAATTAAAAATAATTGATTCATTAGTACACCCCTTACTTGACAATTACACAAATGCATTATTTATGTAATTAGACACATTTACAGTTCATTATTCCACATTTTATGCTATTGTTACAAAGCTACCAAACTCTCTGTCGTACTTTTTAATCTTCCCTTTGGCTAATACTTAGCTGGATCTCCAAGTTTATTATATTTATCTAGTTAAAAATTGGAAAGTATCTCAAATAGCCCAATTAAATTACAAATCAAAACTTGAAAAGCCCATCAATTCAAAAACAATAATTAACTCATTTATCTGCTATGCTTTTTTCTAAACAAAAAGGTAGGGGCCTTGCTTTTCTGTAGCTCGGAACCAACTTTACATTTTATTGGTTATATAGGACAATTAGAGTCATTAAAAGAACTGTGCAATTTACCAAAGGCAATCCAACTCATTTTCCTTCACTTGTCCACTTCTGGGCCCAGCTCACTGCTCATTTGAAATGTCTGTCCAATGTATCATGTGAATAAACTCTATAGGTTATCCATCCACAATCTTTATGATAGACATTCTTTAGCTATTTGGTTTTTCCTTCATTAGAGCACTGGGGTATATAAAACAATAATGCATTAAGGGAGGAAAAAGATCACAAAAATGGGGAAAATAGAGTTTGATGCTATATATGGGTAGGAACAGCCCTAGATACATTTATGAAATTAGCATAATTTTCCTCCTTTGAAGGAACTTTTACTTTCTAATTATACCTCTTAACTCCCATGCCTCGTGTTCTCACATTGTCCTCGGGTGACTCTGAGACCCTAGTTGTGGCTCCCTATTAAAGCCATCCAGTGTCCCATGTGCTAGACATCTCCCTCACTCTGCTTCCCCCATCAAAACTTATTATTCCACAAGGCTCTACTCTCTGCTTCCAGATATCCACCAAAGACAATTGATAATACTAAGCTTTTCAGATAAACTAAAGCCAACTCATGTGTTAACTAACTAGTGTATAAATCATATCAGGAAACTTAAGGATGCCACCCAGTTACATGGCACATATCATAGACCTATAGAGCTGGAAGAGACTTCAGAGATCATCAAGTCCAACCTGACCTGAAGCATGAATCTCCCTAAAACATGATGGACAAGTGGTCTTCCAGGCTCTACCTGAGAACCTTCAATAAGAAGGATTTCACTACCTCTTGAAGCAACTCATTCCACTTTTGGATAACTCTAGCTATTAAGTCTTTTGCCCTGTAGCTAGGTGGTTCAATAGATAGCGTGCCAGGCCTGGAGTCAGGAAGACTCATCTTCCTGAATTCAAATCCAGTCTCAGACACTTACTGGCTTTGCCACCCTGGGCAAGTCACTTAACCATTTGCCTCAGTTTCCTCATCTGTAAAATAAGCCAGAGAAGGAAATGGCAAATCACTCCAGTATCTTTGCGAAGAAAAGCCCAAATGGTGTCACAAAGTCGGCCACATCTGAAATCACTTAACAACAACAACAAGTCTTGAGGCATTATGGGATAACTTTGTTCAGTCATCTGTGATCACCAATAAGGCACAATACAGGGAGATAAATGCTTGCTTGCCAAAGGTGTTCGCCATCAGCAGAGAGTTCAGATCAGAAATGGATTCCAGGTAGATGACAAAGGCATTCAGATATTTGTTGTTTGCAGGCGATACTGCACTATTGTACTGATCACATCAAGCTGTACGCACTAAGGAATCTCCTAAATACAATTCACAAACACTCAAAATGAGTTTGGCCTAACTACCCATACAAACTCAAGCAGATGAAGAATGCTCATTGTCCAGACTGAGATTCAAAGTGGGGTGGACAAATTATATTGCTGACCTAACCGTATATACACTGACATCTTGGACAGGCACTGCAAATGGACAGTGAATCAGGCCAAGAACTGAACAGGAAAAAGACAATGGATTGAAGTGCCTTTGGGAAAGTGCAAATTTATTTTAGTGGTACTAAGTTTCTCCTTGAAACAAAGGCTCATCTTTTCAATAGCAATACCTTTCTGGTGTTATAACTGAAAATCATGGAACACTAAAATTTCAATAAATAGTTTAAATTAAAAATAACTCAAAAGACAATGGGAAAGTGTGTTGCAGTTATAAAGGGGTTCAAAGAAATTTGTGCATTAAAAAAAAGATGGCCTACTAATATAGTGAGAATGAGAAAGAATGAATGAGCAATCCATGTGCTTCACCATTATCCTCAAAACATCAGAAAAGGAAAGAAAGCTCCCAGCACAGATTCTCATGGCTTGAAGACATTTGGAGCAATTACTTATTTTTCTGGATCATAGGCAAGAAACTCTGGAAATAGAGATTATAGATATAGATATAGATATAGATATAGATATAGATATAGATATAGATATATAGATGTATGTACACACACCCATATACATACACACATGCACACACATAATACAACTCCTCATGTGCAATTATATTTAATATAAAAAAGAAAAGAAAGGTTTATTTGAAGGAAAGAGCAAAAAAACGGATCTCAAAACAGAATATTTAGAAAGGAACCAAAACTTTCCAATGATCATCCCTTTCTAAAAGATTTGGAGAGATGTAGCCTTGGAGGCAGAATGATACAGTAGTGGATATGGAGTCAGATAATCTGGTCTTAAACCCTGCTTCTTTTGCTTATCACTTGTGTGACCTTGTGTCAACTGATTATCTTCTCTGGGTCTCAGTTTCCTCATCTGGGGTTGGGCCATATAATTACAAGTCTCTTCCAGCTCTGACTTTATGATTGTTTGAATTTATAAAGCATTTGAAGGATTGTCATGTGTAGAGGGAAGAGATTTGTTCTGCTTGGCTCCAGAGTACAGAACTAGGTACGATGGATGGGAGTTTCAAGAAGGGTGGATTTGGGATAAGGAATCATTTCTTAACAATGAGAACTGAGGTTTGGGCAGCTCAAGAAATGGTGAATTTCCCCTCCATATAGATCTCCAAGCAGAGGTAGGATGACTCATTGTTGGATATGTCATAAGAGGTGATTCTTCTACACAAAATGGGAGGTAGATGGAAGGATGGGAAGTAGGGTTTGATGCAGTGCTATGGACAAATTGTGTAAGTAGGTACAATTTGCCTTTGTAGCCTATTACCCCCTTCTTTCACAGGGATTCTATTCTGTGTAGACCCTGGTGGCCCTATATCCAGAGTCTTCATACACCCCCATGGTCATTCAGGGATGATTTAGATCAAATGGTCTTTGAGAACTCTTCTAACTCAGATTCTATGATTGAGTGATCTATATAAATTCCCAGTCACTTTCACAAACTCCTTTCTAGCTACATTCCTTATGAAGTTGATTTTTTGAACTCAAATATAAGACTTTACATTGACCCCTATTAAGTTTCATCATTTTGGATTCCCTCCAACAATCTAACCTGTTGAAGTCTTTTTGGATGCTGTCTCTGTTATTCAGAGTGTCAGCTTTGCTCCTAGCTTGGTGTCCTCTGCAAATTTGATAAGCACTCTATCTACACCATTATTAAACCCATTGATAAAAATGTTAAATAGCACAGGGCCAAGCACATATCCCTGGGGCATTCTACTGAAAATCTTCCAAATTGATATTGAATCATTAATGACTATTCTTTGGGAACTGCTAGTTAACTCTTTCAGAATCTGCCTGCTCTATATGCCTAGCCACATTTTCCCATATATCGCATAAGAATAACATGAGAAATTTTGTGACAGGCTTCCTCAAAATCTAGGTTAGTTTTATATAGAGTATTGCCCTTATCTACCAATCTAATAAGCCTGTTAAAAAGGGAAATAAGGGGGTACTCTGGAATGACCTATTCTTAATGAAGTCATACTGGATCTCTGTGATCACTTCTTCATTTTCTAGACATTCTCTAACCATCTGGTTAATAATGTGACCTAGAATGTTGCCAGAAATCAAGGACATGTTCACTAACTAATAATTCATAGATTCAATTCTCTTGCCTTTAATAAAAAAATCAAGACAGCATTTACCCTACTCTACTCCTGTATGACCTTTCCCCAATCTCCATGATCTCTCAAAGATCACCATCTTGGTTATCACTATAGCACCTATACTCCAAAGAGATCAAAGAAAAAAAGGGCCCATACATACACAAATATTTATAGCACCTCTTTTTATAGTAGTGAAGAACTATAAACTAAAGGCATGCCCATCGATTTGGGAATGGCTGAACAAATTATGATATATGAATGTAATGTAATACTATTGTGCCATAAGAAATGATGAAATAGAAGGCTTCAGTCAAACCTGGGAAGACACAGTGAACACTGGCAAGACAATTGCCAAGAGCTGTCATTTCTGCTTTGGAGCATCTCTCTTGTACATTCCTTTCTCTCCTTTGACACCACAACCACCTGGTTCAGGCCCTTATCACTTCACACCTGAGCTACTACAACAGCCTTCTGCCTTGTCTCTTAGCCCCAAGTCTCTCCCCACCCCAATCCATCCTCTATTCTAGCTGTTAAATTGATTTTCCAAAAGCACAGGTCTGATCACATCACCCCTGTTATTCAATAAATTCTAGTGGCTCTCTATTACACTCCAGGATCAAATATAAAATCCTCTGTTTTGGCTTTTAAAGCTATTCACAATCTGACTCCTTCCTATTTTTTAAGGCTTCTTACCCCTTACTATCCTCCAAATACTCCGCAATCTAGTGACAACTGATCCCCTGGCTATTCCTCACCCAAGATATTGCATTGCCCAGCTCTGAGTTTCTTCACTGACTGGCCCCCATGACCAGAATGTTGTCCCTCCTCATCTCCATTTTCTGCCTTCCCTGGATTCCTTTAAGGCTCAGCTACAGCTCCACCTTCTCCCAGAAGCCTTTACCAGTCCCAATTTCTCCTGTCTCAATCTTATTTATACATGTGATTGCTTGCATGTATTCATCTACCAAAAGTAATCTACTCACTGCCTTTTCTGACTTAGCTAAATGATAATTGCAGTGATCTCACCATTTAAAATTCACTGGATCATATTTTTACAACAGTGGGGGGAGAATACAAAAATAAATTTAAAAATTGACCATAGAACTTCAAAAAAGTGAAAAATAGCAGTTTTTTTATTGTATTGTCAGAATAATTCTGTTTTCCAGTGAAGAAATACTAAATACAATACAACCATTCCCTCCTTGAGACGTTCATAGCACCTAGCATGATGCATTCATCGATTCACTTAATCATCAAACATTAATTAAGCACCTGCTACAAATAATCTACTAAGCTTGGCCTTGAACAAAAATGAAGCAGACCCTGCCTTCAAGAAGCTTACATTCTGTTTGGGGAAAAAACATGCACTCATGTGATAGATACAAAATATCTATAACTACTCCAACCATTCTGGAGAGCAATTTAGAACTACGTCCAAAGGGCATACTATGCATACCTCTTGACCCAGCATCCCAAAAAAATCAAAGGAAAAGGAGATATATAGATATAGATACAGATATAGATGTAGATATATAGATATATTCTTACAGCAGTTCTTTTTGTGGTGGCAAAGAATTGGAAATTGAGGGAAGGTCATCAAATGGGGAATGACTAAGTTGTGGTATATGATTGTGATAGAATACTATTATGCTATAAGAAATGGTGAGCAGGATGGTTTTAGAAAAACCTGGAAAGACCTATATGAATTGATGCAAAGTGAAGTGAGCAGAATCAGGAGAACGCCATACACAGTAACAGCAACATTGTAGCAATGATCAACCATGAAAGATTTAGTTATTCTCATCAATACAATGATCCTAGACAATTCCAAAGACAATCCCATGATGAAAAATGCTATCCAGCCCCAGAAAGAAAAGTGGTGGACTCTGAGAACAGATTGAAGCATACTCTTTTCAATTTATTTTTCTTGCCTTTTTTGCAACATGGATAATATGGAAATATGTTTTACATGACTTGCCATGTATAATTGATATCATATTATTTGCCTTCTCCATGGGTAGGGGATAGGCTGGAAGGAAGATGAGAATTTGGAACTCAATTTTGTAAATGAATGTGAAAAATAAACAAAAATTTAAAAAACAAAAAATCTACAAATAAATGTAAGATAATTTGTGGTGGGGGAGGCACTAAAGCTGGGCAGTTGGGGGAAGGCAATCAGGAAAGGACTCAAGTAGGAACAGGTGCTTAAGATGAACTTTGAAGTTATTCCAAGAAGCAGAGGGGAGAGGAAGGAGGGAATTCCAGGAATGAAAGATAGCCTGTGGAAAGGCACAAAGGTGGCAGTTTGAATGTCATGTGTGAAGAGCAGTAAATAGATCCATTTGGTTAGACCATAGAGTAAGTGAAGGGGAGTTATCAAGTGTAATAAATATGCAAAAATAGGCTGGGGCCAGATTGTGAAGGGTTTTAAAAGCCAAACAGAGGAGTTTTTATTATATCCTAGAGACAATAACATTTTAAGGAGGAGAATGAAATAGGCAGTATGTTCTAGGGATATCATTTCACTGCACCTAGCCCTTAATAAATGTTTTTTCAATCTATGAATAAATGTGCATATTTCTTTTATAAATTTAGCCTGTTGTATCGTGGTTATTTGTCCCAAATTCCTAAATTCATCTGTAAGGACAAGCACCCTATCATATCGATGTATTTCCCTCAGTACATCACACAGTACAATAATGAATGTTAGGAGGATGGACAGATGGACAACTTCATAGAATTCAGAACCTGCTACTGGTTCTCTCATGGCAAAACTCAAAATGGAAATAACAAAGTGACCAAGACTAAACCAATCTCTGCCCCAGTCTTGAGTTTCTGCTCCTTACTGACGTTAGTTTATTAGAAACCCAAGAGGGGAGTGGGAGGAAATAACAAAGAACACAATAGATGCCAAACATATTTTGAAACTTTGAAAATACACTCCAAGGAGAATATTTTTTCCTGATGACATTCACAAAATTTTTGTGAATACCAACCAAGACCTATATTTCAACCAAGGAAAACAGATGCCTCAACATAGACACAGACCGTGCTGGGATAAGCTGAGGATGCCATCCCTTCCTCGCAGATAACTAATGTTGGAAAAAATGGAAAGGGGCTGGATGCCTAGCAAGTCAAATCATGTAACACAGGGCATTGTCACTATTCTGTGCATAGCTTGCTGCTATTATCTGTAGAAAAAATGAGGCACTGAAATTCTGACACCATAGCCCTTATAAAGAAGGAATGGAAAGAAGAAGAAATGGCACCACATTAATCCAGGCTCTCAAACCAGGAGACCAAGCCTTGACAACTGATCTAGCCCTGTTCTGATTTATCCCACAAGGTGTCAACTATGAAGAAACAGCGAATGCCCAAACAATCTGAAGCTATCCTATAGCTCAGTTATTTACAGAGGCTGTGCCCTCAGGAAGGATTTGAAATATTTTTAAAGATGCCTAAACAGCCGACACTATGTCCAGGATTGTCCCTAAGTAAAATCTGTGACATTTCAGGATTTTGTTTCTTTCGGGGTTTTCCTCCATGAGCTGTTATTGCTTCATTCAAGACCCATAAATTTTTCAGCACAGGCTTGCTACTGAAGGTGGGGCAGCAAGGCACTAGATACAGAGACAAGAGACAGTTCTTAGTAGCCCATTCACTGGGGGTAGCCTTGTACCCTTGGGCAAGCCATATAGTCTTCAAAGGAGTCTAGATACAATCTAGTCCAGGGGTAGGGAACCTGCAGTCTTGAGGCCACATGTGGCCCTCTAGGTCCTCAAGTGCGGCCCTTTGACAGAATCCAGTAAAGTTTGTGAACTTGTGAAGTTTGGGTTCATTCAGTCAAAGGGCCGCACTTGAGGACCTAGAGGGCCACATGTGGCCTCAAGACTGCAGGTTCCCCACCCCTAATCTAGTCCATATCCTTCATTTGACAAAAATACCCAAAGAGAAGCAGTGGTTTGGCCCAATTCACGCAGCAAGAACACACAACCAAGATGCAAACCTAGGTTCTCTGACTCCAAATCCAGCACTTTTCTCACTACAGTGTTTTCTCCCTCAGACTCTTTCCTCCCCTACCAAATGTGAGGGGGTGTTTTAGCTGATCCCTGAGTATCTTCCCCTACTAAAATTCTATCAAACATCTTTTTTTATTGCAAATCTAACTTTGACCTCTGAGGCCCCTTCAGACACTAAATCTATGACATGCTAGGGCTGATTTAAGAGATTATAGATTAAATAGCAAGTACACTACATTTAACATCAGAAGATCTGGTTGTGTTACTTGGGACAAGTCATTCAACTTTTCTAAATTTCAATTTCCTCATCTGCAAAAAAGAGATGATAATATTTTTACCACCTCCCTTATAAAACTGGGGTAAAGGAAGTATTTGCAAACTGTACTTGACTGCATAAATGTGAATTATTAGGATTATTACTACTAAGGGAAGGACTATAAAGAGCCCTGAGCATTCAGGTGATGGCAGTAAAGTCAGGGAGTCCATCCAGGGCTCTTTAAAAGGCCTCCTTTCACTTTAAGCATTCCACAATTTAGGTTTTTTCTTATCCCCTTATTTTCTATCCCCATCAAAATTTACTCACCCCCTTCCCTGTGTGTGTTACGTTCTCTATTGAGGTTAGATTAATCAAATAATTATCACTGAAGTGTTGATAGCTCAAGTGCTTCACCCTGAAGTAGAGGTATTGCCCTGAGTAAGAAGCAAAAGGAAGACTTCTGGGTCACATGACCAACTAGATGATGGACCAGATATTTTCTCTGATCTTTATGACCTTTCAAACTTCTCCACAACAGAAATTATGCATCAAAAAATAAAACAATCTCAGAAGTCTCTATGATCTAAGACATGTGGAATCTAAAAGAAGATTTTTTTAAAAAAACCATGAACCAACACCAAAACTTACCAGGCTATCAGCAGCAAGGGTGCACTAGTCAACCCAAAGTCTTAACACAGAGATGACACACAACAAAACCTAGCCTAAACCTTGGTCCCACCTTGCTCTTTCAAGTTGCCATGGAGATCTGGTCTCTAGGCTGCACAGCCATGCAGGGAGCGATAGGCGGAAATAAGGGAAAAAAGATTAAATTACCAAAGATGTCAGGAAGAAGAAAACTCAAAGACCTTGAATATAAGCAGATAAATCAACAGGGAAAACATTAACAGCAGAAGGAAATATGACCTCCAGATCTAGTAAAAAGTTCAAGCATCTATTAATAAATACTGCAAAACAAAGGAAAACGATTTAACACTTGATGAGACCCATGGAATTTGAGGAGAACATGAAACCACATGTTGTTCCTTAGTGGTTTAAAAGGGAAATGAGAATTATGAGAGCAGACTTCATGGCCTTCACAACAAAAATAATTTGCAAAATAGAAAAAAATTTAATGTGATGACAAATCTGACCAACAAAAGAATGAACAACCAATTGGGAATGCAAATACATAGAAATGAAGGACGAGCTATAAAAGGAGAAGCAAAAACAATGACATTAAAAGAAAATATGTGCCCTATCCAAGCAGAGCATACTGATACAGAATTATGGGTCTCCCAGAAGAACATATAAACACCATAGACACTGAAAAAGAACACTGAATACCATAATGCAAGAAATAATCCAAGAAAGCTTCTAAACATAGAAAATGAAATATGAATTGAAAGAACTCATAGATCACCTCCAGAAAAAATACATGAGGCTATAAACTCCAAGATACATAGTGATTAAATTTGCTAATTAAATTCAGAAACAAGTTCTGCAGTGGGGGAATTGGCAGATAGGGGGGAATCTTCAAATACAAAGGAAAGGAAATTTGAATAGCACAAGACTATTCTGCAAGCACCAGAAAAAGTAGGAGGGAATGGAAAAATACATTCTCAAGAGTAATGGAGCTCAGGATGCAGCCCAGGGTGACCTACCCTGCAAATATGAGCTTAATCACAAATGAATAGAGATGTAACATTTAATAATAAGAAGGTAACCGAAACATTCTTAGGAAGAAAAAAATGGACCTGAAGAGAATATTTGCTTCTTGGATGCTCCAGACAACAGAAATTCAGGAAGGGTAAATGAATACAGCAAACAAGGACAGCAATAGCAACAGAATGACAGCAAAGAGACTGACAAGACACTTCTTTCTAAATGTACACAAGTAGATAAGGGTAAAGGTAACAATGGAAAGACAAGCCTGGGACATTACAGACAGAACCTTGAGATACATTGCCTATAGGAGAATCAATGGCTTTGGTTTTTTGTTGTTTTGTGGAACTACATTACAAAATGAGAGTGTTAATGAAAGGCGGAGCAGAGCAAGGTGATAGAGGGGAGTGTCTGATGTGCTCAGGTCAAAATCTCTAGCCAAGAGATTATAACTAAAAGACTAGTAGGCCCCTTCCCTCTATGGGAAATAAACTGCATAGCAGATGCAATCCAGAATATGGTAATAGAGAGAAGCCAGACTAGCAGATGGTAGTGGAGGGTTGCAGCAGCAGCTCAGATGTCCAGCAGAATGTATGGCTACAGAGAGAAGTACGCAGTAGAGAAGACATTCAGTACAGAAAGCAACTTGCCCAATAAGGACTTTCATAGCTGAAACACTGGACATATAAATTGTCCTAACCACACAAGTCCTCTGACCACGTATAATTTCTACATGTATCTATCTACCTCTTCATGCATATTGTCTGTTTATATTTATTGATGTGTCTCTACTTGTGGTTCAGGAACCTATCAGAGTGTGGTCTCATTAGGTTTTGATTAAAAATTTTCTTGTCAATCATTTTCCTATGCTGACTAAATATCTTTTGCTTTGAATTAACATATCCTCTAGCTGACGTGGAAAAAGGAAACACCGTGATAAGGGATTATAGGCTCTGGTTTTGCATAGTTGCTAATCCATTAGGTACCTTAAACTTAGGGTAACTTTCTGGTGGCCTGAGTGTTAGGGGGACCCTGGATGCTTCACAGGGCATAAAACAAAATAATAATAGTAACAGGAATGCATCACAATTCTCTTTTTTTCCTCTCCTTTTCCTTTTTTTTTTTTTTGAGTGGGGAAGGCAGGGCAATTGGGGTTAAGTGACTTACCCAAGGTCACACAGCCAGTAAGTGTGTCAAGTGTCTGAGGCTGGATTTGAACTCAGGTCCTCCTGACTCCAGGACCAGTGCTCTACTCACTGTGCCACCTAGCTGCCCACAACACAATTCTCCTAACTCCCAACCAGTGCTTACTCAATTGTACTCATTGGAATTTTATTGTTTCCTTCTTTGAGAGAGAAAAAAAAACACCCTGGAAAGGGCAAAGGTAAATCTCCTAAAGTCACAAACCCTGCTAGATAAGACATTCAGAAGAAAGGGGACATCGTGTGGGTAAATTTTAAAGGAGAGAAAAGTCCCCTTTTTCTTCCTCTTTGGAATTATTTCTTTTTGTATCTTCAGAATTTCATCCTTGATAGCTTCCTACCCCTCCCGGACCAACTCAGTTATTTCCAAAGTTCCTACTAATTTCACCTCAGCAACCAATTCTTCCCCACTGATGAGAGTCAGATCCAAAAAAGTTTCTCTTTGTTGGTTCTTCTACTTATAGAAGGAATTACTAACAAGGAAAGTATTTTTTTTATTTCTTAGCTACTATTCTTTGTAGAGCAAAGAACTAGAAACAAAATGAATGCCCATCAACTGGAATATGAGTGAAAACACTGAAATATCAAAATGGAACGGAATATTATTGTGTAGTAGAAAATGGTGAATGTAAGGAATTCAGAGAAAACAGGAAGATTTATATACACTAGAGCAAAATAAGCAGAACTCAAGAAGTAAGAACTAGAAGGAAGCTGATCAATTGCAAAAATTAATGAAGGTTTTAGAAAACAATGAAACATTCCTCCCTCTTGAAATAGAGAGAGATGGGAGATGGCTAGGACAGGATGTTATATGCGTTGCCAGGTGTAACCAATTGTATGGCATGTTTTTTTTCCTTAATTGCTGTTCTTTGTAATAAAGGAACATTTAATATGAAAGAGGGAGAAGTTTTTCCAAAAATGACTATAATGTAGAGAAAACACGTTAAAAAGTATTATAAAAAGAAATGAATTATTAGCTTCTCCACTTTTGGCAGAGAGCTCTAGCAGATATCCAGAATACTGAAGTCTCCCATCACTCCTACACCATACCTCTGTACCAGGTTTGATCTATTTTCCAAACTCTTCAAATATTTCTTCTTTCTTTCCAAGTGGTCTGTAATATACTTTCATTAAAAAATTGTATCTGTGTCTGACTCTTTTGCTCTTTATCCGAATGTTCTCTACCATGCTTTTCTTCTGCTTGTTCTTGGGTGTGTTTTTCACACACACACACACACACACACACACACACACACACACACACTCATGCACACCTATCTTGCTTCTTTAGAATAAAGTACACTCATCCAGAGCCATATTCCATAAAGTAGGGATTCTTAACATGAAGTCTATGAACTTGTGTTTTTTAAAATATATTTTGATAACTGGTTTCATTTTATGCATTTAAAAATATTCTGAAGAGGTCTATAAACTTCATCGGATTGTCAAAAGGGTCCCCTGAAACAAAAATGGCTAAGAATACCCATCCCAATCAATCTCAGGGATGCCTATGAGGCCAAATTTGTCTCCTTGAATAGGATCTCTAGCTCATTTCCTTATTGCCTAAAATAGGACATTTTTCGTAACATGCCCTTTGGGGGTGCCCTGAATAACGACCCTATTCTGATATTGCATACACAGAGGGAGAAATGACTAAAGTTTGGCTAGGAAAAAGCTTAGCGAGCTCAGTATCTTCCATAAGGGACTTATTTAAGTTGGTTGCAAGAAAGGACCTCCAGAAAAGCAGTAGACAGGGAGATACAGACCTCTAGAGACAGGAACAGAGACAGACTTGAATGTCTTAATCTTTTGAACAGAAGACAAAAGGCCCCAGCACCTAGGACTTCATAGGAAACTAGCCCCAACATGCACCTTGACCTGTAGGGTTTTCAATACTAGGGACTGTATGTAGGGACTCTCCTGGGTGAGAGTTTTTTTTCTCATTCATGCTTTGAGCTGGGATCTCATCTCACTCCCTATTGAAGAGTTCATTTACTCTTATGTCTTACTTGATATTTTCTAATCTGTAAAATTCCAATTTCTGTTTGCCATTTTGCTTGGATACACAGGTTTATTCACTATGTGCTATTTGTGGTTGCCTTTTTTGTACCCAGCTTTTGGTGAAAGGGGGATAACATTGGAAGTATAAGCTGAGTCATCAGAGAAGGAATTTTCCTTCTGATACCTCCCCCAAATAATACTGTTATACTAGAAATATTTGGTGACAATAGTGACAAGTAATGACAAATAGATATAATTCTAACCTGAGAGTCCTCTTGGACTTAGGAAAGATAGACTAGCCTCAGCTGTCCTAGACTCTATCTGGCCCTTCCCTCTGGGCCAGACCACTGGAGTTGCAGGCAAGGTTCTCTTCTTACTTTCTGCATAAATAGGCCAGACCTCAGATCATATCTAACCATGCTATCCATGAATCACACTTCTAAATATATGTAGATTTAAATGGCCCCACGCACAAAGATATATATCTGTACATTCATCTGTGTAAAAACTTTACTAGATCTTATCTTCTATTTTATCTCTTATGAACTTCTGGGCGTTTGCTTTGCTATTCTTCATACCTTGTAGCTATTCTATGGTATCCAGCATATTGGAGATCCATAGACAGTTTTCTCCCTTTCTCTTCCATTTCAGTTTAAAGCTTTCTCGATTAGATTTGCAAAACTCAAGGCAAATGCATTCTTACCAGCCTTTGTCAGGTGCACTCCATGCCTGGCCAAGAGTCTGTGATTCCTATATTTTAAGCCATGGTCCAGAAAGCCAAATTCCATTCTCAAATACCATCTTCTTAACCAGCTGTTCATTTCCCAAATCCGTTTTTCTCTTCTGTATTCTTTGTCTTTGATGGACAGCAGTGACGAAAATACCACCTGTGCCCCCTATGGTCTTTAATTTCTTGCCCAAGACTTCATAATCCTTGGCAATGTTTCCTAGGTTCCTTCTGGTAGTATCACTTGTACCCACATGCATCACCAGAAAAGGGTGGCAATCCTCCATTTTGACAAGTTTGAAGAGGATAAGTCATATCTGGGATATATACCCCAGGAAGACAAAGGACCTCAGTGCCCCTTAGCAGAGTCATCAACAAATACTATTCTTCTCTTCTTCCTCTGACCCTTCCTAGATGATCTCTCACCTAATAGTATCCACATTTCTACTTTATTATTCCTTAAGAAACACTCAGCTGCTTCCTCTTTATTGGATCCAGCTCCTCCTCTTCCCATTTCAGAAAGTACCTCAAACTTGCATTTTAGGTCTAAGTGTTCAATGGTCTTCCTTCTTCCCTTCCTCCTCTGTGTGACATTCTTCCTTTCCACAACTTCTTGATTCAGATCACTAATCCCTTCCACCTATTCTTTGCATTTTACCATTGAACACCACTTCCGGTTAAAAAAAACCTCTTAACTGCCTCTGATAACCTGCTAAGTGGAGAATTATTCCTTGCACCCTTCATCTACTTCTCCATCATTAAAATTTTTTTTGCTAGGCCCACCAACCCTCAGACTATCATCCTACATCCTTTTACAGGTAAACTCCTTTAAAAAGTCATCTATACTTGCTGCCTCCACATCCCTTACTCTTATTCTTCAGCCCTTTGTAATCTGGCTTTCAACCTAGTCACTCATCTGATACTACTCTCTCCAACTACCTGCCATCTTTTAATTAACAAATGGTGGTCTTTTCTTATTCCTGATCCCTTTTGATCTATTTCCTCCATACTCTCTGCTCTTTGGGTTTTTTAACACTGCTTTCTCCTGGTTTTCTTCCAATCTGTCTGGCTGCTCCTCAGTTTCCTTTACTGTCTCATCTTACCCCCTAAGTCAAGCTGTTCCCCCAAAATTCTTTCCTAGGCCCTCCCCTCTGCTCCCTCTATAATTTTTGTAACTTCATCATATCTCATAGGTTTTACTGTCATCTTTACACAAATGACCTTCAGACTACATACCCAGTCCCTCTCTTCCCAAACATCAGTCCCGTATCACCAGTCTCCTATTTAATATTTCAAACTGGATATCCTGGAGACATCTCAAACTCAACATGTCTAAAACTGAATTTATTCTTTTATCTCCCAAAGCTTCTTCTCTTCCAAATTTTGCTATTTCTAAGGCGCTTCCATGCTTCCAATATCTCTTTCTGTAATTTTGGTATTATCATCAACTCTTCACTTTTCCTCATCCCACAAATCCAATCAAATCTTGCTCTTTCTTGTTCTTCAAAACATCTTTCACATCTTATTCCTCACCACTCACACAGCTACCACCTTGGTTCAATTTCTTATCAATTCTCACCTAGATTGTTGCAACAGCCCCCTAATTTATCTCCCTGTCTCAAGTTTCTCACCACTCCAGTCCATTCTACAAACCTGCCAAAATAATTCCTTAAGTGCAGATCTGATCATGTGACTTCTCGACCAACTCCTTTGTTTAGCTTTTAAAGTCCTATACAACCTGGCCCCGACCTACCTTTCTAGCCTCATTGGGTATTACACCTTCTCCCACATGCAGCAAACTAATCAATCGCCTTGTCTGTTTCTCAAACAGCCTTCACATCTCTCATCTCCAGGCTTTTTCATTAGCTATCTCCCATGCCTACAATTCATTCCCTCCTTACTTCCACCTCACGGGATCCTTCTCTTCCTTTAAGATGCAATTTAAATATTATCTTCTACATGAAGTTTTTCTTAACTCCCCCCTTAAATGCTAGTGCCCCCTCCCATAGTACGTTGTATTTAACTACTATATGATGAATATATGTATATATTCACATATATCATAGGCGTATGTGTGTATGTATGTTTATTAACTTTACATTTATGCTGTATATATTTTGTATGCGTATATGGTCTACTTCATTAGAATGGAAGCTTATTGTAGGCAGGGATCATTCATCCTTTGTATGTACATCCCCAGTGTCTAGCACGAGGACCAGCACAAAACAGATGCTTAATAAATGCTCTAGAAGGGAGACCCACCTGCACCTGGAGCAAAAATAGCAGTCACTTGATTGCAGCAGAAATCCAAACACAGTGTTAGTCATCACAAAATTCTCTTTGCTCTATATACTTACCAGAAGTGAGAGCTTCAGTCCGTCTTTAAAACTTTTCATGGATGATTACAACTTACCCCATTAGCGTCGATTAGCACCAGCTCAACTTTCATAAAGCAGTTCTTAAGGGAGCTGCATCCAAATTTCTCTTTTCTCACTAATCTCTTATCAATTTTAACCTTCCTTTTTCTTACTTTACCCTGTTAACTACCTTCTTCTTCTTGTTGTATCTTTCTCCTCCTCTTGGCCCCAATCTTACTCCTACTTCAGATTGAGCTCTTCTCATTTCTCACTTCCTTAATCTTGAGTCATTCTCCCTCAACTTTTCCTCAAGTTCTCTCAAATTTCTCCTCCTATTTCCTCCTCAAATTCTCTCAGATTTCTCTTTCTCTTCCACATCTGACCTGCTTCACAATTCCAAAGTCCTCCAAATCATTTTCATAACTTCCTTCTCATTTTTATTTGGCTCCATTCCTCTTTCTTCCCAAGACCCCTTTTTCCAACCTTATCCTTGGGAAGCTGGAAATAGCTATTTTCACATAGATCTCATTGTCTCTATGCTACCAATATCCTCATACAGGCTCTCCTTACTACCCACCGATACTTTTCCAATAGCCTCCCAACAATTCATGCTTCCACTCTCCCTTCTCTATTCTATCTTTCATACATTGTTAAACTACTAATGTAAAATGACAAAACTCCCTGTCTTTGAGAAACTTACAGTCCATTATATCGCAAGACAGACCATACATACAAATAAGTAAATGCAAAGATATTTGATGACAGAGAAAGCTAACAACTAGAGGGATAAGAGAAGGCTTTGCAGAGGAGGTGGCATCTGAGCTGAACCTTTAAGGAAAATTCAGAGGCTAAGATGACAAAAGAGTTCATTTCAGGCATGAGGGAAGGCTGATATAAGTGCAGAGAAACAAGAGATGGAATGTTGAGTAGAGGAAACCACTAGTAATCAGACTTGGTGGGATTGTAGAATGTGTAAAGAGAAGTCACATGAACTAAACGTGGAAAAGTAGACCAGACCAAATTGTAGATGGCCTTCAAAACCAGACTGAAGAATTTACATTTTATCCTAGAAGCAAGCAGGCCAGTGATATGCTAAGACCAATATCTTTGGAAGTTTAGACTAGAGAGATATTGGAGAAAGACAGGACAATTAGGAAATTGTTGCAATAGTCTGGGAAAGAAATAAGGGGAACCTAAATTAAAATAATAGCTGTGTGTGTAGAAAGAGTAAGATAGATCTGAGATGTATTATGGAGGTACAATCAACATGATTTGTGAGCTAATTATAGAGGGTAAAGGAGAAAGAATTGCCTAGAAACACTTCATGATGATAAATTTGGGTGTTTGAGAAGGACATTGGCAGCCTCAGTATAAATTTGGAAGTTTGGAAGAAGGTAAGGCTTTTAGGGAGAAGGAAAATTAGTTGAGTTTTGGATATGTTGAGTTTACGATGCTAATAGAATGTCCAGGTGGAGATATCTAGCTGTCAGAGATATTGAGGGCAAGGACACTTTTGCCTCTTTTTTATTCCCATCACTAAGCACAGTACCTGGTACATAGTAGACGTGTAATAAATGTTTATTGATCAACTGACTGAGAGAGAGTAAGGATACATATGTGTGTGTAGGTATGTATACATACATACATATAAATATGGGGAGCAGCTAAGCTAAATGGTGCAGTTGTTAGAATGCCAGGGCCTGGAGTTGGGAAGATCCGAGTTCAATCCAGCCTCAAGTCACTTAAACCTCTCTCAGCCTGTATTAGGAGGGCAGAGTTTATAATCTCAAAGAGGATCATAAACATGTCTGAAAGGTTCGGAACCGCCGGATATAAGAAACTCTCAAAGTAGAAGGCAGAAGAATCAAAACATATATTTAGGCTCCACAGTAACCAACCCATGAACCAGCAACCCCATTTTGATATATTGATCAAAAGCTTCCAGGCCCAATAAGTACGCCTTGAAAGAGTAACCAGGAGGCTACAGAGAAGCATGATTGCATAAAGCAAAATCATGCTTCCCCCTCTATGGTAAAAAGATTACCCACTGGCCTGAAATCTTTGTTCAGCTTCCTCCCGTAGGTCAGCTCTGCTACTGGCAGCTCCTGCTTCAGCTGTGGCTGTGGCAGCCTCTGGCTCCAACGGGAGCTGCTTTTAACCATCCAGCTTCTGCGGGGGGGGGGGGGGGGGGGGGGGGGGGGGGGGGGGGGGGGGGGGGGGTGTGAGGTACGCCGGGGAAAGCACAGGTTCTTTCAATCTGCTTAAGCAAGGTGAAGGGGTTGACCAGGAAAGCACAGGTTCTTTCCATCAGCTTAAGCAAGGGAAGCAAGGTGAAGGGGCCGACAAGCTTACTCCAGTCCAAGATACAAACAGCATTCAGTTCAGGGGAAAAAGCCAAACTAGTCAAGGGCACTTGTTGACTAAGTGCTAAGGAGCCCATTTTTGGTTGCCAATACACAGCCTCAATTTTCTCATCTGTAAAATGGGGATGATAACAATAGCACCTACCTCAAAGGAATATTATGAGGATTAAATGAGACTATAATTATAAAGTTCTTAGCATAATGCCTAGCACATAGCAAGCATTATATAAATATTAGCTATCATTATTACTACATTGGTTCATTTTGTGGTGACAAAGAAGTAGAAACTAAGGAAGTGTCCATCAGCTGGAGAATGACTGAACAAATTATGATTTATGAATTTATACTATATGGTATTCACATACCATAAGTTGTTGAATCACTCTCCAGTTGTAATAGATAGAGCACCATTGTGCTGTAAGAACTCATGAAGGAGGCACCTGAGAAGACTCGTGAACTGATATAGAGTGAAGCAAGCAGGACAACAATGAATACAATAATAGCAAAATTATAAAGACAAACAACTTTGAGTCTTAAGAACTGTGATCAATGCAATACCAGAGAAGCAATAACAAAGCATACAACCCACCTCCTGAGAGAGAGGTGATAGACTCAAGGTGCAAAATTAGATTTTTTTTGGACATGTCAAATAGAGGAATTTTTTAAATTTTATTTTTATTTGGTTTTGTGTCTTTGTTACAAGGATTTTGTTTTTCTTTTTCTCAGGGGGGCAAAGAAGGTGAGAGAAAAAAAGAATTTTGTTAAATGAAAAAAAATTAAATGTAGGGTTTTTTAAATTAAAGACAAGTATAAATTCATCCTCTGAGACTGTATTGGAGGACAGAAGGATAGATGAAGCCTAGAGGTATTTTAAGGTACAAAGAAGGGTAAATGAGGTAACTTAAAGAATGGCCTTAATTTTTTTCAATAAAGTAAGAGAGGTCATATACTGAGATACAGGAGGTAGGGTGATAGTGAGGGTTTAAGGAAGAAGACAAAGTTTGAAATAACTACCCATGAGGAATAGGATAGTCAATCAAAAAGAATGCGAAGATTCTTGTACAGCAGAAGAGCCCAGTTGATCATGAAATAATACACACTTGTAACGAACTCAGTTTTTTGAAAGGCAATCTGGAGTAATGGATAGAGTATTGAATTTGAATTAGGAAAACCTGATTTAGGATTGGGCTGGAGTTAGGTTATGGATGAGGAAAGGGGCCTAGAGAGGTTGCGATTTACCTAAAGACACACATGTAGTAATTAGCGAGTCAAAATTCAAACAAAGACCCTTTAACTTCGAATACAACACTCATTCTACTAAATCAAAGAAGATAATAGTCTGAAGAGTATAGGTCAGTGTGCTTGTCTTGGGTTCCCAGGAAAATTCTAGAAATAGCTAGAAAAAGAAGTTGAGGTTACAAAGAGCAATCATGGCTTCCTTAAGAACATGTCTTGCAATTCTAATTTTACTTCCTTTTTTTCACAAAGTTACTAAATTGGGGGATGCTATAGATATAGTTTATATTTTAGCAAAAGATTTGATAAAGTATGTCATACTATTCTCATAGAATAGATACACTTAATACACAAATGGATTCAGATCTCGATTAGCTGGTTTCGATCCACTAAAAAGCTTTTAGAAGCCATCTACCATACCTTAGGCACTGTTCTAAGTACTAGAAATACAAGACAAAAACAGAGCAGTCCTTTCACTCATGAATCTTACATTCCATTGGAGGAAAAAGCACATTGACATACTAAGTGCATCCAAAGGACTTCAGAGGGAGCACTAGAGGCTTGGCTTTGAAGGGAGCTAGAGATTCTAAACAACAGAGGATGAGGGAAGAGCCTAGCCTATACAATACAGAAAGGCTTGGAGATGGAAGATGAAATGTCATATATGGGAAAGAGCAAGAAAGCCAGTCTGGCTGGAGTATAGAGTTCATAAGGAGTAACATAATAATCTTGAAAAGGTGGACTGGAGTCAGATTTTGAAGGGCTTTAAATGCCAAACACAGGATTTTATGCTAGGGAACCACTAAAGCTCAAAGATACTCAAAGGGTACTCATTGGTAGCTCAATGCCCCAAGGGCAGAAGGTCTCCTAGGGGAGTGTCTCAGGGATCTACGCTTGACCCTATGCCATTTTAGGATTGTAACCAATGTAATAGATAAAGCATAGATAACAAAGTTATCATATTTGCACATGACACAAAGCCATCCGAGAGTGATAGATAATATACTAGATGTCAGTCAGAAACCAAAAAGATCTTGAGGCACAGAGCACAGCTTCAAGGCTAAAGCATTTGGACTGACTAATAAATGAAAATTGAATATTGAGAAATGTGTGAAAAATGCCAAATCTTATACTTTGGCAAAAAAAGAAAAGAAAACTCAACTTTATAAGCATAAAGTTCAGGGAAGGTATCATTAGGCAACAATTTTAAAAAGATCTTGGGGTTTTAGTGAACTATAAGTTAAAAATGAGTTGACAATATGTGGCTGCCACAAACAGCTATGTCTTGGACTATATTAAGAAAGGCATAGCTTACTCCAGGAATAAGGATAAGTTCTTCTTTTGAACTATACTCTGTATTCTACCCTATTCAGATATCTGTAATACTGTGCTCAGTCCTGCATACGTTGATAAATGTCTGTCCAGAGGAGTGAAACCATTATGATGAAGAACAGTGAGCCCATGTCACACAAGGATCAGCTGAAAAAACTAAGGATGTTTAACCTGGAGAAGAGAAGATTTGGGGTAGATGGGACAGCTGTCTTCAAGTATCTGAGGAGGAGAACTCATTATCCTTCTTCCTAAATTCTCCAACCCCCTTCCCTCTTATTATATAGGGCAACATCATCATCCCAGTCCTTCATGCTGGCAAGAGTTATCCTGGATCCCTCACTATCTCTCATCCCCCATATAGTCAATCTGTTGCCAAGGCCCAGTGATTTCACCTTTACAACATCTCTCCTATATTCCCCCTTCTCTCCTCTAACACCATCACCACTCTAGTGCAGACCCTCTTCATTTCACTCCTTGATTATTGTAATAGCCTGTTGGTGGGTCTGCCTATCTCAATTCTCTCCCTACTCCAATCCATTCTCCACTTGCTCACTAAAGTGATGTTCCTAAAGCGTAAATCTTATCATGTCACCACCACCCCTACTTAATTAAATCCAGTAGCTTCCTATTGCCTCCATGATCAAATCGAAAATGTTTTTGACATTTAAAGCCCTTCATAACCTAGCCCCTCTTCTTTCCTGTCTTCTTACACCTTAATCCAAAATCAAGTACTCTTTGATCCTGTGGCACTGGCCTCCTGGTTCTGTCATTCTCTCTCCTCCATGCATGGAAAACTCTTCCTCCTCTGTTCTGACTACTGACCTCCCTGGTTTTTTTTTAAGTCTCAACTAAAATCCCACTTTCTATAGGACGCCTTCCCCAACCCTTCTTAATTCCAGTACCTTCCCTCTATTAATTGTTTTCTATTTATCTTGAATATGGCTTGTTTTGCATATATATGCATATATATTTATATGTGTGTGTCATTATCTGCCCCACTAGACAGCAAGCTTCTAGAGGGCAGGGACTGTCTTTTTCTTCTTTTTATACCCCCAGCACTTAACACAATGCCTGGCATGTAGTAGGAACTTACCAAATGTTTATTGATTAATTAATTAATTACTAGGTTAGTAGGAGGATGGGGTGAGCAGGACTCTAGCTCTTGGCACTGACACAAAGTAGGACATATGACCAGAAAGAGCATGGGTGAGTTTCTTTCCCATCATGACCATCACATCTCATCCTCCCCTGCCTGTGCTACTTCATAACCTAGCCACCATATCCAGGGTCCTATAGCCCAAACCAGTGCTTGGCATGCCCACCATACTCAGAATCAATCCTCAATCAACAAGCACTTATTCAGTGTTTTCTTTGTGCCAGGCATTTTGTCAGGATCTCATCACCATGGCATTCCTCTCCCTAGCCTGCCTTCCCCTAACCCTTGTAGAGATAAGGGATGCACAGCTTCCTCTAATGGCTCAGGTGCATCATCAGCATTTAACAAATTCAATTTTTTTGCCCCAGGTAAAAGCATATCCATTTATGGCTGTACAGCTTTAATAAAAGGCAGCTAAGGGAGGCAGTGGATAGAATGCTGGGCCTAGAGTCAGAAAGACTGCTCTTCCTGAGTTGAAATCTGGCCTCAGATACTAACTAGCTGTGTGACCCTGAGGAAGTCACTTAACCCGATTTGCCTCAGTTTCTTCATCTGTAAAAAGAGCTGGAGAAGGCAATGGCAAACCACTCTAGTGTCTTTGCCAAGAAAACCCTAAATTGGGTCACAAAGAGTTAGGCACAACTGAAAAACAACAATAAAAAAGCTTACTAAGGCTAGGCTGACCCATCCCTTTTCTCTGAGCCTCAGTTTTTTCATCTGTAAACTGGGGATGGTAATACTTGTGCTGTCTCCCTCTCAAGACAGTCACTACAAAAGTGCCTTGTAAACCTTAAGTTGCCATATAAATCTGAGTTAATGTCACCACCTCCTTATAACTCCACTCCCTGGTGCTAGTTCTGCCTTCTGAAACTACATAGAACAAATCTAATTCTTGTTCCAGAGGATAGCTATTTGAATATTAGAAAAACAATCATGTCCAAACCCCACCCCAAAGACTTCTCCAAATCTATGGACTAAAACAAAAAGATATGAAATGGGCCTTTCTATTAATGTGCTTATAATCTAATTGGGGAAACAAGCCTTATGCCTATGAAGCAACCAGAGAGCAAAGCAGCATATATGATAATCAGAGAGCATTAAATTGTACAGTACAAGCAACCAGTACAAGTAAAAATTCAGAGGAAGAGAAAAAACAAAATGAGCTGAGGTTTATCAGGGAAGGCTTCAATGTAGACGTGAGGATGGCAGTTAAAGTGAATCTTATCAGGATGGGCAGGATGTAGCTAGGCAGTTCATTAGAAGTGACTGGGAACAGCACAAGCCAAGGCACAGAAATGGGAATGATCTTGGTTTATGCAGTTGACACTTCACGCTCCCCTCCTCCCCACCAAGATGACTACAATTACAATATGATTTTGCTCTCTTCTAATTTTGCTAGGTTGCCTGACTCTGGACAGGAAATCAATTGTTTATTGCTATCAGCGTAGAAGAGGAAATAAAGCCCTGCATCCATGCTCTATGTTCCCAGAATGTGATTTATTTGAAACAAAGGGTAACTCACTGATGATGAGGACTGCTAAAACACGACCCTTTAAACTGCAGTCAGGTGCCTTGTGGAAGGCTGGGATATTAGGATTCCTGTACGAAATGCAGCCTGGAGGAAGAGCAGCCAAACAACCATTCCTCAAAACTGTTCCCTTTGGAGTTGTGGAGCTGGATAATGGATCCACTTCAGATCCCAATTAGGGCCAAGTTTGACAGAACTACCCCAATGTGTGACTGCCCAGCACCACTCAGCATCCTAGCCTTGCTGTACATGGGCCAAAGGTCTTCAAGCTAAAAAAATTTGAGCATGACTGCACATGCCTCCCAGTCAGAGCCTGTGGATGGACATGGGCAGAAAAACCTGGGCTATGAGATAATAAATAAAAAACCAAGCTGACAGCTGTTGATCTTTGTTTGGCACCATAGCAGACACTGAAACACCAGCTAGTAAAGTGGACCCTTCTGCATCTGACATCTGCCACTATTCTCCTAAATGCTGCTCCACATATACATATGCACCCATGGGGGGATGAGGCACACAAAATAAACATATCTTACAGGAATAATATAACTAGGTTCATTTGACAGAATCCATGATATTTTTTAGCCACATAATTTGGATCTTTGGAAGAGAAGAATTCTCTGTGGATTTCAAAAAAATATATTTTTTTACATATACTGTTTTCACCTGACAAGATGTGTCTTCAATACAGAGGAAGCAACACCCTGTGCTGGTGTGCAGCACTGTCCTGTCTCTCATATGCTCCAAACCATATGCTCTCATTTCTTAGCCCCATGGAGACAATCCAGATACCAGATATTACCACATCCCTGAAATCATTCTCCTGGCAACCCCCATGGAAGCTGAAGCTTCTGAGGGGAGCAGCTGCAGAAAGAGCTGCTGGGGAGGAGAGAAAGGATGGAAGGAAGGAAGGAAGGAAGGAAGGAAGGAAGGAAGGAAGGAAGGAAGGAAGGAAGGAAGGAAGGAAGGAAGGAAGGAAGGAAGGAAGGAAGGAAGGAAGGAAAGAAGGAAGGAAGGAAGGAAGGAAGGAAGGAAGGAAAGAAGGAAGGAAGGAAGGAAGGAAGGAAGGAAGGAAGGAAGGAAGGAAGGAAGGAAGGAAGGAAGGAAGGAAATGAGGGAGGGAAGGAGAGAGGAAAGGAGGGAGGAAGGAAGGGAAGAAAGAAGGACTGTTGGAAGGGGGAGAATACTTTAGTGTCAGAGTGAGGAACTCCCTCCTAATCCTTCAAGAAACAGCCTGGGAGCCTGGTTCTCAGCCTGGATCCATTGTCAACATGGTGATGAGGCATTTGAAAGGTCTGCAGCCCAGTTTCTTACATGAAACAAGGTCCCCTTCACTATCCATCCAAACCAGATTCCCAGATTTCCAAGATGGAGAATCTCTAGATTCTGCAAAGAACACAATTTCTTCCAACACAAAGTGATACTGATCTATTTCTGATCCACTGCTTTTGAAATGACTATGCATTGTTTCTTATATATTTTCCATTTACCATCTATGAACATGTTGTGCCTTGTCCTGCCTCCAAAGAATATAAACGCACTTTGAATCTCCAGTACCTAGAATTGTGCCATACACAAAGTAGGCACTTAACAAACGTATTTTGGGTTAAATTTGTTCAATTGACATTGGTCAAAAGAATAATAGTAAGAATTAGCATTTATATAGCACTGAGGTTTGCAAAGCAAGGTATATACATATATGTATATAATTTATGATAACAATAGCTAGCATTTATATTACCCTATCATGTGCCAGGGTACTTGTTAAGGGCTTTACAAATATTATCTCATTTGATCCTCACAACAACCCTGGGAGGTAAATGATATTATTATTCCCATTTTACAGATGGGGAAACTGAGGCAGAGGTTAACTGACTTGCCCAGGGTCACACAGCTAACAAGCATCTGAACACAGCTCTTACTGATTCCAGGTCAAACATTCTAACCCACTGTACTACCTGGCTGCTTCTAGAAAAGACTGGACAGAATCTAATATATACCGAGGTCAACATCCCAGGGAGAAGATCTGGTTCTCCAGTGAGATCACAGCCAATATGTGTCACCATCAGTACCTCTTCCTGGTTTGGTCAAAACTGCTCTGAGAAGGAAGTCAAGGAAACATGGGGGAAGGGGAGAAGGGGAATACCACATGAGCAACATTATCTCCCACACTGTTTTCTCAGAAAGGTTTTGCAAAAAGTTGTGGAAGCAGCCATGCACCCTTCAGGATTTCAATGATAACTGTCCATTAGTATTGCTAAACAAGAGGCTGGGAATGCACATTGTCTTTCCTTAACAGAGAAATCTTCACTCATCATCCCCAGGGAGCAGCACAGGAAAAACTGGTGCACATTGCTAAGAAACAGGGTCTGATGTTGAATCAAACTCCTCTGGTCAGCATTTCAAGCTCTTCACAATCTAGCCCCAAGCTTCTTCTCTGGACTCATAATACATTGTTGTTCACTTGTTTTTCAGACATGTCTGTTTGCGACCTCATTTGGGGTTTTCTTGGCAAAGATGCTAGAGTGGTTTGCCATTTCCTTCTCCAGCTCATTTTACAGATGAGGAAACTGAAGCAAACAGGGTTAAATGATTAGCCCAGGGTCACAAAGCTAATAAGTATCTGAGACCAAATTTGAACTCAGAAAGCTGAGTCAGAAAGACTAGTACCACCTAGCTTGCCTTCATTCTATGGGCACTCTATGGTCCAGCTAAATTAGCCTTTTTAGTGCTCTTCATACACAATATTCTATCTCTCATCTCCACACTTTTGTACCTTTGTCACCTAAGCCTTCAATGCTCTCCCTCCTCACTACTACTTATAACCTCTTGCTTCCTCCAAAGATCAGTTCAAATGCCACCTCCAACATAAGGCCTTTTCTGATCCCCAGCAATCCAAATTACCGTGTGTGTGTGTGTGTGTGTGTGTGTGTGTGTGTGTGTGTGTGTGTGTTTGCTTATCTCCCTCCTAGAGGGCAAGGACTGATTCATTTCTGTATTTGTATCCTCATTGCCTAGCACAGAGCCTGGTGTATAGTAGGTGCTTACTCAATGCTTGTTGCTTTGAATGCTTGTTGTTGACTGGTTGAATAGGTATTTTGTCCCAATTCAAGGGACCACCAGCTCAGGATACTCTCTAAGAGGAAATAGCTAGGAACGGTTTAATCCTTCCATATGGATACAACCATTCATCTAATTCACTGGGGAGCCAAAAATGAACTTTTGCTTTACATTTTAGTACATTCAGTACATTTCACCAGATTTGTGGTCTCAGCCTTATGGGTTCTCTCAACATCTGCCCAAAGCCTGAAATTCAATGCAGTCCAATACATATTTATTAAACAAGGCAATGGGCTAGACAATGTGGATTCAAAAATGAAAAATGTTACAATCCCCACTTTTAAGAAGCTTACTATCTACTGGGAGGATACAACATGTATACAAATAAATGTAATATTGATGTAGTGCTCTAAGATTTACAAAGTGTTTTTCTCACAACCTCATGAGGTAGGCAATGCTAGGAGTTGGGAATACAAATACAAGCAAAAAGAAAGCCAGTCCCTGCCCTGTAGAAGCTGACATTCTGATGGGAGAGGAGAACATATAAAAGGGAGCTAGAAGAGCTGAGGCAGGTATAGGAGAGGTAGAAAAGTGGTCCAGAGAGTCATGGACTGAGCCTTGTCTGAAGTAAGAATGGCTGGCATGGGTTCTTCCTCAAGTGGGTTCTTTAAGTTGAAGAACCCACCAATCAGAAAAAGAGGAGATAAGGATGGAGGCATTGCCAGAATGAAAAGAATGATACAATAGAAGTTGGGGTATAGTCCAGCTCTCCAAGATTTGGCTTATACCCTATTTTATTTTATTTTTTTTAATTTGAACCTGTGATTTTATTAGCATAAGGACTTCTTCCCACCATGCCACACCCCAATATGAATGGAGATAGTTCATTCTTTTGAAACTTACAATTTTAGTTGCATGGAGCATTAAGAAGAAAGGAAATAAGTATTTATTAAGCAGCTATTATATGTCAGGTTCTCTGTTAAGTGCTTTACAAATATCTCATTTGATCTTTATAACAACCCTGGGAAAGTAAGTTTATTATTATCCTCATTTTCCAGGTCAGGAAACTCAAGGAGGCAAACAGAAGTTAGTGATCTGACCAGGGTCAAACAGCTAGTAAGTGTCTAAGGTCATATTTGAACTCAGGTCTTGCTGACTCCAAGCCCAATGCTCTACCCACTGCACCACCTAGCTGCCTCTAACAAAGATTAGCCAGAATCTAATGTATACCAAAGTGGACAGCCTAAGTGAAAGGTATGGTTCTTTGGCAAGACCATAGCCAATATATTTCCTCATCAGCCCCTCTCTTCAGTTTGGTCAGAAGAGCTCAGAGAAGGGGTTGAAGGAACCTAGTAGAAAAAAGGGGCATTCCAAGTTAGCAGTGTTACCTTCCACATTATTCTCAAGAAGGGTTTACCCTTGAGCAAACTGAGGCAAACAGAAGTTAAGTGAGTTTCACAGGGTCACCTAACCAAAACGTTTCAGAAGCAAAATAGGAACCCAGGTCTTCTTGACTCCCAGATCATTTCACTACCCACTATCTGACACTACTTATCACCTTAATGTTACCACATATTCAACACTGGCATCTTCTTTTCAGTACTTATAATATCTCACATTTAAAAACATGGGAAGAGCAATATTGAACGCTGAGCCAAAGGTCACTATGGATTTCAGATTGTGCTGTGCTCCCAGCACTGAAAGTTTTGATCTTAGGAGCCATCCCTCGGAGACATCTTGATGCCGATCAAATCTCATGATTAATTGTTTGAGATACCAGGTTGACCTCAGTCTCGAACTGAGTATAGAGCAGGTAAACAACAGAAAAAACTATCTGAATAACTCAGACCTCTTCTAAGCTGTCAATATGAGATACCTACCCATAAAAGTACATCTTTTCTGAGGAAAATATATTTTTTATTCTAAAAGCTGGTTAGCACATTCTCCTGACCACTCTACTCCAAGCAACATCTGGGAGTTTTTTGCACAGAAGCATTGGCTTGAAGCTATGTTTGGTCATGAAGAATTGATTCTGATATTGAAAAAGAAAGGTAAGGAATATAGTAAATGCCAAGCTATTCAGCATACATAGTTTTCCCATGGGAAGTGACCAAGAAGTTTTGGTCAAAAATCCATATTGATTCTTCAAAACCATTCCAGGGAAAGAACTACTTAATTGTAATTGAATCCTTCTTAGAATGACCCAAAGTATTTCTAGACCCATAAATGTCTGTTACAATTGGCACAGCCCTGCACCAATTATTTGCAGCACATAGATTGCTAGATACTATTATTTCTAGTAATGGGGCCACATTTACTTCATTTGAATTTAAAGAATTGATAGAAAGAAATATCCTCCAACTTGTAACCATCATACCTCAAAACCCTCAAAGTAAGTGGTCAAGTGAAAAGGATGATAGATTCCTTAAAGCCATCAAGCTTTGTGATAATGAGCTTTGCTCAATGTATTTATTTTCAAAAACAAGAGTCAATTAGACCTAGTGAATTACAAATGGTTTGGCACCTTCTAACTTGCCTCAAACATCTATAGCCAGATGTAAAAATGACAACGTTACAAGACAAATAAGAAAATATTCTCGATGCCTCTTTGATTAGTCCTTCTGTTTGCTCATTTTTTCTCACTGGAGGTAGAATCTTTCCTAGGAACTAGAAAGCTGGACCAAGGTGGATTCCAGCAACTGTATTTAAAAACACAGGGCCTCTGTCATGCAAAAAAAGTGTACAGTTTGACATCACCATATTAATCAAATATGAAGATATTCCTCCAAGGCTGAGAGGTTAGAATAGCATGACTATTAGAAATAATCTGTTGTTCATTTGTTGATTGAAATAGGGAGAGCGGGAGAGGGGTTAGAGGGGGGGAAATGGGACCAGGGAAGAATATATTTTATAAAGAAATTTAAGAAAATCACAAAACTCTTCCACTTCATATTTGCTTACCCTTGAGCAAGTCACTTAACCTTGGGCCTCAATTTCCTAATTGTTCAACTGAGGGGATCACATTAGATGATGTCTAAGATGACTTCAAGGTCCTAATCTATCATCCACTGATTCTAAGGAAACAATCATTTTCCTCTCATTTCTGCACTTGCAGAATTGGAAACATTGCTAAACCACCTTTCAAGATGGTGCCTTTTTCTGGGTAAAACATCCCCTCCAGAAAATAAACAGTACCAGATGGATTTATTAGTGAATTCTACCACACATTTAAAAACAACATTGCAAAACCTATTAGAAAAAAATAAAGAAGGGATCCTACCAAATTCCTTCTATGACACAAATATACCTTGATGCCTAAATCAGGGAAAGTCAAAAAATAGAAAGAAAACCATAGATTAATTTCTCTAATAAATATTGATGCAAAAAATTTAAACAAGAACACTACAGCAATATATGAAAAAGATCATACACTATGAAGGAGTTTGATTCCTACCAGAAATGCAAGGTTGGTTTAATATTAAGAAAATTGTAAATATAATTTACCATATTAATAACAAAGCAAAAATCATCTTAATACATGCATAAAAAGCTTCTGACAAAATACAACACCCATTCATTTTTTTTTAAATTAGAAGCATAGGAAAGAATGGAACTTTCCTTAAAATGGTAAGTAGTATCTATCTCAAAGCAAGAGCAAGCATTATCCGTAATGGGTATAAGCTAGGAGCCTTTCCAATAAGATCAGAGGTGAAAAAAAATGTTGATTATCACCATTATTATTCAACATTCTATTAGAAACACTGTAGTAATGACAAGAAAAAGAAATTGAAGCAATAAACATAGACAAAGAGGAATATCACTTTTTATATTTGGTATGATGGTATTAGGGAGTCAACTAAAAAACTGTGTGAAGCAATTAACTCCACTAAAATTGCAGGATATAACCCACAAAATTATCCATATTTTTACATATTACCAGCAAAATCCATCAGGCAGAGATAGAAAGAGAAATTTATATACATAGCATAAAATACTTGAGAATCTGCCTGCTAAGACACACACATGAACTATATGTACATAATAACTATATGCACACAATTACAAGAAACTCTTCACACAAATAAATATAGATCTAAACAAATAGGAAAATATTAATTGTTCATGAGTAGGCTGAGCCAATATAATAAAAATAACAATGCTACTAAATTAATTTACTTCTTCAGTGCCATACTAATCAAACTACCAAAGAATTAATTTTATAGAAAGAAAAAAAAATAAAATTCATCCAGAAGAACAAAAAGTAAAGATTAAGGGAATCAATAAAAAAAATGGGAAGGAAGCCTAACAGTACCATATCTCAAATTACACTAGAAAGTACTATAATAATTTGGTACTGAGTAAGAAATAGAAAAGGGGATCGGTAGAACAGATTAGGTACACAAGATATAGAAGCTAATGAGCACAGTAACCTAGTATTTGGTAACACCAAAGATCCCAGCTATTGGGGTAAGAATTCACTAGTCAAAAAGAAGAACAAAGACTATTGGGAAAACTGGAAAGTAGTCTGACAGAAACCAGATATAGACGAATATTCACACTGTGTACAAGATAAGCTCAAAATGGGTACATGATTTATACATAAAGGACAACCACATAAGCAAATTAATAGAGAATGGAAGAAATTGTATGTCAGATCTGTGGATAGGGGAAGAATTCATGACCAAACAAGAAATAGAGCAATTCACAGGAGGTAAAATAGATTGTTTTGATTTCATTAAATTAAAAAATTTTTTCATACAAACTCAATACCACTAATATTAGAAGAAAAATAGGAAGCTGGGGAAAGTCTTGGCAGAAAAGTTCTCTGATGAAAGTCTCATTTCTAAGACATATAGGAAGTGTATTCAAATTTATAAGAATAAGAGCCATTCTCTGAATGATCAAAGGATATGAATGGGCAGTTTTCAGAAGAAATTCAAACTAATTAGTAAGAAAAATGCTCTAAATTACTAGTAATTAGAGAAATGAAAATTAAACAACTCTGAGATTCTACCTCACACCTATCAGATTGGGAAAGATGATTAAAAAAGGAAAATTACAAATACTGGAGGGGATGTAGGAAAACCGGTGCACTAATATACTGTTGGTAACTGTGTGAACTAGTTCAACCACTCTGGAAATCAATTTGGAATTATGCCTAAAAAGCTATTAAACTGCATACCCATTGACCTAGCAATTCCACTATGAAGTCTATATCCTAAGGAGATCAAAGAAAGAGGGAAATGAGCCATATGTACTAAAATATTCATAGCAGCTCTTTTGTAATGGCAACAAATTTAAAACTTAGGAGATGCCCATCAATTGGGGAATGAATGAACAAGTTATGGTATATAAATGTGATGGAATACTAATGTGCTATAAGAAATGATGAAAGGGTCTGGTTTCAGAAAGACCTGGGAAAACTTGTATGAACTGATGCAAAGTGAAGTGAGAAGAACCAGGAGAATAAATTATGCAATAATAGCAATATTGTAAATATAATCAACTCTAAAAGACTTAGAAACTCTGATCAACATAATGACCAACCATAATTTCAAAGGATGAATGACTGAACATGCTATCCTCCTCCAGAGAGCTGATGGACTTGGAATTCAAACTAATGCTTATGTTCTCTTTCTTTTTCTTTTTTTGACATGGATAATGTGGTGATTTATTTTGCATTACTATAAAAAACCCACACTGAGCAAAGTTTTGGCATATGTTGAAAATAAAAGTTTCTCTCATACTTTTCTACTTCCCAGTCTACATAGGCTGACCTCACCTGCCATTTCTCTACCTGTTGAAGGAATTCCTACACCAGCTCCCTCTTCCAATGAGTTCAAGCTCTGTAGAAGCTATAAGATCTTGTCCCCCCAATCCCCAAATCCCAGGTGATATTTCTTCCCTTAATTAAGAAGGACAAGGAGGAAATATCACATGGGATTTGGAGATTGGGTTCAGTTCCCAAGATGCTCATCGCTCATAGTTCACACCATTTGTCTTTGGGATTTTCAACAGAACTTCAATGTACTAAAATGCATAAGTTAGGAAAAGGAGCCCTAAAAACTTTTCTCTAATGGATTATCAAACTTAACATTACACACAAAAGAATAGAGACCCACTGTTAAAGGAGGTTTGAATAGATAACATCAAGGATTACATCAGACTCTAAACCCTATGATCCAGGAGCCTATATTCCAGAGCTTAACACAATGCCTGACACTAGTAGTTGCTTATTAAAGACTTGTTGGTTGATTGATTGATCAATGGGAGTAGATAATGAAGAGTTGACATTCTTTCATTCATTAATATATTCATCAAATATTTATTAAACATCTACTAATTGGAATGCATTTTACTATGCATCAAAGTCTAATGCCATACCCAGGCCTATCCTATATTCCAAAATTACCTCTTTCTCCTGATTCTGTATTCCTATCAAAATTCATAATCCCTGATCTTAGATAGGAATGCTAAAGGAGGGAAGCAATGTGATTAAACTTATTCATACAAAGGTGTGAGTAACAGTATCGATTAGTTGCAAATCTGGTGAAATTTCAGTTAGTGACAATCAATCAATCAAATTGTATTTATTAAACATCTACTAGTAAGAAAAAAAATTTAAATCAGAAAGTAAGGTGAGTACAAAGAGTATTTGGAAGTAAGGGAGCTTTTTCTAAATTTCTTATAGACCTCATATAGGCAAAGACCACTAAATTTCCAACTGCCACTTTTTAATCAATAGCCCTGAAACACCAAATACAGTTTAAATAATCATCAGGCACCATTAAGTTATCAATAATTGAAATTCTAGGAAATGTTAATTAAAGCCAGAGAGATAAATAAAACTTATCAACCATTAGTAGGAACTTGTTCAAGGCATGGATCTAACACTATTTATAATTCAATTCAGTCAGTCAGTCAATCAACAAGCATTTATTAAGGCTTACTATATGCCAGGAAATACAAATACAAATAGACAATCCCTATTCTCATGGAGCTTACATTCTAATGAGAAAAGACAACCTAAAAAAGAAAGGCATTTGAGTAGAATGAAAGTACCCTGTGTAATAACAATTTAGATTTGAAGATCTTTCCCACCCACTAATAGGCCATGTGACCTGCTTACATCACAGGAAACCTAACTCACATGTGTGGGAGGAGCTTGCTAAGAGGAAAAGGAAGTTGTGTCACAGGAAATGCTGCGAGAGCAGTTACTACAGTTAGAGCTGAGGGGAAGAGCAGGTGTGTGGTGGCTGTGAGTGAGTTTTTGGGAAGGCCCCAGCAGGGGCTGGATATTTTTGGGATGGTGAGGCTCCATGCTGTGATACTGTGTTCTAAGTTACTTGCTGTTATGATAAAGTGGGCTTCTTGGTTTTGAGAGCTGGTTGCTTGGTTATAGCATCTGGTCCTCTGGTGTCTGAATAAATGGTTTACTTCTTCTACCTTCTATGTGGATAGTCTTGTATATTTTGTGATACAGAACCACATAGGCATTTTGACAATTATCATCTATATTGTGATTATTGCCTTGCGGATGCACACAGGGGCAAGGTAGAGAAAGTCCAGAGTGCAGCCTGGAGATGAAAGAAGATATGGGTGGTCTGGGTGCCTTCTTAAATGGAGTTTCTGGGAGGAACAATACAATCAGAGAGAGAGAAGAGAGAAAGAGAGGCATCGGGGCCATGAGAGTCCCAGCAATTAAGATCAAATCAGATTTCTGTAGAAGGTACAATTTGAGCTAAGTCTTAAAAGAAGTTAGAAAATCCAATAGGCAGAAGTATAGAGAGAGAACATTCCAAGTATGGAGTATAGCCTAAGCAAAGGCGTGGAGGTGGGAAATTGAATTTCACATAGAGAGAAAGGCAAAAAGGTCATTTTGGTTGGAATGTACAGTACAGCAGTCTGGGAAAAAAACAGATTAGAGCTATATTATGAAGCATCTTAAATGTCATACAGAGGAGTTTGCATTTTGTCCTAGAAAGGATTAGGAACCAGTGAAATGTCTTGAGAGGAGTGAAACATGGAAATTGGATTGGAAGAGAAAGAGCCTGGAGGCAAGAAGGCCAATGAGGAGGCTATTACAAACAGATAGTCAAAAGATAATAAACAGCAGTTCTCAAAAGAAGACAAGCTCTCAACAACCATAAGAAGGGGGAAAAACCCCAATCACTGTGAAGAGCGATACAAATGAAAATAACTCTGAGTGTCCATCTCTTGGCAAAGATGACAAAAACCAAGAATGGTCGCTGTTGGAGAGAGAAAGGAAGGGCAGGCAAGTGACGGACCGTTTAATGGGGCTGTGAAATAGTTCAACTGTTCTGAAAAACACTGAAACAACGCCAAAAAAGAAACTAAACTATGCATACCCTTCAACCCAGCAATGACACTAATAAGTTTATATGCCAAGGAATTTTTTAAAAGGGAAAGGCTATAAATAAATAATTATTTATAGCAATGTATTTTTGTGTACCAAAGAGCTGGAAACAAAGTAATTGCCCATCGGTTGAGGGGTGACTGAATAAATTATAGTATATTAATATAATGTAATATTAATTATACCATAAGATATATAAGGGGCAGATCCCAAGAAACTTGGGAAAATTGATATGAACTGATGCAGAGTGAAGCGAGCGAAACCAGAAGAGCAATTAATACAATGACTACAAATTATAAAGGAAAACAACTATGAAAGATTTAAGAACTACAATCAAGGCAATGACAAATCATGATTCTACAAGACTGATGATGAATCCCACTTCCTGCCTCTTGGCAGAGAGTTGGCAAACTCATGGTACAGAATGGGAAGCATACATATCCAGTCATGGCAAATATGTAGACCTGTTTTGCTAACTATACTTGTATTTTACAAAGGTGAGGGTTTTTTTTTTTGTCTTTTTTGAGAGATGGGCAAGAATTAAGGAGCGATGAGAGGATGGTAGTGATAGTGATACCCAAAGAAAAGGAAGACAGTCAATGAGTCTTTTTTAAACACAAAGAACAGAGCAGAAGGAAGTATTGAAGGGGACACAGATAAGAAGTGCACTGTTGGAACATGCTATATTTTAAATGTACTTTTACAAAAACAATTATATGTAGCAAAGATTTATGGTTTCATATGAAGTTCTTTTCTATTCTTTGTATAGGAAAATGTTTCAAGTTTTGTTGCCATTTCTCAAGTTCACAACAATAAAAAAAGAATTTTTTTAAAAGGAAGATCTTGTAATATTCCAGATGATGATGAGATGAGAGATGAGAGGGATCATAGCCTACACTAAGATGGTCTCCATGTGAGTGGAGATGAGGCAGATGAGATATATTGTAGAAGTAAACCCAACAAGATTTCACCATGGAGTGGATTTGGGGGTGGGTGAGAGGGGGTGAGGAGAGTGACTCTGTGCCTCTGCTTACCCAAAATGTTTCTGCTACAACATTTAATAGGCAGAGTAACAAAGAAATCTGGTCACTCTTTTTTTCTCCATCTTTTGTTTTTTTCCTTTTTCTTCAACATGTTTATGCCTTCTACATGTTAAAAATCTTGATTTTCTTTTTTACCTTAGAAAATCGGAATGCTTGATCTCTGCAGGGCTGTTGTTGGGATTTGAAAAGACTGAAGGGTAAGCTGTATGGAAGGAATTTATAATGTACTGCAAGGGAGGCCAAGAGCAGTAAACTAATATCGAGGGGCCATATTTCTACCAATGTCCTGCTAGTGCCACATGCTACCCAAGCAATCGAGTGTCATTTGGGCTGTGACTTGGAACTGATACATACACAAATGACAAAGTCTCTTCACATTAAATTAGCTTAAATTGCAGAATAAATCCCTGTTTTCCTCAGAGGGATTCCCCCTGATGCAGAAACATGGGTAACGATTCAGTAATAACGTCCTTACCTCTGTGCTCCTTTTCTTTGATCTCTCTCCAGAGCAAGGGTCAGTTCTGCAGACATTTTTCTTCAACTCTTATTGGGCACCAAATGATTTGTTCCCCTCAGGTGCAACTGAATACCCTCAGACATTTGTTCATTAAAACAGGGGAGCCAAAAGAGGAGAGGAAATATTCAGATGGAAAATACGGGCTCTTTTGCTTTAAAAATCTGTCTTTTCCAATAAGAATTTGTACAAACTTCACACAGGAAGCCCTGTTTGATCTCTCTCTGAACTTTCCCAGCACGCTCAGAAGTGTCAGCCACTCAGCCCCATGATACTTCCCTCATTTGGAGAGAAAAATAAAATATGAAATCCTCCACTGTGATCCATGGGTTTTTATATCATTTGCTGAGCTGTTTAAGCTTGGAATTAAATGAGCAATCCAATGTATAACAGGTTTGGGAGAGTTTGCTGGTGGAGGAATTCATCTAACTGGAGGATCATGTTTATTTTTTCTCATTAAATGGAATGATAGCAAAATGATTGCCTGACTGACCTTGTGGTCAGACTCTCAGCAATATTACGTACCTACATATGTATATGCACATACGTACAGATGCAGTACATATGTTTTAACCCCTGCTATTCTATTTTTAAAGAACCCAGATAAGAACCATAAATGCCAAGCTGTCCGAAAAGAAGCACCCTTGGGACATATCACTATTAATCATGGAAGATCATCCAAATGTATCTTCAGTATGGTCAAAATTGGAAACTAGACTGCTTGATCCTGGTTGTTATATCACTACTAATAACTGACACTTAGAGAACTTTTAAGCTTGCAAAGGACTTTTGATGCATTACAAGGGAAGCATATGGTACAGTGGAAAGAAGGTGGGATTTAGAATCAGAGGACCTGAGTTCTATCCTGGCTCTGCTACTTACTTCTTAGAAGGAATACTTATATGAATACTTATATGAAAAATTCAGGTAGCAGAGAAGGAAGATTATTTGGGTCAAGACCTGTAAAGGGATTGTCATAAGAGTATACTACAGACCACCTGGTCAGAAGTAATAGCTAAGAAGTTGGGAAATAAATGACAAGGTTGGTATGAAGCCATGATATAGTAATGGTGGGTGAGAGGACCTTAATTATTCAGACATCTGCTGAAGTAAAGTCTGTTTCTCTATATATCTCTGTGCATGTCTATCTCTCCCTGTCTCTGTCTCTCCTCATGCAAAGGCAGAGCACTTAATAACTCATCACCTTTCCTTAATGACAATAAAAAATTTCATCTTCCAAGAGATAGCAGCAACAACAAGGAAAAATTCTATTCTGGATATGATTGTTACCAACATAAAAGAACTGACTACTGGGGTAGGAAGGAGAAACATAAGAAGAAGTGACCCTTTCCTTCTCCTTCCCCAGACACACCAGAGGAGCAACAGGCTAAGAGGTACCCAGACACCATTTCTTCAATTAAAAAAAATATCTCTACTTGATCATAATTTCTTATCATTCTATCCTCCCTATGCCCTCTACAACCACCAGTCCTTCCCCCACCCCCACCCCCAGTGTTTTCTCAGGCCATTACCCCTAGTCTGACATAACTTTTGTCCCTTTCTAATATGGACCCTATAGTTAGCCAATTCAGCACCACATTGTTCTCTACTGTGAATTTCTTGTCTCCTTGTCATACCTTGTAAAACCTCAGCCCTGGATTATTCCTGCCATTTTCTTGCTCACCTGCTGCAACGCTCTTGGAGGAAATCACACAATCACGCTAACTGTGAACATTATAAATTCATGTCATCTGACTTCAACTGGGCCCTTGTAATAAGGCAATAGTTTTATTCCTTTTTTAGTGATTTCACTCCCCCACAAAAGCTATTCAAAAAAATTTTTTTCTCTCCTAAAACCTCCCACAGGTCCCCCTCTACATCCTCTCTTAGCTGAGGACTTCTCCTCTTTACTGAGAAAAATGAGGCCAAACATTGTGAGCATTGTGAGCTCCCTCTTCTTCCCTTCTTTTCATCTCAAAGTCCCTTGACATCAGCCCTCACTCTCTCCCACTTTCCCCTAGTCTCCAACAGTGAAGTCGTCTTTGTCTTTGCCACGGTCAACTCCTCTGCACATGCCCTTGTTCCCACTTCCTCCCATCTTCTCCAATAGATTACATCAATCATCCCCCTCCCAATTCTGATCTCAACCTCTCCCTATCTATTGGCTCCTTCCTTAATACCATCAAAAATGCCCACCTTGCCCCATCCTTAAAAAACATTCTCTAGACCTTACTAGCCCCTCAAGCTATATCCAATATCTGTCCTCCCTTTCTCAGCCAAAAAAAGCTGTCTATATTCATCGTCTCTATTTCTTCTCCTCTCGCTCCTTAATCATTTGCAGTTTTATTCATCACTCAATTAAAAATGCTCTCTCCAAAGTTACCAACGATCTTTATATTTCCAGATCTCATGGTCTTTTCTTAGTCTTCTTCTCGACCTATCTGCTATATTTGACATTGTTGAGACTCCCACACAGACACACAGAAACACACAGGCACACACACACACACACACACACACACACACACACACACACACACCACCTCTCTCCCCTCTTGGTTTTCATAATACTGCTGTCCCCTGGTTCTTCTAGCTATCTTCTCAGTTTCCTTTGCTAGTTCATAATCCATAGATCGTGGTCCAAGCTACTGGTGTTCTGCAAGGCTCTGTCCTAGGCTCTCCTCCTACACTCTCTCATTAGCTCTAACATCATTATTTGCATCTGCTTTTCCCTTCAAGTGATTCACAGGTCTGTACATCTAGTCCCACTCTCTGCCCTGAGTTTCCACACCACAATCACTGTTTCGAACCTTTCCAATCAATTTTTAGAGATATTTCAAACAACATGTTTAAGTGGAAATTATGATCTTTGCACATAAACCCACTGCTCTTCCAAATTGCCCTGCTTCTGTTCAAAATACCTTCATTCTTCCTGTCTCCCTGGTTTGTCATCTCATGGCATCACCCATGATTCTTCATTTTCTCTTACTCCACATTTGCTACATTGCCAAGTTTTGCTGTTTCTACCACTGCATCATCACTTGATTCTGACCCTTTCTCTCTTCTCACAGAGCTACCAATTTAATTCAGGCACTTGTCACCTCTTGCTTACGTTATTGCAACAGCTGCCTAATTGGCCTTCATGCCTCAAGTCTTTCCCCACTCCAGACCATCCTCCACACAGCTGCCAAAGCTATTTTCTTTAAGTGCAGATCTGACCACATGATTCCCCTACTCAATAAACTCCATTAGCTTCCTAATGTCTCTAGGATAAAATATATACTCCTCTGTTTAGCTTTTAAAGCCCTTCACAATCTGGCACCAACCTATCTTTCTAGCCCCATTAGGCATTACTCTACCTCCTGCACTCTATGATCTGGCCACAATGACCTTCTCTATTTTACTGACACAGAACGCTCCATCTCCTGTCTCCATGTCTTTGCATCTGCCTTCTCCCATGCCTAGAATATACTCCCTTGTTACTTCTGCCTTACAAAATGCCTCTCTTCTTTTCAGAGGCAGCCTAAGATGTTGTTGTCATTATCATCACTGTTGTTTGTCCTACGTTCCCAAAGTCACTCAATAGCCACATTCTACATATGTGATTCTCCAAACTGCTAATCTCTTCCCTTCTAAACTATCTTCTATTTAAACACAACTATCTTGTATTTGAGTACTTTGTATTTATTCTCTTGCTAACTATTCTACTTATATATGTACTTGTTGCTCCGTCATTAAAATGGAAGTTTCTTGAATTTTTTGTATTTGTATCCCCTGCAGCTAGCACAGTGCCTGGCACATAGTCTGACCTCAATAAAAGTTTGCTGATTGATTCATTAACTCCCTCCTAGAGTTTGTGGTAATGAAGGAGAGATGACATGGACATGTATTACCTGACTACATTCATTCATTCTATATTTGGGGGAAAGCATTTCTCAAAAAGTGCAAAGAAAAGATAGTCTAAGTTCCATGGTCTAAAATTCATCAGAAGAATTCAGCCCAGAAGAGATGAGAAAACTAATTTTAAATAAATAAATAAATTCAAAAGACACAAGGGAAAAGAATTCTGATGAGGAAGAAAAAGTAGGAGTTGTTTGAAGAAACTGATATGGATGCATAGAGAACTCAGTAACTAACACCGATATTTGAAAGATTGGAGAATAGTCAGGTTAAAACAAGTTTAAAAAAAAACAAATAGAGGAATACAAGAACATGAGACATCGCTACAAAAAGAGTATCTGGAGGGTTAAATTTCAGAATGAGATGAGGATGGTAGGGAAAGCTAAGGACAACAAAAATGAAGTTGCTTGTTTTTAGTTATGCTGGAGGAAAGGAGGCTCAATAAAGGGATACGACTCATGGAGTGGATAAGACAATGACAACTGACAACTAAGAGAAGGCAGAGCTGCTCGGTTCTTATTTTGCTTCTGTTTTCTTTGTCCAGGAGAATGACCTTTGATCTAGAAATGATAAAAAAAATGGCTAATGGAGAACTGACACACATGGTAAGTATGGAAATAGCAAGAGAGCCCCTACTTGCCCTTGAAGATTTCAAGTCAACTGGCTCAAATGAACTACATCCTTGGCTCCTGAAAGAAATGGCAGATGGGATTGCTGAGCCATTGTCGGAGATATTTCAAAGATTAAGCCCATCAGGGGAAGTATTGAAGGCCTGGAGAAGGGCAAATTTTTCCATTTTCAAGAAAAGGAAAAGAAGTAAGTCTACAAACTATAGACCATTAAACTTGACCTTGATTCTTGGAAAATTCTAAAACATATGATTTGAAAAGTAGAGGGCTTATAGAAAAGGAAGCAATGATTAGGGAGCACCAGTATGACTTTCTTAAGTACAGGTCATGACAGGATAATCATATTTCTTTTTTCTGACAGGGTTACTAAACTGATAGATCAGGGGGATGCTGCAGATGTAGCTTGCCTAGATCTTAGCAAAGTGTCTGATAAGTGGAAATTAGCATTTTTCTAGTGGAAAAAATGGAGGGATGTGGGTTAGATGATAGTTCAATTAGATGGATTCATAACCTGTTGAATGGCCACACTCAAAGAGTGGTCATTGATGATTTGATGCCAATTTGACAAGAGGTCTCCAATAAAGTGCCCCAAAGATCTACGTCTAGCTCTGTATACCTTAACATTTTAAACAATGGTTTGGATAAAGGTATAGATAGAATGCTTTTTTGCAGGTGACACAAAGCTTAGAAAAATAGCTAAGTCACTGGATGACAAAGATAAAATTCAATAGGGAAAAATGTTGTTTTATACTTTAATTTAAGAAATCAACTTCACAAGTACAAGATATGGTTAGGTAACAGTTTGTCTGGAAAAGATACAGTGAACTACAAGGTCACAGTGAACCAGCAATGTGATGTAGCAGTCGAAAACAAAAACTAATGCAGCCTTAGGCTACATTGGAAGAGTCAGACAGAATAATAAGGTGATAATCCCTCTGTGCTCTACCCTGGTCAGAACAAAACTGGATTATTGTGTTCGGTTCTGAATGCCACAATTTATGAAGAACATTGATGAGATGAAGAACATTCAGAGAAGGGTAAATAAAGTGATAAAGGACCTTGAGTGCATGTCAAACAAGGAACTAGGGACAATTAATTAGCCGGAGGAGAACTGAAGGAGAACATGAGACAGCATAGTGTAGTAAAGAGCTGGACTTGGAGTCAGAAAGACCCTGGGTTCAAATCTTGCATCAAATACTATTTATGCAGCTCTAAGCAAATCTAAATTCTTTCAGATTCAGTTTCCTCATCTATAAAATGGGAGGAAATATTAGTATCTACCTCAGGGTTGTCATGAGGAATAACTGATATATATGCAATATATTTCCTAATATTATCCAAGTTCTGGTAAGTAGAAGAGGAATTAGATTTGTTCTGATTGGATCTGGAAGGTAAGATGAGAACTAATCAGTGGAAGCTGCAAGGAAGCAATTTTTTAAATTTAGTTTTAATTTATAGAATAAAACAAGTATTATATAATAATAAAAAATTTCATAAGAAACTGCAACTCTATTATGTACAACTTGCTATTCCTTTTAAATATATAGTATATGTAAATTTCTTCTTTTCCTTTTTTTCTTCTCTCCCTGTCAGCCAAATTTAAGCTTGATACCAGGGGACATCAATAACAACACAATAACAGCTCCTAACACTAAGAGATATCAAAATGTGGACTGGGCTGCCTCAGGATGTAGCAAGTTATTCTTTGCTGGAGGTCTTCAAGTAAAGGCCGGATAGACACTTACCTGGGCTCCCTTTTCTAGTATGGATGGGACTAAATGACTGCATAGGTCCCTTTGGAAACAGAAATTCTGTGACATTTCTGTTGAAAATTGAAGTTCTGTGACATTTCTGTGAAATTAATTTCTCCGGGCCTCAGTTTTCTCATTTGCAAAATGATATGATGGGACTAAATGACTTCTAAGTTTCCTTTAAGGTTCTATGATCCCATGAACTAACTTGAGCCTCATGACAATCCTGAGGTTGGTACAATAGGTCCTATTTCCCCCACTTTATAAATGAGGAAATTGACTAGAATTAAGCAACTTATGGTCACAAAGCTTCTCAGGGTTGGAGATGGGATTCAAACTCAAGTTTTCTTAATTCTAAGTCCAGCACACTATCCACTGTGCCAGGCTGCCTCTTATTTCTATAGATGCTATGTCCTTTTTTCCTGTCCTTCTCTTGTCTCTCCATAATATCCTTGAGAGAAGGCATCTTAACTTTTATTTCAGCTGAAGCTCCCCTCGCTGACCCAATAGGGTGCCTGGTGTGGGGCTTTTTACACAGGGGGAGATTAATCAATGTTATTGACTGACAGCTGCATTTCTTCAAAAACCAGGACCCAGGTTCATCCCAACAGGCTTCGCAGCCTAAGCAGAAATGAAGAAATAAACATATGGGACAGGGAATCATAGGCGCAAGAGATGGAAAGCTTATTTGCACCAACCTGTCCTCTTCTGAACAGTGGGTGGCAACTTGCCATCAGCTCATTTTTTTTCCTGGCTCCAATGAGCTCCTATGGAAAACTGCCTATGAAAGGAACCATTCTTAATCCCCGGAGCAAATCCCAGCCAAGAACTCAACCAGAGGGGAATACCAAATGCTCAGAATTGTTGAATAATTTGTACCATTTCTTTACATTCGATTCAGACCCATAAGTATTTATTGCAAATCTAAAATTTGTAAGACTGCATGCTAGCTGGAGGTGATACAAAGATGCCCTAAACATGGATCCTGACCTCAAGGAGTTTGTGGTCAAGGAGGTATGATCAGAAGTATACACAAATAAGAATAGTGCTAGGGACAATACGAAAGTGAAATTTTTAAAGGTTAAATATATGGCTTAAGAAACTCTCTGTGGTACAGTGGAAGGAGCACTATGTTTAGAGCCAAAAGGCCTGATTTGAGCCCTAGCTCTTACATTAACTAGCTGTGAAGATGAACAAGTCACAACCTCCTTGTGACTCAGTTTATTCTTCCATCAAATGGGAATAATTCTTACAATACCTGTTTCAAAGGGTTATTGTGTGTAAAATACTCTAGAAACTTTAAGCCTTACATAGATGTGAGCTCTCAGTATCATTTCCCACTGGATGACCCAGGGAAGCTTCCTACAGGACTCTTCCCACAATGGTACTTCTGTAAATGTTCATTAGCAGCTACAATTCTACAAAAGCCAGGACGTATCTTTATTCCCATAGGTTTCGCAGTTTAGCCAAAGATGGAGAAATGAACATATGAGAGTGGAAGTCATAGGATGAACGTCTCAAAACTGACAATCATTTGTGGAAATGGCATGGATTTTCTTTGTATTTGACTGTTCCGTGCATAAAACACCCCATTTCTTGGCTCCAGGCATTCTCTCTGGCTGTCCCCCACATTTGAAAGTCTCTCCTTCTTCTACTCTGACTACTGACCACCTTGGCTTCAAGTCCCAACTAAAATCCCACCTCCTACAGCAAACCTTCCCCAACCCCTCTTAATTCCAGTGCCTTCCCTCTGTAAATTATTTCTTATTTATACTGTACATAGCTTGTTTTGTATATATTGGTTTACATGTTGCCTGTCTATCAGATTATTAACTCATTGAGGATAGGGACTGTCTTTTGCCTCCTTTTGTATCCCCAGTGCTTACTTAGCTCAGTGCCTGGCACGTAGTAAGCACTTAATAAACAATTATTAAATTGAATTGAATTTTATGTGCATAGGCATTTTAATTGTTTTTTTTCAAACAATCCCCTACGTTAAAGAGCAACAGGGGACACTAATACAATGTTGGTGGAACTGAGAATTAGTTCAACTGTTATAGATTCCAATTTGGAATTATTAAAAAAATGGCTAAAGTCTCTTTACCCTGTGACCTAGCAAGCCCACCTGGGTTTATACCCCAAGGAAATAAAAGATGAAACAAAGGTTTAGTATGTATCAAAATATTTATAGCACCATGTCTGAAAATAATAAGGAACTAGAAACAAAGTGGACAGCCATCAACAGTCTAATGGCCGCCATTGGCCATTTGGCACATGAATGAAATGGAATATTAATGTGCAGTAAGAAATGAGGAACATGAGAAATTCAGAAAAATGTGGAAAGATTTATATGCGCTGATAAGGAGTGAATTAAGCAGAACCAAAGGAACAATGTTCACAATGATTATAACAGTATAAATGTAAACACAACTTCTAAAGGAAGCAAGTGGACATGTTGGAGCACCAATAAATCCACCAATCAGGCATTTATTAAGCCACAATTTCCTCCTCACAGCAGAGAAATCAGGAAGTATGAGAGTAGGAGTTCTGTGTATTATCAGATGCAATCACTGTACAGGATATTTTGCTTAGTTGCATTTCTTTGTTACAAGGAGGGGTAGGGTTTCAATCTGGAGTAGGTAGGGGGAGAGTGGGTATTTCTAGAAATGTAAAAACAAAAGGCATCCTTTTATTTTCTTTAAAAAAAAAATTAAAAGCAACAAGGTCAAAGATAACTATGTATGCAAAGACATTCCTAGGATTTTTTTACTGCTACTGCCCAACCTGACTGTTGTCCAGAAGATCTACAAGGCTTTTTTGAGAGAGAAAATAACATTCCTCTCAAGGACAACTAAGCAGCACAGTGGATAAGAGTCCAGAAGACCTGAGTTCAAATCCTGTGTCAGACATTTAATAGCGATGTGACAAGTCATCGAATTTCTCTCATCTTTCTGGGCAAATCACCTGATCTCTCTCAGTCTCCGTTTCTTCAGTAATAGTACCTACCTCACAGGGTTGTTGTGAGGGTCAAATAAAACAATATGTGCAATGCTTTGCATACTTCAAGTGCTATATAAATGCTAACGTTATTACATCTTACTGCTGCCATCTTAATTCAATTAAATTTAACAAACATTTATTAAGTACCTACTATGTGCAGGGAATTATCAGCTCACATGTAATCAACTCTCAATTGGCCTCAGAATATGCAACCAAGTGCCCACGTCAACTTTAAACACAGCATTTTTACAGGTTTTTTATTCTATCATTCATGAACTCAAACTAAAGTATTAAATGCAGAACCAAAGAAAAACTGCACATTTGGTTTTCAAAGCCATCCAAGGCTCGATGGAGTATACACAGCGCCACATGGCAGAAAAGCCTGAGATGTTGAAGGTGTTGCCAATCAATCCCGTTGCTGCTTCCTTTCACAGAATGGGCAGCAGGTAGAGAACAGAGATCTGCAGTCTGAATCTGCCCTCTGATGCTGCTACCATCCACCTAAGCCAGGTGGGAGCGGACCCTGCTGAATTAACAAAGGCCAGGTTTGTTTCCCTGTCCATACCAACCATGGAGAATTTTTAAGAAGTTGCCAGTGAGGAGTGGTAGCAGCCTGTGTGCAGATCAGCATCCAGTTGGGAAAGATACCACTGTGGCAGGGTAAAAGGCACCACATGCTCAGTGATGTTGAAGTCATCCTTCATATGGCTGTCAAAGACATCTTCCTAAGGCCCAGGTGGAACCGTGGCACTAACCTTCTCAAAAACCTCCATTGGCTCCCTACTGTCCCTAGAATAAAATATAAATCCCTTAGCCTGGCATTTAGAGCCTTCCACAGTCTGGCTCCAACCTGTATTTCCAGTTTTATCTCACATTACTTCTCTCCTCTGAGGGAAGGATTTGGGGGGAAAGATAACAACTTCAGTTTTAGACATGCTGAGTTTATGATATTTATGGGACATCCTGAGATGCCCAAGAGGCAGTTGGAGATGCATGACTGAAGGTTAGGAGAGAAGTTAGGGCTGGATTAAATTGATAATTTAGTTGAATCTATCAGAGCAAATGAGATCATCAAGGGAGACAGCACAGAGGAAAAAGAGAAGAGAGCCCAGAACACAGACCTAGGGGACGTCCAGGGTCACTGGACACAACCTGGATGAAAAAGCAGCTTGGTGTAAGAAACTGAAGGTCAGTCTTAATAAATTGAAGGTCAGCCATAGAGTCAGGAAGGCCCGTGTTTAAGGAAATCAAGGAAGGCTTCCTGAAGGAGTTGTAGGGAAAGAAAGCTGACAAAAAAAAGAAGCATGCTGACTCTTGAGTCATAAGGACCTGAATTCAAATCCCACCTCTGATGTTTACTACCTGCTTGGCCTCAGGAAAAATCACATAACCTCTCTTGGCCTCAGTTTCCTTCTATGTAAAATGAGAGTATTAGTGCTAGACCTGCAGTCAGAAGAGGAGTTGAAAGCTAGCCTCAGACACTTCCTAGCTGTGTGACCTTAGGCATGTCACTTAACCTCTTTGTGCTTCAGCGTCCTCATCTCTAAAATGGGGATCATAATAGCACCTTCCTGTTGTGAGGTTAAAATGAGCTAATATTTGTAAAGTACTATATAAATGCTAAATATTTAGATGGCCTATGAGGCTCCTTCTAGTTTTAAATCTGTGACCCTATGGAACACGGTTTTGTGGACAGACGAAGGTAGAAATGACCAATCAGAATATCTTCTGTGTTACTGGACAACAGTTCTAATCTCAGGCCCTAATCCCAGGTAATACATTGCATCTAAATGGCACTTGGTGAAGCATCGTCTTTGTGGCAGTTCTATAAAGTGGGATCAAAGAAGACCACAGGATCTAAAACTATGTACAGATGTGATGAAGGCAGCTCAAACTAGCTCTGGGAAACTGGTTATTAAATTTTCATTTTGAGTACGGATCAGGGTTTGATTGACTATTTTGTTGATTGTATAGATATAAGAAAGCAATTGAAAAAATGCTAATAATGCAGATTAAAATTAAAATTGTGTTCTGGGTGCTTTCCCTGGACACACACCTCTCCCCAAAGCCAATTGTTAAATATTTACCAGCATGCCCCTAGCTGCAAGGGATCTAGTGGTCATTAAAGCCAACTCCTTCATTTTAGAGATCAAGAAACAGATACCCACAGAGGTGAGATATCTAGCATAAAGTCACCCAAATGATAAACCCTAGACCTGGGACTCAAGCCCAGGGTTGCTGACTCCAAATCAAACTTTATTTCTACTATGCCATGCTACATTTTAGTGCAAGCATTATTAACCTCATTCTTCAGATAGAAGGATTAAGTGACTCACCCATAATCACTGGCCAGGACTCTGACCCAAGCTTTTTTACCCTGGGCTTTGCACTACAGTACTGCTTAGTTTACTATTTCTTGATCTATTCACTACCAGCTTGCACTTACAGAGAGGCCCAGATTCACAATCTTAAAATCATCTTCGGCTCCTAACTCTCTCTTACACCTCATGTCCAATCAGCTGCCAAGTCTTGCCCATTCTACTTCCACAAGATCCCTTGCATCCAGGCGCTTCTCTCTATTCCCACTGACACCACCATGATCCAGACCCTCAGTACTTCGCGCCTAGACTCTTGTCATAGCCTCCTAATCGATATTTCTAAAGCACAGCTCAGACTACAGAACTCTCCTGCTACTGTGGCTACCAATTACTTAAAGAAAAAAATAGAAACTCTTCTGACTGGCATTGAAAGCCCTTTCCAATTGTTCCAGATTCCCTTTCCAGTATATTCCTCTGCTTGGGCACTTTGCATTCCGATCAAACCAGCCTGTTTGCTGTACCCCATAAACCACATTCCATCTCCCACCTCCGGGCTTTTGTATAGGCTGCCCCCCATGCCCTCCTCACCTCTGACTGTTAGAATTCCAAGTGTCTTCAAAGCTCAACTCAGGGGCCACCTCCTACATACTGTTGTTGTTCAGTCGTGTCCAACTCTTTGTGACCCCATTTGGGATTTTCTTGGCAAAGGCACTAACGTGTTTTGCCATTTCCTTCTCCAGATCATTTTACAAAGGAGGAACCCGAGGCAAACACAGTGAAGTGACTTGCCCATGGTCACTAAGCTAGTAAGTATCTGAGGCCAGATTTGAACTCAGGCTTTCCTGACTCCAGGCCCAGCAAGTGCTCCATCCACTGTGCCACATAGCGGCCCATCTTCTACAGGAGTCCTATACTATTCCCCTCTATCTTACTAATGCCCTTTCTCCTTGACTCCAGAAGCTACTTTGTGTTTACTTTGAATGTATTTCATATTAATTTATCCATGTTACATGTTGTTTCACCCAAGAAGGATGCTCTTCTTTAAAGCGGGGGCCTTTTCTATATTGTCTTTGGCTCCCCAGTTCCTAGGATTGTGTTTTTCGTATAACATGTACTTCATGACTACTTGTTGAATGAAAGAATGAGTGAGTGAGTGAGGCAGCAATCGATAGAATGCTAGATTTAGAGAATAGAAGATCTGAGTTCAAATCTTACTTCTGATGCTTACTAGCTATAGGCAAACTACTGTATCTCTCAAAGCTTTGGTTTCCTCATCTGTAAAATGGGAAAAAATAAAATCCATATCTTCTATCTCACAGGGATAAGGTAAGGCTTAAATGAGATAAAGTATGGAAAACACTATATAAATGCCAGTTGTTATTATACCATTTTACACAGCCTTCTGTCATGCCTACGATGATCTAAATGTATCTTAGAATCTTGGTCTTTTAGCACTAGGTGGAGCCTCAGAGATCCAGTAGCCCACCTGCCAAACATTACTGAAAAGGAAATAGACTCCAGGTTGACACAAGGTCACGTAGCTAATTAGCCGCAAAATGCCAACTAGCAGCCAGGTCTCCTGATTCCTGGGCCAGCGCTCTTTCTAGTACACTATACTGCCTTCTTCCATCCAGTTCATTTCTGAATACAAGGACTTCAGGTTTTCCAAACACATGAAATATTATTGATGCACAGCATTCCCCTGAAAGGCATCTTTAAATACCTGGCTGATGCTCTGGGACCAAGTGATGTGGTTTCTTCCCCCTCAGCATCTGTACTCCACAACCCTCTGGCCTAGGAACCGGTTCCAATGCTCACTGGAGACTAAAGCCCAAAGCATGTACGCTGCTGAAGGCAAGGCACAATTAGCTCTGTTTCTGCACTAAAAGATACAACCAGGAAATCCATAAATTTCATAGGCTCGTAAAGATTTATCATTGGAAGTGTTGAGCTCGGCAGAATCCAAAGTGCTGAACTTCTTTCTGTTCTCTAATGTCAATCTCCCCCATCTCTTTTTTTTTCCTTTGGCTGGGGGTTGGGGGGACAAATGTCACATGAAATGCATCTTTTATGAGAGAAGGAAAAAGTTAAAATAGAGAATTTATGGAATTCGTCTAGACGAGCACAAAACTCTGGGCTCCCTGATACATCCATGAAAATGTTAATGGATGTGGCGTCAGCAGATTCCCTCACTTTCTCATTTATCTCTTTTTAGTGCAAAGAGTAAAGCAGTAGATTTCCTTTGACAAGGTTAATGCTATAAAGATTTAAAACAAGTCCTACCTTTCATACATATGATATCATGCACTGCGCTCATGGGTAATTATGAAATATGCTGTGAGTTTCCTCACCACCCAAATGAGGAGGGAAGGGAAGGCTAGCGTTAAGGACTGTTGTAAAATGGAATTCTATTTCTATCAGGCTTATGTAAAAGCTTTTCACTACAACTCCTTTTGTGTCTGGGAACAACCCTATCCTTACCTCCGTGGTCTCTTCCTTGGAAGCCTACCCAGGAATATAGTGTCCTAACATCCATAATAATAATTTTCATTTCTATAGGGTGTTAAAGCTTATAAATTTTTTTATATTCATAATAACCTATGTAGGTATTTGAAAGAAAGGAAGAGTATTATGGAAGATTTTGCCTCATCTTGCTGAGGTAGATGATACAAATAGATTGAAGGACATTCAAGGCTCTGTAGAGAAAATGGTTGACTCAGTTGTGGCCATGCTACATAGAGGCAGGAGGGGGAAAAGAGAATAAGAGAGAGAAGTGGGGAGGAGGTGGAAAAGGAGGAGGGAGAAGAAAGGAGAGGAAGAGAAGGAGAAGGGGAGGGAAGAAGGGGAAGTGGGGGAGGTGTAGAAAGGGGAGCGAAAGAATGAGAGCAAGAGAAGGAGAGAGTGTACTACCATCACCATCACTAATACCACTAGTAATAAGCGACAGAGCCAGGATTCAAACCCAAGTTCATTAACTCCAAATCCAGTACTCTTTCTATTCCACCACATTGTTTCCTTCTCTTGCCTGTCTCAGACAAACGCTCATCGGATTGAATTGGACTTGATTGAATTGGACAACCCCAGGATTTTTCTATCAAATTAATAAATTGTTTAGGACGGAAATATTTGAGCTTTCTGCATGATGCTGTGTGCTCCGAATTGCAATATGTCAATAATAATCACTTGAAACGGATTTATGCAGTCTGTTCTTAAGGGGATTATGTCTGTGACGAAAACACACAAAGTCTTCTAGATTCTAGAAATCCCATAGTTGTCTCTCCTCTCTCAGTCTCTCTATTAAGGGACACTTCTCGATCCCTTTCCAAGTTCACCTGGGTGACACCACCACCCTGTCTTGCACTTGGAGAGTGCAAGTCTCTGAAGTTTCCTCTCACAGGATGTATCTCCTGCTGAGAAAACAAATTGTTTTCCTCAAGAGGACCAATTTACACATATAGCATCTAATGTCTCTGAGGGACACTTGAGTTCAGTCAATGACCATAAAAATGATCAGAAAGTTGCCCTTGCACCATAGGAGACAACTCCAGTTCATGAGAAAACTTCCCCTATCTCACCAGGCTTCAAGAGTTGTATTACACCTATTTCAGTCATGACATTTTCAGCTTAAACAACATCTCCAATCTGTGTTGAGATGGACAAAATTGAAAAAGAAAAAGCTAGCAGAAGTATCCAGTATTCATGAAATGCAGGGATTGAATAACCAGGGAAAGCCCAGAAAAAAAAAATCCAGTATTTCCTGCAATGGGATCTCCTCAGAAATACAAAGGAGATAGTTCTAATGACAAATGAATGGGAGCAAAATTTAGAGCTGGAAGGGACCTAAGAGACCTAAGTCCTTTATTTTATACAGGAGAAAACTGAGTCCCAAAGAGAGGATATTATGTGCTCAGAGTCATATAGCTCAGCAAAGGGGTTCTTAACCTGGGGATCCTGGATGGGGGAAAATACTACATCTTAATTTCTTCTGTTCTCTCATTGGAATTTAGAATTTCCTTCAACTATTTAAAAACATTCTCAAAAGTGGTCCATAGGCTTTGCCAGACTGCTAAAGGGATCCATGACACAAAAGAAGTTAAGAAACTTGAAAGTAGTAGTTCCAGAATATGAACCTAAGTCCCAAAACTGCTACACTATTGATTAATTTCCTTAATATAGCCTAACAATACTAAGGTAAGAAGGATAAAATGAATAATTTTAATTACAATAAATTAAAAAGGTTTTATGCAAATAAAACAAATATAGCCAAGATCAGAAGGAAAACAGAAAATTGGGGGGTAGGGGGATTCCATAGACTGTTTATCAGAAAAAAATCTTGTATCTAAGAACTTTTTCAAATCTATAAGAATATGGGTCATTCCCCAATTGATAAATGGTCAAAGGATATGAACAGGCAATTTTCCAATGAAGAAATCATCTAAATCATTATTGATTAGAGAAATACAAATTAAAACAACATTGAGATAATCATTTTACACCAGCCAGATTGGCTAAAATGATAGAAGGGGAAAGTGACAAATGTTGGAGAGGATGTGGAAAAATTAGGACACTATTTTATTGTTGGTGGAATTGTGAAATGATCCAACCATTTTGGAGAGCAATCTGGAATTATGCCCAAATTGTTATTAAACTACCTATACTCTTTGACCCAGCAATACCACTGCTTGATCTATTTCCAAAGATGATTGGGGAAAAGAACCTATATGTTCTAAGATGTTATAGCAGCTCTCTCTGTGGTGGCAAAGAACTAGAAATTGCAGGGATGTCCATCAGTTGGGGAATGGCTGAACAAGTTGTGGCGTATGATTATGATGGGATACCACTATGCTCTAAGAAATGATGAACTCAATGATTTTAGAAAAACATGAAAAGACTTGCATGAAATACTGAAGAGCAAAATGAGCAGAACCAAGAGTACACTGTATGTAGTAACAGCAATATTGTTTTAACAATGACTTGGAGCAAATGAGTTATTTTGTCTATTATAAATACCCCAATTAATGATAAAGGACATATTAAGAAAGAGGCTATCTGCATCCAGAGAAAGAACTGATAAATAGAAGTATATATAGAATAATTTTACAAATATATACCTATTTGTGTCTAATGGTAGCCCTCTCTAGGGCAGGGGAGGAGAGAGGGAAAGAGAAAAAGAAAAAAAGAAATTTACATGATAATTTTGTTGTATATTTTAAAGGAATAGCAAGTTGTGCGTAGTAGATTGCAATTACATGTGTAATCATCTTTTTATTGTACTGTATTATGGAAATACTTGTTTTATTCCATAAATTAAAAATAAAAATAAAAAATATGATTCTTCACAGGCTTTGGAGGAGCACTGGAGGCAGTTTCATTCAAGCACCCTACCTTCTCAACAATCCTGCAACCCAAGATGACTAGCAGCAATGGAGGATCTAGTCTAGGTGACTGGCTGCGATATATCCTTCAATAAAATCCACTTGAATTTGTAAAAAGAAGAAGAAGAAGGAGAAGGAAAGGAAAAAGAAGAAGGAAAGCAAGGAGAAACTTTTTTTATTTTTGACTTTATATCCTCAGCACCTAACCATATTGTGTTCATGTGTCCTATCAATAATTGTAATAGTTGACATGATATATAGCAATCTAAGGCTTCCAGAATGTCTTATGTAAGTTATTTCATTAACTCCTCGTGACAATCCTATGAAGTAGATACAACAGGTGTTATTATTCCCGTTTTTCATATGAAGAAACTGAGTCTCAGGCTAAAGAGCACAGAGTTAGCAAACTTCAGAAGTGGGATTAGAATGAAATTGATCAACAAGTTAATTGCCCTTCACTGCAGAGGTGGGCAAGTAGGCATGGTATCCTGTTAGACATGGTTACTATTTTGGCTGGTTTTGCTGAATTGCTTTCTTTCCCTCTTTCTTTTTAATCTTTGTCGCACAGGAAGACTCCCAGAGAGGAGGAATATATTCAGAAATGAACGTGACATAAAAGGTTTTTGCTGTTGTTTAGTCATGCCCAATTCTTTGTGACCCCATTTTGGGTTTGCTTGGCAAAGATAATGGAGTGGGTTGACATTTCCTTCTCCAGGTCGTTTTACTGATGAGGAAACTGAAACAAAGTTAAATGGCTTGCCCAGGGTCACCCAGCTAGTAAGTGTCTGAATCCAAATTTGAACTCAGGTCTTCCAGTACTCTATCCACTGTGCCACCTAGCTGTCAACATAAAAAACCCAAATATTAAAAAGTAATGTAGCTATATGAAATATTGTGATTTTAAGTCATTTGACTTCTCTAAATCTCAGTTTCCTTACTTGCATGGGGAGAATAATACTTGCAAAACCAGTGAAAATCAGTTTGATTAATAGGGCCCCAAGTCCCAAAGATAACAATACTAAGGCTTAATAAACCTGAGAGTGGGCATTGTCCTCCCCATAGCTGCTTGCTTGAAGGACAGAGTTAAGTTTCCTGGGTTCCTGCCCTTCATTCCTCATTCTTTATTAGGCAATTCAGAAAATACCCTCATTAGTGGTCCATATTTACCTACCACCTTCCCCTATGAACAATGGAGTCATCTCCAATTAGTGCCACATTGGCTTTTTATTTGTTTGTTTGTTTTGGGTTTTGTTTGTGTTTTTGTTTGTTTTTTGTTTTGTTTTGCTTTTGTCTAAACCTCTGTATAAGTTGAGCCTGAGGGGCCTTGGATTTTCAATTGGAGTGTGAATATGAACACACATATCTAAAGCCACTACACTGCTTGCTACCTGCTGACTAAGGGTAATGGAAAATGCAAACCTAGACAGTTCTATATTGGCATCGATTCTCCTACCCTTGTAAGTAGGAATAAAATTTTATTAACTGCTATCCCCATGTGGAGGTGTTGCTCTTCATCTGTTCCACTCCCTCCCCTTTGCACTACATACTATCTCACAAGGTTGTTGTAAGGAAATCTCTTAGAAACTTTAAAGCGCTATGGAAATGTGAGATATTGAGAATGTGAGATAGTGAGATAAATATGAAACAACAAGAAATTCATTACCATCATGAAGCCAGAATCCCAGTGGATGCCTACTAGGATTAAAAACGGTGGCAGGAGGGGGAAACAGAAGGAGAATGGTAATAACAGAAAGTTGAATCTAATCAAGAGTATGCATTTAAATTAAGAGCCCCCCCCCCACCACCACGAGTAAAATTTTGCCCAGGGACATTCTTACAAATCACTTCTATCTGGAAAGATTTTTGTTATGCGCTTGAAGCGGACCACTCTCATTTTTAAAAAAGAAAAAAAAAGTTTTGTTAATGCCTTTTGTTTTTCTATATCACTATAACTTGCCAATAATCAGTACTATAGAGTCCCACCTTAAAACAAAGCAAAATCACTCAGCAGAGCGCATCGGGACAATGATTGCTTCTGCCAGTGTATTCAACATACCACTCCTAGTCTACTACCCCTCTAGCAAGAGAATGAAGTGTGTTTTATTATCAGTTTTCTGGAGCCAAGACTAGTCAATGAATTTAATCTGAATTTTGATGTATTCATTTACATTGTTGTAACTGTGGTATACATTGTTCCTTTTGTCCTACTTTCTTCACTCAGGATCAGTTCATGCAAATCTTCTAATGTTTCTCTGGATTCCTCAGATCCATCCTTTCTCATAATAAAATAATAATCCATTACATTTCTATACCAAAGTGTGTTCAGCTGTTCCCCCATCAACAGGAACCCATTTTGTTTGGAATTTTGGTTTTTTTTGCTGTCATCTTTTTATTGATCACTGAAGAACTACACCTTTGATTTTAAGAGTATTTCATACTCCCTAGATACAGGACTCTATGCTGGGTTCTGCAGAACTGAGTGTAACAGAGTTTGCACAGAGCATGTGCAAAGATTCTCTGCTAGTTCCATTGCCATGACTTAGTGCTTTGTGAGCTTGAGGATTGAGATGATGGAAACAGTCCCTTTACATGCCACTGAGCAGGAAAAACCAATGACTCAATCAGCCTTCCAAAGAGTCCTGACTCCACCCTTATGACTTCTTCCTCCCTCCAGGTTACATCATCTAATTCTAGGCCTTCCCATGAAGGGTGGGAAAAGGCCAGCAGAAATGATGACCAACTGACCATATGATAGCTAATGCACATACTGTGTCTGGTCAGCCTGAGCCTGGGCTTCAGGCTGTATATTTTGTGAACTAATATCCATTGCAAGATGGATATGTGCAGGCAAGGGTTTGGAAGGTCCAAAGAAGAGAAAGGTTATAGACTTTTGCAATATCTAATGAGTCATCTGATCTTCCTGCTCAGTAGCCAATAAGAGGATTGCTTTGTTATCTCAAAACTCAAGCTCCTACAATGCATGACCATGAACAACAAGCTTCTTCATTTCCAAGCCTCCATAGCCCTGAATCATGTACATTCCTTCTGCCAGAAATAGACAAGGGTTCCATCCCTATTACATATGCAAAGTACCATTATCCACACAAGACCCTAAATTTTAAAAGACATTAATTATACTAGGGAGGAAGTCCCACCTCTCTATTATATGAACTTATCTTCCTAGACAATAGACACCTTGAATGGTAAAAGAGGCATTTTTGAAAATTCAGTCAACGCTCTGAATGGTAGTTCAGGAGGAGAAGATAAGCACTTCTCAAAAGGTTCAGTAATCTGCCATTCTCCCCATCCCATCAGCAGAATTGTCCCCAGACTGCAGGAAATTGGATTCCACAGGGTCAGGGCAGCACCACTTTGCTTCTGGTCATAAGCATCTGGACATCACAATGAGGACAGCAGAGGCTAAATAGAGAGTTTCATGAGGTGATGCAGGCAGGTGGGAAGGAAGGAAGGAAGAAGGAAGGAAGGAAGGAAAGAAGGAAGAAAGAAAAAGAGAGAAAGAAAGAGAGGGAGGGAGGAAGGAAGGGAGGGAGGGAGGGAGAAAGAGAGGGGGAGAGAGAGAGAGAGAGAGAGAGAGAGGAGAGAGAGAGAGAGAGAGAGAAGAACCATGGATTTAAATATTTAATCAATTCTTCCACACACAACTTGCAGGCCCACTTTTAGGATATCACCTCCAAAGATGCCTTTGGTGAATGAAGGAATGAATGAGCATTTACTAAGCACTTACTGTGTGCCAACCACTGCACTAAGGGCTGGACATAAAAACAGGAGAAAAAAAATGAGATAGCCTGTTCTCTCAAAGAACATATACTCTCATTGGGGGTGGTAATACATATGCAAGAGTGCCTCTAAAGGCAAAAGGCACAGTCCAAGAGTCTTTAGAGTGCATCAAGAAGTCAGATGAAGGTGCCCAGAGGGCTGGAGGTTACTTCAACGAGGCAGGCGGTAAGGCTTACAGGACTTTAAGGATGCAGTGGCAGAACAGATAGTAAGACCTGATGATCTACCATCATGCTGAAATGTGTTGGTAACTCCCCGCTCATCCAAGTAGGATTAATAGCCTTATTGCTCTTTCTGTCTGGTCAACCCATAGGGTCTGAGAAGCCTGGGGGTCATTAGGCAAGGGATAAAAGGGTCAGGAGGAGAAAGAACCTCTGCTGTCATCCTTGATTAAAAGCTATGATCCTATAAGAGTTCATAGACAAGAGTTGGGAGACCTAAGCTCTGGTACTTGTTCATAGGATCATAGATGTAAAGCTAGAAGGCACCTTAGAGGATAGCTAGTCCAATCCTCTCATTTTACAGAGGAGAAAAATGAGATCCAAAGAGGTTAATTGACTCATCCAAAGCCACACAGCTATTAAGTAGCAAAATCAGGATTTGAAAACAGATCCTCTGATGTCAAATTCAGGGTACTTTCCACCATGTTTCTCTTAACCTGGGATGATAAGAGTGACTGATTGGTCACTTCTGAAGGGGATTATAGAGGGGAATATTTTTCTTATACAAGCTACACCAAAGGCCTCTGGGGTCCCTTCTAACTCCAAGATTCTATGAATTTTAAAGCAGGAAGTCACCTTGGAAATCAACTAAATTCACTTAATAATAACATTATAGAGGGGGAGGGAGGTTCCCATATAGCATAATTTACCCTAGCCAGAAATCCCCTAGAAATGGTACTGGGTTTCACATCCCCCAAGTCCTTCCTTTCTCTATTTTTTTTCTGGTTTTCATAGGATGGTGACACTTTAATGAATTATGTGACCTTACACAAGTCCCTTCTCTCTGGGATTCTGCTGCCTCTATAAATGAGGTGATTGAACCAGATGATCTTTGAGGTCCCTTCTAGTTCCAAATCTACAAGCCTATGAGAGTTCATAGCCAAGACATGGGAGACCTAAATTCTTGTATTAACTAGCTGTATGAACTTAGACAAATCACTTCATTGCCCTGTACCCAAATGTTCTGCTCTCATGTTATAATGACAATTTAGATTTGAAGATCTTTCCTACCCATTAATAGGCCATGTGACCTGCTTACATCACAGGAAGCCTAAGTCACATGTGGTGGGAGGAGCTTGCTGAGAGGAAAAGGAAATCGTATCACAGGAAATGTTCAGAGACAGAGTAGTTAGAACTGAGGGAGAGAGCAGATGTGCTGGCTGTGCTATGTGAGTGATTGTTGGTAGCAAGGCCTCAGCAGGAGATGGAAGGTTATGGGAGGGTGAGGCTCCATGCTGTGATACTGTGTTTTAAGTTCTTTGCTGTTATGATAAAGTGGGTTTACTGGTTTTGGGAGTTTGTTGCTGCTTGGATGGACTGGACTTATTGGTTATGGGATTTGGTCCCCTGGTGTCTGAATACATGTTTTACTCCTTCTACCTTCTATATGGAGAGTCTCTCATATTTTGCAATACAGAATTACATAGGCATATTCACAATTAGCATCAATGTTGTGTTTATTGCCTTGTTAATACACATATCAAATGGAGGTTTTCAATAACTGTCTTACCTACCCTCTATGGATGCTAAGAGAATACTTGCCTCAACACTATGGTTTCCGTACTGTCTATGATTTTGTTTCTGTGGGTATTCTTTCTATCAGTTCAGGTAACAAACCTTCCACAATTTGGTAGATGGTTTCTCTGTGAGAGTTTCTATAGCTAGAAAACCTGTGACTTCATTGCCAATAAGGCACTGTCTCTCCATGCTTACCTAGATCCAGGTAACAGACAACAGACCTACAGTCTATCCCAGGGCTCACAATCAAAGTCTTTTAACTCAATAATTCAATTCACTTCAACTAATGCATATTAAGCATTTCTCTATGTCCAGTGAACTAACTGTTCTAAGTACTAGGAATACAAACACAAATATAAAGTAGAACAGTTCCTGCCTTCAGTGAGCTTACATTCTACTAGAAGGATAAAGCATGTACACAGACAGTTTTGCATACATATATATATAGTATGTATATGTATATATAGTATGTATATGTATATATATAGTATGTATATGTGTATATATGTATATATATGAAGTATTTGCAAAATAATTTTAAGTATAACCAGTAGCCCAGGATTCCCCAAGAATTAGGCTCATATAGACTGAGTTTCATTTTAGGGACCTAACTCAAGATAGTCAGATCCTTTCTTCACCTCATTATGCCCCAATTCCAGAAGGAAACCCAGAGAAATTGCCAAAATAAGACTTAGGTATAGGTTTCCCCAAGTGTGAGTTATTTATTCCCACACTGGAAGTAAACATACTAGATATAAGATATTGAATATGAGATAGACTTTGCCTATATACCCTATACAAAATATGGGACACATACAATTCATAGAAGTCTATGAATAAACATAGGAATATATGTAGTACGCGAATCACTCATTAGATGACTCCTAGAAGGGCCCGGGGACTGCTTCCTCTTCTACAATCTCCTCCCATAGGACCTCGTAACTAACAATAGCAGGATTGGCAAAACTCCAGCTCTCTTAACCTTCCATGGCATGAATTTAGTTCTTCAACTACAGAACAATCTACAATTGATGTCAATTCCTTTTCTAAGAAGCACTTATTTGAGATCTCCCTTGAGCCCCAGCTCTTGAACCTGGGTGTTCTTAAAATTGATTTTATGCACAAGGCAACCTCTAGGTCTTAAAAAGTCCAATCTTAGGATCTCCCCTTTCAGAGCAACCACATGCCCACCTCCTCCATGTACTCTGCAGGAACTCTATCAGTGCTCTACTTTCTTACTATCTGGCCTACATTCAAAACGGAAAGGTAAAAGATACCCAGAACTTCAGATCTGAGAAATTCAGGCCACCTTGACAAGAATGTAAAATCTCACCATATGCTTCTCCTGCATGTTGACATGAGCTGTTCCTGAAGAATCTGTTCCCTTTCCCAAAACAAAGGTTCATTCTGTTCTGCCCTAGTCTAAAAGTCAAGACAGAGACAGAGAAAAACAGAGAGAGAGAGAGAGAGAGAGAGAGAGAGAGAGAGAGAGAGAGAGAGAGAGAGAGAGAGATCTGCCAGCTTACTTTTAGAGACCATGGGGAAAAGATGGCTCTTGTGACAAGAATCAAGACCCCCTGACTCTCAATGACCAATTATCTTGGAGCAGCCAGAGTTAACGGAAAACAATCAGAAAAATTCCCTGTGTTCTCTCATCAAAATATCAGTGGTCATACATATCTCCAAGGGAGTTTGCCTTTATATAACCCCCTGACAAAGGCCTATATCATGTAATATAATCAGATTGACCAGGGAACTCAAGTTGATCAGGAAGGACCTTAGATAATAAATGACATCTGAGTTTTAAAATGTTAAGAAAGCTAGAGACTCTGAAGGTCAGAAGCAAAGAGCGATCATTTTCAATCTTTGGATTATATGTTTAGAGTAGGAAGGAATTTTAGAGGTTATCTGACCTAACTCCCTAATTACAGATAATAGGCCAAAAAGCAGTTGTCATGCTAGGTACAGGGAGCAGACATCAGGTCAATTGCGTGGAATAAAATCCATATGAAGTGCCTTCTAGATCTTGCCTGCTTAGTAGGTCCTACCGAATCTGGGATACCACTAGTATAGCCTTTGCACTCCTTGGACATTACCACTACACCAGAGAAGGCATTGAGGATAAAATGAGATTATAAATTTACAAGCTTATAGAAAAACTAAAAAACATAAAGGTTCTGGGATTGTCCAATGGAAAAGGAACAAATTTATTCAAAAGCTTTATTAATAAACTTTTTCTTGGTTTGGTAGTTGTTTTTTGTTTAAGTATGCCCTCAGTCCACAAAAAAAAAAGTCCTGCCTCTCTGTCCCAGAACTCAGAAGCCCCAAAATCAACAGCAAATTGTACATTTCCATTTGTCTAGCTGTCACAGTGAGACAAGACAAAAAGAAAGGCAGCCAATTTTTTAAAAGAATGGGACCTATAGCCCATGTACTCCTATGACATTTTAATGATAATTGTTTTTAGGAAGGTTTTGATTATTCCTGCTAAGCCTGGATCCCACATACAGCTCCGATTTTCTAGTGTCTGAACAGACACTCATTAACAGGCTTTAGTCCTGCTTTACCCTGCTGATAACCTGTTGCCATGGAAGTGAGTACTTTTGCGATACATCACAGGCAAGAAATATGGACCCATTATCACACCATTAACTTATACTTAATAGACTGGGGTTCATCACCCCTTTCTCGTGATGAGATGTAACCCTATGAACCTACTCCACCCAAAGTTTTACTCATCAGTCATGAGCGCTAGGTAGCATTGCTGAACAAAAGAAAGAGGAGGAAATGTGACCCCCATTTACTAGTGCCAAGTATCAATTGGAAATCCTTTGGGTATATCAGGAACTTTGGTCTGTGCCATTTTCATAGAAAAGGGTAAGTTTAAGGTCTAAAGTACAATCATCATCATCATCCTATATCAAAGTTACCTCTGGAACATTTTTTTGGAATTATGGATAAGCTTCCTTTTGGTTCATTCCTCTTCGTATATAAGAACATAAGAGTAAAAGTAGCACCTAGGCCAAAATGGATAGGCCTCAGACTATTTAGACCTGGAAGAAACCTTAGATATCACTTGGTCTAATTATAGATGAGGAAGTTGAGACCCAGAGAAGGGAAGAGAAGCACCAAGAAGGCAGTCCACCAGCAAAACCACCAGCATTAGCATAAGGGAATCTTCCAGAATGATCAGAGATGGCCAAAGACCTACATAACCTGTGTCCATCCAGAGGCAGTAGGAATGGAAACCCCCAGATATCCCAATAGTAATTCAACCTTCCTTCTTTCTCAATACTTTTCCCTCTGCTTTCAAAACTTCCTTCTTCCTCACTTGACTAGAGCCCCAGAATTCTGATTCCATCATTTGGCTTCACTCAGCTGCCACTGTAGGATGCAGAACAGTATGGCATAGTGAAAAGAATACTGGATTTGGAGTTTACAAAATATGATAGAGGAGGCCAGTGGATGAGTAAAAACAGCACTGGTCTTACAAAATAATGGAGATAAGTCAAAGAGAAAATAAGAATACAGAAAACTAATGTGAGAACCAACTAAAGCAGACCACAGCAAGAATATCCATCTATGAAACTGGGAAAATGTTTTTTAAGCATAAAAATGGAACCACAATCTTTCAGCATTTCTATAACAAAATATTTTTATTACTGATAACAGTGGAGCAATCCTATTTGGACTCAGACCCTCAACTGACTATATGAGAATTTGGAAATGATACTAATGAAGAAAACATAGACAAAAGTGATAGCAAACCAAGGGTACATGGACGAAATCCATACTGGAAGCAATATGCTTTAAAAGCAATGAATGATTATCTTTTTTTTTTTTTAGAAAGAGAAATCCCATTTATTTTTTTGTTTTTTTTAATTTAAATTTATTTATTTAACATATTTAGTTTTCAGCATTGATTTTCACAATAGTTTGAATTACAAATTTTCTCCCCATTTCTACCCTCCCCCCCACTCCAAGATGGCATATATTCTGGTCGCCCTGTTCCCCAGGCAGCCCTCCCCTCTGTCACCCCACTCCCTTCCCATCCCCTTTTCCCTTCCTTTCTTGTAGGGCAAGATAAATTTCTACGCCCCATTGCCTGTGTATCTTATTTTCTAGTTGCATGCAAAAACCTTTTTTTGTTTGTTTTTGAACATCTGTTTTTAAAACTTTGAGTTCCAAATTCCCTCCCCTCTTCCCTTCCCACCCACCCTCCCTAAAAAGTCAAGCAGTTCAACCTAGGCCACATGTGTATCATTATGTATAACCCTTCCACAATACTCATGTTGTGAAAGACTAACTATATTTTGCTCCTTCCCAACCAGTCCCCCTTTATTGAATTTTCTCCCTTGACCCTGTCCCCTTTCCAAAGTGTTTGTTTTTGATTACCTCCACACCCATCTGCCCTCCCCTCCATCATCCCCCCCTTTTTTATCTTCTTCCCTCTTCTTTCCTATGGGGTAAGATACCCAATCGGGTATGTATGGTATTCCCTCCTCAGGTCAAATCTGATGAGAGCAAGCTTCACTCATTCCCGCCTCACCTGCCCTCTCCCCTCCTCCCACAGAACTGCTTCCTCTTGCCACCTTTATGCAAGATAATCCACCCCATTCTATCTCTCCCTATCTCCCTCTTTCAGTATGTTCCTCTCTCATCCCTTAATTTGATTTTATTTCTTTTAGGTATCTTCCCTTCATCTTCAATTCACTCTGTGTCCTCTCTCTCTCTCTCTCTCTCTCTCTCTCTCTCTTTCTATATATATATATATATGTATATATATATATATATATATATATGTATGTATGTATGTATATGTATATATATACACACACATAGATATATACATACACATTCACTTATATATATACACAAACATATATATATGCATATTCCCTTCAGCTACCCTAATACTGAGGTCTCATGAATCATACATGTCATCTTTCCATGTAGGAATGTAAACAAAACAGTTCAACTTTAGTAAGTCCCTTGCAATTTCTTTTTCTTGTTCTTTTTCTTCATTACCTTTTCATGCTTCTCTTGATTCTTGTGTTTGAAAGTCAAATTTTCTATTCAGTTCTGGTCTTTTCACTGAGAAAGCTTGAAAGTCCTCTATTTTATTGAAAATCCTTATTTTGCCTTGGAGAATGATACTCAGTTTTGCTGGGTAGCTGATTCTAGGTTTTAATCCTAGCTCCATTGACCTCTGGAATATCGTATTCCAAGCCCTTCGATCTCTTAGTGTAGAAGCTGCCAGATCTTGGGTTATTCTGATTGGGTTTCCACAATACTCAAATTGTTTCTTTCTGGCTGCTTGCAGTATTTTCTCCTTGATCTGGGAGCTCTGAAATTTGGAGACAATATTCCTAGGAGATTTCTTTTGGGGATCTATTTGAGGAGGCGATCGATGGATTCTTTCAATTTCTATTTTGCCCTGTGGCTCTAGAATATCAGGGCAGTTCTCCTTGATAATTTCTTGCAAGATGATATCTAGGCTCTTTTTTTGATCATGGCTTTCAGGTAGTCCAATCATTTTTAAATTATCTCTCCTGGATCTATTTTCCAGGTCAGTGGTTTTTCCAAGGAGATATTTCACATTGTCTTCCATTTTTTCATTCCTTTGGTTCTGTTTGATAATATCCTGATTTCTCATAAAGTCACTAGCTTCCACTTGCTCCAATCTAATTTTTAAGGTAGTATTTTCTTCAGTGGTCTTTTGGAACTCCTTTTCCATTTGGCTAATTCTGTCTTTCAAGGCATTCTTCTCCTCATTGGCTTTTTGGAGCTCTTTTGCCATTTGACTTAGTCTATTTTTTAAGGTGTTGTTTTCTTCAGTGTATTTTTCAGTATTTTTTTGGGTCTCCTTTAGCAAGTCATTGACTTGTTTTTCATGGTTTTCTCGCACCCTTCTCATTTCTCTTCCCAATTTTTCCTCTACTTCTCTAACTTGCTTTTCCAAATCCTTTTTGAGCTCTTCCACGGCCTGGGACCAGTTCATGTTTTTCTTGGAGGTTTTTGTTGTAGGCTCTTTGACTTTGTTAACTTCTTCTGTCTGTATGTTTTGATCTTCTTTGTCACCAAAGAAAGAATCCAAAGTCTGAGACTGAATCTGGGTGCATTTTCTCTGCCTGGCAATATTCCCAACCAACTAACTTGACCCTTGAGTTTTTCAGTGGGGTATAACCGCTTGTAGACTAAAGAGTTCTGTTCCACGTTTGGGGGGGATGTGCCAGCTCTGCCACACCAGCACTGCTCCTTCCCCAAGAACCCCCAACCCGGACTGGGCTTAAATCTTCAGCAGGCTGTGCACTCCTGCTCTGATCCGCCACTTAATTCCTCCCACCAGGTGGGCCTGAGGCTGGAAGCAACTGCAGCTGTAGCTGCCCCACCTCCACTGCCCCCAGGGCTGGTAGCCAGAACCATGAACTCCTTCCACTCCTGCAGCTTTTCCCACTAACCTTCTCCGCTGTCTTTGGTGTTTGTGGGTTGAGAAGTCTGGTAACTGCTGCAGCTCACTGATTCGGGGTGGTAGGGCACATTCCACCCGGCTCCTGGTCTGGTTGGTCCACGCTGCTCACGCTGGGCTCTGCTCCGCTCTGCTCCCAGCTCCCAGCTCCGTGTGGGATAGACCTCACCCAGAGACCATCCAGGCTGCCCTGCTTCCCTCTGCTGTTTTGTGGGTTCTGCCATTCTAGAATTGGTTCAGGGCCATTTTTTTAGGTTTTTGGAGGGACTCGGAAGGGAGCTCATGCTAGTCACTGCTTTCCAGCCAACATCTTGGCTCCGCCCCCCCATCATTGATTATGTTAAAATAACAATTCTCAAGATATCTGCAAGAGGGGAAACTATACAACAACTGGGAACAAAAGTCACACAGACCAAACCAAAGGAATACTGTATGGCAGCAGTAACTATCAATTCCTACACCCACTCTCTCCTTTCTATAAAAATCTTTATGAGAAGCAACAGGGGCCTTCTTGATGAAGATAGGGAAGAAACGGAAGCAGGCAAACTTTCCCAAATGTTTTACAATACATCAGTTCTTCAAGCACTAAATTGACTAAAAAAGTGTACAGAGTCTGAGATTCCACTGTATTCATTGTGTGTTGATTTTAAAAATCATTAAACTTAGTAAAGCAAAATGTAGTCTCTTAGAATGTCTTCTCCAACAAGACACCTTCCCTGGGTATGTTAATATCATACAATATATTTGTAAAGCACTTAGCAAGTACCTGGCTCATAGTAAGCTCTTCATAAATGCTTTCTCCCTTCATTCTCCACCTCCCCCCCAAAGTATGTGACCACAAAGATATTTTTCTACAACCTTCTGACTATCAATATCAAGCCAATGAGGTATAAATCAGAGAGACCTATGTTCACCAAGATCTTCATTTTGTGGAGGCTGCACTATGTAGAGTCCAAAAGAAAGAAGGAAGCTGTATTGCTTAATCAATTGAACAATAAAAAATCATTAAGCACCTACTCAGTGACAAGCTCTATATTAAGAGCTGAGGATACAACAATGAAAAGGGAAGAGTCCCTGCTCTCTAAGACTTTATATTCTATCTCGGGAAATAATAAGTGCATATACAAGTGTATTCAGAATACAGTATTTTGGAGAGGGAAGGCATTAGCAATTGGAGAATTATGAAAGTTTTCATGTAGAAGATGGTGACTCTTGAAGAAAAGACAGGATTCTGTGAGGTGTAAGTGTGGAGTGCATTTTGAAGGGGACAACCAATGGAAAGTACAAAGATGGGAGCTTGGGTGTCATATATAAGGCACAGCAAGACCAGTTTGGTTAGACCACAGAAACTAAGAAGAGAAATAATTACTGAATCAGTTAACAAGCATTCATTAAGCATCTACTATGTGCCAAGCACTGTGCTCAGTGCCTGGAATACAGAGAAAGGCAAAACACAGATATTATCCTCCAGAGGTAGGAGACAACATGGGAAAAAATGTGTATATGTATATATAGATATATATATATCTACAGTGTAAGTGGAAAATACTTTCAAAGGGCAGGCACTAACAGTGTATGGGGAAGGAGGGTTACTCCTCCCCTATATCTTCATCCATTCCAACCACTTAAAAACTGTGAAAGAAATGGGGGAAAATCACTTGTAACAAACAAGCAGTCAAGCAAATGAATCCACACAGTAGTCATGTCTAAAAATATGTCTCTTTCTAGACCCAGTATCCATCATCTCTGTCAGAAGGTAGATAATGTGCTTCATTATAAGTTCTCTGAAGACATGGTAATTGTGTTGATCAGAGTCCTTAGATCTTTTTTTAATGGTTTTTTCCTTACAATGTTACTGTCTTTGTGTAAATTGTTCTGGTTCTGCTCACTCCACTCCATTTGTCAGTTCATTCTATCCAGTATTCTTTGAAATCATCTCTTTGATTATTTTTTAATGATGCAATGAAATTCCATTATATTTATATACAACAATTTGTTCAACCATTCCCAAATTGTCTAAGATAATCAAAGGCGTTCCTTAGATCCTAGCTCTTAATTTTTTATCCCTCCTTTAAACCTCTTTTTCAGGATCACAAAGTTTATTTGACTTCTGACCATTGTTTTCCTAGTATTATTCTCTCTCTTACCCAGGGGTGGGCTGGTAAATGTTTAATAACCAGCTTTCTCCCCACATACAAAAAAAAGTACACAAAAAACAAATTTGTTTAACCTGCATTACTAACATCTTCTTCATCATTTGCTTAAACCTAGACAATCAACAAAACAATAAGTCAAACCCTGACCTGTGGTATTTGCCAATTTCTGAGGAATAAATGATCACATTGAAAATTTAACAATCAGATCTTATGAAACAATTCAAGTTGGCTACAACACACATCTACAACCTTCCCCTCCTTCCTATCCTCACTTGTTTCCCTGTTGAGTTTGATATATTTCTATCAAAACTATTTGTGGGTACAATTCTCATTTGTCTATTTCAGGTAAGAGTGAGGTTCATCTGATACCTGCTTCCCACTCTTCTTCCTCCATGTTTGTGTATTCTTTAAATGCACATTAATTGTAGTAGTGAGTTCCATCCCATTCTTCCTTCTTTTTACACTAGTGTATTTCCATTATCCCACCCTCTTTTTTCCCATCTCTAAAACATCAAAAAGAACCAAACCACCCCCTTCCATTTTTCTTTTTTATCTCCTTCAGCACACTTTGAGGACACTAAGGTTCTGAAGGAACACTTGTTTCTTCTCCCCCATTAGAATGTTTGCATTAGATCATCATCTCCTTCCAATTGTTAAAATAACTTTGCCTAACTAGGTTTCTCTGGACTCCTGTTTTTTATATTTCCAAGTTCCCACTCAGCTCTGGTCTTTTCATGAGAAATGGCTGAAATTTTTCTATTCCATTAAAAACCCTGGAATGGATTCCATTCTATTCCACTTTTTCCCTTTAGGATTATAATCAGCTCTGCAGGGTGTTATTCTTGGTAGTAAGCCTATATCTTTTGGGTTTTGGAACACTATATTCCAAGATCTTCTTCTTGAGTTATCCTGTTGTAGCCAGAATGGCCTTTGTTTTCTTTGAATGACTCAGCTTACCTCATTGAGCCTCTGGACACTGTGGCTTGCTCTTCCGGGGCAGGAAGCCCAAAGAGCATTCCAGGAAGCAGACAACTTCCTGTGTGATGAGTCATGGGGCTGGCTGAGGGGAGGTGTTAACGGCTACGCTAGGGGGAGGGGCCAAGTCAAGAAGCAATCGGCCCTGGTCGTTCAGGCGGTGCTTGATGATGTCAAAAACTCTATAAGAGGGGAGAGGACAGCTTGAAGATCCTCTTTTCCTTTTCCGGTTGGAGCCAGAGACAGTTACAGCGACAGTTACAGCGACAGTTACAGCGACAGTTACAGCTACAGTTACAGCCACAGCCACAGCTGAAGCAGGAGCTGCCAGTAGCAGAGCTGACCTACGGGAGAAAGCTGAACAAAGACTTCAGGCCAGTGGGTAATCTTATTACCATAGAGGGGGAAACATGATTTTGCTTTACGCAATCATGCTTCTCTGTAGCCTCCTGGTTACTCTTTCAAGGCGTACTTATTGGGCCTGGAAGCTTTTGATCAATATATCAAAATGGGGTTGCTGGTTCATGGGTTGGTTACTGTGGAGCCTAAATAAATGTTTTGATTCTTCTGCCTTCTACTTTGAGAGTTTCTTATATCCGGCGGTTCCGAACGTTTCAGACATGTTTATGATCCTCTTTGAGATTATAAACTCTGCCCTCCTACTACACCTGTATATAGTCCCTCAGTACCTGAAATGATTCATTCTGTACACTTACAATATTTCTTTCTTGACTTGTAAGCTCTGTATTTTAGCTACAGCATTGTTGGGACTTTTCTTCATGGGATTTCTTTCCAAGGCTGAATAGTGGATTCTTTCTACCTTTACTTTACCTCAGGTTCCATTATATCTGGGCAATTTTAATTGATGATTTCTTAAAATACATTGAACAGGCTTTTTAAAAATTATAGTTCCCATGAAATTCAACAATTTAAAATATTTCTTCTTGAACTGTTTTCCAGGTCACTTGTTTTTGATATCAGATGGCTGACATTTTCTTCTACTTTTCCAATCTTTTGATTTGGCTCTGATATTTCTTGCTGTGTCATGGGGTAATTAATTTCTGTTTGATACATTTTAGTTTTCAAACAATTCATTTCTTGAGTAAAGTTCACTACTTTCTCTTCTAAACTAGTTATTCTTTCTAGGTTTTTGTTCCTCCAGAGTTTTTACTTCACTTTTTATCCCTTGCTACATTGCTTCCAGGTATTTGTGAGGTCCTTGTGGAAAATCCATTTTTCCTTGTAGTTGTCATAGTTACTCTCTCCTTTCTGAGGTTCTCTAGATTTGCAAATATGTATGTGTATATGTATATAAATATATATATATATATATATGTATATATATATATATATATATATATATATACATTTATGTATGTATGTATATATGTGTGTTTCTGGGGTTTTTTTAATTTACTAATCTTTCCAGCTTTAAATTGGGGCTTAATGTCAAGGCCAGGTTCTGTCCCCTCCTGTGCTTTTGACTGGAGGGTTAATCTCCCTGAGTCCTCTAGGTTCCCATGCCAACCTCCACCTACCAGTGTTAGGCCCCACTAGATCTTTGACATTCAAAGAGCTGAATTTTCCTCTCCCTGAGTCCCCTAGGTTCCCATGCCAACCTCCACCTACCAGTATTAAGTCCCACTAGATCTTTGACATTCAAAGAGCTGAATTTTCAGGGTCCTTTTTGGCATCTCAGGACAGAATGCTAGGGAACCTGCGTGTGCGTTGTCCAGACCCCATTGCTACAGCATTATTCTGGTCACTGCCTCCTATAGCTATGTGCTAGAACTTCCAAGGTCTCTACCCTGGGGCTTTCTAGTCAACAAAGAGCTTTCTGACCATCCTGGGGCTTTGTCATAGGTGCCCTCTACTCCTGCTGCCTCCAGACAGGGAAAGCTCTCAGGTTGCATATGCCTTTGACCATTTCTGATCACCCTGGAGACTCCTCCATACTGGTGCTGACTTTGTTAGTGGATACCTTTCCTATTTCTTGTTGGCTTCTTGCTGTTTTTGTTTTTTGCTATACAATTGCAAGAGCCAAACAGAGGAAGGCATATTTGCTCCTAGAAGCAATAGGCAGCCATTGGAGTTTATTGAGTAAGGAAATGATGTGATCATACCTGTGCCTTAGCAATCTTTTTGTCATCTGGGTGGAGAATTAATTGAAGTAGAGTAAAGAAAGACTGGAGGCAGAGAGAACAATTAGGAGGCTATTCTTATAGTCTAGGCAAGAACTGGTAAGGGCCTGAATGGAGGTACTAGCCAGGTGGGTACTTTGTTATCAGAGAAGGGGTCAGATGTGAAAGAGTCTAGGGAGGTAAATGTAGTAACTAATTGTGTAGGAAAAGATGGAAGAAAAAATAAAAGAGAATCTGAAACATCTTATTAGAAAAATAACTAATCTGGAGAACGGATGGAGGAGAGACAATATGAGAATTGTCAGACGTCTTGAGAGTAACCAATTGTGTGTACTGAAAGCAGAGGTGTGCTGGTAAATGTTTAAGAAATGGCTCTCCAAAAAAATAAAAATGCACTAACAGAGAGAGCCTGACCCCTAGTCTCACATCTCCAATTGCCTACTGGGCATCTCAAATTAGATGTCCTCTAGGCATCTTAAATACAACATGTCCAAAACTGAATTTGTTATCTTTTCTCCCAAAACCTCCTCACTTCCAAACTTCCTTTTTACTATAGAAAGTACCACTTTTCTCTCAGTCATTCAGGCTCACAACCTAAGTGCCATTCTTAACTCCTCATTCTCTTTCATTCCCCATTTCCAATCTGTTGCAGATGCCCAATCACCTTCTGAACATCCCTCAGATACTCCCCCTTCTGTCCTCTGACACTGCCATCACCTTAGTGCAGGCATTTATCACCTTACACCTGGACTATTGCACTAGCCTGATGGTTAGTCTTCCTGCCACACATCTCTGCCCACTCTAGTTCATCCTCTATTCAGTTTTCACGGTAATTAATCTTCCTAAAGCATAGGCCTGACCACATTACCTCTACTCAGAAAATGCCACTGGCTCCCTATGACCTCTGGTATCAAATATAAAAATCTCTATTTGGACTTAAAAAAGCCTTTCATAACACATACATACACAAGTTCACACACACACACACACACACATACACACACACATACACACTTTTTAATTCTTCTTACTACACTTTACATATCTTCAAATACTCTGTGATCCATGACACTGGCCTCTTTGCTGTTCCTTGAACAAAATGCTCCATCTCCTAACTCCATTCATTTTCTTTGGCCATTCCCCATTCATGGAATCTTCTCCCTACTCATCTCTGCCTCATGGTTTTCCCTCTTCCTTCAAGTCCCAGCTAAAATCTTGCCTTCTACAGGAAACCTTTCCCCATCTCTCTTAATTCTAAGCCCTTTGCTCTGTTGGTTTTTTTCCAATTTATCCTGTATGGAACTTGTTTATCCATAGTTATATTTGCACGTTTTCTCCCTCATTAGACTGTGAGCTCCTTGAGAGCAGAGACTGTCTTTTTTCTTTCTTTTTATCCCCAGTGTTTAGTGAAGTGACTGGGGCATTGCAGGTGATTAATAAATGTCTATTTACTGATTGACTTCAATGAAAAACTAGATTCATTGGATTATTAAAGTAAAACATGGTTAACTTTTGATGAAATAAGAAGACTTTATCTAGAATTGGGTGGGGAGGAGGGTGGACATAATCCTATGTTATCAGAAATCCCACTGTTTCTGTTACAGATTTTGTGATGATAGGGGCCATTTCTCATTTATGGCATTTCTTCCAGTGCCTGGCATAATACATATGAGAGACCTTTAATAAGCATTCTTTACATTGCATGTTCACTTACTGTGAATACCGGTAACTCCCTTAGTTCCTATTTTGACGAAGAGATGGCACCTCAGCGACTTTCTCATCCCTTATAAAACTTACTAAAATAAATAATCTATTATGCTTCTTGATCAGACCTTCCATTCTGTTTCCTCCCAGAAAAATGTCATCAGTTCTAGTGATTTACTTCCCTGGAGTCTGTCAAATTGTTCTAGCACTGCTATCTTAGAGATTTCAGTCTCTTAAGGCCAGACTTGGATTTATTGTGAAAAATGTCCCTGGAATAGGAATTACCTCATCGCCCTTTATAGGAAAGATCAATGCACAGAGTAGCCTCCTCACTTCACTGAACCCTCACATCCATCCTCTTCGTCTGTGCCCTAACCCCTGTCCATTCCCACCCCACTGATCTCAGTAGTTCATCAGTCACATGATACATTGATGTTATGGGGAAGGGAGAAAGGTTTCTGAGACCAAGAAGGCATTTAATAGTTGGTGGAAGATCCAGGATTACATCTTGGTTTTGCCTATGTTTCCCATTTATATGGGGCAGCGCTGCACTTCATAGTTGTTTACTGGTTGTCAAAATGGGGGGCTTAGTTAATGGAGGTTGTAATAAAGTGGTTGAGGGATTCTATACATTTTAATTTCCTTTAAGAAACAAGAGGGAAATTGTAGCAGTGCACCCTCCACAGAATCTCCTTACCTTTTTTCGTCATAATTTGCAGAGTTACCTCTTAAGGGAGGGATATGAATTTCTGAGTCTTATCAAATAACTGTGCCAGAGTGCTTGGAAATTTAACTTAATATCCATTTACTTACCTCACTAACATACTCAAATGTCTGATCCTGTCATAGAAGGGACTATGGTCTTCAAAGGCCATAAATACCAACAGAACACAAACTCAGGTAAGTCCTGCCAAATCCAGGATCTTAGACTAAGAGATGAACGGGGCCTTTAAGGTCATCCATTATAACCCCTTCATTTTAGTACTTGAGGAAACAGAGATCCAGGTTTTTATAAATGGGGAGGGTAAAGGGGCATAGAAATAAAAAAGCACAGTATAAGTTTGGGAAGTATAAATAAGCTGATTTGGTTAGAGAAATCAGTCAGGTCAGTTAGTCAGAAAGCAAAACACTTATTTACTATGTGCCAGGCTTGGTATTGAGTTCTAGGACTACAAAGTAAGGCAAAAACAGTTCTTACCCTCATAGAACTCACATTCCAAAGGGGGAAATGACATGTAAAGAACTAGGTACATATAGGATACCTACAGAATAGATGGAAGTAATCTCAGAAGTGGAGGCACTAGCACATAGGAGGACAAGGAAACACCTTAAATAAATGGTAGAACTTAAGCTATTTGGGGGGACGGTAAATTTTTGGTAAATAGTACTTTATTTTGGTAAAATTTTTGGTAAATAGTATATTTTTTGTTTTTGGTAAAATTTTTGGCAAATTTTTGGTAAGTAGTATTTCGTTTTTCCAAGTACACGCAATTTTATTTTTTATAAGATTTTGAGTTTCAAATTTTTTCTCCCTCCCTCCCAAGCTCTCTCCTCAAGATGGCAAGCAATCTGATGTAGGTTATACATGTGCAATCATGTAAACATATTTCTTCATTAGTCATATTGGGGAAGAAGAAGCAGAAGAAAAGGGGAAAGCCACAAAAAAACAAAAAAGTAAATATGCTTCCATCTGTATTCAGATTCCATAGTTCATTCTCTGGATGTGGATAGCATTTTCCATCTTGAATCTTTTGGAATTGTCTTAGATCATTATATTACTGAGAAGAGATAAGTCAATCATAGCTGATCATCACACAATGTTGTTGTTACTGTATAGAACGTTCTCCTGGTTCTGCTCACTTCACTATGTAGCAGTTCATATAAGTCTTTCCAGGTTTTTCTGAAATCTGCCTGCTCATCATTTCTTATAGCACAATTCTTATAGCCATTCCCCAATGGATGGGCATCCCTTCAATTTGCAATTCTTAGCTAGCACAGGGATCTGCATGTAGGTATTTTTCCCTTTTTATGATCTCTTTGGGATACAGATCTCATAGTGGTATTGCTGGATCAAAGGGTATGCACAGTTTTAAAATCCCTTGGGCATAGTTCCAAATTGCTCCCCAGAATGGTTGGATCAGTTCACAATTCCACCAACAACGCATTAGTTTCCCAATTTTCCCACGACATCTCCAACATTTCTCATTTTCCTTTTCTGTCATATTCAATCTGATAGGTGTGAGATGGTACCTCAGAGCTTTTCTAATTTGCATTTCTCTAATCCATGGTGATTTAAAGCATTTTTTCATGTGACTATAGATAACTATAATTTCTTTATCTGAAAACTGCCTGTTCATATCCTTTGGCCATTTCCCAATTGGGGAATGGCTTGTATTCTTATAAAATAAATTTGACTCAGTTCTCTCTATATTTTAGAAATGAGGCCTTTATCAGAGACACTGGCTGTAAAGATTGTTTCCCAGATTTTTGTTTTCCTTCTAATCTTGGTTTTATTGGCTTTGTTTGTGCAAAACCTTTTTAATTTAATGCAATCAAAATTATCCTTTTTGCATTTCATAATGTTCCCTATCTCTTGTTTGGTCATAAATTCTTTCTTCCTCCATAAATCTGACAGGTAAACTATTCCTTGCTCTCCTAATTTGCATTTGGTACCCCCTGTTACATCTAAATTGTGTACCCATTTTGACCTTATGGTGTGAGATACCTTATGGTATCTATGCCTAATCTCTGCCATACTAATTTCCAATTTTCCTAGCAGTTTTTGTCAAATAGTGAGTTCTTAACCCAGAAGCTGAAGTCTTTAGGTTTATTAAACAGTAGATTACTGTAATCATTTACTACTATGTCTTATGTAACTAATCTCTTCCACTGGTCCACCACTCTTTCTTAACAAGTAGCAAATAGGTTTCACACTTGCTGCTTTATAATATAGTTTGAAATCTGGTGTTGCTAAGCCATCTTCCTTTGCATTTTTTCATTAATGCCTATATATTCTTGACCTTTTGTTCTTCCAGATGAATTTTGTTATTGTTTTTTCTAGCTCTATAAAATAATTTTGGTAGTTTGGTTATAATAGCACCGAATAGGAAAATTAATTTAGGTCATTTTATTAAAATTAATTTAGGTCATTTTTATTATATCAGCTTAGCCTACCCATGAGAATTGATATATTTCCAATTGTTTAGATCTGACTTTATTTATGTAAAAAGTGTTTTGCAATTATGGTCATATAGTTCCTGGGTTTGTCTTGGCAAGTAGACCGAAATATTTTACATTATCTATAGTTATTTTAAATGGAATTTCTCTTTCTATCTCTTTTTCTGAGCTTCATTGGCAATATATAGAAATGCTAATGATTTATATGAGTTTATTTTATGTCCTGCAACTTTGCTAAAGTTGTAATTATTTCAAGTGGTTTTTAGTTGATTCTCTGGGGTTCTCTAAGTATACCATCCTATCATATGCAAAGATAGTTTTGTTTCCTCACTGCCTAGTCTAATTCCTTCAGTTTATTTTTCTTCTCTTATTGCTAAAGCTAACATTTCTAGTAGAATATTAAATAATAGTGGTGATGATGGGCATCCTTGTTTCATCCTTGATCTTATTGGGAAGGCATCTAACTTATCCCCATTACAGATCATGCTTGTCAATGGTTTTAGATAGATACTATTTATCATTTTAAAGAAAGCTCCATTTATTCCTACACTCTCCAGTGTTTTTTTAATAGAAATGGGCACTAAATTTTGTCAGAAGCTTTTTCTTTATCTATTGAGATAACCATATGATGTCTGTTCATTTTGTAATTGATATGGTCAATTATGTTCCTGCATTCCTGATATAAATCCCACCTGGTTATAGTGAATTACCCTTGTGATAAATTGCTGTAATATCTTTGCTAATTTTTATTTAAAATTTTTGCACTAATATTCACTAGGGAAATTGGTTTATAATTTTCTTTCTCTGTTTTGGCTTTTCCTAGTTTAGGTATCAGCACATATTTGTGTCATAAGAGGAATTTGGTAGAACACCTATTTTCCCAAAGAGTTCATGTACTATTGGAATTGAATGTCCTTTAAATGTTTGGTAGAATTCATTTGTAAGTCCATCTGGCCCTGGAGATTTTTTTAGGGAGTTAATTGATGACTTGTTCAATTTCTTTTTCTAAAATAGGGTTACTTAAATATTTTATTTCCCCTTCTGTTAATCTGGGCAATTTATATTTTTGTAAATATTCATCCATTTCACTAAGATTGTCAGATCTATTGGCATACAGTTGGGCAAAATGGCTCCTAACCATTTTTTTTTAATGTCCTATTCATTGTTGGTGAATTCACCCTTTTCATTTTTGATACTGGAAATTTGGTTTCCTTCTTTCTTTTTTTTTTAATCAAATTGACCAAAGGTTTGTCTATTTTATTGTTTTTTTTTTTTTTTATAAAACCAGGTCTTAGTTTTATTTATTAGTTGAATAGTGTAGTATTAATGTGATCAAAGACCTTTCCCACCCATTCAATAGGCCTCAGGGGGGCATAGGTAGGAAAACTTGATTATGTATTTGTTTGTAAGTAGGCCTAAAGCCCCTACTTACTAAGTGCTAAGCCAATGTGGGTGTGAAGGCCTCAGAACCCTAAGGAGAGTTGCTAAAGCCAGAGGCAATGGTATGTGCACCGAGTTCTAGTCAATCATGAATTCAGCCAATCAGAGGCCTGAGTTCTAGCCAATCAGATACCAGCTAGGATTGTATAAAAGGAGAGCACAGAACTGAAGGGAAGCAGAATTGAAGAGGAGCAGAATTGAAGGGGAGGAGAACTGAGAGCAGAACTGAGAGCAGCAGAACTGAAAGGAAGACATTGAGGCAGCAGACATCAAGAGGGAGTGAAGAGCAGACATTGAGAGAACCAGCATCAGCAGAGCTGCAGAAGAGAGTGCTGAGCAGAGAGTTAGGATCCGTGAGTGATTGTTTACAGGAAGGCCCTAGCAGGGGAGAAGGTTACAGGATGACTTGGTTCTTTACTATAATACTGCGTTATAATTTCCTTGTTACTACATTGAGGTGGTCTTACTGGTTTAGAAATATAATTGCTACTATATTGAATTGGGGCTATTGGTTCTTGGATCTGATCCCCTGGAGTCTAAATAAATGTTATACTTCCTCTGCCTTCTACATAGAGAGTTTTTCATGCTTTGCAATTCTGAACCATTCAGGCATGTTCATGGTCATCCTCAAGGTCATGAATCTTGCCTTATTGATATAAATAATTTTTTTTCAATTTTATTAATTTCTCCTTCAATTTTCAGAATTTCTCATTTGGTATTTAATTGGGGATTTTTAATTTGTTCTGTTTTGAACTTTTTAAATTCCATGTCCAATTCATTTATCTGCTCTTTCTCTATTCATGTAAGCATTAGAAATATAAAATTTCCTCTAAGTACAGCTTTGGCTGCATCCCATAAATTTTTATATGTTGTCTCATTATTGTCATTCTCTTTGATGAAATTATTGGTTGTTTCTAAGATTTGTTGTTTTACCCACTCATTCTTTAGGATTAGATTATCTAGTTTCATATTAATTTTAATATATCTTTCCATGACCCTTTATTACACGTAATTTTAATTGCATCATGATCTGAAAATGATACACTTAATATTTCTGCCTTTCTGCATTGGATTATGAGGTTTTTATGCCCTGGTACATGGGCAATTTTTGTGTAGCAGTCATATAACACAGAGAAAAAGGTATATTCCTTCATAGCCCCATTCAATTTTTTCTAGATATCATATCTATCATATCTAACTTTTCTAAAATTCTATTCACCTCCTTAACTTCTTTCTTGTTTATTTTGTGGTTAGATCTCTGAGAGGAGAGATTGAGGTCCCCCACTAGTATAGTTTTGTTATCTATTTCTTCCTGTAACTCACTTAACTTCTCTAAAACTTTGAATGCTATACCATTTGATGCATATAGGTTTGATATTGATATTGCTTCATTATGTATGCTATCTTTTAACAAGATGTAGTTTCCTTCCTTGTCTCTTTTAATTAGATCTATTTTTGCTTTTGCTTTGTCTGGGATCAGGACTGCTACCCTTCCTTTTTTTACTTCAGTTGAAGCATATTCAGCTCTAGCCTCTTACTTTATTCTGTGTGTGTCTCTCTGCTTCAAATGCCTTTCTGGTAAACAACATAGTATAAGATTTTGGTTTTCAATCCACTCTGTTATTCACTTTTGTTTTATGGGAGAGTTCATTCCATTCACATTTACAATTATGATCATTGTTTATTTCCCTCCATCCTATTTTTCCCCATTTTTATACTTTTCTCTCTCCTTTCACCCTGTCCCTCCTCACCAGTGTTTTGCTTCTGACCACCACCTCCCCCAATCTGCCCTCCCTTATATCAGCCCCCCCTTTTCTTTCCCCTTTCCCCTCTTACTTCCCTGTAGGGTAAGATAGATTTCTCTACCCAACTGAGAGTATGTTATTCTTTCTTTGAGCTAAATCCAATGATAGTAAGGTTCAAACAATTCTCACCCCCTCCCTTCTTTCATGCCTCTTCATGTGATATAATTACCCCATTCTGACTCCCCCTTTCTTCTTCTCTCAGTGCAATCCTTTTTTCACCCCTTAATTATTTTTTATCATCACATCAAAGTCAATTTATACCCACACCTCCTTTCAAAGTATATTCCTAACTTCCGTAATAGAGACACAGTTCTTAAGAGTTACAAGTATCATCTTCCCATATAAGGACATAAACAGTTTAGCCTTATTAAATACTGTGGGAGGATGGGGGGTGGGGGGTCTTTGCTGTTCACCTTTTTATGCCTCTCTTGAATTTTGTGTTTGAAGGTCATATTTTCTGTTCAGCTCAGGTCTTTTCATCAGGAAAGTTTGAAAGTCCCCTATTTCATTGAATGTCCATCTTTTCCCCTGAAATATTATTTCCAATTTTGCTGGGTAGTTGATTCTTGGTTGTAATCCAAGATCTCTTGCCTTCTAGAATATCATATTCCATACCCTCTGATCTTTTAATGTGGAAGCTGCTAAGTCCTATGTAATCCTGGTACTGTAGCTCCTTGATATTTGAATTGTTTTCCAGCTGCTTGCAGTATTTTCTCCTTAACCTGGTAATTCTGGAATTTAGCTATAATATTCCTTGGAGTTTTCATTTGGGATCTCTTTCAGGAGGTGATCAGTGTATTCCTTCAATGACCATTTTAACTGCTGGTTCTAGGATAGCAGGGCAGTTTTAATTGATAATTTCTTGAAAGATGTTGTCCAGGCTCTTTTTATGAGCATGGCTTTCAGGTAGTCCCATAGTTCTTAAATTATCTCTCCTGAATCTGTTTTCAAGGTCAGATTTTTTTTTCAATGAGGTATTTTACATTTTCTTTTATTTTTTTCATTCTTTTGATTTTGTTTGACTGATTCTCAATGCTTCATGGGGTCATTAGCTTTCACTTACCCAATTCTAATTTTTAAGGAATTATTTTCCTCAGTTACTTTTTGTACTTCCTTTTCCATTTGGCCAATTCTATTTTTTAAGGAGTTGTTTTCTTCAGTCAATTTTTGTGCTTCCTTGGCTCTTTTTTTCATAATTCTCTTGCATAACTCTCATGTCTTTCTCCAATTTTTCTTCTGCCTCTCTTACTCGATTTTTTAAATACTTTTTGAGCTCTTCCAGGAGGACTTTTGGGGCTTAAGACCAATTCATATTCCCCTTTGAAGATTCACACATAGGCATTTTAACATCGTTGTCTTCTGAGTTTGTGTTTTGATCTTCCCTGTCACCATGGCTCACTATGATCAGTGCTATTTTTTCATTTTTTGCTCATTTATAAAAGTTGAACTGTTTCTGGGTTATAGGGGTCACTGTCCCAAGGTTCTTGCACTGGGGCTGGTCACCGGTTTTCTGCACTGGGTTCTCTGGTGGCTTGCCCACTACACTAAGTTGGCCCGGCCTAATCGTGCCTGTTGTGCCCTGAATTCTACAGCTGGCAGTTTGCCAGCTGCACTGAGGCCAAAGTCCTCACAGCTGGTCTGCTGTGCCACCAACCTGCTGAGCCAGAACCACAGGGCCTCAGCTGCTGATTTGTGCCATGGCTAAGAGCCTCCCACTGGCTTGCCCAGATACTGCCTGCACCGGGCTCCCCTTTTATGCAAGTAAGACAGACCTTTCCTGAAGTCCTTCTAAGTTATCTAAAACTCGAAAATTGTTTCACTCCATGTCTTTGTGGATTCTGTCGCTCCAGAATTCTTTTGGAGGCTTGATTTAACATTGTTTCTGGGGGAAACTGGAGAGAGCTCAGGCAACTTCCTGGCTTCTCTCGCATCTTGGCTCTGCCCTCTATTTAAGCTATTCTTGAAGGAAGCCATAAATGAATGGAGAAGTATATGAGAAATGGCTGGAAAGGTCATAGGACCATAGCTTTAGAGCTGGAGACCTTAAGTCATCTAGCCTAAGCTGTTCCTTTTATAGATGAGGAAACCAAGGTACAGAGTGATTTGCTCAAGGTCACCCAGGTAAGTAAATGTCAGAGCCAGAGCCTCGGTTCTCTGACTCTTTCAGTGGTTGGAGCCAAATTTAAACATAAGCCTAAGGAATTTGAAGTTAGGCAAGAGGGAAATTAAGCAGTTATATAACATTGTTACTCATAAAGGAGATCATTCTGACAACTGTGTATAGGATGGGTTTGAAAAGCAGGAAGAAATAAAGTGAGAAGAAGCAGCAAGAAGGTTATTGCAGAAATCTAGGCTAGAAGTAATGAGGGCTTGAACTCGGGTTCTGTCAGGGAGATTAGAAAAGAGAAGAAAAATTTCAGAGCTATTGAGGAAGAAAAACAGACTGGAAAAAACAGATAGTGGAGTAGTTTGCCCTTTCCTTCTCCAGCTCATTTTATAGATGAGGAAACTGAGGCAAATAGGGTTAAGTGACTTGCCCAGGATCAGACAGCTAGTAAGTGTCTAAGGGCAGATTTGAATTCAGGTCTTTCTGACGCCAGGCCTGGTGCTTTACCTCTGTGCCACCTAGCTGCCTGTATACATACATATGTGTATATACACATACCACACACATAAATACATATATATAAGTACATATGTATGTGTGTATACTGACAGGTGGCACAGTAGATAGATAGATGTTTTATATAGTAGTATAGCGTGTGTGTGCGTGTGTGTGTGTGTGTGTGTGTGTGTGTGTGTGTGTGTGTTTTAACATCTTGAACCAGAGCTGTAATTTCGTGAATAGAGGAGGCCTCTAATAAGGAAACTCTCTATACCAATGCAGATCGGCACCTACTATGAAACATCTCTCACTTCTACCCACAGCAGACCTGAAACATTAAATTACTTGCTCTATTGTACAGTTGCAACTTTATTGCCATTCGGTGTTCCCTAAAAGAACTTTTATTTCAGCCCTGAAGAAACCATTCCACCTAAATAGAGAAGAATGAGAACGCCCAGTAATGGAAGCCATGTAGTGCCTTTTTAGTGCGGTGGGGGCATCCTGTATATTTCGTTTTATTCAGTGCTGCTTCTTTGACAGCGATCTCAGTGCTAAATTCACCAACCAATGGCTGTCTTAGAAGCATCTGCTGGAGCCGTGGATAGAGTGCTGGAACTGAAGTCAAAAAGAATAATCTTCCTGAGTTCAAATCTGGCCTCAGACACTTACTAGCGATGTGACCCTGGGCAAGTCACTTAACCCTATTTGCTTCCGTTTCCTCAACTGTCAGAGGAGCTGGAGAAGGAAATGGCAAGCCGCTCCAGTATCTCTGCCAAGAAAACCCCAAATGGGGTCACAAAGAGTTGGGCATGACTGAAACCACTAAACCGCAATGAAACTCGTAGTCTCAAAGAGTTGCCTGGGACATTGGGAGGTTAAGTGATTTGTCCAGGGTCACAGAATCAGTATGTGGCAGAGAAAGGACTTGAATGCAGGACTTTATGACTTGAGGTTGGTTTCCTACTATAACACATAGCCTTCATCGCCTGGCATGCTGTCGACACTTGTTAAATTTGCTTGTTGCATCGAATTGAATGAATAGAGCTGTGGTATCATTAGCAGAAATAGGAAAGTTAGAAGGAGCAGGTTTGGGGGTGAGGAAGAGGATGTATAGTTTGTGACATGTTAAGTATAAGATATTGACTAGAAGTTCAGGTGGAGATGCAGGTAGTGGAGCATGTGTGACTGGAAGGTTTGGATTAAAGATAGGAGTTAACTGCATAGAGATAATACTTAAAGCCATGCAATCAGATGAGATTGCCAAGGAGAAAAGCATAGAAGCATAAAAAAACCTCATCACAAAGCCTTTTGGGATATCTACATTTAGGCGGTACAAGGAAAAGACTCAGCCAAGTAGGGAAAGAGTAGATTAGAAGTGAGAGAAGAACCAGAACACAATGTCACAGAAGTCAAAAGGAGAAAGTTTCAAGAAGGATGGCCAAACACGGTATTGTAGAAGGAGCACGGAATTTAAAAGTCAAAAGTCCTGGCCTCGGTATCTACCATATGACCTCTTTGTTGTTGTTGCTCAGTCATGCCTCTTCGTGACCCCCTATAAGTTTTTCTTGGCAAAGATACTAGAGTGGTTAGCCATTTCTTTCTCCAGTGGACTAAGGCAAACAGCAGTTAAGTGACTTGCCCAGGGTCACACAACTAATAAGTGTCTGAGGCCAAATCTGAACTCAGGTCTTCCTGACTCCAGGCCCAGAGTTCTATCCACTGAGCCATCTAGCTTCCTCTATGTGACTTATTTCTTATATGTGACCTCTAGTGAGGTGTTTAACCTCTTATGGGATTATCAATTTAGAGTTAGATGGTATTTCAGGGATAGGGTTGAACCACTTCATTTTATAGATGAAGAAACTGAAGCCAAGAATAATTAAATAGTATGCATGGGGTCACATACAAGGTAAGTGGCAAAGCAAGGATTTGAACCCACATCCTTTAATTCCAAATCCCACTTTTTTTTCATTATACCACACTTCCTCATTGGTCACATTTCCCTTCTTTGTAAAATAGGGGAAAATAATACTTGTACTGCCTCCCTTACAGGGTTATTATGAAGAAAATACTTTGTAAACCATAAATAAATAAATAAATAGCATAAATAAATAAACCATAACACACAAATAAAACGTAAAATTAAAAAATGTGAGCTATGATTATAAGGAGAAGTGGTTAACAGTATCCAGGGCTATAAAAAGGCCAAGAAGGGTGAAAACAGAAAATACCACTGGACCTATCAATTCATGGGTCATTTGTGCCCTTTGGAAGAGAGAAACATCAGTAAAGTACTGAAAGTGGACTCCAGATTGCAAGGTGTTGAGTGATGAGTGGATGGTGAGGAAGTGGAGACAAGAATATAAAACTAGTCTTTCTAAAAATTTTTCAGAGGAAAAGAAAGAAATAGGATGGGAACTTCAGTAATAGTAGTTCCTAAGTCTGCAGAGTCTTACAAAGCACTTTACTTAAAGTGCTATAAAGTAGATAGTTCAAGGATAATTACCCCCATTCTACAGAGGAGAAAACTAAGGCCCAGAGAGCTGAAGTCACATAGTGCCAAAGTTGAGATCTGAAACCAGGTCTCCTAACTCCAATTGCAGCACTCTTTTCTACATGTCCACACCAAGGGAAGTTTTTTTGTGGAATAAGAGAAGCCAGAGGAAATTAGTAGGCAGAAGAGAAAGAGCCACTGGAAAAGAAGCGATTGGAGATACAGGAGAAAGAAGGGATGATGGATGCAGAGAATTTCCTGGAAAAGGCAAAAGGAGACAGAAGCAAAGACACAGTGGTAAAGGGGTTAGTCTTGGCAAAGAAGAGAAATACCTCTCTCCCTCTGAGATGGGAGGGAGTGAATACATGGAAAGCTTAGGGGGAAATGATTATAATGCTTACATACTTAAACCCTAAAGTCCCTAGACTTGTGCTTAAAATGACTTCAACAACTTCTCAAATGAAGGACGACCTTCTTAGTAGACACACTGTGCTATGGCTAGTAAGGGTTAATGTGAAAAAGGCTGGTTTCCTTCATGACACAATTGATCTGGGAGGAGGTGTTCCATTTGAGAGTTCATTTCCATAGAGACATGCTGGTAACAAGGAGCACCTACAGTAAACACACAGTGACAGGACCAGCACAATACATAGGTGCAGTAGCTACCACAATACATAGCTACCTTGACAGTCTTATTTCAGGGTTTCTGAAAGGTCCCTCTTGCCTTAACAATTCCTCATCTACCTATTCACTAAGAACTCATATTCCTTTAACAGATCAGAATCTTTGACTATAAAATGAATAAGGCTTGAATCGCGAATCCCTTTAGAGATATTGGGGGAGGGGAATTGATATAAATTGCTCCCAAAGGGGATTCATAACCACCACTAATGCTAAACTTCAGGGCATCAGAGGCAGATGTGCATCTGAAAGAGATTCACAACCATCTGAGATTCCCAGCCTTGAGGTATCAAAAGTACCAAAAGGCCAGTGCTTTTAGGGACTCAGAGATGAAGCTAAATGTTTGCTCTATCTTCAGGGTGTTTTATCTCCTCCATCTTGGAATGAAACTACAGGATGACCCCTCTCCTCTGCAGAGCAAGTTTGCCTCCACCTGCTACCCATATCCCCAGCAGTCCATGGGCTTGGAATGATGCCTCAAGGAAAGTGATGCCTCTACTCCTCACTGACACCTTTTACAGTTATCCCAGAACCCTGCTGGGAGGAGGCCCCGAGCAACTGGTTCTTCCTTCATGTTACTAAGTCTGGTAAACTCCCTTATCTTGTTTCCTTTATCTCTGTGATGGAGTTGATATCTTCATAGAGGAAAAAAAGCTATTTCCCCCTAACTCTCGTCTTTATCCACCAGAATCCTCTCCCTCCTTTAGAACCTACATCTTATTGTAAAAACAAAAACAAAAACCTTCCCTTCACCCTAAGTATCTTCATTTCAAATTCTTTCTTTCTTCTGGTACTGATGTATGTGATAGTCTGCTCTCTTTAAGAAGTCAGGGAGGCCATTCTCAGAATTATTATTGGTTTGGCTTCCTTGCTGCCTGAGGCATAAAAAGCCCAGCTTAGAGGAGGTTGGGGTCAGAGGTTTTACAGGTACTCCTACTGCCCTTGCTGACCTAGCATGGCTGCTTGCTGTGGTGAATTCAGAGGCAGAGGGATCTATAAATAGCCATCTTTATAACCTTAGGAACTGTGTCCTTTTTATCCTTTGTCAGCAGTAAAGTTGTTTTTACTATATTTTATGGTCCATGATTACCTTATTGGATTCTAACCCTGAGGCTGAATCACTAGACTATCTTGAGTTGGGTCTGGCCCAGAATATAAGGGAAATTTGGATTCTTCCAGGAAATGACATCCGTTGTTCTCCCTCTGGTACTGGATGCCCCTTCTCACACACCCCCAGCACACTCAGCCAAGGGTAGGTATACCACCACTTCCAGATCATTCTTTTGCCACTATCAAGCAGCAGCTTCTTTTCCTTTGAAGTTCATTCCATCCATCTGGTCCAGATCCTTGTTGCAGCCTCCAGGTCAATCTCCATCTTTCCTCAGGGAAACAGCCCCTAGCTCATAGTTTTCTCTACCTTAAGCCCTCCTATTGTACTTAGGGACCTCCAAATACACTTCAAGCTCTTTGCCTCCCTGATACCACTCCATCCCTTGCTTCCCAGTTCCTGACCCTGCTCAGTTCCCATGATCTATATATTCACTCCACCTTAGTCACCTTTAGGGAAGATCATGCCCTTGATTTCACATTCGTAACAATTCTGTCTCTATGATCCAGGCGTCTAAAATATATTTCTCTGATCACAGCTTCCCATCTTTCCATCACTCTCTCTGACTCAGTCATCTCAGACCTATTCTTCTTAGTGCTGGCTGTCTGATTGAGCGATTCTTCCTCATCATGACCCCTGTTCCCTTCACCCTTCCCTGTTCTCCCACTTCCTCACCCACATCCTGGCCTTTGCTCATTTTGAGGTCTTGACCCTATCTGTGGCTGATCAATTCAACAGCCTTCTACTGTTACTTCTTTGTCATGTTATTACTTATTCCTTGTTAAACCCCAACTATGGGACATTCCCACAATGTCTCACCTCTGCTTCTACTCACATGTTACAAGACATCGATGGAGGAAGGTATAAAACACTAAGTCCACTAGAATTTGATTTTACCCAATCTCAAATGGGCCTTACTGCTGCATGGAAAGCCTTTGGTTCTTCCCAGACAGACTCTACATCACACTGTCCATAGCAGCAGTTTCCAACCCTCTCATGTCTCTTCAGGCAGCCAACCCTTCTCTCTAAGAACATGAATTTAATTCCTATAATATTGAAAAAAGCAAGCCAAACCTCAAGTCCCCTTTATTCCCCTACTCTAAACCTCAAAATCCCTCAAAACCATCCTCTATACTCTTCTCCTTTAATCTCTTTTTTGCTCTAGTCTCTGCAGTCCTACTCCTTGTCAAGGCAAAACACTCTACTTGTACCCCTGATCCTAACCCATACTGTCTCTTTTGTGAGCTTGGTTCCTTCTTTTTCATTTTTCATCCCTTATTATCTATTGGCTTTTCTCCTACCTACCAACATAGGACCACAGGACCATAGTAGTCAGTCAATAAACATGTATTGTTCACCTACTATGTGCAGGCACTGTGCTAAACCTTAGTAACACAAATACCAAAAAACAAATAGTCTCTGCCCTCAAGGAGCTTAAGGTTTAACGGGGGAAGATAACTCACAAAAGGAAGCTGAAAAGTCAGGACAGTGGAGTACCCATCTACAGGTTATGATGAAGTCAAAAGAGTGCAACCAGGTGGGAAATAAAAGATGGCTGTCCTGGTCTCCCTCTTTCAATGGAGGTTTGGGGGTTCATGGCTCTGCCTTCCAAATCAGAGGAATAGAGGCTATTGATGAAGTGTGAGTACCAAGGCTGATAGGATCTTGCAGGATGATCAGGAATTTCCCAGTGCTGAGGTTCCTGGAGCATGATGGCATGATGGAGAAATCTGAAAGAGTTCAGCCCGGTGGAAGAAGAAGAGATGGCTGGTCTGAGCCTCCTCCTTAAATGGAGCTCTTTGAATTCAATTCAGCTGACTTCCAACATACAACTCAACCCCTTGCAAAGTGGATTCTGATCCCACTACTTGGCTGAAAGTGCTCTTGTCAAGGTCAGAAAGAATCTCTTCATTGTTAAATCTGAAGGCTTTTTCTCATTCCTCATTAATTGACCTTTCTGCAGTTTTTGACACTGTCACCCAAGCTTTTGCCTATATCTTCTCTTTTTCCTTGAGGGTTCTCTTTTTTGTTTGCTTCCTGTCTGACTGTTTCTTCTCAGTCTCCCTTGCTGGGTCATCATTTTGCCCCTGACCATTAAGGGTGAGTTCCCTCAAGGATTTTTCCTGGGCCATATTGTCTTCTCCCCCTACATTCTTTCTTTGAATAAATTCATCAGCTCCCATGGATTCAATTATCATCGTTTCTTCACAAATGACTTGAAAATCTATGTCTGGCCATCATCTTCCTCCTAAACTTTAATCCCATTTTTCCTCTTGCCTGATGGTAATCTCCATTGTACCTAACTTATTTACACCTCAAACTCAACATGTCTAAAACAAATTATATCTCCCCTCCCAGAACTAAACCACCTCCAAATATCTTTATTTCCATTGAGGGCATCACTATCGTTCCAGTTACCCAGGTCAGCAGCAGCAGTCATCGCCCTACCCCACCATCCTCCATATCCATCAGTTACCAAGTCTTTTCACTTCTGTCTCTGTAATAATTCTCTTCCATCCTCTTCTCTCCCCTCACAGACTCTGTCTTAGGCTCTTCTTTTACTTTCCTGCACTTATCATTTCAGCCAACCTGGCCTACTAGCTAGCTCCTAAATCCAATTTCCTTTCTCTCTCCTCTGTGCCTGGAATACCCTCCCTTCTTGGCTCTATCTTTTAGAATGGTGAGCTTCCTTTGAGCCTCAGCCCCAGTGACAACCACTGTGAGAAGCTTTTCCTGATTTCCTTCTAGCCAGCATATCTCCCTCTCCCCCTTGGAAGTGCTCTCTCCTTTCTTAAGTTATCTTGTATTCATGTAACAGCCCATTGCATCTGCCTTGGAGAACTTGGAAATTTCTATCCAAGAAGCAGACAAGTCAGTAAATGGCCAAATCAATGGGTCTTTATACAGTGGATTTTAACTCACACAAGGGAAGGCATGAGGCCTAAACTGAGATACCCAGGGCCATCAGGAGAGGGATACAGGAACAAGAGCACATCCAGGCAACAGTCACAAGAAACACAAAGACATAACGGCATCTCCAAAGAGGAAAGGATACAGCTGAAATTTGGCCAACACTTTAGGCCTTTGGTGAGATGATCCTGAGGCCACAGAAGGGAAAGAAGAGACTGATGATCACACAAGGGAAAGCCTCTACCTGGCACCCACATTACATCTTTTGGCTTTCATCATTTATCCTAGTTCAATTCATAGCCTTCTGATTCATAGCTTTGATAACTAGTACCTCACACCCATCAAGGCAACATGGCACCTTCAGTATGACCTCATCAGGGTGGGTTAATACCCAGACCCCAATTTTGCAGGTTTTAATCCTTCATGAGCCTCAGACAACTGATTTATTTGATTGCAACTCATGGAAGATGGTGTGTTAACTTTATGACCCAGACTTCTCTGGTATCATCTTGGTAAGTAAGATCATCCTCAAGTTTATTTTCTCTGCCCTGTATCTCTCCAATCTTCCACTCAGTTGCCAAGGGGACCTTCCTAAAGCTCAGGTCTGACCATGTCACTCCCTACTCAGTAAATACCTGTGGTCCCCTATTACATTCAGAATCAAATACAAAATCCTCTGGCTCTCAAAGCCCTTCATGACATGGTCCCTTTCTAGTCTCTTTAACTTCACTCCCCTTCATCTACTCTATAATCCAGCTATACTGGCCAATTTGTTGCTTCTTGCACAGGCCACTCCATCCCTGGACTCCATGCCTTTTACTAATTGCACCCCCCCTCCAATACCTGAAATTTTCTCCCTCCTCACCTCTGCCTCCTAGCTTCCCTGGTTTCCTTCAAGACTGCCTGAACCCTGCCTTCCATATATCTTTTCCTGTACCTCTGAAACTTCGCTGCTAATGCCTTCCCTATGAGAATACATCCTATATACGCTGTATATACCTTGTTTGTACAATTAAGAAATTTGGTTAATTTTTTTGCATGTTATCTCTTGCATTCAAATGTGAGCTCCCTGAAAGCAGGGACCAGGTTTTTTTTTTTTTGCTTTTCTTTGTATCCCCAGCACACAGTGCTAGGCACATAGTAAGTTATTAACAAATGCTTGTTGATCGAGCGACAAATAATTTTGTTGTTGTGCATAAGAAGGCAGCTTGTTAATACAGATATTGGCCGAGTGTTTTATAGAGAAGGATGGGATCATTCGCAGATGTGCCTGGTTTCCCAATTCTTACAAGGTAAATATATAGGAGACATGGAAATTGTTAGAGATGAAGGTTCTAAGCACAGACGAATCCAGAAAAGAGAAATCAGTTGTGCCGGTAGGCAAAGGGGGTATGTCTAAAGTTGCTACAGCTTTTTTCAAGAATCACTAAGCCCAAGAAAAGAGAGGGCTTTTGTGAATTACCACACCTTACTGATCTTTATACGTGTTGTGTCAGTAGAATATATGCAACCTTAAGGCAGGGATCATTTTATTTTTGTCTTCATACTCCTCACTCCAAGAAAATTGTTGTTGCTGTTCAGTTGTCTCAGACTGTTCATGACCCCATTTGGGGTTTTCTTGACAAAGATTGCCATTTCCTGCTCCAGTTTATTATAGAGATGAGAAAACTGAGGCAAACAGGGTTAAGTGACTCGCCTAGGGTCACACAGTTAGTAAGTGTCTGGGGAGGTGTCTTAAAAATAATCTGAATTCAGGTCTTCCAGAGACTCCAGGCCCAGTGTTCTATCCACTGAGCCATCTAGCTTCCTGCTTTTTAAAATATTCCTCCCTTTTCCAACTACTTATGTGTGTGAGGCCGGATCTTCTTCATATACTTGAACCAAAACAGCATATCGCAACAGATGGAATGCAGAAGCAAATATGAGAACCCAGCTGGCTTCTATTAAGCCAGACATTTAGAAGATTTGCAAAAATATGTAAAATAATATCACTCATTTTTTTTGTTTCTGAAAAGAGAGCTATTTTTCATTTTTAAATTATGCTAACATATAATGGGTTTATTGTTATTTTAAAATGAATTGATAAATATTTGAAAATGTATCCATTTTAATTTCTAAATATTTCTAAAATTTCACTAAATATTAATGGATCTAACCCACATTAAAAAGCTGTTTGGGGGCTCTTAATTACTTTTAAGAGAGAAAAAGGGTGCTAGGACCAAAACATTTTAAAACTACTCTGCTGGAAGAAAGAGAATATTAGAAGGGACACTAGATCCCTAAAAAGGGAGGGGAGATTTACTGATTACGGACACATGGCAAAAGAAGAGTAAGAGAAACCACAATCTTAAAGGATAGCACAACCCAAGTCCAGCATGCAACTTTTGATTCATCCTATCTAGACTCCACTATGTAGACTCTACACAGCCTTTTTCTTTCTGATTTTGCTGGTGTAGACATGGACCCAAATCTGACACAAGGAAATCATTTTTTTAAAGGCATTAACAGAGCTGAGCACAGAATATAATATTCTTTGCTCTGAGTCTCTTATGCTAACTGATCTCTCATGCTCCTATGTTGATTGAGCGTGGGCTGGTGTCATAATTTAATTATTCCAATGGCAGGCATGAAAAAATTATTATTAACTTATCTGTTAAAAAGAAGAAAGAAAAAAAATACATGCAGGAATGAGGATCATAGGTTTAGAATTAAAAAGGTTCTTAAAGGTCATCTGATCCAAATCCCTCATTTTACAAATGAGGAAATTGAGGCCTAGAAAAATGAAGTGGCCCAGAAACCTAAGAACCAGAAAGGTAATGATGGCCATGCAGGTAGTGACCAACAGACTCAAGGATCTGACCTTGGGTTCTCTGGTTCCAAACACTCTTTCTTTTTGCTACCTCCCTGGTAGAGAGGAGCTTCCATTTCTGGCACTCAGGTTTACAAGACTTTCAAACATAGAATAGTAGTATTGTAAAAGTCAAAAATCCAGGCACAAAACTCGGACTCCTATTGCCCTACCTAGGGGTCATAGGAATGTATAGGACCCAGAGGGAGAGTGGCTTCTATCAATGGGGGCAGTCCTTGATTTTCTAGGGGCTCAGTTATAAAAACCTTTCCATGTCCTTTACCATATAAATACCAATGTTCTATGTTTTAAACTCTGAAGTGCCAGAAATGGAAGCTCCACATTATCAAAGTGGTAGCAATAAGAAAGAGTAAGGCCTTTTTTCTGCTGCACAAAAAGATTTTAGGACTTAAAACTGGAAAAGACATGGAAGAACAAGGGTCCAAATCCTTCAATTTAAATATGGGGCAACCGAGTCTCCTAAATGACTTGCTGATAGTCCCATAGGAAGCAAGTGGAAATAATTTCAGCAATAGCATAAATTATTTATGGGCAGCTAGGTGGCACAGTAGGTAGAGAACTGGGTTTGGAATCAGGATGACTTATCTTCATGAGTTCAAATCCAGTCTCAGACACTTACTAGCTCTGACACTCTGAGGAATCACTTAACCCTGTTTGCCTCAGTTTCCTCACCTGTAAAATGAGCTAGAGAAGGAAATGGCAAACCACTCCAGTATTTCTGCCAAGAAAACTCCAAATGGGGTCACAGAGAGTGGGACACAGCTGAAAATGACTTAACAACAACAAATAAATTATTTTAGTGGACTTGGGTTCATTTCTGCTATTGGTCCTATGAATAAAATCTTAGGAGTGGCTAATTTCCTCTTGTATTAATATGTTTTTCTTGGTTACAGTAAAAGTAATTTCAAGACAAAATCATTAAGTAGATTATATCTGTATATTGAGGAGTTGCCCATGCCCATTAGAATCATGAGCACCTGCAATACTAATCCCTGCCCTTTGGGGATCTTTGCTTAATTTGCAAAGCCTGGACGAGATTTCCCAGAGGAAAACAAAATATGGAAGACAAATAGAAAAAGAACAAGAATGATTTTCCAAACTCCCAAATAGTGGGGATTGTGGGTGGTAGAGTCAGAGATACCAAATCAACTGAAAAGCACTGTCCCTGGCTATGAGAGGAGGGTTGTAAATACCTATGGATTCACTCCACCTGATGAGGTCCTTTGTGCAGACAGCAGGATTGCAAAGCCTAGGTCTGAAACAGCAGAGGTTAAAAGAGCCAGAAGACTGGCTTGGGAGGGATGAAAGAGCTGTAACACTATAACTCAGGCTCCCATGCACTAGCTCCACTGGCCAACACTCATAGGTTGGAGCAGAAGTAACCAGCACCATCTGCTGATAGAAAAGTGAACAACAGGGAATAGTGAGGTAGAGCTAATAGACAACACTAGTTGTGAGCAGCAGCTCTAGGGAGCAGGGAGTAACAATGCAGAACAATAGAGGTTAATATAAGGATTATCAATGGGATAACTACCAGTTAAAGAATAGCATCCTCGGAGATGGGGCCAAGATGGCAGACAGAAAACAGGGACTTCTTGAACTCTCCCCCAAATACCTCCAAACACCAGTAAAAAATGACACTAAACAAATTCCAGACCTACAGAACCCATTAAATAACAGAGTGAAACAAGTGTCCAGCCCAAGATGTCCTGGATGGTCACTGGGAAGGATCTATTGCACCATGCTGGGAGTGGAGTGCAGCCCACCATGGGCTGCACCAGGACAGACCAGGCCTGAACATACTGGGTGGAGCAGGCCTCAGGGCCCTGAATCACTGAGCTGTGGCAGTTTCCAGACTTCTCAACCCACAAATGCCAAAGATAACTTAGCAGGTCAGGGGGAAAATTCTGTTGGACCTGCGTGAGAGAAGGGTGCAGCCCGGCCCCAGTCCCAGGGCAATGGAGGTGGCTGCAGCAGCAGTGGCGGCAGCAGCAGCAGCTGCTTCCACAGCTCCAGGCCCACAGACAGTAGGGAGAATCAAGTGACTGATCAGAGCAGGAGTGCAGGGATCTCTTTGCTGGTGCTGAGGCAGGACTCTCTTGCTTTGCCCTGTGCTTGGATCTGGGTTGCAGTCATGGTTAGTGGTCCTGGGGTGAGGAAGAGTGCTGGTGTGGCAGAGCTTGTGGTGGCTGTGGAGAGGGAGTCCTCCTGGTAGTTACATGACAGAAAAGAGTGCCAGAGCACAGGCCAGGAGAGGACTAAATGCCTCTTCTTGGATCATACCACCTCAGAAGAACTGAAAATTTACAGGTGCCTAGAAGTAGCTCTGAAAAAGAAGCAGCACAAACCCCTGAAGCTTGGTACAGAGCACTCTCCATTCTGGAAGCAGAGTTCTACCTTAGCAAAGAGGTTAAAAAGTCAAGTAATTGACTGGGAAAATGAGCAGACAGTGTAAAAAACCTCTTACTTTGGTGACAAAGAAGATCAAAACATACAGCCATAAGAAGTCAACAAAGTCAAAGAGCCTATATCAAAAGCCTCCAAGAAAAACATGAATTGGTCTCGGACCATGGAAGAGCTCACAAAGGATTTGGAAAATCAAGTAAGAAAATTAGAGGAAAAAATGGGAAGAGAAATGAGAGTGATGCAAGAAAATCATAAAAAATGAGTCAATAGCTTGCTAAAGGAGACCCAAAAAATTACTGAAGAAAATAACATCTTAAAAAATAGACTAACCCAAATGGCAAAAGAGCTCCAAAAAGCCAATGAGGAGAAGAATGCCTTACAAAGCAGAACTGGCCAAATGGAAAAGGAGGTCCAAAAGATCACTGAAGAAAATAATTCCTGAAAAATGAGAATGGAGCAAATGGAAGCTAATGACTTTATGAGAAATCAAGAAATTAAAAAACAGAACCAAAAGAATGAAAAAATAGAAGACAATGTGAAATATCTCATTGGAAAAATGGAGGACCTGGAGAATACATCCAAGAGAGATCATTTAAAAATTATTGGACTACCTGAAAGCCATGATCAAAAAAAAAGAACCTAAACATCATCTTTCAAGAAATTATCAAGGAAAACTGCCCTGATATTCCAGAACCAGAAGGTAAAATAAAAATTGAGAGAATCCACCAATTGCCTCCTGAAAATGATCCCAAAAGGAAAACTCCTAGGAATACTGTAGCCAAATTCCAGAGTTTCCAGGTCAAGGAGAAAATATTGCAAGCAGTCAGAAACAATTCAAGTATTGTGGAAACACAATCAGGATAACACAAGATCTAGCAGATTCTACATTAAGGGATCAAAGGGCTTGGAATATGATATTCTGGAGATCAAAGGAGTTAGGATTAAAACCAAGAATCACCTACCCAGCAAAACTGAGTATAATGCTCCAGGGCAAAAAAAAAAAAGATTTTCAATGAAATAGAGGACTTTCAAGCATTCTTGATAAAAAGATCAGAGCTGAATAGAAAATTTGACTGTCAAATACAAGAATCAAGAGAAGCATGAAAATGTAAACAGGAAAGAGAAATCATAAAGACCTTACTAAAATCAAACTCTTTACATTCCTACATGGAAAGATGATGTTTGTAACTCATGAGACCCTTCGCAGTATTAGGGTAGTTGAAGGGTATATACATACATACATACATACATACATACATACATATATACACATATATATGTATATGTATATGCATATGTATATATACACACATATATGTATATACACACATATACATATATACATGTGTGTATACATATATGTATATGTATGTGTGTATGTGTGTATATATACACACATATATGTATATACATATATAGACAGAGGGCACAGGATGAGTTGAATATGAAGGGACAATATCTGAAAAAATAAAATTAAGGGGTGAGAAAGGAATATATTGGGAGAAGGAGAAAGGGAGAGATAGAATGGGGTAAATTTTCACATAAAAGAGGCAAGAAAAAGCTGTTATAATGGAAAGGAAGAGGGGGTAGGTGAAAGGGAATGAGTGAACCTTACTCTCATTGTATTTGGCTTAAGGAGGGAATAACATACACACACAATCGGGTATCTTACCCTACAGGAAAGTAGGGGGGAAGGGGATAAGAGGGGGAGGATGATAGAAGGGAGGGCAGATTGGGGGTGGGGTAGTTAAAAGCAAACACTTGAAAAGGGACAGGGTCAAAGGAGAAAATTGAATAAATGGGGGACAGGACAGGATGGAGGGAAATATAGTTAGTCTTTTACAATGTTAATATAATAGAAGTGTTTTGCATGGTAATACATGTAAAACCTACATGAATTGCTTGTCTTATCAAGAGAGGGTGGGTGGGGAGGGAAGAAGAGAGAGAATTTGGAACTTAAAGACCTAAAAACAAATGGTAAAAATTGTTTTTACATGCAACTTGGAAATAAGATATACAGGCAATGGGGTATAGAAATCTATCTGGCCATACAAGAAAGTAAGGGGGGAAGGGATGGGAGGGGGCAGGGGAGTGATAGAAGGGAGGTCAGACTGGGGAAAGACGCAATCAGAATACATTCCATCTTGGGGTGGGGGGAGGGTAGATATGGGGAGAAAATTTGTAACTCAAAATCTTGTGGAAATGAATGTCGAAAACTAAAAATAAATAAATAAATTGGGAAAAAAAAGAGTAGTGCCCTGTGAAAAACCAGGATCCAAGATGGTGGAGAAAGCAGTAAATCACCGTAATTATCCCATATTCACCTCTAAACAACCATAAAATAGTGCCCCAAAACAAATCCTGGAACAGCAGAATGAGCAAAAAAAATGGGGTAAAACAATCTTTTAGTCCAAGAAACTTGGAAGATTGGCAAGAAAGTTCTGTCTCTCTCAGATAAAAATGGAACACAATCCATGACAGGAAGTATCCCCGTAAGCCCCACCTCAGCAAACCAGCAGGATATCCTGAACCTCGGTGTGGTGGAGCCAAAAACGTCAACACCGGGACCTGCCACAAGCCCCAGCATAGACAGATTCCAGCTTCAAGAACTGCCACATGCTTCAGCACAGACCTGAGAAAATAGAAAGCTTCCAGCAGCCAGACCTCCACATGCTTTAGTGTAGCCCCAGGGAAATAAAGATACATCCCACCAGCCTCAGCACATGCCAGACACCAGCACTAGGAGTCTGCTGAGAGACCCCTCTGGCCTCCAGCAGTGCCAGCCATGCCCACTCCATTTTCTCAGCATGACACCAGACACAAGGATCCCCCACAGGCTTCAGGGCAACATCAACGCAGTATCAGGTAAACAGCCAGGACCTGTAGCACCTGGCACAAGAAGCTTGAGACAGTGCGCATTCCATAGAAGAAGAGCTGAAATTTAAAAGAAAAGGAGAAGGCCAAAATAGATGAGCAAAAAACAACAACAACTAAAAAAAGAACCTGACCATTAGTTATGATGGTGACAAGGAAGATCAAGACACGAACTCAGAAGAGGACAACAATGTCAAAACACCTATGGACAAAACCCTGAAGTAAAATGGGAAGTGGTCTCAAGCCCAGAAAGAACTCATGGAAGAGCTCGAAAAGGAGATTAAAAATCACGTAAGAGAGGTAGAAGAAAATTGGGAAAATAAATGAGAAAAAAAGTCAACAGCTTGGAAAAATATTGGGGAGCCATAATCAGGATTACACAGAATTTAGCAGCTGCAACATTAAAGTATTGGAGGTAATGGAACATGATACTCTGGAAGGCAAAGGAGCTAGAATTGAATTGAATTGAATACAACCAAGAATCACCTATCCAGCAAAATTAAGCATAATAATCAAGGGGGAAAATAGTTATTCAAAGCAATAGAAATATTTCAAGCTTTCATTAGAAGCTCAGACTTGAACATAAAATTTGACCTCTAATATCAAGACCCAAGAGAAGCCTAAAAATGGGAAAAGGGAAAAGAAAACATAAGGAATTCAATGGAGCTGAACAGTTTACATCCCTACATGGGAAGATGATACCTGTAATTCTTAAAAGTTATACCACTAATAGTACAGCTGGAAGGAATATATATACACAGGGTACATATATAAGATGAATTTGAGTGAATGACATTTAAAAAAATGATTAAGGAATGAGAAAGAGGAGTACACTGGCTACAGAAGGAAGAGAGGTAGGGTGGGGTAAATTATTTCACATGAAGAGGCAAGAAAAACCTATTATAGTGGAAGGAAAGATGGGAGGGTGGATGGTGGGCATTGCTGGAACCTTACTCTCATCAGTATTGGCTCAAAGAGGAAATAATATACACAATCAGTTGAATAAAGAAATCTATCTTACTGGACAGGAAAATAGGAGGGAAAGAGATTAAGTAAAGGGGCGGGGACTGACAGAAGGGAGGGCAGATCAGGAGAGGTAGTAAACAGAAGCAAAACACTATTGAGGAGGGAAAGGGTAAAAGAGAAGGGAGAACAAACAGGAGGAAAAATAGGATGGAGGGAAATGTATAGTTAGTAACTGTAGCTGTGAATGTGAATAGGATGAACTCTAATAAAACAGAATCAGATAGCAGAGCGGAGCAAAAACCAGAATCCTACAATACATTGTTTACAAGAAACACACTTGAAGCAGAGAGACACTCAGAGTAAAGGTAAGGAACTGGAGCAGAATCTACTATGCTTCAGAATTTAAAAAAGCAGGAGTAGCAATCCTGATTTCAGACAAAGCAAAAGCAAAAATAAACAATTAAAAGAGATAAGGATGGAAACTACATCTTGCTACAAGTTTCCATAGACAATGAAGTACTATCAATACTAAATATATATATATATGCTGTGTATATATATACATGTGTGTATATATACATATATATACATATATTTATAAACATACACACACATACACACACATACACACACACACACACACACCAAGTGGTATAGCATCCAAATTCTTAAAGGAAAAGTTAAGTGAGTTACAGGTTCATGACCAAACAAGAGATAAAGAACATTATGAAATGTAAAATGGATAATTTTGGTTATATTAAATGAAAAAGCTTTCGCACAAACAAAACCAATGCAACCAAGATGTGGAGGAAAGCAGAAATCTGGGAAATAATCTTTACAGCAAGTGTCTCTGATAAAGGCCTCATTTTTCAAATACATAGGGAATTAAGTCAAATTTATTTTATAAGAATACAAGCCATTCCCCAATTGATAAATGGTCAAAGGATATGAACAGGCAGTTTTCAGGTGAAGAAATCAAAGATAACTACAGGCATATGAAGAAGTGTTCTAACTTACTACTGATTAGAGAAATGCAAATTAACTCTGAAGTACCACCTCATACCTACCAGATTAACTAATATGACAAAAAAGGAAAATGATAAATGATGGAGAGGTTGTGAGAAAATTGGGACCCTAATGCACGGTTGGTAGAGTTGTGAACTGATCCAACCATTCTGGAGAGCAATGTGGAACTATGCCCAAAGGGCAACCGAACTGTTTATACCCTTTGATCCAGCAATACCACTATGAGGTCTCTATTCCAAGGAGATAAGTGAAAAAGACCTACATGTGCAAAAATATTCATAGGAGCTCTTTTCGTGGCGGCAAAATATTGTAAATTGAGGGGACATCCATCCATTGGGGAATGGCTGAACAAGCTGTGGTATATGAATGTAATTGAATACTATTTGCTGTAAGAAATGATGAGCAGGACGACTTCAGAAAAACCTGGAAAGGTTTATATGAACTTATACTGAGTGAGGGGAGCAGAACCAGGAGAACACCGTACACAGTTACAGCCACATCGTGCAATGACTAACTTTGATAGACTTGGCTCTTCTCAGCAATGCAAGGTTCTAAGACAACTCCAAAAGACTCATGATGGAAAACGCTATCCACATCCAGAGAAAAGATTATGGAGTCTGAATGCAGATCAAAGTTTACTATTGGTTCTCTTTCTGTTTTGTTTTGTTTCTTCTTTCTTGTAGTTCATTCTATTGGTTCTAATTCTTCTTTGCAACATGACTAATGCGAATGTATATGTAGAGCCTATATCGGATTGCATGCTGGAGGGGAGGGGGGGGAGAAAATTTTGAACTCAAAAGCTTGTGGAACTGAAAGTTGTAAACTAAAAATAAATAAATAATATTTTTAAAAAAGAAAAAGAAATGATGAAGATGGATTTCAGAAAAACCTGGAAAGACTTGTACAAACTTGTACAAGTGAAATGAGCAGAATGAGGCAAACATTGTACACAGTGTCAGCAACATTGTGTGATGATCAACTATGAATGACTCTGCTCTTCTCAGCAACACAATGATCCAAGACAAGTACAAAGGACTCATGAAGGAAAATGCCATCCACATCCAGATAAAGAACTGATGGATTCTGAATACAGATTGAAGCATACTTTCTTCCCATACTTTATTCTTTTTGGTGGTTTGTTTCTTTTTGATTTGTTTCTTCTTTCCCAAATGTTATTAATATGGAAATATGTTTTACATGATAGCACATGTATAGTCTATATCAAATTGCTTACCATTTTTGGAAGATGGAAGAGGAGGGAAGGAGGGAGAAAATTTTGTAACTCAAAATTATATAAAAATGAATGCTAAAAATTGTCTTGACATGTAATTGGGGAAAAATAAAATACTATTTTAAAAAATAAATGGCAAAAAAGAGTAGTGTAGTGAAGAGCATTGAGAAGGGGAATAAAACTTGGTGCCTCACCTTTCCAAATCCTTTATCATATAAATACTGCTGTTCTCTGTTTTAAAGTCTTATAAACCTGAGTGCCAAAAATGGAAACTCCACTCCTCTAGGGTGTTAGCAATAAAGCCAGAGAAGTGAGAGGTCCCTAAAATGTAGATGACTCTTAATGTCTACTTAGGATGACCTTTTTCTTTCTTCCTTCCTTTCTTCCTTCCTTCCTTCCTTTCTTTCTTCCTTTCTTCCTTCCTTCCTTTCTAAAAATATTTATTATGTATTTATTTTAACATTCTTTTCTTTTTAAATTTTGAGTTCCTGATTCTCTCTCTCCCTCCCATCTTTCTCCTACCCACTAAGATGTCAGACACTATATCAATTATACATGTGAAATCATGCAAAACATTATTTCCATGTTAGCCACATTTCAAAAATAAAGTGAGAAAATTATACTTCACTTTGCACTCAGAGTTCATCCATTCTCTCTATGGAGGTGGATAGTATTTTTTCATCATGAGTCCTTTGGAATTATCTTGAATCATTGTATTGATCAGAGTAGCCATGTCTTTCACAGTTGATTATCATTACAACATTGCTGTTATTGTGTACAATGATCTCCTAGTTCTTCTCACTTCTCTTTGCATCATTTCATATAGGTCTTGCCATGGTTTGTTGGTTTTTTTCCCAGAAATCACCCCCCCCTCATAAATTTGTATATATCACAACAGTATTCCATCAAAATCATATGCCACTATTTGTTCAGCATCCCCTTAATTTCCAATTCTTTGCCACCACAAAAAGAGCTGCTATGAATATTTTTGTACGTATAGGTCATTTTCCTTTTTTTATTCCTTTGCGGTAGAGCCTTAGTAGTGGTATTGTTGGTTCAAAGGGTATGCACAATTTTATAGCCTTTTAGACATACCTCTAGATTGTTTTCCAGAATGGTTGGACCAGTTCACTACTGTGACCATCAGTTCATTAATGTACCTATTTTCCCTCATCCCCTCCAGCATTTATTACTTCTAATAAATGGTACCTAAAAGTTGGTTTAATTTGCCTTCCTCTAATCAACAGTGATGTAGAGCATTTTTTCATGACTATAGCTTTGATTTCTTCTTTTCCCCCAATCCTTTTTTAAGGTAATATTTTTTTCAGAATTTTTGTCCCTCTTTAACCAAGCTATTAATTCTCTTTTCATAATTTTCTTGCATCACTCTCATTTCTTTTCCAAATTTTTCCTCTACCACTCTTATCTATTTCTTTAACTTTTCTAGGAATTCTTTTATCAACAGCCTCACTCCCACTTAGTAACTTTGCTAAGGAGTCCTACTCTAAGATAGCTTCTTCTAAGGTCATTCATTCCCAGGATAATTATTAGCATCTGCACTGGGCAGACTGCCCACCCTGAGAAAACAAACACCTCCTAAGGTTATGAAATATGTGTCATCCTCAGGCTTATTATGAGAAACTGTCTAATACTGCTTTCCCTTCTAGATAATAGCTAGATATATCTGAAGCCTCTGAGTACATTGAATGTAGGCCAAGCCAAGGAGACCTAAAGACAAATCATTAGGTGAGAACAACTATATGTGAGCTCAGCTACATGTACCCTGGCCAATCAGCAATCCCCCAATCTTCCAGGCCAGATCAAAGGCAAGAATTTTCTGAGAACTTGTGTCAAAAGTGAGATTCTTTACTCCTATAGGTAAGAACAACTTGGCCTCAAATTGCTCTCTGCTAGAAATGCACTACTTGCCTTCAACAGATATGGGAACTGAAAAGAAATTAAGGCTAGTCACCAGCCCTTGAAGATTATTAGTAGTGGTTGTATTCTAACATCTTCCTCCATCATTTTGGAAATCAGATGGCTATGCTTCACTAAATCCCACTTAAATATATGTTATATGTTGGATTCTGCTTTTCCATTTTAGTGGTGCAATGACAACACCACATGTCTATTTAGAGAGCATTTGCTCCTAAATGTTGGGGAGATGGCAAAAGAAACTGCTTCTTCAGCCTCTGAATCCATCACCTTGAACTCAGGAAAATATGTGAAAGGAACAAGTCTTTCAGGGTAACTGCATTACAATATAGCTTAACTCCCAAAAGATCTATTTCATGCATCATGAAATAGACCAATTGAAAGCCTAGGCTTCAGTAAATAAAATACAAATTAGTAGCCCTCTCTCCTCCTCCCACCAGTCTGAGAAAAATTAAGACAGACAGGTAAGATTTAGCTGCAAGTCAAAAGTCAGTTCTCTCCTCTAGAGGCCTACTGCAAAGGCCCATTAAAACAACCTGCTACTGGCAACTGAAAAAAATGGCCACGGGTGCTCACTGTTGTGAAATACACAACTTAAAAGAGCAGTGGTAAAGGTGGGACAAATTTTCCGTTGAAAGTAAGCTCAATATGATTCAATAAAGTAATAGGGATGGTGATTGGACCTGTACTGACATAAGATAGTTCTCAGACAAGGACATTTACTCTACCAATACAAGTTAACACCTTCTCTGTAATTTATAGCCTTAAAGAGTTATCTGGGACACTGAAAGATTAAATGACTTATGTAGGGTCATACAGGCAGTATGTATCAGAGGTAGGATGTAAATCCAGGTCTTCTTGGCTTCAAGGCCAGTGGTCTATCTCTTGTGCCAGTGCTGCCTCTCACTCAAAGTATGATACGCTGAGCAAAAAATAATGGTGATTTTAGGCTGCATTAAGAAAGCAAGGATGTCTATAATGAAGGAAGCAATTGTCTCACTGCCTGCTATTTTGGCCAGACTGTATCTGGAACATTGCATTCAGTGTGGGGTATCATATTTTCTTATAAAGAGCTCAGAGAGAGCCCAGATTGTGACTTGTTGCTAGGGGAAAATGAGACAAAGGTCATCAGCCTTTTCTGTTTTCTCGAAGTCCAGTCCTTATGATCTCTATAGAACAGAAAATCATGGCAGGGAAAATTGTAAATACTCCATTCGTCTACTTTTCCATTCGAAGAAACAGAGCCGCCCCCTGGCACTGGAAGCCTCACTGGGCAGACCCTTAACAAAATTATGGGACAGAAAAAAAGGGCTTTCATATGTTTTTTCAGAAAGAGAGTGATACCTCTTTTCTACCTTCCATAAATTAAGTCTGAGAGAGGGAGAGGGAGAGAGAGAGAGAGAGAGAGAGAGAGAGAGAGAGAGAGAGAGAGAGAGAGAGAGAGAGAGAGAGAGAGAAAGAAAAAAAGAAAGGAAGGAAGGAAGAAAGAAAGAAAGAAAGAAAGAAAGAAAGAAAGAAAGAAAGAAAGAAAGAAAGAAGGAAGGAAGGAAAGAAAGAAAGAAGGAAGAAGAAAGAAAGAAACAAAGAGAGGGAGGGAAGGAGGAATGAAGGAAGGAAGGAAGGAAGAAAGAAAGGAAAGAAGGAAGAAACAAAGAAAGTCATAAGTTTGTATTTCTTCCAGAATCATAAAGGATTTTTTAGGACTTGGAGTTTCTGGGTCCTCAACTATACTTGCCTAGTTAAAGTGGATATGATAGAACTGCAGAAGCCTTATCTCAAGAAGGCAGAAAGAAGGAAATGAAAAACAGACTGAGGCAGTATGACTTCCTCACCAGAGCCATAACTAGGAAATATTTCACCTAGCATAAAAAGAGTTGAGTTAAGCTAAGTTGAGTTGAGGGAGTATAATAGGAATTGGGCAACCAGGTGGCACAGTGGATTGAGTACAGGGCCTGGAGTCAGGAAGATTCATCTTTCTGAGTTCAAATCTGAACTCAGACACTTACTAGCTGTGTAACCCTGGACAAGTCATCTATTTGTCTCAGTGTCCTCATCTCTAAAATGAGTTATTCCTCCATTTCCTTGCCTGTAAAATGAACTGTTCTTCAGTTTCTTCACCTGTAAAATAAGTCAGAGAAGGAAACAGCAAACCACTGTAGTATCTCTTGCCAAGAAAACTCCAAATGGGGTCACTAAAAACTGGACATGACTGAAAAACGACTGAACAAAGTAGTTTAATACTCCAATAAGATAGGAAAATTTGTTAATTTAGTGTAACTTATAATGTCCCCTGATAATAACTGATAATAACCCCTTTCCTAAAGCCTATTGGTATGCAACTCTCTCCTTAATGATGAACTTAAAGGTCCTACATGAGAAGTGGAATGACTCATCTTCCTTACCCCTTAATAAGGTAGATTGTTAACTTAGTATAAGCAATTCCATTTTGTTTTAAGCCTCCATTTTGTGATCGAATTGCCATAAGTTATTTTTCAGCGATAAAATAAGCACCTTGGTATGATGTAGTATGTATGGTATGATGTGTGGTATGATGTAGTAAACAACATTGTGTATTTTTTAACACAACTGATAAACATATGTGGACCTTCTACTGAGACAGACCACTAATGAAAAAATAGTATAAATGACTTTATCAGTATTTTTGAAGTAAACTATCAATCAAATTATACATTAAACAACTTTAGCTAAAAGTATACAAACTCCTTGAGATTTCAGTTGTCATCCTGTTCCCTACACTTAAGACTTAATCAAATTCACATGGTTCAGAGGGTAGTGCTGATTGGTCAACAGAGATTTGGACACTTGCTAGAAGAGCATGTGCACCCAACATTACACGGAGGAGGGGCTAGACAGAGGGGGTGCACAGAGGAAAATCTATCCACAAATTCAGACTGTGACACATCCTTCTGAAAGTTCAGTCTGTACTAGAATGGGGTGGTGGGGGTGGGGAAGGCAGACTTTAGGAGATGAGTTTCACAGTGACAGTACCCTAGAAATAGTGGCCAGGATTCACATAAGGAATCAGGGTCACAATACATACACAGTATATACCATGATATGGGCCAGTGAAGTGCAAGGTACGAGAATAAGTGGGAATAAATGGGAATAAGTGCAAGTCAACACAGGAAGAATGACCCCTGGGGAAAAAGCATCATCCTGTCCAGATGTGAGCTCCCTAAGACAAAGCCCTAATCATACCACCTTACTTGTGCTTTTATTCCTCTGAGCTTCCATAGATTGGTCCAGGCAAATTTCCATGAAATAAGAGCAAAAGGGGATTGATCTTATTCAGTTATAGTTGGACTAGGTGGCCTCTGACCTCCTTTTCAACTCTGCAATTCCATGACTATTGATGCCTCCCAGGACATCAAACACTTCTCTAAAAACAAATTAGGGATTCTAGCCTTTGGTCCAAAGGCTTTCTACTTTGCTAAAGTATATATTTATTGCTAACCCTTGCTTCAAGGCACCAAGCCCCTGGACCTCCTCGGTCCCTGACTGTACTCGGCTTCCCAGGATAAAATTTAGGTACATCCAATCCCTAATTCTCTTTCCCTTTTCTTCCTCATTCATTCCTACTGGTAAGAGTGCCCTGTTCTATTTTCCACTCTTTCTTTCCCTTCTTCAAACCTATAATTCTCTTCTCCGAACCATCAGAGTGAATTGGGATTCGTTCAAAAGAAATAGTTTCTAAAAGGTACACATGAAAGAAAACACTTAATGAGGTATAGTGTAGTAGTGGGCAAAGAGAGAAGGAACAGATTCAAATTCTGGCTATACCATTGACTAGCTGTGCGGCCTTGGGCAAGCTACTTAACTTTTCTGAGTGTCTCCTCATCTATAAAATTTTGATAATAATGCTTGGACTACCTAAATCACAAGATTGTTGTGAGAATCGAATGAAATGTTGATAAAGTGCTATATATGTATTAAAGAGCTATGTCAGTGTCAACTATTATATTTACGAATGGTGGGAGTTGATGGGAGAATACCTGAATTTCTTAAACTATACCCAAAGTGACTGTGATTTCCCTATCTTAGGGAAATCTCAAAAATCCCCAAAGAAGAACCACTCAATTGATTTTTAGAATATCTGAAAGCTGATTTGGGATTCTCCTATTTGGGTGTTCTGAGCCTGGATCATTTAGCCATTTTACAATCCTAGGCTATGATTCTGTGGCCAGTGCTAAGGAGAAAAGGGAGAAAGGAAATTAGGGATTGGGTCTAGTAAAATGGGTCTATGAGTTGTCTAAGCAAAACCAGCAAATCAGCAGAGCTATAACTAGGAATTCTGACACTTGATCCTGATTGTCCCACAGTCTGCTACACTAGGGACATCAGTTGAAGGACAAGAGTATCATGGCCATGAGACCCTATGGGGGAGACAAGGGAGAAGGCTGGTCAGGCAACTGGGATTCTTCAAGGGCAGGGAAGAGATAAGTGATGAAACCTGCCCCTCTGGATGTCACTGCCTGATACAAAACTCTCACCATTATGTATTAGTTCCATATCTACCTATCAGAAAGCTTCCTGCTTGCTAGCAAGGGTTGGTATTCCATCCACACTTCTACTTCACTAGTTAGTTCATCTAACTTTAGCTTCACCCAAAGAAGGGAAGGGATAAAAATTATTTTTGTATAAAATTGAGTTTTTTCCTATTACCTGGAAAACAGAATACTTCATCCCCACATGCATTTCACCCCCAATGTTTCATTTTAAGTCTTTCCTCATAGAAAGCCTGAATCATAAAACAGCTGTCCCCTTGATCTGTTCCCGTGGGTCATGGGATCTATTCTTCCAACACCCAGTCTTCTCCTTAGTGCTTGAACAGCTAAAACTTGGAGAACATCTGAGCTGGACAAGATTTCATTTTACAGAGGAGAAACTGAGCCTCCAAGAAAGGAAGTGACTTGTCCAAGGTCACACAGTAGCAAAGTCAGGAATTGAATTCAGGTCTCTTGGTTCTAAATCCAGAGTTCGTTGCATTATGCCATAAGGTCTCCCACTCCCAGTAGGAAATGAAGTCATCTTTTCTGAGAGCTTTATCTCCACCTCCTGGGGAATGATTTTGAGGGAAGCAGGGTGGTCTTACGGTTGCTATCCAGATGCTCCAGGTTTGCTCTGACAAGCTCCGGGCTGTTTCCCAAAGTGCTCAGCCCAGAGAAGGGCCTATATGTCTTACAAAGCCTTCAGGGCTGAATTGTCCGTAGTAGGTGAGTTGAGCTTATGTTAACTTTTTGGTTTCCAAGGTAAACCAGGGTCCTTTTTACAAAGGTATCCTTTCTATGAACTACACTTAGAATGAGGCCAGTCAAATAAGTATGTAATAGAGCTAAAGCTGGAAGGAACCTTAATGCCCAACTTTAGTATTTTGCAGATAAAGAAACACTGAAGAAGTGAACTGCCTAAAGTCACACAACTACTAAGTATACGAAGCAGGATTCACACCTAGGTCCTCCTGTTTCCGAAACTAGTGCCTATCCACTGAGTCATGCTGCCTTATTCAATTGTTATTAAAAGAGAAAAGTAAACATTGATAAATGTATACACATATATACACACATATGTGTGTATAGAAGTATGCATGTATATATATATATACTCATATATATATTTGTTGTTGGGGTTTGATTATTTCAGTCATGTCCAACCCTCCATGTCCCCATTTGGGGTTCTCTTGGAAAAGATACTGAAGTGGTTTGCAATTTCCTTCTCTAACTCATTTTACAGATGAGGAAACTGAGGCAAACAGGGTTAAGTGACTTGCCCAAGGTCACACAGCTACTAAGTGTCCAAGGCCATAATTCAACTCAAGAAGATGAGTCTTTCTGACTCCAGGCCCAGCACTCTATCCACTGTGCCACCTATCTGCCCCATATACATATATACATAATGCACACATACATTCATACATACATACATACATACGCACACCAAATTTCTCCTACCTGCTTAGCCAAAAGTATCATCATCAAATAGAAGGAGCATAAAGTTTGTACAACTGTAAAACAGTAGCAATAATTACGGTACTCAGTACCTCATTGGGCTGATGTGAAAAAGTGTTTTATGTACGATGAAATGCAACAGAAATGTAAGATATTGTTATAATATGGCAAAAGATGGATTCAAATGCGCTTACTACCTTGAGCAAATCACTTGTTCTCTGAGGCTGTTTTATGCCCTGTAAAATTGATTTTGTTTAGCTAGACCTGTGACTTCAATGGTATTGGGAACCACCGATGCAGAAATCTCCCATGCCGATGCAGGTAGGCATGCGTTCTCCTACCTTTAATCTTGGAAAGTTGTCTGAGGCACTGAGACATCAAGTGACTTGCCCAGGGTCACATGGCCTGGATGTTTCAAAGTCATAACTTGAACCCTGATCTCACAGACTCTGAGTCTAGCTCCCTATCCTGTGTGTCAGTGTCAGGTAACACCTGTGTTACCCACCCCTCCACCCCCCAGCTGTTGTGAGGATCAAAACTAAGAAGGAAGAAAGAACAACTGACATTTACATTTTAAAAGTTTCCAAAGTGCTTTATACGCATTATTTCATTTGAGCCTCATGGCCATCCTATGATTTTGGCACCACTGGAATTGTTATCCCCATTATGCATATAAGTCACACCACCTCACGTCAGAGGCAGGATTTGAACCCAGGTGTCTCCTGATTCCAAGTTCAGCCCTCTCTCAACCAACCATGTTGCCTCAAATTTGAGCACATGAGTGAAAGCACTTACTAACTAAAATGTGAGTCATTATCATCACAGCTCAGTATTTGATAGACACTTCTGCTTTACATTTTACTTACTACCATGCCACACCACCAATGCCCAAATGGCATGTTTTAGGTTCACAGTACACTGACACTCTGCCCCTTGAATCTGTTTCAAGCTCCTGCTTCTCTTAAGCTAACAAGAGCTCAGCTTTTCCAGAGTTATTTTCTCCCTGCTAAATTTTTAAAGACCAAATACATGTTCTTCTATTCCATTAAAACAAGAGTCTAGCAAAACCTGCAAACATGCCGTGTATACATACACTCCCCTGTGCCCAGGGGGAGGTCAGTGGACAAAAGCTAAACCTCAAAGAGGAGGAGAAATGTATTAAATATATATACTACAAACAATGATTTTTCCCCTTACTTCACCTGTAGCAAGATAAACCAGAATTCCAAGAGACTTGCCTTCTGCTAGAGGAATACAGATTCAGAAGTCAGTCAATTAAAATCATACCCTGCACAACTCTATTTTCTATTGATACTAGCAGGCTGTTTCTTGAAGAATTCTCTTTTCTCCGGCTCACTTCTTCTATGCCCTGGCTCCATGGCCAAATGTGTATTAATATTTAAATCTTTTTTTATTCCATCTGAATTGCAGAATCATTGAATGTTTTAGGGCTGTGAGGTTGTATGGTGTAGCCTCAGATGGCCTGGGATTCAATCCCACCACTGACACAGTGTCAGTCCTATACTAGCAGACTCCAACTTTTTTCTCTCATAGTCCCAGTAGAACAGAAATCCCAACTGCCTAAGCAAAAACCACCTTGCCCCCCCCCCACTACCATTTTCCATTCTCTTATCCCCACCCATCTCAGACCTACCCACATTCCTCCTGGTCATTAGCATCATCACCATGTTACTGTTGAATCATTTCAGCATGTCCAACTCTTTGGGACCTTATTTGGGATTTTCTTGGCAAAGATACTGAAGTGATTGAAATTTCCTTCTCCAGCTCATTTTACACATGAGGAAACTGAGACAAACAGGGTTAAATGATTTACCGAGGTTCACACAGCTAGTAAGTATCCAACTTAGCTAACATTATACAGTACCAACTATGTGCTAAGCTCTTTACTAATTTTATCTCATATGGTCCTCACAACAATCCTGCAAGTTAGTTATTATTATCCCCATTTTGAAGAGAAAACTGTAAAGAGAAAAAGAGGCAGACAGCGAATAAGTGGCTTTCCTAGAGTCACACAGCTAATAAGTGTCTGAGGCCAGATCTGAACTCAGTTTTTCCCTACACCAGGCCAAGTGCTCTATCTACTGTACAACCATGAAGTAAAGTAATGGTTAAGTCTCGCGAAACCAAATTAATTGAGGGGAAGAACAACATGAATTAATAAAAAGTCAAAACCAGTATTGTAGGGTTTAGATCAGGAGGGAACCTTAGCCATCACCTACCCTAAGCTGTTCTAGGATCACAGGAACAGAGCCCTAGCATAAGAAGGGTCCTCGGAGGCCAACTTTTCCAACCCCCTCGTTTTATAAATGGGAAAGTAACTTGTCCAAGGCCATCTAGCAAGTGGCAAAGCCAAAATCTGAACCTGTCTTCTGACAATAATTATAATTATAATTATTATAATAACAACAGCCAGCATTTATGCCGCTTTAAGGTCTGTAAAACACTTTACAAATATTGTCTCATTTTATTTTCTCACTTTATCCTCACAAAAAAACACTGTAAGCTAAGCCATCTTATTTTACAAATAAGAAAACTGAGGCACAGAGAGGTCGAGTGACTTGCTCAAGCCCACACAGCTAGTAAGGGTCCAAGGTCTGATTTAAACTCAAGTCTTGACTCCAGGTCCACCTATAAATTCAATGCTATTTCCACTATACCACAGATCTGTACGGAATCACTTCAAGTAAATGAACTTCTACTATTTTCTGAGACATACAATAATTCTCCCTCGTTCCTACCATCAGCACCAGGAACAGGCTACCAGTCCTGGCAAATCAAGCTATGTAAATAGATAAAAATTATTTGCAATTATTATAGCAATTATAAAAGTCGTGTGGGTACTCAAATGAGTTTTATGAAAATACTTTGAAAATTGCAGAGCCCTATGGGAATGAAAGATATGATGATGATGATGACGATGATGATGATGAAAATGCATTTTTTCTCTCTTAAGTACAATCCCTACAATCTGTTGCAGTATCTATTTGGTTAACAAGCCTTTTCATAAGAGGAAAAATCAGAGCAAAATCTGAATTAATTAGGTTTGATATATAATTATTTTTTTCTTTACAGCAGAACGTCTAGAGAAGTAGTTAATGATAATACTATTTCACATTTGCATAGTACTTCTGCAAAGAGCATGCACATCTATTATCTCATTTGATCAGCCTGGGATTATGGAAACATTCCATATTTGGAATTCCAGGACCTGGGGTCCTGTCCTGGTTCTGCTGCTTGTTACCTATGTTATCTTGGGCCAATCATTTCCCCTTCCTCGGCCACAGTTTCCTCACCTATAAAAGAAAGGGATTTAACTAGTCAGTGTCTAAGGTTTATTTTTTCTGTTCTAAATCCTATTGCAGTGTCTCCTCCAGAGATCAGCGAGATGTGAGAGGAATAAAGGCTAGAGATGAGCAGGTTATACTGGAAAAACTAAAGGTCCTTCTGATTTTTGTGGGGCCTGAAAGAGACTTTGGTGGCGGGGGAGTCCAGGTAGCCGCATGGCCAGACGGAAGAAAGGAAGAGCTCTGCTGTAGGAGCCAATGTTGGGCCAACAGACAGGTTGGCTAGGACTCTCTCCTCTCATTTGCTTGCTAAATGGTTGGCAGCCATTGCTAATAGCCACAAATAAAAAAGAGTGGAGACAAGGAAACTGGTACAGGAATGGGGTGTTGATCAGACTTGAGCAATTTTCTGATGGATGGGGACTAGCCAAGAGAAGAAAGAGCAAATGGGTGGAAACACCAGATGCTTACACGTTTTGCTTCCTCCCTCCTTCTCTGGAGTATTTTTGTCACCTCAGCTACAACCACTGCAACCTTCAACTGGAAGCCTTAGTCTTTTTTGTTCATACATATTTCTATGTTACAGAAGCTGCTATTAAACTATGTGGCCATTTACCATAATCTTTGATTGTCTATAGGCATGCATTTTCAAGCTGAGAAAGAGGAAGTTAACCTAGGGGAAGGCAATACTTTTTCCTAGGTTTGCCTGGGGTAGAAATGATAAGCCAATTAGAAAGAGCATGTGAAATGCTATTAATATTCAGATCATACCCTAGACTTCCTTTTGAACTCAGGGAGAGACTTAACAAGGACAGGACTCTGTAAGTTGAACAGTTTGGAGGGGGTGAAATAATTTTGCATGCATGTACTTTGGCAGGGCTATGATTGACCAGTGAAGTCACCCAGTGTTGGAGGACTTTTATTACACACACACACACACACACACACACACACACACACACACACACACACACATAAACAAACACACACGTTCTTACGGGGTCCCCTCCCCCACCATTACATTAATATTCACAAACCCTGGGAGGTAGATGGAGCTAGCATTTTAATTCTCTTCTAACACATAAGGATGGGCATAGAAAGGCTAACTAAACTTAACTAAGAGAAAGAACTGTAACTAAAACTCGGGTCTCTTGCTTCCTGGCCCTGCGTTCTTTCCACTAGATTCATCCCTCTCAACCTGTTTTCTCAGGCCTGTGGATGGGACTTGAGCCTCCTCTACCTTTTGTAGCCTCTTCAAGCAGCTCCTAGAGGTTCAGATACCTATTAGCTATGTGAACCTGGGCAAGTCATTGAACCTCTGTTTGCCTCAACCAACTGGAGAAGGAAATGCAAACCACTCTAGTATCCCAGAGGGAAAACAAAGGGATCCCAAAGTCGCAGGACAAGTATGGTCTGGTCAAAAACCTTCAGTGGCTCCCTCCTGCCTACCAAGTAACATTTAACCTCCCTTCTCTAGATTTCAAGGCCCTGCACAACCTGGCACCAGTGTCAACTTACCAGTCTCATCTCATATTCATCCAAACTGTACTATTCTCTCTGTCTCTCTTTCTCTGTGTGTGTCTCTGTCTTTCTCTCTGTCTCTCTCTTTTTCTCCCTCACTCTCTCCCTGCCTCTGTCTCTCTCTCTGCATCTCTCTGTCTGTTTTTGTCTCTGTGTCTCTCTTTGTCTCTCTTTGTCTCTCTCTCTCTCTCTCTCTCTCTCTCTCTCTCTCTCTCTCTCTCTCTCTCTCTCTCTCCCCCCCCCCTCCTCCTCCTCCTCCTCCTTCTCCTTCTCCTTCTCCTCCTCCTACCTTTGCCCTGCTATGATTCCCTGTGACTGGAATCCCCTCACTCTCTCCATGTAATGAATTCCTACCCAGCTTCAAAGCCCAACTCAAATGCAAACTCCTTCCTTCAGCTTTCCCTGCTCCCATAAACAAGCTGGCAATGATCTTTTCCTTCTCGTATCTCCCTCGGACCTTTGTTTTACCCTTCTGAAATGGAATTGAGAAGAAACTTAATGTAGAGAGAGTTGTATTTGACATGAGAAAGACCTGAGTTCAAGTCCTGACTCTGATACATACTAGCTGTGTGACCTTGGACAAATCACTAAAACCCTCAGTGCCTCTTTCAAGTCTCTAAGACCGTACATTGTGGAACAAGTACCCAACTGCACAGGTGAAGGGAGTTCCTCCTGGGGGTTCTCTACACTCAGGAAATCACAGGCCTGCTTGTTTGTTTTTGAAATAGATTCACAGTTTGAAGGGACTTGTCAACCAGACTGAGCTGACCTCTAACCTGTGGATGGCCGGAGTTGGACAGAGCAGGCCAGAGACAGGAGAGTCAGGAATCAGACAGAAGTGTAATTTCAGAGTGAAGGAAATGGCTGTCAAGGAAGATCACGTGTGCCGGGGCCCCACCCCTAGTGGGGGGACCCGCTTTAGTGTGCCTAAACCTTGATGTTTATACCAATGGCTGCACAGCGAGCTGTAGCCCTGACAATGAGGGGCAGCAGCAAAGTGAGACAAGTTTGATTCATAGCAGTGTTTCGTGACCAGAACACGTCCAAGCTGGTCTGGTGTTTTTCTGAACTCAGGGAAAGCCTGGCGCTGGTCAAAGCAATGCAAGAATTATATGATTTTACCAGAGGGTGAGATCATCCAGAGGGTGAGCACAAAGGACTGTTGTTATGCCAAGCTCAGGGCACACCCTGCTTGCTGGGCCTTAGCTCCGGAAAACAGGAAAACAGGGTGTGGCCTACTATCTTGGCAGACCTCGGAGTCTAGTCCAATCTCATTTTACAATTAAAGAAACTGAGAGTCAGAAAGGTTCAGACGACTCGCTCAAGATCGCACAGGGAGTAAGCGGCAGGTTGTTATTATCGTTCAGTCCTGTCTGACTCCTTCATGACCCCATCCACTGCAGCAGGCCATAACTGCCCATGGGGGTGGGTTTTCTTGGCAAAGATACTGCAGTGGTTTGCCATTTCCTTCTCCAGTGGATTGAGGCAAACAGAGGTTAAGTGACTTGCCCAGGGTCACATGGCTATTATGCATCTGAGGGCATATTTGAACTCGGGTCTTCCTGACTCCAGGCCCAGCGCTGTATCCACTGAGCTGCTAAGAGGCAGGACTGTGGCTTAAATACCAGTCTTCAGTCTCCAAACCTATTACACTACCTCTTTAGGGAACGTGTATTCTAGTAACTATGTTTATGCTTGATCTTCCTATTAGATTGTAAATTCCTAGAGGACTTGGAAAAGATGGAAAGAGGGCTGAACAGGGAGTCAGCTTGGAGTTTGAAACCCACCTCAAATGCTTACTAGCTGTGCGACCCTGGGCAAAGGTCATTTCACCTTTCAGAGCCTCAGTTTCTTCATCTGTAAAATGGGAGATATGAATGTTTACACAACCCTCCTCATGGGGTGCTATGATGAAAGCCCTCCGTCAACTTTAAAGCACCACAGAAATGTTAGCTATTATCACCTACATTTTTTATCGAGCTATTTGAGAATCCAGTCCTCTGCAGGAAGGGCCCAAGACTGAGCACCTGGAAGATGTTAGATACGAGCTCCCTGAGTCTGAACTCTGGGGAGACAGCAGCTAGAAAGAGAGCAATACCATTCAACAGAATTCAAGGAGGTACGGTGGGAGTAAACCAGAAACTAAAATTAGACATCAAAAGACTTGGAAAGCTTTTTCATGGGAGAATAACAGGGAGAGTATAAGGAAAGAAACCAAATGCTGGTAGAGCAAGGCATGCCACGAGATGATGAAATCTGCATTAACCCAGGACACAGTAGTCTGATGAAGTCAAGCAGGTCTAATGGCCACGTGTCTTAAGCTGCAGGCCATCCTTCTTCATTAAAATGCTATCGCAGGGCTGGAGGCTGCAGCTTGGATGGGTACTGCTCCAGAAATTGCCTTTACCAGTATCATTTATAGATTATAAATTCCAGAGGTCTAAGGAAGTAGTGGTGGTTGTAGAATTCTCTTCATGTAGCATCTAACATATAACACATGACCACAGCTGTTTGTACAACTCCTCTGCTCAAATACGACTTTGCTCCCTATGACTAGAATAAAATGAAGTTTTAGTCGGGTATCCAAAACCCTCCACAATATGGCTCCAAATGACCTCTCCAGTTTTATCTAACATCGTTCCTTCTCTTATATTCCATACTCTAGTGGAACTGGCTGTTCCCCATTCCTTTAGTTTCATGCTGGCCACTCAAATTTCAATGTATTGTGGCAAGGTATCTCCCATTCCTGGAAGAGATACCCTCAAACCCCATAGCTTCACCAATCAAAATCCTTCAAAGTCTTCATTTAATCAAGCAATCAAAAGAATTTAAGTGCTTCCTATGTGCCAGGCACTGTGCTAAGCACTGATAAAACAAAGAAAGGAAAAAACAGCTCTTACCCTCAAGGAAATCCTATTCAGATGCCAACTCTTCCACAAGGGTCTCTTCGGTCCTCCTTAACACCCTAAAGTGATGTCTCCGTCATTGAACATTTTGGACCAGTCAGTTTGGCATCTCCCACATTTTCTGAACTGGCTCTGCTTTTTTTAAATTGTGGCATGTCTTTTCTTCCCTCCCCCATTAGACTAAAATCTCAAGATAGGACTGTGCTCTCTTCTTTGTGTTGTCAGGATTCAACAAAGAATTTTGTATTTGTGTTTTAATAAATAGAGAATGCATTCAATTTGCTCTGGATTGCCACTCCAAAGGGCATTGAAGTCTTAGAGCAAACCCTAGAAAGGCTTTTTCATTCCTCTCTAGTAGTGTGACCTAGGAAATAGAGTGCTAGACTGGAAGTCAGGAAGATTTGGGTTTGAATCCTGCCTCAGACACTTACTGGTTGGATGACTCCAGGTAAGTCACTTAACTGAATCTCAGTTTCTTCATTTTTAAAATTAGGAGGTTGGACTCAATGACCTCTAAGCTCCCTCCCAACTCTAAATCCATGATGCTAACTGAAATCAGATGCCTAATTAGGAATCTGTTTTAGGCGTGGCTTGTTCTTCCCAGGCCTTCAACCTCAAGGGAGTAATTAGAACCTTTGGATCTGTCGACTTTAGTCACAGAGACCCTGATCAAGGATAGGCTAAATGTACTAAGGCCCACTTTTTGGGGAGTCACATAAATCAATATCCAGAGGGAAGGGGTAGCTTTTGGGACTTGATAAATCATTTATTTCCTGTGAGCTCTTCTCGTTATTGGCCTGGGAGTGAGGACCAGAGAACTACACCTGTATATCCTTGTTGAATGTTTGCTCATAGATCTTTTGCTCAGTGTTTGTTTATATTGAGTAAAGAGTTATTTGTTGTTGTCATTGGTTTTAATTATCTGTTTCCTTGATTCAATTTTTTCAAATCCAGACCTTTAAATTGGGGCCAATCTGTACCTACTCTAAGCTAGTTCCTTATAGAAAAAGTAAGGGATGGACTATTCGGTGCATTTTCTACACTTATCATATATTTTTAAATTGTTCGCTTTATAACAAGGTCCTCTAAAATCTGAGTGCTACTGGACCCCTTCAGTCTTATGTCATATTACCATTTTCTCTGTATTCCGTATTCTATGCAAACTGATGAACTTTCAGGCCCTCAAATGCACCATATGCCCTCCTGCCACCATGTTTCTGTTCACACTGTTTCAGAAATCTGGAACATCCTTGCTCTTTATCTTTTCTATCTTTCTCTTTACTACATCTTTTAAAGTTCAACTTAAATGTCTCCACCTCTAAGAGGTCTTCCCTGAATTTCCTCTCCTCCCTATGTGACGTAGCACACTTTTCTTTTGTATCATTCATACACTCATCATATAACACTGTGTATGTAACACCTGATCCCATCCCTCATTCATGGGTCCCCATAAAGATACTCCAGCAAAAAGTATTTGATGGGTCAGAATCTTCTCCAAATAACAGTTCACAAGCCCCTACTGCTGTGTTAACTTTTACTACTCAGCCAAAGAACACACTTAGCTCAAAGCAAAGGCATATAATGAAATAGCATACTAATAAAACTAACAACAGAGCATCGGCTCATAAAAAAAACCTGGAGCTCACACTCCCATAAGTGCTCCAGTCTTTAATGGAAAGAGTAGATATGCATAGGGATCATACATGAGCATATACAGATAGAGAACATTTATGGCTGGGGCATATGACTAAATGAAAGCCCATTCAAACAACCCATGCATTCGGAGTGCAAGCATGTAGGAACAAGTACTTTTCTGATGCTGCAGAGCAGCCACAGTCTTTTCTGATGATGGCATTGTGCGGCTTTTTGCTGGGTATCACATTGGCACTGTTCCCTGTCAGGCTTTGTTTCTTTGTTCCAGCTGGTCTTCAGTACCTCCCAATACAAAATCCATCACCTTCTGATGATGCTATGGGTCAATAAGCCTCTCCCCTACCAGGAAAGGCCATAGTTTTATCAGAGAGTTCACAGCCACCCAGCCAGTGGCACCAGACTCCAGGTCTACAAGAACCAGATTAAGACGGACCTCATTTTATAGTGCTTCCCTTTATCACACTTCACAGATGTTGCATTAGTTTACAAATTGAGGGTTTGTGGCAACCTTGCGTCTAGCAAGCCTATCAGTGCCATTCTTCTAACAGCATATGCTCACATCCTGTCTCTGTGTCACATTTGGCAATTCAAACTTTAATTGTTATTATATGTTATGGTCATCAGTGGTCTTTAATATTACTATTATAATTGTTTTTGGGGTACCATGAACCCTGCCCATATAAGACCACAAACTCAATCAATAAATGTTGTGTGTGTTCTGAATACTCCACCTACTGGCCATTTCTCATCTCTTTCCATCTCCTTGGGCCTCCCTATTCCCTGAGACACAACAATATTGAAATTGGACCAATTTGTAATCCTACAACGGCCTCTGTGTTCAAGTGAAAGGAAGAGTCAATCAATGGGGCAAACTTCACTGTTGTCTTATTTTAAGAAATTGCCACGGCAACCCCAACCTCCAGCAACCACCACCTTGAGTCAGCAGCCATAAACACTGAGGCAAGACCCACCACCAGCAAAAAGATTAGAACTCATTAAGGTTTAGATGATGGTTAGCATTTTTTTTAGCAATAGGTACTTTTTAATTAAGATATATACATCGTTTGTTAAGACATAATGCTATTGCACACTTAATAGACTACAGTATGGTATAAAAAGAACTTTTATATGCACTGGGAAACCAAAAAATTCATGTGACTCACTTTATTGTGATATTCACTTTATTGCCATAGGCTGGAACCAAACCTGCAACATCTCTAAGATGTGCTTATAATTGGGAAATGTTTAACAAAAATAAATACAACATAGGTGATATTAATTTGTGATTTTCTAAGTTAAAATGTGGCCTGTAGGCATTCATCTGTATTTGAATTTGATACCACTGACCTATACCATCCATTTGGAGGAATAGTCCTCTATAAGAGAAGAAGGCTACACGTCTTTCAGCTAATGACCGTGAGCCACCTCCCCTTAGCCAGGCTATACCAGAAGGCATCAAAAAAAAAAGATCATATCTTCTCTTTACATTAGTCTTTTTCCTATCAACTCCTCTGACTCCCAAAGATCAACTCTCACCGACTTAAGGTCAGAAACCCATTTTAGTTGTTATTTCTGATCACAACCCGTGGCTGTGGCAAGTAGTCTCAGCACTCTGCTCCCTCAAACAGAAAAAAAGAAATGTGCTGTGAGAAATGATGAAAATGATGAAGCAAACTGAAAAACAAGGGGAAACATATGAACTTTTGTAAAATGAAGCAAACAGAACCCGGAAAACAATATACACAATGGTGTACATGGAAGCAATAGGACCAAAACAACTGAAACTGAATACTGTGAAATTACAGTGACAAAGCATGGCCCCAAAGAATATATAAAACAAGATATCTCCCCGGTTTCTTTGAAGAAGCTGGAGACTATGAGCATGGAACCCTGAATATAATGTTAAATTTTTGTAGTATTGCTTCATTTCTTTTTCTTTTTTCTTCTTTTTTAGAAGGGATAACTTGGGTATATATTGGGAAATGTAGGTGAAGTAATTTTTTATTATTGGAAGTATTACTGGATAGATGGGATGAGGCTAAAACAATCCTCAGAGGAAAAACTGTATCCCTAGAATCATACATGAATGAGAGAGAAAAAGAGAGGATAAACTATGCGTTTTTAAAAGTTAGAATTGCAACAAGTAACAAAACCCAAAGAATTATAGGAGAGGAAAATTGAAAATTAGAAAAGAAATAGGTAAGTTTGGAATCAAAAAAGACTATGGAGCAGATAAACAAAACTAAAACCCGGTTCTTCGAAAAGACTACCAAAATTTATAAACCTTTATACAATCTGATTAAAAAGAAGGTAGAAAAGCAAATCAACAAAATAAGGAGTTAAAATGGCATATTCATCCTATTGTATTTCCAAGAAGATTCTATCAAATTTTTGAAGGACGATTTATCACTCAAATTATACTAAAAAATTGAGAGAGTATCAAAGTTATCTTATGAAATAAAAACAGTTCTAATACCTAAATTAAGGAAGGATAAAGCAAAGAACCAGAGATCAGTACCATTAATGAGTAATCCCATCAAAAACAGCACAATTTATGCAAGAAATCAGTTATTATGACTTAATTAGATTTACATTAGGGATCCAAGAATGGTTCAAGACTCAAAAAATAATCAAAATAATAATATCAAAAATCAAAACATCTAAAACCTCATAGCCAATAGATATAAAAAAGCCTTTGACAAAGTACAACATTCACTTATGCTAAAAACCCAACAAAGTAAAGACATAAAGAAATTTTTAAAATATTATATAATGTATATAATACATGTAACATAAAAAGATATGTGTAATTATATATAATATAAAGAACACTCAACGCTTGTATAGATTCAAGTACAAAATTCTCCTCAAAGAAATAAAGGGCAACTTAAATAATTGGAGGAACATTCAGTGCTCATGGCTGGGTCATACCAATATAATAAAAATGACAATACCATGAAAGTTAGTTTACAGATGAAATGGTATACCAAACTACAAAAAAGATCTTTTACAGAGTAATATGAAATAATAAAATTAATTTGGAAGAAAAAGTCTAGAATATCAAGAGAGATAACATCCTATAGACAATACAACTGTGATTCAGAGAAGTTAAATGACTTGCCCATGATCACAAAGTTAAATAAATGACAAAAGTGGGATTTTAATCCAATCCCTCTTGGAAGCAGGTCCAGGTTTTCCACTAGCCCATACTTCTATTTCCAATGTTGAGCTAGAAGGGGTATTAAAGCGGGCATACTTAATCTGAATTGCATGAATTGGGGTTTTGTTTTGTTTTTTTAGCATCTTGATAACTACATTTCAAAGTAATTAGCTTCTTTTGTAATCATATATATTTCATTTATGCGTTTAATTCTTGTTATTTAGGCTTGAGTCCTGCATACATGAGTTCTTTGAATGTGCTAAATATATTTAAAAACATTAAGAAATGTCCTATAGGTTTCACCAGACTGACAAAGGGATCCATGATATAAGAGGGCTAGGAACCCCTTCCTTAGATGTTATCAAGTCCCTGAATTTATGGATAAAGAAATTTAGACCTCGAAAGGAAGGAAGGCTTACCTAGGGTTATATGACTATGACATAGCAGAGCCAGGATTTAAAGCCAGGCCTTCTAACTTAAAAGCTAATGCTATTTCCATTATACCATACCAAAGGAATCTCAAATCTTAAATGTAACCTAGGAATCAATCCTAATGTATTTGCCTAAGACTCCCTTCGTTAGTGGAAAGAACGATTACTGATGCTCTGAGCCTGCCTGAAGGACAAAGTTGGTAAGAACTTGAAACAGGAGAAAGCCTTGTTCTTCTGACTTCTGGCTTCAAGAAAAGACACACTTCATTTCAGGTTCTTTTCAGGGAGGGTCCCCCTGAGAAAGAAACAAACATATAAAAGAATCAGGGCCTCAGCAGAGCCATGATTTCCAGCTTGCCTCACTAGAGACTAGAGGCTTCAGGGAACTTCCCCTTGTGTGAGATACAGACTCTCCCAGTTTAGCTGCAATGTCTCACTCCCAGGGGGAGAGCTCATTCACTCTGTATATTATCTGGTATATTTTAATCTACATAACTGATTTTTATTTGTTTTCAACTTGGCCATTCAATATTTGTGTTAGTCTTTTGTGTAACTAGCATTTGGATGGGAGGGGAGTCCAGTCTTGGGATATAGCTTTGGGGGAGCCCTTCTCCTTTAAGAAATAGTAAACAGAAATGTGGCTTGATCCTAAAAGTCATCTCTCCTAGACTAGCACTATTTGGGGATGGGGGGAAAGCATATAAATCTATATAATTCTGATATAGTATCCTCTCTGAAGAAAGAACAGCTGACCAGCCTCACAGCTGGATCCCCTCGAAATAGGAATCAAAGCCTTCCTGAAAGAAAGGTGGGTGTCACTACAGAGGTATCCCTAAAAGCTACATTTAGATAAAACCATGTGTATACATGCATAGGCAATATGCACCTACATGAGTATACCTTGGGCATTTTTTTCCTCCAAAGAGTATTAGCAAAGATTTTTTTTAGAAGGAAGGGTTTTAATTTTCTTCCCTTTCTTGGTTGCCATGGGTCATTTTCACAGCTTATAGCCTCATTTGATTTTAACCCCTATGCAACTGATACAGTGACTATAAGTGATAATTATCTCTTTATCACCACCTTGCTGCTCACTCAACTTGAAAATCTCTAGGTCGATGTGGTTTCTATGGTCCCCAGAGTACTCAGATTTTATACCCTTTCTCTTTGACCTCTTTTTTTTCTATCTTCCCTCCTTTTGGGGTGACTCAACTGCCATTGACAAGGGTATCATTATCAGCGTGCCCCCCAGCTGTTTCTAATTTGCTCCCTCAGACTCCTACCTGTATGAGAATGACTCTCTTCATTCCTCCACCTGGTTTCTTAAAGGAGCCAACTCCTTCTGAACATTTTAAACATCATACAAACCAATATATAGACTAACCAGAGACAAAATGGGCTGCTTCACTGTGGCTTCTCTTGCTTAATTAAACCAATTCTAACATTTTTCCCCAGACTGCCAGCATGGCTTGTTTCCCTAGGCAATAGGAAAGCTGTCAACAGAGCCAGCTATCCTAAATCGGGTTGGGAAACTGTCACAATTTGCTTCCTAGGCAATGTTAAGACAGGAATTGCAGACCCTTAAGGCCTGTCAGAGGCACAATGGTTGTGAACAATCCTATTCAAGTACAAAAGGATAATCAAGAGGGAAGGTAGCAATTGGTAGGCACCAGCAGAGAGTTTTTAATTATCTGCACATCTCAATTGCAAAAAGGATACTCATATTCTGTCAAAGTTAAGGAATGATTAATAATTTTGCTCTATGTACTTGGCAGAGTGGTGCTCAAAATTATGATAATAATAATAATACCTTGTCTTTATATATACTGTCTTCATTTTCAAGGGTTCAAAGGGTTTCAGTCATTTTGCTTCATTTATCGTCTGAATATGCCTATGGTAGGTGAAAAATAACAGCAAGAACAAGGGAGAACAGAGGACTAGCCCCATTTGACAGAGGGTAAAATCAAGGAACAGAAAAGGACAGTTGGCTGATCCAAAGCTTCACATCTACCCCATGGCAAAGCCAGTGTGATGTGATCTCTCGCTGGAGGGATAGGAGATGACAGAGGTGGAGTCCCAATAAAAAAATAAAATGGAAAGACTCCACAATAAAAGGGCTCAAATTAGTAATATTTAAGGCACCAATCTTTGAGCAGATATTAACAGGTTATCTTCCTGCTAAGAAGCTCAGTTTGTTAAAAGAGAAGATAGCAAATAAGGTTTGGAGATGTTCTAGTCTCACCTCTGCCACTAATATGTGACCTTGGGTAAGTCACTTAGCCTAATTGGGCCATAGTCCCATAAGGATTTAGCAAAGCTCAATCAATCTATAAGAATTGGCTAAGCCTCTGTTATGTGCTAGGCATTGCACAAGACAATGAGAATACAAATACAATAAATAAAGCAATCTATACTCACAAAGGGGATTGGGTAATTTCTAATGCCGACCTCCACTCCAGTCATATATCACTGGAGCCAGGATGATAGAGTGCCAGAAAGCCATGCAGTGAGCTCTTCTCCAAAGTCTTCCAAACAGATCTAGATAATGCACCAGAACAAATCCTGGTGGGGAAATCCAGAAAAAAAGTTGGCACAGAGAGATAGTTGGGGAGGTTGTCAGACATTGGGGACAGGATCTACCAGGAGCATGCTGGGCTCAGAGCACTTTAGCTCTGTAGGAAGAGGCTATACAGCCGGGCAAAGAGGAGGTCCAGAAACCAGACAGTGCGTCACCAGACACATACTGAGGCACTGCAATAGGGACAGGTGTAGACTAGCAACTTTGTCAGTCACTACCCAGTTCCAGGTCACTGATCCAGGGTAGACCGAGAAGGAAAACTGCCCAGGGAAATGGCATTCCCAGGTAAGGAGGCCCAGGGCTAAGAAAGGAAGTTCAGAAGCCAGCAACAGCAGTGGTGTGGCTCAGACCTCAAGGACAAAGCAAGGTCTCAGTTCCAGTGTGTAGCCCAGCCTGCAGAGGAATAACTAGGGCACAAATCCCAGGCCAAAGTGGAGTCTACCCTTCTGACTTTCTGAGATGACAGGGTGGAGTCCAGCGGCAGTCTAGTCTTCCACAGACTAAACCTCACATCAGAAACTTGTAGAGGTCAGATCAGGGAAACACAATCAGACTTTGCCCCTGACCAGATCACTTTGTCTGCACAAAAAGCTTGCAAATCCCTGGCAGATCCCTGAAAACCTGGAATAACACAACAGTCTGAAGTCAGGAAAGAGGCTGGAAGAATAAACAAACAATAAACGAACCCCACCATAATGAGCTATTATGATGGCAAGGAGACTCAATGCCCTAATGCAGAAGAAGGTCATGACTCCAAAGCATCTGCAAGTATTATCTCAGAGAAAAAACAAAAACAAAAAAAATGCAGCTTAGCCACAAACTCAAGTAGAAATCCTGGAAGAGATGAAGCAAGAGTTGTGGGTTTTGCTTTGTTTTTGTTAAGAGTTAAAAAATGTTCTGTAAATGGAATGAGAGCACTTGAAAAAAAATTAGAAAAGAAATGAGAGCCGTGGAAAAAAGAATTGGAAAGAGAATTAATAGCTCAGCACAAAAGGCACAAAGCTTTGCCAAGCAACAAACTCCCTAAATATTTGAATGGGCTGAAAAGAAGCCAATGATTCCATGAGGTAATAAGAAATATTATAGCAAAGCCAAGGGGTTAAAAAGAAGAAGAAAATGTAAGGTATTTCATAGCAAAAAACAACTGATCTGGAAAATAGATCTAGGAGGAAAAAAAATGTAAGAATCATTGGACTATCTGAACACCATGACCAAAAGAAAAATATTCCTAGACATCAGATTGCAAGAAATCTTATAAGAAATATGCCCAGATCTCTTAGAACAAAATGGAAAAAAAATCCATTGAATATCTCCTGAAAGAAACCCCAAAATGAAAACTCCCAGGAACAACATAGCCAAAAGCCAGACCTTCCAGGTCAAGGAAAAAATACTGCAAGTAGGAAGAAAAAGTGGGGCGCCACAGTCAGGATCATACACAATTTAGCAGGCACCACTATCAAGGAGAGAGAATTTTCAATAGGATACAGAGGGAGGAAATGGACCTTTAAAGAAATAGGGGATTTTCAAGCATTCCTGATGAAAAGACCAGAGCTGAGGAGAAGTTCAAACCCAAGAGCCAAGAGAAACATAAAAAGCAAAACTTGAATGATAAAATTCTAAACAAGGAAAAACTACTTACTTTCAAATATGGGAAGATGATATATGTGTCATATCTGATCCCTGGCATCATCAAGATTCACAGAGGCAGTTCAGTTAGACAAGGCCTGGAAGTGGTTCTCTTATGTCTTGATGAACTTAAGAAAAGAATGGAAAGAGAGAGGAAGAGGAATATAACAGGTGGGGGAAAGGAAAAGAAAGTTCCGGGAAAATTATCTCACATGATCAAGGTGCACAAAAGTAGGCATTTATATAAACAAGGAGGGTGGGGCACAGCTGATACTTGAATCTCACTCTCATCTGAACTGGTCAAAAGAGTACAGAGAGAGAGAGAAAAAGTTGGGCACAGAAATATATTTCACTCAACAGGGAAATAAGGAAAGGGGAGAAGTAGGGAAGAGGATTTAGAGGAAGGGTAGGAGGGATTAGCTCTAAGCACAACAAATTTTAAGAATATACAAAAATATCTCTAGTTCTTTATAAGGTAACAAAGAATGGGCCTATGAAAGGATACACATAAATTAGGGAATGGATGGATAAATTATGGTATATAAATGTGATAAAATACCATTGGACTGAACTCTTAGCAGCATAATGACTAACCAAGATTCCAAAGGACTAATGATAAAACATGTTAACCACCTCCAATTAGAGAGATAAAGGCCTCAAAATGCAGAATAAGACAAATATTTCTAGCATGCGACCAATGTGGATGTTTGTTTTTACTATATGTTTTCATGATGGGTTTTTATTTTTCTTATGTTCTCAGTGGGGTGGGGGGAGGTTGGAGTGTGAGGGTGAAAAGGTAGGTCTTGCATGATTAAAATCAATGTACTTTTTTTTAAAAAAGAAAGAAAGAAAAAAGAAAACTTGGGAGCACTGGTCAGCACAATGACCAACCAAAATTCTTGAGAACTCATAATGAAATATGCTGCGATGTCACCTCCTAACAGAGAGGTGATGGACTCAGGGTACAAATTGAAACATTATTTTTAGACATAGACAATGACAAATGTTGTTTTGATTGACTATATAGCTTTGTAACAGGGGTTTTATTTTTCTTGCTTTCTCAGTGGGAGCAGGAGAAGAAAAATGAGGAGACAGGACTGATCTTCGAAAAAAAATAAAATTTTATTTTAAAATATCATGTATAACTTTATGATTTATAGTCAATCCAATAGCAAAGTGTCTCCACTCAGTTTGGAGTTTAAGAAAGAATGTTGTTGTAAATTGTAAAGTAATATGTATATATATACACATGCACAATATATCTATATCCCAATAAAATATAAGCTCCTGGAGGGCAGGGACTATTATTCTTTTGTTTTTGTATTCCCAACATGGTAACATATACATACACATGTATGTGTGTATGTTGTGTCACTACTGTATGCTATTGTTCAGTCTATTCAACTGTGTCCAACTCTTCATGACCCTGTGGACCACACTGTCCATGGGGTTTTATTGGCAAAGATACTGGAGTGGTTCACCATTTCCTTCTCCAGTAGATTAAAGTAAACAGAGGTTAAGTTACCCAGCATCAGACATCTAGTAAGTGTTTTAGGCCAAATTTGACCTTGGATTTTCCTGACTCCAGATGCAGCACTCTATCTACTGAGTCACCCAGCTGCCTCCAGTGTATTTAATTTCAGATGTCTAGAAGACATCTATTTTGAAAAGTCCAAAAGAAGATGTTGATGGAGAAATGGAGCTCCAAATAGATGATTAAATCCAAGGGACCTAATAAAGTTCAAAGTAATAGAGTGCAGATAAAAGAAGGTCCAGGAGGGACATCAGTAGCTTTATAGTCTTAGTTGCCTAGGGCACTGAGGTGTTAAATGACTTGTTCATGTTGATGCAGCCAGCATGCATAGGATCTGAGCCCAGGTCTTCCTGCTCCGAAGCCAATCCTAAATCTACTGAGTCATGTCTCCTCTCTATAGACATATTTTGCATTTTTTTATTATTGTTAGCCTACAAATGTACTGTCCTGGCTGAGGGAGCTTTTGCTGTTGTTGCCCTGGCTAAAAAGAAGCTTCTGCTTATAGTTGATTTTCAGCCAAATTGTCTTTTTTACAAATTATTTTTATTAAACCCTAACTAAACCAAAATTGGGCCTTGTTAATTTGTCAGCACATCTCGACAGAAGCTATGTTGTGACAATTAAGTCATTATTAACTTTAACATAAATTACTATTTTTCCCAAAGAATTTTTCCTGAAGATTTCAAAAGTCTATATTAATGTGAAAGGCTGTGGACACTGCTGAATCTCCTAGCTCACTGTGCCAAAAGAACAATCAGTCAAGATAACGCTCCAGAAATCATTTGGTTACTGACAGCTCTCTGGTTGCTTCCATCTCCTGAGTTACTACCTGAAAACTTGGGATTTTTAGTAGAGAAGGATATATGCATACACACACACACACACACACACACATACACACACACATACACACATATGATTTTTGAGAAGCAAAGTATTGGGAAACTGAAACTATCTCAAGAATTTGATTCTGGATGAAAAAAAAAATCCATAAAGGTCAAGGCCTTGTAACTGGAAGATATACATAAGCTAACATAGGAAAGTGAGGCCAACAGGGTAGAAAGCAATGACTCTGATTAATTTTGTTCAACTTTTATGATAAAGGAAGCATAGGATTATGATTTTTGTGATGCTTATGGCCATAGTGTACTTGCTTCTTGGTGTAAGTTTAAGTCCCCTGATTTATCATCCCAGAGACTTACTCAAATTGATCCTTCTGACCATGAGACATTAAGAAGTTTGTCACTAATCTGGCCCCTGCCCCTCCTTAGAGGAATTCTATCAAGTTCTGGATGAGATAGGTAGTGAATAGAATGTCAATGAGTTGGGTTATTTTAATGAACTCCCTTTGAAATCATAACCCAGCTTTCTGCTTCTGTAATTATGCTCTTGCTAGTATGAGAATGCTGGGCTTTAAGCCCAAAAGATGGGATTGTGGAAAGAATACTTTATTATTTATAATTTATTAATGTTATTTGAATCTAGATTTATGTGGCTAGAAATTGCTTAACCCAAAAGCTTACTGGAGAGTTCAGGATGACCTCAGAGGCACTCCTAGGGAAGCTGGGTGGCTGCAGGGAATGCTTAGGTACCACCCAGGTCTTGGGTCCACTCAATGCTTGTGTTTTGGGTTCCCAAAGTTGAATGTTTATGCTTACATCTCAATCGACTTTAATTCAAATGTTCATGCTCATCGATATACATCTCAGTGGACCTTGCCCGGGAACAGCCCTCTCTACAAATTAGCTTAACAGCTACATAGCATTAGTGTGTGGGCACTCTTTGAATCCTATGTAACGTAAACCTTGCAGAGACTGGATAGGGAGCCTTCTTCTGGCTTTTCTCCTCTATCAAATGACCAAATAAATTTCATTCTATAATTATTTCATATTTTGGCATTTGTTCTCATGACCAACAGTGAAGACAAGGGGAGAAAAAAAATTCCAGGTATGAGGGCCAGCCAGTGAAAAAGAGTCCAGAGGTGAATTGTCTTATCCAAGGAACAGCAAGGAGGCCTTCGTTACAAGAATAGTGAAGTATATAGGGGTGGGGGGAGGTGTTATAAATAAGATTGTAAAAGTAGGAAGGGGTCAAGTTGTGGAGGACTTTGAATGCTAAACAGAAGATTTTATATTTGATCCTAGAGGCAATAGGGAGCAACTGGAGTTTATTGTTTAGAAGTGACCTGTTCAGACTTATGCTTCAAGTGGGTTAGTTTGACAGCTCAGTGGAGAATGGACTGGAGTAGGGAGAGACCTAAGGCAAAAGGACCATCTAGCAGGCTATTGCAGTAATCCAGATAGGGACAATGAGGGCTGTACCATGATGGTGGCAGTGTCTATGGAGAAAAGGAGGTATAGAGGAGAGATATTAGCCAAAGTAGCTTTGACAGAATTTGTCAACAGATTGGATAAGAAGGGTGAGAGGAAGTGAGGAGTTAGGGATGACATCTGGGTAGCCAGCCCAAGTGACTAGAAGTATGGTGGTACCCTCAACTGCAATAGGGAAGTTTGGATGGGGGGAGGTTTAGGGGGAAAGATAATGAGTTCAGTTCTGTAATACATTGCATTTAAGATGTCTACAAGGCATCCATTTTGAGATGTTTAATAGGCAGTTGTAGATGCAAGTCTGGAGGTTAGGGGAGTCAGATAGATCTGAAAATCATCAGCATGGAGATGATAATGGAATCCATGGAAGATGATGAGATCATCAAGTGAAATATTACAGAGGAAGAGGAGAAGAGGGCCCGGGACAGAGCTCTAGGGGCACCCAACAGTCTCTACATAGCTGCTATGGACTTTTGGGAGGTAGAAGCCCCAAAATGCATGGGGGCATCACAAGCCCCCCAAAGTGGATTAAATGGTTAGAAACAATGTCCACCCCCAAGTTAGACAGTTTAGATTTCAAATCAACACCAGATACTGGCAAACAAAAGAAGAGACAATCTGAGCATGGGCAGCACTCTGAGTTTTGTCAGCTGCCTGTAGCTAAATAGAGTAGCTCATAGTCTCCACTACAGATTAAGAAGCTGTCAGCTTGCCTTTGTCAGGGACAGACTTTCTAGCCTCTGAGCCTTAGCAGATGGGAGCTGAAAGCCTGGCAGTTGACCATAAAAAGCTTAAGCCTCTATAATAGTAGAAGAGACGTCCAATGGTAAGACCACACTAGGCAGAAACAAGACATCTAGTGGAGATGGGATGGCCACATGACAACATTGTCACAGAATCTCAACATTAAAGAATTGGAAGGGACCTCTGTTGCCATCTATTCTAGCCCCTCCACAAAAAGAATCCACACTGCAACATACCCAAGTGATCAGTCAGCCTCTGTCTGATGACCTCCAAGAAGGAGGAACTTCAACACCCTGCCTCTCAAGGCAGATCTTTCAGCAACAGAAGAGTGATTGCCCCAAATTCTTTTGCTCCAATTCACTGGCAAATTAATAGCGAGGATACTAGGAGGAAAGTTTGGCTCTTAACAGTCAGTAAATAAGCAATTGTTAAGTGTCTACAGTGTGGCACTTAATGTGCCATAAATGTACACTGACCACATGCATCTACTACAGGTTTGCCCTCCACATGTGTAATCTGACCACAGAGATTCCTGATGTGTGCCCATTCACAGTTGTTACCTGGGCACACATGTTCACAATATCTGTGTTCTATGTGCTTTCCCTGGAATGCATGTTCTCTATGAATATGCCCACCCCCATGGATATTGTGGCAATCTGTGGGAGAGGATACCCCATGGGTATACGGGGAGATAATTTTTTTTAACGTTAGCTTTATTTACTATGGTATTTAAGCACTGTTCGTTCTGAACTAAGCTGTCCTCTGTCTGGCTAGTAGAAATAAACGCATTAGTTGAGGACTTGTAAGCTATAATTTTGAGAGGATGCTAATGATACACAGAGTGCTTTTCTGGGGGCCCTCTTGTAAGGAAGGTTGCTTTAGGTTACAACATAAAGAACTGAAGCATGGCTGTAGCCAACACGTATGCTGTGCCTTGAATTCTACTGACCAAATTTTGTGCATCTTTATATATTTCTGTATTTTTAAACATATTCTAAACATTTCAGTTGTGTCCAACTCATCATGACCCCATTTTTAGGGTTTTCTTGGCAAAGATACCGGAGTGGTTTGCCATTTCCTTCTCCAGCTAATTTTACAGAGGAGTAAACTGAGGCAAACAGGATTAAGTGACTTGCCCAGGGTCACACAACTAGTTAGTATCTGAGGCCAGATTTGAACTCAGGAAGATGAGTCTTTCTGCTTCCAAGTCCAGCAATCTATCTACCGCACCACCTAGCTGCCCTGTTCTGAACATTACCAAGCAATAAGATACAACACAGTAAAAATAATAAAACTTAAACAATGTAAGGAATAGGCATGGGAGTGGGGTTGGATGTATCTATGCTTCCATCCATATAGAAAACTCCCAGAATCCATGATTGCAAATCAGAAAAACCACCTGTAAATTAGGATCTCGGAGAGCTGCTTGGGGCACTGAAGTTCAGTGACATTCCCACCTTCACTGAACTTGAATATATCAATGGCAGGATTTGAACAGAGAATTTCTTGAGACCTCAAATCTACTGTAACACATTCTCTCCCCTCACACAGAACCAGATACTCTAAAGTATTGGCAATTTGGCTTTTTCTAAGTGCATATTCATTTTAACAAAATGATAATGACATCCTCTTTGCTTACATTACCTCGAATCCCTTTTTGTTCTGTGTAATTTTTTTTACCCATTTTGAAGATTGTTTTCTGACTATAGTATTAATGGTTTTGGCTCTGCTTTTTTCAGGCTATATTACTTTATCTACCTTCTCACATTTTTTTGCATTGTTATTTCTTGTCACAAGAATATTATATTACATTTACCTTCCACAGTTTCTTGACACTGGAGTGATTTGTACAGATGAGGAAACTGAGGCAAACAGGGTTAAGTGACTTTCCCAGGGTCACATAGCTAGTAAGTGTCTGAGGCCAAATTTGAATTTGGGGAGATGAGTCTTCCTGATTCCAAGCTCAGTACTCTCTCCACTGTGCCACCTAGCCAGGTATTTAAGAAGGACTAGTACCTCTGGTGTGATGGTTTGCTGTTTCAAAAGCTGTTCAACCTCCTTTGATGTCTAGCTGACACACAACTCTCACTTGTATTTCCAAGAAGCTATAGCATGAGTAGCACCCATACCCCAGTAAAACATCTTGGCAGATGGGTTAAACCAGGTGGAGGATAACCAATGCCTGTCAGTGAGTTGGGGGATGTCTACCCCAAGTATGTGATGACTTGCCCCAGCAGAATGGGCAGAGAGAACAATTTGTTCCAGTGGCCATGAAGGTGGCTGAAGCAGGTGCTGTGGAGTGCTTAGGGCTTAATGAGACACAGAAGACACCAAGGTCATCTTCTACATCCCAGGCCATCACCAGTTGTCTTGATTTTTGGCTTGCCACTTGACATTGATGGCTCTGGAAGAGAGAGTGAGGCTGATGACTTTATGCAACTCTGCCTCATTTAAATCCAATTCCTATACGAGTCAAGACATCGGGTGATGTCGTTGGTCCTCTAGGAAAACAAAGGACAACAACAAAAAATAAGTTCCTGGAGCCATTCCTTGGTAATGGACACTTTTTTTAACGATTACAAATAAAGCTTGGAGGAATATTTCTATATAGATTGGCCTTTTTTTGCTCTTTTCCAACATCTGTCAAAGGTGGGATTTGAACCCAGGTTCTCTAACTCCAGTAGTTCTACTAATGCCAAACTACCATACACTACTACCTAACAAAAAGATTCTCTTTTCTTAGGACAATAATGCATAATTACATAATAATATAATGATAGAACTTTGAATTCTATAGAGTTGACAATAAATATAAATGATAAGAATTTGGATCTACGTTTCATGTTTTAAGGCTTTCAAATGGCTTTCTTCCAACCTGTGAGATAGTCTCTCCATATTGCGGGTGAAGACATTGAAGCTCAGAAAGAATGAGTGCCTTTCACAGAGTAACGCCCCTCCATCAGTGGCAGAACAGAACTGGAAAGAGAATACAAGAATCATCTATCTGAACCATGTTTTTGTGTCTTTTCAAAGCTTTTATTGACAGTATTGCCTGCTATGTTACCCATTCATTTAAGAATCATTTATTAAGTACCAACGATGTTCAAGGTCTTGTGTTAAACACTGAGAGGAGATAAAAGATTCCCCATCTTCAAAGAACTAATACAAAGGTACATACAATTAATTTCTCCCCCATTTTAAGCCTGGAGAGAAGAAATCCTCTTGATATAAACAAAGGATGGAAAATAATATTGTTTTTAAAACTCCATAGACCAATCTGATTCTATCATAAGCCTAAGCATGGCTTAAAATTCCAACATCATCAGTTTGTCAATGTGAGATTTGGGTTAAAATCTCTGTTTTGTCACGTACTGCCTCACTCAACATCTCTAATCCTCAGTTTTCTCGTCTGTAAAATGAAGGGGTGAAGTGGGTGACCTCCAAAATCCCCTTCCAAGTCTAAGCCTATGGTCCTGTGTGACACCAAAACTAGCCAACATTTGCCAGATGTGGCTTAGAAAGACACATGACAAAATATCCTCAGATATAAAGGAAAATAAGACCATAAACTCCTCCATAGGATCCTTCAATATAATAGCTTTTGTTATGTAGTTGGAAGAATTTTAAAACATTTTTTAAAAGTCAATTCTTTCTTCTTCTCTCCTCCCCTCCACCCCCAAATGACCAGGATAAACTAGGTCTATCACCTTGCATGTAATAGCCTAAAACAGAATCTCAAATACAATACATTCTACAGAGAAGCAGGAGACAACTACCCTTAGACAATCTGGGCATCAGGAGAAGCAGGCTAAGTGCTTTCCACTTAACAGATCCTTTGATCCCTTGCCCAGTCCCATTCCAAATGTCCTTTAAATGCAATAGCTTAATTTATTATTGTTGGCAGTTTAAGTGGACTGGAGCTAAATTCGTGGCACAAGGTCAACTGAACTTGATTCTGTAATCTCCAGAGTTTGCTCAACATATTTCAGTTACATAGTCTTTGGCTTGTTCTAAAGGAGCACATTAGAATTCCGTTTCTTCAGTAGCAAGGGGAGGAAATGTTATGCAAAGAAAGTATAGGGGAGGGAAGCAAAGGAATGAGAAGGGAAAGAAAAGGGAGGGAAGGCAAAGGAAGGAAAGACAAAGGAAAGAGAAAGAGAGAGAAGAAGGAAGGCAGGAAGAAAGGAAAGCAAGAAGGAAGGAACAAAGGAAGGAAGAGAGGGAGGGAGGGAAGAAGGAAAGAAGGAAGGAAGGAAGGCAAGAAGGAAGGAACAAAGGAAGAAAGGAAGAGAGGGAGGGAGGCAAGAAGGAAGGAAGGAATGAAGGTACAAAGGAACAAAGGAAGGAAGGAAGAGAGGGAGGGAGGGAGGAAGGAAGGAAGGCAGGCAAGAAGGAAGGAACAAAGGAAGGAAGAGAGGGAGGGAGGGAAGAAGGAAAGAAGGAAGGAAGGCAAGAAGGAAGGAACAAAGGAAGGAAGGAACAAAGGAAGGAAGGAAGGGAGGGAGGGAGGGAGAGAGGAAGGAAGGAAGGAAGGAAGGAAGGAAGGCAAGAAGGAAGGAACAAAGGAAGGAAGAGAGGGAGGGAGGGAGAAAAGAAAGAAGGGAAGGAAGGAAGGAAAGAAGGAAGGAACAAAGGAAGGAAGGAAGAAAGGAAGGAAGGAAAGAAGGAAGGAAGGAAGGAAGGAAGGAAGGAAGGAAGGAAGGAAGGAAGGAAGGAAAGAAGGAAGGAAGGAAGGACAGAAGTCCCCTTTCAGAAGAAGAAAGGGATAAAGGAAGAACTGTTCTATATGTAAAATCAAAAGTTTACAACAAGAAGTGTTTTTTGTTTGCTTTTAATCAAAAGATCTAGTTCAGTATATCCTCTGCCAGAGAGTATGGCTGGTGAAAGGAGTGTTGATTGAATGTTAATAGGTGGAAGTAGTACAATCAGAGGACTTTGGTTCAAATCCTGCCTCTGATGATTTCTGCCTATGTAATATTAGGTGAGTCACTAACCTCCCTGAGCCTCAGTTTCCTCATCTGTAAAAGGAACTGAGTCAAATGCATCAATGGCTTCTAAGCCATAATGAAATAAATTATCTTCAAGGTCCCTTAAATCTAGATTGTTGGGTGAATTTTTGTTGTTGTTTGTTCTGTTTTGCTTTTAAAACCTTCATTTTGCTTTAAATTTAATGAAGACCAAAATAGAGAGAAATTTCAATACTCAATGGAAACAGAAAAAGAGGATTATATATGAAATCACAAGTATCTATTAAGTACATCTCACTTTTCTAAAAGTACATAATAAATTCAACATCATATTTTCAAAGCTGTCCTGCTTGTCTGTTTCCCTTTGAATTTTCTCTGTTCTCTTCTGTGCTTTTTCAAAAAAGTACTTCAATGACCCTCTTTGTTTCTTCACTTCTCTTTTTTGGTAGCCCTATGGCCAGCTCCCCTTTCTTCCCCAAATCTCAATCCAGCCCTCCCTCTCTGCAAAGACCAGAAAATTTTTAAAATTATAATATATTAAACACTAAAATGCTACTGAACGTTATTGAGTGTCAGGCTTACCCTAATAAATATCAATAATAAGGCTGCACTTATTCTACAGCCCTTTAAGGTCTATAAAGTGATTTTTACACAACTTGATAATCACAACCCCATGAGTAGGTATCCTTTATCCTCATTTTTAAATGAGGAAATTGAGACTCAGAGAGGCTCTGAGACCTCCTCATGGTCACATAACTAATGAACCCCTTCTCTCCTCAGGCCTTCTATGGCAGCCTCTCCTGCCAGCTAAGGACCTTGCCATCTACTTCACAGGAAAAAATAAAGATATTCACCCTCAAGAATCTTCTTTTTCCCTCTTCTTATTCCTATGACATCTCTCCCAGCAACTAGCTCCTCCTTTACTCCAGTCACTGATGAACAATTGCCTCTTCTCTTCACCAAGTTAACCCTCTACATATACCCTTGATTCTGTCCTCTCCAGTAGATTACCCCATTCTCTCTCTCTAATCTTCAATCCCTCTCAACATACTGTTGTGTACAGTCACACCAGTCTCCCTAACCTATTTAAAAAAACAACTCACTGGATCCTACAGGCCCTGACAGCTATTCTCCTATATCTCCACATACCCCCTTTCTTTTTCAGATAAATTCCCTTAAAAAGCTGTCTATATTTGGTGCCTCACTGCCTGTCTTCTAAACCCTCTGCAGTTTAATGTCCAACTTCATCACTCATTCAAGTTAATATTATTCTCTTAATTGCAAATAAAAAGGCCTTTTCTGCCTTCATCCTTCTTGACCTCTGCAGTACTTAACAGTGTTAACTACCTTCTCCTCTTAAATACTCTCTCCTCTTCAGGTTTTCTGTGACACTGATTTCTCTTGGGTATCCTCCTACTAATCTGACTGATTCTTCTCAGTTTCCTGTGTGCATTCATTATCCATGTCATGCCTGCTAACTATGGATATTTCCCAAGGCTCTGTCCTGGTTCCTCTTCTTTTTTCTTTCTACACAATCTCACTTGCTGATCTCATCAGCTCCCATAGATTCAATCACCACCTCCAGGCAGATGATACCCAAATCTATGTATCCAGCCCTAGTCTCTCTCCTGAGGTCCAGCCGATTATTACTGACTGCCTACTAGACATTTAAAAATATGTGTCATGCAGATGTCTCTAACTTAAGATGTACAAAATAGAACTCATCTTTCCCTCCAACCCATTCTACTTGTGCACTTCTCTTTTTCTTTTTTTCTTTTTTTAAATTTTATTATTTAATATTATTAGTTTTCAACATTGATTTCCACAAGATTTTGAGTTACAAATTTTCTCCCCATTTTTACCCTCCCCCACTCCAAGATGGCATATATTCTGATTGCCCCTTTCCCCAGTCAGCCCTCCCTTCTGTCACCCCACTCCCCCCCATCCCCTTCCCACTTACTTTCTTGTAGAGCAAGCTATACCCCATTCTATACCCCATTGCCTGAATATCTTATTTCCCAGTTGCTTGCAAAAACTACTTTTTTTGGAGCATTTCTTTTTAGAACTTTGAGTTCCAAATTCTCTCCACTCTTCCCTCCCTCCCCACCCTCCCTAAGAAGGCAAGCAATTCAACATAGGCCACACATATATCATTATACAAAACACTTCCATAATAGTTCATGTTGTGAAAGACTAACTGTATTTCCCTCCATCCTATCCTGTCCCCCTTTATTCAATTTTCTCCCTTGACCCTGTCCCTTTTCGAAAGTGTTTGCTTTTGATTACCTCCTCCCCCAACCTGCCCTCCCTTCTATCATCCCCCCTTTCTTATCCCCTTCCCCCTACTTTCCTGTGGGGTAAGATACCCAATTGAGTGTGTATGTTATTCCCTCCTCAAGTCAAATCCGATGAGAGCAAGATTCACTCATTCCCCCTCACCTGCCCCCTCTTCCCTGCCATTTTTATGTGAGATAATTTACCCTATTCTATCTCTCCCTTTATCCCTCTCTCAATATATTCCTCTCTCACCCCTTAATTTTATTTTATTTTTTAGATATCATCCCTTCATATTCAACTCACCCTGTGCCCTTTGTGTGTGTGTGTATATATGGTTGGTCCTGGTGCAGCCTATTCTGAGCTGTGCTCCACTCCCAGCACCGTGCCATAGACCTTTCCCAGCGACCACCCAGGCTGTCCTGGGCTGGAGACCTGCTTCCCTCAGCTATTTCATGAGTTCTGCAGCTCTAGAATTTATTCAGAGCCATTTTTACAGGTGTTTGGAAGGATTTGGGGGAGAGCTTAAGTGAGTCCCTGCTTTCCAGCCTCCATCTTGGCTCCACCCCCCCCCCCAGGTTCCTGCACTTCTCTATTACTATTGAGGGCACTACCATCCTTCTAGGCACTCTAACTCACCAACTAGTGACATCCTCAGTGAGATCATAGAATCTGATTGGTGAGCTTCCAACTTATCCTGTCTAGTCTCAGGACCTGTCCAAGCTGTGTTACTTCCTCTTTCCTCCAGCACCTCCTTTCCAACTCTAGTTACTATATATATTGACCTCCTCTACTAGAATGTAAGTTCCTTAAGGGCAAGAACTGCAGTGCTTGCTTGTATTTACATCCCCAGCACTTAGCACACATAGTAAACACTTAATAAATGCTTTTTTTCATCCATTCATTCACCCCCATATATCCAATCAGTTGCCAAATCCTATTGTTCCTATCTTCACTATTGTACCTCCCTTTCTCTCCACCCCCTCATTCACCTTTCTAGTTAAGTCCTCATCACCTCTCACCTGCATTATTGCAATAACCTCCTAATCATTCTCTGCCTCAAGGCAGAGTAGGGAGACTACTGTAATCCATCATCCACAAAGCCTAAAGTGATTTTCCTAAAGTGAAAATCATACCATGTCATTCAACATATATCTTATTACCTCTAGAATCAAATAGAATCAAACCTGTATTTGGCATTTAAAGCTCTTCACAATCTGGACCCTTTCCATCTCACCAGTTTTCTTACATATTACCCCATTCCACACATTCTCTGATGGTCCAGGCAGTGACCTACTTACTGTTCCTCATGCACAACATTCTATCTCCAATCTCCATGCCTTTGCACTGGCTATCCCCACCCCCACCCCCCAGACCTGGAGTGTTCTTCCATGTCTCTTAAAATTCCTCACCTCTTTCCAGGCGTAGCTCAAGCATCACCTTCTGCAGGAAGTGTTCCCTAACTTCCCCAGATACTAGTGCCTTCCTTCATAAGGTTATGTTGTTATCTACTTTGTGGGTATCTCATGTGGACCTGCAGTCAGAAAGACCTCAGTTCAAATCTAGCCTCAGACACTTACCAGCAATGTGACCCTCAGTAACTTCTGCCTCAGTTTTCTCAGTTGTAAAAGGGATAGATAATAAAAGCACTTGCCTCCTAGGGTTGTTATGAGGATAAAATGAGATAATATTTATAAAATGCTTTGCAAACCTTAAAGAGCTATATCAATGCTGGTTATTATTATTATTATTATTATTATTATTTGCATGCTTGTTGAATCCCTGATTAGAAACTCCTTGAAGGCAAGGGCTTTTGTTTTTCTTAGCACTTAGTTGAGAGGTGGCACATGGTAAGTTCTTAAAAATTGTTTGTGGGTTGATTAGTTGACATGAAATATGAATGATGGATCAGAAACTAGGTCTATTCCATGATCCAAGTCCAGTGTTCACTCCAATCTACCCAAGACGATCATCCTGGATTTGTAGCCAGAAGACCAGAGAAATCAGTTCTGGCTCCATCATTGTCATTGTTTGTCCTTCATTCTGGAAGAGGGCAATGACATCAGGGAGTGAATTGGATTTAGGTGCAGCAGGTTCTATGTAGAGTCACCAGTCTCATTCTCTCCTCCAGAGAGATTAGATCATCTGGATCCAATGGTAAGATACAGATCAGGATGACTGGAGATGGCCCCAATGAAGTGGGAGGCCTTGGCCTTTTGGAGCTAAATTATTTCCCAGGTCTCAGTTTGACTGAGGCAATGCCCATTCAGTGATTAAGGCTAGGCAAGGAACGAGGCAAAGAATAGCTTCTTCTAGCTATTAAAAAAAAATCAATCGGGGAGGGGAAGACCCTTAGGGTTTCTGGCCAGAACAAAACTCTGAGCCATCAGGGCCCAAAGAATGACCAGGTAAGGCTTGGGCTGGGACTTATTTTTGGCCAATCAGTGACAGTCAAAGTGATCTGGGTTTAAGGTATGGTCCTTAAGAAAGAAATCTAGCCATAAACCCCAAGATATCTCATGAAGTTTCAGGGGATCAAAAATTTGCAATCCTTTGGGCTGAGCACCCTCAGGCAAGGGTATTATACCCTATGTAGGTGGAGGAAAGGAGAGGAAGCACAGAGGAGAAGGGGGAAGGGAAGGGAGGTGGAAGAGGAGAAGGAAGAGGAGGAGAAGGTGCATTGCTCAACTAGAATTGGTCTGTTGGGTCCCTAGCAGGGCAGCTCACACTAATTACAGGTTGTTGTTTAGTACTCCCTGGATCTCCCTTTCACAGAACCTCATAGGTGGAAGAGAGACCTCAGAGGTCCTCCAGTCCAACACATACCAATCAATAATTTTATCTACAATACCCTCAGTCGGCATCCAGCCTCCACTTGAAGAACTCTAGACATGAGAAACTCACTACTCACCAAGGAAGCTCATCCCGTTTTTTGATAGCTTTAATTGTTAGGAAGCTTTTTTATTTATATTCAGCCAAATCCTGCTGCTCTGTAAACTTTTAAACATTTCTTCTAGTTATGCCTTTGGGGCCAGGTGAAACAAGTGTAATCTATCTTTCACATGACAACTTTTCAAATACTTCATGACAGTTACCATATTTCCTCCTAAGTCCTCTTTTCTCCAGACTAAAGAATACCTCTACCCTCAACCAATCTTCATATGGCATTATTTCAAGTCCCCGCCCCACCTCATTCTAATCACTCTCCACTGGACATATTCTAGAGTGTCTCACACAGTCCTTTCTAAAATGTAGTGCACATAACCCTGAAGATATGGTCTAACCGTGGAAGAGAACCAAAGAACTATTCCTCATTCCTTCCTCATTCTGAGCACTACGTTTATGTCATATTATTGTCTCATATTTTACATGCAATCCCCTAAAATCCTCATATTTTTTCTCCACATGATTTTTTTAGACTCTGGGCATCTTTCCTCATTTACAAAGTAAAGTAATTACATTAAATCAGTAATTCTCAACCTGCAGTCTATGAAATTTTAAGCAATATTTAGTAAATTGTATTCCAGTAAAATTGGTTTTCTTTGTAGTCCAATGTATTTTATTTTATCCATTTAAAAAACATTATTCCAAAAAGGGTTCCATTGGCTTCCACAGATTTCCAAAGGGGTCTATGATGCAACAAAAAAGATAAAGAACCCCTACTCTAAATGATCTTTAAAGGACTTTCCAGTTCTAATATTTTGTGACACAATTATAATTATAGAATAATCATGGCATTTTAGATTTAGAAGTGACCTCATCAACCAAAAAGAAATCCCCATTAAAACATGCTGAACACATGGCAGCCAGCCCTTGCCTGAAGACCTCCATGGAGCAGGAAGGTATTAGAAAGTGTAAATATAGCTGGGCAGAAATCCCATTGTTAAGAATGCTAGGTAAGAAAGTTTGGTAAATTCTTAGAGAAATTAATGGGAAGCTCTTCCCAGCAGAGAAGTGGTGGACTTTATGTACAGAAGGAGGCCTATATTTTCAGACATGCCAACGTGTTGATTTGTTTTGTTCATCTGTACTTATTGATTACTAGTGAGGCTTCTATTAGGATCATTGGAAAGTGACAGCGATATTTAAAAAAGAAAAAGTCATCAATAAAACAGTAATGACACCAAAAGTAAAAGGAAGTATGATGTCCTATAGAGAAAAGTGAAATGGAGTCTGATAACTCACACCCTTGGAAGTCTTTTTCCACTTCTTTTTCTCTGTCTTTTATGTCCTCCCCATTGCTAAATACTGCCCCTTCATATTCTCCAGCTTAACACTAATTCAGCAACACTTATTAATCATCTACTTAGCAAATAAGAGAAGTCTAGGTGACCACACGAAAAAGGCAATGAAGATGATGAATATAGTAGAGTTATCCCTTCCACATCGTGGGGCTTTGGGGTGTGGCACCCTAGGACCTAGAAAATCTGTGTAAAATATTTTGGCCCTCCAAAGGCCCTTCAGAGAAGTCTGAATTTTTTCCTTTTTCTTTTATGAGGTGTTTACAGTATCTTATTATAAAATTTGGGTTCAGATTATACAATACTACACATATATTTTATGTGTTTCTGAGTTTCTAAACTTTTTCTGTGTTGTCTGCTGGACCTTGCATGTTGTCTACTACTTCCACAAAACTCCCCAAAAATTCCCATTTAATTTCTTATGCCAACCCACAATATATTGAAACCATTATGGGGAAAGTTGGGATGTAGAAGGGATAATTATAGAATATAGCTAGAATTGTCTCATTTTTGTCTTAGTGCCTAGCAAGTACTTGGTAGGTGCTTAATAAATGCTTGTTAATTGAGTAATTGATGGTGAGGGATCTCAAGTTCATGCCATGTAAGGACCGACTGTTGAAGGAACTGGGAATGTTTTGCCTAGAGAAAATGAAGACTTTGTGGGGAGGAGGGAGACAAGAAAGCTATTTTTGAGCATTGGAAGGATTCTATGGGATGGGATATCCTGAGAGGTAATAGGCTCCTCCTCCTTGGAGAAGAAAAGGTATTCATGATAAGGTTGGATAACCAATTGTCAAGTATATTACTGAGAGGATCCTCCATCAGGTCGTGCATTGAGCTGGCTAACCTCTGAGGCCCTTTCCAATTCAGTGATTCTATGTTCCAGTCACTAGAGATACAAAATAATAATAATAAAATAGTTAACATTTATATAGTGCTTACTATGTGCCAGGCACTATGCCTGACCAATGATTACCTCTTTTGATCCTCCTAATAATCCTGGGAGGTAGATGCTACTTTTATCCCATTTTATAGATAAGGAAACTGAGGCAAGCAGAGGTCACAGGGCTAGTGAGTGTCTGAGACTGGATTTGAACTCAAGTCTTCCTGATTCCAGGCCTAGCACTCTACCCACTTTGCCACCTTACTGTCCCAAAAGATAAATACAACACAGACCTTGCTTTCAAGTCACTTAAAATTTAATTTGGGTTCAAAAGTAGTGAACTGTAATTCTATATTACTTTGCAATTTGCACAGCACTTTCCACACAACAAACCTGCAAGGTGGGGAGGGCATGCATTATGATTATCCTGGTTTTCTATTCAAGGCCTATAACCTTCTCCCAGAAAGAATGTGTATAGTTCCTTACATCAGTACTTTCACATCCCTTTGACTTCATGGCTAAGGGCCCTCCCTCCCTGAGGCAGGTCAAAACCTCTTCACAGATTAGAAAACAGTCTTCAGGAGTGCCTGTAGCTAAACAAAAAAAATCATCACCTTGTGGCCAACTAGCCTTCTGCTGAGGAAGCTCTCTGAACTTTGCAAGGCTGGCCCCTAGGCAGCAGACACACAGTTTTTCAGCAGACCTATACACTAAGCCTTTCCCACTTGGAATGACCTCCCAGAACTCATGAGGATGGAGGTAACATCCATACTAGCATGATGTGGATTTTTGTACACAGTGTTCAGTGTATGCAAACCCCAGTGCTAATGTGGGTAGCTACAAAGAGCATTAATCGAAAGAGCCCTGAACTTGGAGTCAGGATTCCTGGGTTCAAATCCCAACTTTGCCACTTTCTAGCAGTGGGATCTTGGGAAAGTAACTTTACTTTGATGGGTCTAAGTTTTCTCATATGTAAAATGAGGAGGGTTAAACTAGATGGATATCTAAAATCCCTTCTAGTCCTAAAATTAGCTACCCTTGATTCTGAAATAACCTAAGACATAAATACTATAGGTAAAAAGAATTCTAGTCATTTTCTTTTTTATTTAAATCAATAAATTAAATTATTTTCAGATTTGTTCTTTCTCCCTCCCACCTCTCCCTACCCCAAAAGCAAGAAAAACAAAACATTTGTTACAAATGTGTATACCTAAGAAGTTTCTGAGGCTGGATTTGAATTTGGGTCTTCCTAACTCCAAGCCCACATCTAGCTGCCCTAAACAACTACATACAAACAAGCTATATACAAGAAAAGCTGAAGATAATTTCAAAGCGAAAGCAACTAAGCTTAAAAAGGACTGGTAAGGGCTTGTGACTGTTAGATGAGACTTGAAGGAAGCCAGAAGGTGAAGACGAAGAGGGTTATGGAGTTCTAGTTCTAGGCATGGAGGACAGCCAAGGAAAATTCTTAGATTTGGGAGATGCACTTTTGTATGAGGAACAGCAAGTAAGACAGTGTCACTCAATTATGTAGTATGCTGACAAGAGAAAGGTGTAAGTGTGGGGAATGTAGATATGCAAATAAATGTAGAATATTTACATTCACTTTGCATCTGCTGCTCTGCCTGGCTTCAACTCCACAAATAAGATGCCCCTACCAGGATAAGCTCATCACTTCTAAATTCATCCTTTGATTGATACCACCTCCCTCAGCCTCCTCTCCCCTCTGATAGGAGGGCTGGAGGGCAGAGTACCAAACTCCTCCCAATGCCTTCCTTTGTAGAGAGCAGAAACTGGACTCTCAGCTCACTCCACTTTGTACCTACTGCTTTGCCTAGTTTCAACCCAACGGAACAAGATGCCCCTGCACGTGGTATGTTGTCTGCCCCTGTCCTCACCTCTTTCCTGCCTCCTTTTTTGTGTGTCTCTCTTTAGACTGTGAGTTACTTGAGATCGGTGATAATCTTTTATTATTATTATTATTATATCCCTAGCTCTTAATATAATGCCTTACACATAATGGGCACTTAACAAATGTTTATTGGAAATGTTTATTGGACTAGAATATATACAAAATAAATATGGAGTAGGTAGAAAGGGCACTAGAAGTTGGGGGTTCAGGAAAGGCTTCCTGTAGGAGGTGATGCTTGAGCTGTGTCTTGAAAGAATTGAAGAATTCTACAGGCAAGAGTGAGGAGGGAGTACACTCCAAGCCTAGGAAAAGGAGATGGAAATGAGGAGCAGAAAGAAGATCAATTCAACTGGAACAAACTATGACATACTGTTCACTAGAGTTCAACCAATATTTATTATGCTACTATATGCAGCAAGATCCATGTAGCTGCTGCATGGGACTTTTCAGTTGGTATTTCATAATTATGTTTTAATTATATCAATTATCTATTATTTGGCATGATTGGGGTGCTCTAATTAATCAAATACTTTGGTGCATTTTATTAAGTGTTATTAGAAACAACATTAGTACAAGCAATTAAACTTCTTCATAACTATTTACATTTAAATTAATTCCTAAATGTAAAGATATAGTGATTTTTCATTAACTCTGTCTCCATCAGAATTCTTTGTCCAGTTATTGTCACTCACTTTCCCCCATACAATCCTGTGAAATGCATGTAATTTTACCATATGGAAAGAACATTTGATTTGGATTCAGAAAACTTTGGTTCAAATCCTGTCACTATTTCTTATTTATAGTGGGAAAGAGCATTGTATTTGGGTAAAAGGAACCCTAGGTTTGAGTCCTAGATCTGCCACTTATTACATATATGGCCTTGGGTATTCCACTTAACCTCCTTGGGTTTCAGCTTTCTCATCTATAAAATAAGAGAGTTGAATATATTTTCTAGAGTGTGAGCTCCCTGAGTTCAGGGACTGTCTTAATTGTCTTTTCACTCTTAGCACCAAGCACAGTGCCTAGCACATCTTAGGCACTTAATAACTGCTTAATGATTCATTAACTGGATAAGATAGTTTTAAGGTCCTTCCCAGGTCTAAATATTGACCCTACCTACCTTAAGCAAGACTCCACTTTCTCTGGAACTCAGTTTCCTTGTCTTTAAGAAGAGGTCACAGGTCAATGCAAACAAAAAAAATGTACTTATTGTGTATTATAATTATTCACATTTCTGTTTTGTCCTTTTACTGGACCCTAAGCTCCTAGAAAAGAAGGCCACATTCATTCTAAATTTTGTATCTACTCCATTGCCTACACACTTAATAAATTCTTGTTGAAACAATGAATAAATGAACAAATGAATATTCTGCTAGAATGGAAATACATCCCTTTTTGAAACACTATACTATCTGTCCTGTTGGATTTAAGAACTTTTAAATCCCCAATAAGCCAAAGTTTAAATAGAATAATACCTCACTTTAATCCTACTCTCAGCTTAATAACACTCAACTCACTGAATATTTCATAATGAATGGCATTAGCAATATTTAAAACTGTTAAGATTAAACAGGGCTATATTCATACTTGTTCTGGTGGTTCCACATTTTTTAAATCAATAAGAGGCCTTGTCTCATCATGCTACAAAAGCATCAGGTCAGAATAGTCACTGGCCTGCTAGGAGGAGCATTGGAAGAGAGTTTAAGTTAGAAGAGTATAGCATTTTCTTGGATTGTCATAGATAACAATTGAAAGAAGATATTCAGCTGTGGGAGGTCACTATTGTCTTAAGAGTCTCCAATATGAGTCTGGAATCTCCTTGTGAGATGGGGACAGGGTTAATATCAAAGTACTTTAAAATCTATTGAGTGCTCAATTGCAAATCACTTTTTTGAATAGCAATTAATGTTCCCCTTATTACCTAGGCAATGGGCACTCCAATCATTATCCCTTTGGAATGTGAATCATGATACTGTTCTTATGCCTTTGTGTTGAAGAGTCATTCAGAAATCATTGAACACAACTCAAGAGACCACTGGGGATGGCAAGGGGGTCATGAAAATCCTCACGTTGCCTGGTCACTAGGGAAAGGCATCTCAAACTCACTTTGTCTAAAACAGACTTCATTATCTTTCTGCAAAACTGACCCCCTCCTCCTAACTTCGCTATTTCAAATGCAAGCACCATTCTTGCAGTCACTTAGAGTCACAACTGCAGTCATTCTCCTTACTCTCCCTATTCACCACCGTATTCAACCAGGTTCCAAGTTTTGTCTGTTTTATAGCCAACAATATCTTTCATCCATCCCCCTTCTCTCCACTCACCATTGACTTGCCCAGGGTCACACAGCAGTAAGTGTCTGAGGTCACATTTGAACTCAGGTCCTCCTGACTCTAGCACCAGTGTACCACCTAGCTGTTCAGGTCCTGATCACCTCATATCTGGACTATTGAAATAGCCTCCAAATTAATATCCCTTCCTTAAACCTCTCCCCTCTCCAAAATATTTTCCATATTGTTGCCAGAGGGATATTCAAATGGTAACTCCTTCCCACCCCACCCTTGCCCTTGCTCAAAAACTCCAGTGGCTCCCTATTCTCCCAAAGCTCAAAAATAAATTCTTCTATTTGATGTTTAAAGCCTTTCACAAAGTGGCTACAACCTACCTTTCCACACTTGTATATCAGTCACATACTCTATGATCCAGCCAAGCTGGATTATTTGCAGTTCCTCAGATATGACATTGCATCTCTTATCTTTGTGCTTTCCCTCATGCCTGGAACATACTCCCTCCTCACGTCTACATCTTAGAATCATCTTTAGCTTCCTTAAATTCTCACCTCAAGTGTTGCCTCTTACATAAGGTTTTTCCTGATCCCTCAGGTAATTTTTCTCTCACCCCCAATGAAATTAGCTTGATTTACTGGATATCTATTTTGTATTTATTTATATGTCATGAGCATTTGCTCTGATAGATCCAAGTTCCTTCAAGGCAGAGCCTTTCTTTGTTTTTGTCTTTGTATCCCCAGAACCTAGCACAATATCTGGCACATAGTTGGCACTAAATAAATGCTTGTGAATTGATTGATTGAAAGTTTCTAGGGGTAACAGAAAATTATTAGTGCTTCCCTATTTCCATAAATTTTATGAGCCCACACACCAGAAAGACATTAACATGGTCCTGAAGAAATTATTTCTCCTTTCTAGTCCTCAGCTTGCTCAAACTGCACATGTGTGTAGAAAGCAGTGATTTTGATGCTGATAGGATAAGCATACTATTTCCAGAACACCCCTCAAGTCTTGCCAAGTAGTGCCCCAGAATGATTTGCAAGATTCTGGTACTAGTGACCACAGCAATAATTGGAGTTGAAAACAAATATTCTTGATCAACCCAAAAGTAGGCAGACCTAGAGTGGTGACTGATGCAGAAGCAAAGCAATTTTTTTTAAAAAAGGCTTGACCTAAGTAAGGGTCTGTATTGGTTGAGTGAGTGCAGCTATGGGTCTGACTCACAAAAAAGCTGAAGTACTCCTGGGACTATGCACAAAGGCACAAAAAGAGCTATGGCAAGGCTCTACTGCTAAAGCAGTAGATGTTACTAACCTATCAAGGAATCACTATTGGAGAGTCAGCATATGGGAGTATAATGGAGAAAATAACTCAGCAGATGAAACCAGTAGCTCACAACTCAGCAGAGGCAACCCAGTCAATGACATCACCAGAATAGCAGACAATATGAGAAGATAAACAAATGACATTGGCAGCACCAACTTTGAAGAAAGAGAGAAGTATGCAATACTAAAAGCATGAGTTGCCCTGCCTTCATGTGTTCCATCTTCTATAAACGGTCCTTGCTTATGTATATTAATATAATTAATACTGTCTATGTAGATTTCTACTACAAACAGTGTTTTAGGAATCTGTGAGAGAATATACATTATGTGTATGGGGACAACTTTCTTCATTATTTACCTTGTTGTTCTATTTAATTGTCTATTGCTTTGAATTGATGTGTTCATGGTTTAGTTCAGTATAACTGAACTGGGTCGTGAACTACAGTTGTGAATAAATGGTAACCAAAAGGTACCTCAGATTTGGGCTAGTTTTCATGCATACACTGTTCAGTGTGCTTAGAATGAAGAGAAAACAAAAGGCTTAGACTAAGATCCTTAGGTACTCTTCCAGCTCTTCATCCAATTTACACACAACTAATAAGGATGCAGTATAAAGGAGAGGCATTGTGCTAGATGCTGAGCACACAAAGACAAAAAATACCATAGTCTTTGCCATCAAGGTGTTTACATTCTACTGAGGGAATATGGTAAGTACACAGATAACTATAATACAGTGTAGAATGTGATGGAGAGAAAGAAGCAATCCAGAGAGTGCTCTAGAAAATTTTGAGGAGATAGAGAAAACTTCAACTAGGACAACAGGTAAGGCTTCATGGAAGGGCCAATACTCGGGCTGAATCTTGAAAGAAGAGTACAGAAGCCAGTGAGAAGAATATTTTAAGTCTGTGTGCCAGCCACTATGAAGACAAGAGGTTGACTTTGGCAGTGCAAGAATAGAATGTCATGAAAGGAAATACTGTTAAATTAAACTGGAAAGGCAGATTGGGAAAGGTCTTGAACCCTAGGCTAAGGAACTCTATGTTTCATCCTACTATATGTGGTAGAGAGAGGGCGCAGTTGGTCTTTGACCAACTGATTTCCACCTGACCCACCCAGTTGATGTAGCTACAGAAAGCAAAGATCAGAAAACAGAAATAATGAGGTGTCAGACTAACTGTAATAATGCCTCTGAGCCCTTTGTTCTTTTCAAAAGGTATGAAAACGTTTCTCTGATTGAATTGAAAAGGGAGTTTCTGTTTGGCTGGCTAGAAAAATGGCTACACCCCTGGACTGCCTGGAATTGTCCTTCTGGGTCAGCTAACTCCAGGGCTAATAGGTTTAACTATCTAACCTCCCTTTCCCCCAATCATTGTTTGGTCAATAACCTTGCTCACTCTCTAATTTACTCAAAGAATGTATTCTGACGTTATAAAAGGATCAATGGAGTAGCCTTTTTACACTTAAACTCTTCCTCATCTTTCTGTTTTCTATAATTAGGTTCTGGACTTCCAGAGGCCAGGTCTCTTATACAGTCATAAAAAATTCTATTCAACAAACAATGTAGACCAAGAAGATGTGTTTTGTTTTTATAGAAGTCAGTCCTGTATTGATCGTCAGGCACTGAAAGTTCATTGTGTACTTTTTGTATTGGGGGTGGGGGGGAAGGAGAGCTGAACTCCTTCTTCATTTGCTCATCCATTCCACAAACATTTAGGAAGCACTATGGATATGACAATGAGAATGGCAAAAAGAAAAAAAACAACCCAAACTGGAAGACTAAGGTGATGTCTCAGAAACAGCACTGGTCTTGGAGTCAAGTGAATAGAGCCCTGGGCCTGAAGTCAAGAAGACCTGAGTGCACATCCAACCTCAGACTTACAAGCTGGGTGAACAAGTCACTTAATCTCTGTCTGCCTCAGTTTCTTCAACTGTAAAATAGGGATAATAATAGCACCTATCTGCTAGGGTTGTTGCGATGTAAAATGATACGTTTGTGAAGTTCTTAGCATAGTGCCAGGCACATAGTAGTGTTATGTAAATGCTAGCTATTATTAAGTTCTCAGAGCTTCAGATTCTTCATCCATAAAATGGGAATGATAATCACATTTGCACTTTTACATTTGCATATTATATTTGCAATTATAACAACAATTGAGGTATGCTGTCCTACGTTACTCTCTTTTTTACATACACATGTGAAAATACACATATTCCTTGCAGTTTACATTCTCTGGTGGAATTATAAGATCTTTAAGGTCCTAGACATTTCTTCTCTACCTTCTCTAGCAGTTAGCCTGATACTGAATACAAAATGGGCTCCCAATAAATATGTTTTTAATTAAATATGAAACTTCTCTACCACCTCCTCACCTTGTATATCCCAATGATTAGACACAATCCATCTTAAAGTTCACCTTACCCAATTCACTTCCCCAGACATTTCTTAAATCCCTACTTATAGTGAGAGATAGCATGGTAGAAGACTGCCTGTCAAGCAAGAAATATCTAGGATCAAGTGCTGCTTCCAACACAAACCAGCCTGATCATGGGCTGGTCACTTAAACTCCTAGGACCGTACATAACTTTCTAAGTTACTATTTGACTTACTGAGCTACATCAGTGGGCAGAGTTTCTACACTAGAAATTTCCCACATGATTGAAATAACAAATCCAGACTAAAGAAAATGTACAGAGCATTGTGCCTTCAGATACAAAGGTAATGGAGCTTACATTCTACTGAAGGAATAAAATGTGTATACAAGTAAATAAATACAACTTGTATACTGGGAGAGGGAGACAAAGACAAAGAGACAGTCAGAGAGACCAAGACAGAGACAGAGGGAGGGAGGAAGAGAGAGGAAGAGAAAGAATAAGAGGAAGAAAGAAAAAAAGAGAGGAGAAAGAAAGAGACAGGGAGAAAGAGAAAGTAAGAGAGATAGAGTGAAAGTGGGGGGGGGTGCTAAAGAGCAAACAACACACTGAAACACCAGGAGCCAGGAAGAAAAAAGAAATGGGGGTGCTCTAAGCATGAGACCACCTTCCTGTCCCTACTGTGTTCAGAGTACTACATTCCACTTGTTAATACACTACAAGAGTCTGGAATTTACTCTGTTCTCTAGGTCCTACAGACTAATATTGTGATTTCTGGTCATATATGTATCATAGCCATATTCCATTACAACAAAACAATCCAGATGTCCCACAGAGTCCATTAATGGGACTTTACCTGTATAATTAGGGCAAATGGAATCTTTAGGGCAAATTTCTCCATGAGGGTTTTTCCAAGAGCCAAATCTAAGCATATGAAAGATTTTCTGCATACAATTTGGAAGTGGTGCCATTGATTCTCAAGCAGCTTTCAATTCTTTCTATGGCAGCTGGTACTTCTTGATTTTTTTTCTTCTCCATCCATCTTTTTCTCTTTTCATCCACACCCTGACGAGATCTGCACCTCCAATTGCCAATGGGACATCTCCACCTAGATGTCACATTAGACACTCAAATTCAACATCTCCCAAGCCAAACACATAAACTTTCCCTCTAAACCTGTTTATTTAGTTTCGTGTATTCTGTCTGTGACTGCACCATTTTGCCAACTCTACATTTGCAACCTTGGTTTTGTTTTTGACTTTTTCCTTTTCATGATCTCTCATATCCCAACATTCTAGCCAAGTCTTGTCTACCTCTGTGTCACCTCACACCTCTCCCTTCCTGTCTAGTCTCACTACTGTTCCCTGATCTGTATTGTAACCTCTAACGTGTTACAATAGCATGATAACTCTTTACACCTCTACTCTCCTTTCTGCCAATTCATCCTACATATCACTGATAGATCAATCTTTATTTTTAAATTTTACTTTTTCCATGAACAAATATCTTTTTCTAATCCTAAATCTAACTTTAACCCTAATTCCATTTCCATCTACCCCCTTTAAAAGGCAGTGGGGCTGGGGGCGGGGGCTGGGGAGGAGCTTATAACAAATATGTATAGGCAAGCAAAACTAATTCCTTCATTGGTGATTTGCCAAAAATATGTCTCACCCTGAATCATTACCTCTCTGTCAGGAAATGGGTAGCATGTTTCACCATAAGTCGTCTGGAATTCTGATTGGTCATCCTATTGATTAGAGTTCTTAAGTCTTTCAGTTGTTTGTCTTTGAAAAGCTATTGTTATGGTATAAATTGTTCTCCTGGCTCTGCTCTACTCTCCATCAACTCATAGAAGTCTTCCCAGATTTCTCTGAAACCAGACCTTTCATCATTTCTTACAACTCAATAGCATTCCATTATATTCAGATTAATCTTTCTTACATATAAACCTGGTCATGTCATTCCTCTATTCAGAATTCTTCAGGTGTTCCTTTTTTGTCTACCAAGTAAAATTCATACTTCTTTACTTGATCTTCAAGGGCCTTGACCAGCTTTCTCTCCTATTATTCTCCTAACTCCAGTCATAAAATTAAACTACTTTTTGTACCATCACCACCACACCAAAAAATCAATACCTTCCTGCCTTTATGCCTTTGTTCTTTCTATTCCCTATGCTTGGAAAGTTACCTCGCCCCTATCTCATTCTCATCATTTCTTGAATTTCTATACAGTAGAACATCAGTTTACGAAATTAATTCATTCCAAGATTCTGTTTGTCATGTGATTTGCTTATATTGCAAAGTGAATTTTCCCATAGGAAATAACGTAAAGTCAGATGATCAGTACCACATCCCTAAAAAATATTCATATAAAAATAATTATTTATAATTTTAAGTAAGTTTTTTGTCCCTAATATGTCTAAAATACAATAGCAATGATTAGTACACAATACAAACCAAAAATAAAACAAATTGACCTTCACTTTACCTTTGAGAAGAGTCGTGGCTAGAATGAGGGAGACCAGAGGGAGAAGGAGGAGGAAGGTTATTGCTTGGAAGGAGAATCTCCTTCCATGAGAACATCGGGGATTTCAACATCAAGAGTGTTCCCTTTTATGCTACTTTCACTAAAAGTAAGACTAACATTTATTCACTTATTTTTCGTTTTTTAGAATCACTTTCATGTTTTGACTCACTGATTTTTTTTCTTTACGTTCGCTTCTGACTAGGAATCTATCTAATGATACTTGTTTTTGACATTTTTTTTTCAGAATATCACAGAAATGTGACATTGCAGTATGGTTAAAAATATTCCTGGCTCTCGTTGCTACAGCCTTATTTGGATGATATTTTTCAACAAAATTTTGCCCTTTTTCTCACATCTGATAAACCTCCCTAATCTCGTTTGACTTGAGGGATTCCTCCAACCTCTCAACCTCCTCCTCAGATGAGATATCTTCCACAACCCCTTGCTGTGGCTCCTCCTGCAGATCCATCAGTTCATCCTTTGTTTGACATATGAAAGCAAAAAAAAAAACCCATTGCCCTAGTTGAGCGTCATCCCTTCGGGAGCCATTTAAGTCCAAACATGATGTTCGTACTGCAAATTTTTGTTCATCCTGCAAGACAAATTTTGTGAAAAATTTTTCTTCATCCAGCAAAACATAGTAAACCAGGTTACTTGTAAACCAAGGTTCTACTGTATATCCTTTAAAGCCCAAAACAAGTATTACCCCACTCCATGGAACCTGACCAGATTATTCCTGTGAGTAGTGACCTTCTCCCTTAGATCTCTTATATCATTTTGTGCTTCTGTGATGTAGTTCCTATAGAATACTGTGGATTATAGTCATTTGTTGTGTGTCTTATCCTTCTACTAAATTGTAATGTCCACAAAGGCAGGGAACAGTTCTTATCACAAAGTATGTTTTCCATTTCTCCTAGCTGATAAAGGTCTACAAAGGGTAGGCACTTAATAAGTATAGGGATATAGGCACAAGTAGTTTTCTTCTATACAGAAACGCCTACCTTTAAATAGGCATTGAACATTAAAAGATGAGTCACTGGGCAGACCATATACACTTGACTTCCAGGAGTGGGAGTCTGGAATACGCATTCTGAATACAATGCTACATAAGTCACCATATCACCTTCTGAGCTTTTCACTAGCCCAGATCTTTTTCATATATGTGTAGTTCTGGAGCAGAGGTATCAAACACCCAGCTTGTGGATCAAAACAGTCCCAAGAAACACAAAAATGTAACTGGGAAATATTTAACAAAATAAATAAAAATACAATAAAAAATAATGTTAACATGCAGTGTTCTAAGTCAATACGCCATCCATAGGGATCCTTTATGTAAAGTTTAGTGGCTTCATTTCTACTTGAGTTTGACACCATTGCTCTAGATTGTCTTCCTGGTTCTCTGTGCCAACACTGAGGGGAATTGTTCCCATCCTCCATACCCTCACCCATGGCCAGTCTTTGCCTTTGAGGAACTTCTGCCCTGAAACCAGCTCTCCTGATTGGTATCTACCTTTCCCAGACCACTACTTCAAGACAGCCCCAGTCACCATGCTTCACTTCTGTCCCTCCTCTCTGTGTACCTCCTCCACAATCTCACTAACTGTCTCACCCTTACACCTTCCCCTCCAGTTCTGGATCTATGAACCACAATCAGATCAATTCTGCCATAGTTCCTGGATGACATGTGTCACTTTATACCCCTAGGACTCCACTCACCATCCCTGAAATGTTCCCAGACCAAAGTGACCCTCCTCGGTCACCACACTTCATGTGTGTTGTGTCCCCCATTAGAACGTCAGCTCCTTCAGGGTAGGAACTGTTTTGGCTTTTGAGTTTGTATCTTCAGCACCCAGTGTAATGCTTGGCACATGTTAAGTGCCAAATAAATGTTTTTTTCATTTATTCATTTCTAGTGCTCACCTAGGTCCTGGCTTGGCTCAATCCAGAATATTAAAGGTAAAGATCATTATCATATAATGTTTGATAAATTTATTAAGATTGGCTTGGTAGCCAATTCTTCCTTACAATTGTTATCTCCTTACCAACTTCAAATAACCCAAAGGAACATATATTCAGATGATCGATGAGTATATTTACTGAAAAGAATAAGAAATGAAAAGATACAACATTAACACTTTCATCTCCTCCATTATTCTAGTAAAGCTCCAAAACTTCCACTTCCCTCTTTCCCATTCTTCAGCTGCCTCTTCCTAGGCAAGTCTCAATGGCCTTTGAGGATTATGCCTTCCGGTGCTCCAAGTTCAACCTCATTGAGGGTTGATCATCTTACCAACATTCACTTCTGCCCTAATTTTTCTGTAAATGACTCCACAGAAAATTCAAGGCTAGGAGCTGTCTTTCCACTGAACATACTACAATGTGCCATCTTTGTCTTCCTCCCTTGCTTGGGCTCTGGCCGGTCTTTCTGGTGTCTCCATTATGCAGTCACATGAGGCCTCAATGGCAACTCAGCCTTTACCAGTCCTGAGCCTCAAATACCCATGGGGGGGAGGGGGTCACTATTGGCAGGAAGAGAGACCACTACAGATACCACAAGGCTAGCTCATGGAAAGACGTTGCAACAACCCTCATTCATGTCCGGCAACATTTTCCAGGAAGTATATGAGTCCTTTTGTTTAAAAACTCCAGAACATTAATGAGTATGCCCCAGGGCCCAGGCAATTCAACTTCTGCCTTTAAGTTCCATTGATTTTCTCAGGAGCAAAACAATGACATAAAGTCACAGAGGCAAAAACACAAGAGGCTATTTTAACACATGAGCTATAGGTGTTCATCTATTCATTCAACAAACAATTATTAGGCATCTATTGTGGTTCAGTCATTTTTTCAGTTATGTCCATTTTTCATGATGCCATTTGGGGCTTTCTTGGCAAAGATACTGGAGAAGTTTACCATTTCCTTCTCCAGCTCATTTTACAGATAAGGAACTGAGGCAAACAGGGTTAAGTGACTTGCCCAGGGTCACAGAGCTAGTAAGTATCTAAGTTCAGTCTTCCTGGCACTCTATCCACTGTACCACCTAACTGCCCCACTTATGTACCTATTCTTCACCAGATTAATTCATCTATTCATTCACCCATCCCTTCCACCCCAAAGCATACTTCACAAAAAGAGCCGGATGTAGAGGCAGAGATCATGGTAATGGCATCTAGGCATTTTATCAGGTTTAATGATTCATAATTGGAAAATTCTGTTTTAGATGAAAATTTAGGTAGTATTGCCTATCTTTTCAGGAAACTCATATGACTTTGTCCAAACCCTTATCTATCAAAGGATCAGGCTGGGCAGGATGATCTCTTTCAGCACTAAATGCTTCGATCCCATGGACACTGAACAACCAATTGATCTGATTTCTGCTCCCGAGTTCCTGCGGAGCCTGGAGCAGAGAAGAGAGAGAAAAATTGCCAAGGAAGAGGTAGCACAATAGAAGAAGCTCCAGAGGAAGAGTCAGAAAAGCTGGTTTCCAGTGTCAACTCTGACACTAACTCAGTGACCTTGGGAAAATTGCTTAGCCTTTCTGGGCCTCATCTGTAAAATGGAGATACCAGTCTCTGCACTACCTACTTCACTGGGTTTCTTGAGAAAACACTTTGTAAACCTTAAAATATAACAGGAATACAAATTACTGTTGTTTTGTGGCTAGTATCAATGAGGCAAGAAGAGGAAAGAAGAAAAGTTTTTTCAAAGCTGCCAAGAGGGCACGTCTATTATTAAGGGAAACCGAAGGGCCCCAGGTGGCAATAGGAAGCATGTAGATCTTTACGATAAATCATAAATATTGGGTTTTCTTTTCTAAATTTCCCTTTCTAGCCAGAGAACAAATTTCTCTATGTCCATGATGATGATGAAGAAATAGTGGACATTTACATAGTGCTTTAAGGTTTACAAATCTCTTTATGTATACCCTCTTATTTGACTCCTAGAACAACTCTGTGAAGAAAGAATTGTTATAATACCCATTTTACAGACAAGAAACAGAGGCTTAACAAACTTAAATGAATTATCCAGGGTTATATGACTACTCAAGGTTCTGGCAGGGAATTTGAAATCAGGTGTTCCTAACTCCCAGTTCAGGACTCTACCTGTTAAAGGCATGATGAGCCCCAAAGATTTGGCCAATTTTCCCGTATTGTTAAAAATAGCAACACAATCTGTAGCTAGGAGAGACCTTAGAGACTATCTCATGTGACTCATTTTATGGAAGAAGAAACTGAGACCCCAAAAATGATCCTCGGGTGGAAAACTGGAAGAGACCTTGGAGATCCAACCCCCTCATCTTACAAAGGAAAAAACAGGCCAAATAATGGCTCATATTTATATGTTGCTTTACAGTTACCAAGTGCTTTGCATCCATTACACATTTGAACCTCACAACAATCCTGTGAGGGAGAGCGTGAAAATATTTCTGTTTTATACATGAGGTAACTGAAGCTCAAAGATGTTTAAATGACCTTCCCACGATCACTGTTGCTAGAAAGAGGCAAAACCAGGACTCAGAACTAGCTCCCCAACCTTGATACTCCCAGGTTACTCTTTGTTCCACTGCAGTAAGCTGACTCTTCTAAAGCAAAACAAAAACAAAACATTCATTTGGGTCTCTCAAGGATCCAACTGTGGGCCTTAGGCTTTATTCAACTATCAGCAGCCTGGGGCTTTGGCTCTTTCTTAGAAGAAAGTTCTGGATGTTTCTCCTTTTTTTATTTTCTAAACTGTATTAAATTCTAAGTGGTAATAGTGAACTACCTGAATTTCTCAGTAACTGAGCCAATTTGATTTCCTGAGTTCAGCTCCTTCATGGTAACAACTTATCCAATATCAGCACAATGGATAGAGAGCTCTGCCTAGAGTCAAGAAGACTTGACTTCAAATTCAAACTTACTAGTTATGAGACCCTGGGCAAGTCTCTTATTTTCTGTTTGCCTCAGTTTCTTTAATTATCAAATGGGGATAATAACAGCACCTACTTTGCAGGGTTGTTGTGAGGATCAAATGAGATAAAATTTATTTTTTTAAAAAAGTGTTTGATACAGTGCCTGGCACATAATAGGTACTTACATAAATGTTTATTCCCTTCCTTTCCCTTATCCAAACTGGTTGTTGTTCAGCTATTTTCAGTCATGTCCAATTCTTCATGACCCCATTTGGGGTTTTCTTGGGAAAGATGGTAGAGTAGTTTGCCATTTCCTTCTCCAGGTCATTTTACAGATGAGGAAATTGAGGCAAACAGGGTTAAGGGACTTGCCCAGGATCACACAGCTAGAGTGTCTGGGTCCAGATTTGAACTCAGGAAGATGAGTTTTCCTGATTCTAAGCCCAATGTTCTATCCACTGTGCCACCTAGCTGCCCCCTCATCTCAGTAGCCTACTGTAATTCAATTTAAGAAACATTTGCTAAGCATCTCCTATACTGGGTGCTAGAAGAAATATAAAATTTTGAAAACACATGGTCTCTACCCTCATGGACCTCAGAAGTAGAAGACAGCTAAAACAGAGTATAAAATAATGCACACTGTGTTAGGTATAAAAAGTGCAATGGTAGCAAAGAACTGGGGAAGAAAAAAGTAGGTGGCCATAGATTGGAGACTGGCTGAAAAAAAAAACCACTATATGGATATAATGAAATATTATTGAGCTATAAGGATGACAAAAGACAAGAATTTAGAGGAGGATTTGTATGATCTGCTGCAAAGTGAATTATAGATCCAGTCATCCCTTCCACATCACAAGGGCTGGGGCACAGTGTCCCCTTGATCTGGAAAATCTGTGTAAAATTTTGGCCCTCCCTTTGTACCAGAGAAGTCTAAATATTTTTCTCTTTCTTTTATGGGGTATTTATAGTACCGTATTGTAAAATTTGGGTTAAGTATTTGGTCATAGGCTCTGTGTTGTCTATCGGACTTCATGTGTCATCTGCAACTTCCACAAAACTCCCCCAAAAATTCCCATTTAAATTCTTAAGCTGATCCACAATATATTGAAACTGTGATGGGGAAAGCCACAATGTGGAAAGGATAACTGTACATGGTTACTATGACAATATCAAAGAAAAGACCACTAAAAGGAAGGTAAATTCCAAATAACTGAAAAAACAGTAATAATTGTGGAAAAAAAGATAATGAAACATGCCTCCCTCCTCTCTGCAGAGGGGTGGGAGTCTATTAGGACAATATGCTGTCTACAGAGTCAGACATCTTACCTGGTATTTTTGTTTAACTGTTTTTCTTTGTTATCAGGGAGACTTTAATTTCAAAGGAAATGCGATATTTCCAGACAATATTATATTGTAACAATGAAAGGAAACAATAGAACTTTAAAAAAAAAAGAAAAGATGAGATAAGACAAGAAAAGAAAAAAGTGGTACCACAAGAGATCTGATAGGGAAAGTTGTTATCACTGAGTTTGAGGTTGAGGGAAAATCATGGAAGACTTCCTTGAGTAGGTAACACTTGAGTCAATTCAAGAAGCATTTACTAAGCACCCCCTCTGATGGGTGGTAGAAGAAACACAAAGTGTTGAACACACCTGGGCTCTACCTTTATGAATCTCATAAGTAGAAAACAGATATAACAATAAAAAATAATTTCAAGGATAGTTGGAAGTCATATTGGGAGAGCAGCACCTACCTTGCCCACAGTATTATATTCTGAAGTGTCGTTAGTCTCATTGGGAAAGGGGCTATGTTCTCCATATTAGCAGTGAAGGGCTTTTTCCCTTAGACATAGTTAGAGATAGCCAACTTCAAAAGCTGTTAAGTGCTTATAACATTACCTAGTGCAAAGCCTTCCCCTCCACTAGATGTGTAATTATGTCATTCTATTTGACAGTAGAACATAGAAGGGGCAATAAAACACACATTTCGAATGGAGGCTCGTAGGACACAGTTTCAATGCCCATCCTGGCTACTTAATTTATGTCTCAGAGCTCATTGGAATGCAGTCCATGTATCTTCCACATTCAGCCTTATTAAGTGATGGCTATTGATAAAAGGGGATGAGGTAAACATAATTTTTAGGCATAGATAATTTTTTCCCCTTCTACCCATCTGTCTCTGTCTTTCCGGAAACAGCCTGAGACATACGACTGATTATAGTCTTTCTTTAAGAAGAAAAAAAAAAGCTTCAGAACCAGTCCTGCTTCAATCATTGGGGCAAACCTACTCCAATCAGGTGAAAGAGTGAGAAATTTGGGATTCCTTCCAAATACAGGCAGGCAAAACAAACAAACAGACCAAACCTTGAAGAAGCTAAAAAAAAATTAAGATGACAGATTTATCAAGGACTAATACATATCACTAGACACTGGCTTTGATGTACTCTGCCGGTGTGTCTTGGAAGCCCAATATTTGCTATTTCCTACAGCCTATCTGCCCGCACTCCAGAAAATAATTGACTGGAGCCTGGCCTGACTTAAATGAGCTGATAGGGAGGAAAGCATTTTCTGAGTTCTGAAAGGTGGGAGGCTGCTGCTCTCCCAGTCACTGCAGCTAAACAGCATCCCACCACTCTGTGTGAGCGTATTGTTTGCAGGCCTTTAAAGGCAGCCTGGCACAGTGGGCTATTCATTAGTATTCTGATTGTCAAGTGGTGCTCCGTGGTTGTCCCAGCCTGTCTGATTAAAAATTAAACAAAATTAATTTTCCCCCCATTGCCAGATGCACAGAGATTCACACACATACTCACAAGATTCACTGAGATCATTAAAAAATTTTTTTTTCAAATTCTCTCTATTGGGTCATGACAACCATCCACATGGTGGACTATGCAATTCCCACATGCCTCAGAGAAAATTTCCTCTATGGCCCCTTAATTCCAAATCTCAGCTTTGAAGTGTTCCCTTTATCTCATGTTAGCTCTTTTTGACCATTAAAGCTGGTTCCCTCCTCCCCCCCACTTTTCCCCACCCTTGCCCAGGGAGAGAGAAATGAATAGACATGGTCTTGATCACAAGCATAGCAGGGCACACGCCTCTGTGACCTACAGCTTGCTGTGGAGTACACCAGGGGGCTGCTGGGCTGCTATTCCCCTCCCCTCTCTTTTCTCCTACAGTAACCTCTAATTATGAAAAGGAGCGTTCCTCTGTGCTCCGGCTGGTGGAGAGCATAGCACTGACATAGAATCTGGGGGCTGTATTGGATTCTGCTTTAGAGGACAGGGCCACCTGGCTAGCTATCCAGTGCATAGGACCATTGCATTCAAAAATGGGAGAAAGCTTAGAGATCACTGAAGTCTAACGTCCTCATTTCACAAATGAGGGAACCAATGTCCAGGAAGGTCACAGAATCAGAGTCGGAACTGGAAGAGATTTTAGAGTCCATATAGTTCAACCTTTTAATTTTGTAGATGAGAAAACTGAGTCCCAGGGAAAGAAAGGAACGTCACACAGATAGCAAATCTCAGAGCTCAGATTCTAAGTCCTCTGACTCCAAATTCAGTCCTTTTCTGCTACACCATCCTGAATCCCATTTCCTCAGTCCAACCCCCTCACTCCATAAATGAGGAAAATGTCATCCATAGAGATAAAAGGACTTTTTCCAGCAGAGCCAGTTTGGATAAAGCAGAGAGTAGAACCCAGATCTCCTGACTCTCTATCCCGAAATTTTCCCATTGTATCACATTGTCTCCTCTCAAATTACAGATTTTTTTCCACTTCATAGTGACCTTAAAGTCTAGCCGTACAAATAAAAGGGTCATAAAAATCATAGGTTTTGTAGCTAGAAGGTATTTTACAGGGTATCTGACTTCAAGAGATAAGGCACAGAAACTGGCCAAAGCTTGGGGCAAGAAAAGACCTGAACAAAAGTAGCTCTTAGCTCAGGCTGTTAGGAAGAGAGTCCCCTCAAAGAAGTGTGCATTAACCTAGAGAGTTTCATGACAAGAATATATTATTTTTGAACATGTTATCGTAAGAAAACAGGTAGAGACAAGACAGGGAAGAGAAATAGGGTCTTTTAATCTAGAAATGGACACATGAGTTATTCCAGACATCTACAATCCAGAAAGGAGTGATAACACAGAGGACCACGAGAATGCAGCATCAGTAGAACCCAGGATAAAAGAATCAAAATACAAATGGAGGATAAATTAAGAACGAACCAGGGCAATCTAAAACAATGGAGTGTGGGCTCTTACTGGGCATGTGCGAGGCTTTGCAAATTGCAGCAAACAGCTACTGGAAGTAGGACTACAAGGTTAATATTAAAATGGCATTTGGGGAGATACAAGGGGGAAATGACATTGGCCACAGGATGGGAGCAGAATGGGAAATGGTTTAATGTATGGAAGGACATTACTGGAGAGGGGTTAAGGAAGGAATGTCCTACCCATTGTCCTACCCAAGGCCAATCCCAGAAGCTTTGGCTATAGCAAACTGGGATCTCAATTTTCACATGTGAGCACCCAGAAAAACTTTCCCAGATTCAAGCCACTCACTCTTCACATTAGGATGCACTCAAAGCCATAGTTCATAACCTCCACCGATGTACTCACTTTTACCAGCAATTCAAAGGATATATTAGTTCAAAACAAAAGATATTTAATCAAACAGTACAAACTATGCAACAAGGAAAAATGCTCCACTCCATGTATACAGAGGGTATACTCTCCCCGAGGTTATTATATCATCTATAAAGACAGGTACAATATAGAGATCATGATTGACCAGGAAACCTGCATGAGGTGAACACATATAGGCAATACATGAGATCAGGAAACATTTGCCAAGTGGTACGTGTCAGGAAGCCTTGTGGCCAGGGTGCATTTATTGCCAATGTCCCTCATAACTGCTGACTTTGGGGCAAGGTAAAACTTTATTATCTCCCTACATATGTATACTCAACAAAATATTCTGGGGCAGCTAGGTGGCACAGTGAGTAGATCACCGGCCCTGGAGTCAGGAGGACTTGAGTTCAAACCCAGCCTCAGACACTTGACACACTTACTAGCTGTGACTTTGGGCAAGTGACTTAACCCCAACTGCCCTGCCTTCCCCCCTCCAAAATAAAATAAAATATTCATATAAATTCAGGTTTCCACTGTATTACTGTATGTGCTAAGCACTTTTTATAATTATTATCTCATTTGATCTTCATAACAACCATGAGAGGTAAGTGTTATGAGTATCCCATTTTGCAGTTGAAGAAACGGACAGTATGTATCTGAAGCCAGATTTGAACTCAAGTGTTCCTAACTCTAGGCCCAAAGTTTTGTTTACTGTGCCATGACTTGCCTCATAGAAGTAAGAGGAGTCATACAGCAACACACTTGATTCAACCACCCAGATAAAATCATAGATGACCAGAGAAACTAACTTCCTTAAATAGGTCATGCCATTTGAGCCCAGATCCTCAGACTACAAATCAAGCAATTAATCAGCCACCTTCATTCTCTTTGTTCTTGTTCAGTCATTTCAGTGGTTTGCCATTTCCTTTTCCAGCTCATTTTATAGATGAGGAAACTGAGGCAAACATGGTTAAATGACTTGCGCAGGGTCACAAAGCTAGTAAGTGTCTGAGGCTAGATTTGAACTCAGGAAGATGAGTCTTCCTGATTCCAAGCCCATTGCTCTATTCACCGTGCCACCCAGCCAAGAGGATTTTTAAGCAGGGCTTTCTAACCAAAATTACCTATCCTACCATTTGCCATTAATCCATGATCATTTTATTACTTTGATTCTTAGATGTTTTCACTTTCAAGAGTCTACTACTCAAATGGAATGTCCCCCTAAAAATGTCACTCCTTAAGCTGTTATTAAACAATACTTCATTTGGAGATTAGTACATAAGATTTAAAGGTAAAAGGGATTTTAGTGATCATTTAGACCAACCCCTTCAATTTACAGTTGAAGAAACTGAGGTACAGAGAAGAGAAACAACTTGCCCAAACTCATAGAGGTTGTGAGTTTTAGAGCCATGATTCAAATCTACTTCTGAATCCAAAATCTGGGCTAATTGAGAACAAGATCCTTTTCATTGGACAAGTTAGACAAGAGGATAAGTCCCTAAAAAGGGAAGAAGAGCTAGAAAAGGGAGAACCCTTGGTGAAAGGACCTAAAAAATAAACTTTCTGTATTATACATGCAGAATTTTGCCTGGGCCTGGCCTTATGTATTTTTATCTTTTGAGACAAAATTTAAAATGTGATATCTCTGTATCTATGTTTTAATAACATAGGCTGCTAGATGGTACAGTGGATAGATCACTAGGTCTAGAGTCTAGAGGATCTGAGTTCAAATCCAATGTCAGAAATTTACTAGCTATGTGACCCCAGGCAAGTCACTTAACCTCTCTGTCTGCCTCAGTTTCCTCAACTATAAAATGGGAGTCATAAGAGCACCTACCTCACAGGGTTGTTATGAGGTTCAAATGAGATATCTCTACAGAGCTTAGCAGTGCCTATAATTTAGTGATGACTTAATAAATACTTATCCCATTACCTTTCTCTAATAATCCATTTGGTTTTGGGATTTATTTGGGGTGTGTGAATGTGTGTGTGTGCATGTGCGTGTGCGTGTGCGTGTGTGTGTGAATGTGTGTGCATGTGCGCGCACGCACGCGTGTGTGTGTGTGTGTGTGTGTGTGTGTGTGTGTAGGTACCAAGAAATAGAGACCTGGGCCCTAGTTCGGCTAGTGACTTTAGTTGTGATCCTTGCAAAGTCACTTTCCCTCTCAGGCTTTAGTTTCTTCATCTGTAAAATGGAGGGGTTGGACTCCAAATCTCACGGTCCTATGACCAGTCAGGGACTTCTTAGATGTAATAGGAACCCGGGCAATTAAGCTCCACCCCCAGAGCATGCACATCATTCTCTCCCTGCTGCCAGCCACATGTGATATGAGTCATGGAACCTGCTTCCAGAACAGGCATGATGATGTGAATCAAAGGGCCAGCTCTCTGATTTAGCTTCAAAAGATCAGAATGGTGAGCTACGAAAGGTCCTAGAGTCAGAGTGCATGGCAGATTTTTCAGCAAGCCCAGGGAGTGAGGAACGAAGTCAGGTGCTACGTGCTTGACCCAGCTTAGATCAAAAGTGTTCAAGAGGGAGTAAAAGCAAATCTTCCATCCACTGCGCTAAATTCAGAAGTATACAGTACACAAAAGCTATGTAGAAATTGCTTTCAGTTTGAGCCCACTCGCACCAGGTGATTTAGGAGAGAGTGGGCTTCCCGTTGTGTGGAAATGTTTGCATTCCTGCTCTTGCTATATGTTTTCAGCAAATAAACTTTTGTAAAATCTAACTGATTTTATTTAGCTTAATGAAACTGGAGCACTAGTCCCTGACAGCTGACATTGGGAAGAACGCACCAGAAGGGGAGCACGAGCTGATAGCATCAGAAAAGAGATGCCTTCAATACCTCAAGGGATATCCCCAGAACCTGTGGGACACTGCCCATAAGTGAAAGGGGTATTGGGATATGGACATTAAGAGCTTACAGAGACTACATTAGCAATAATAAGACTTCAATCAAAAAAAGGGCACAAAACATTTCTGACAATCTAATTGGTGAGCTATAGTGTTGATCAAGCCCAAGCTTCGGAGATGGTATCTGTTCAGTTAATTAAGGCCACTTCTTGGCAAAATGATATGGTGGACATTTTTCCTTCTGTGCTCCTACTTCTTTCCCCATCTCTCTCTCATCTCCTGGACTTCTCCCCCAGTGTCCAAACATCCAGTGTCCTCCTTCTTCCTACGTCTCCCCATAGTAATCACCCTGGCCAGGCCAACCACCCACATGCACCACAACTAAACCTCTCTTTGCCTATCTCTGTTAAACCTCTAATTGTCCCACTCTGTTCCCATAGTATTTTTTTTTAGTTCATTAATGCGAATGAATTTCTAATAGAATTTCAGATAGTGAAAGGGAGCAATTTAAGGGATAGAGGGATGCCATGTTAACTACTGCCTTATCAGGGGAGGACTAAGATCAGCCATGTACTAACACACAGCAATAGCATTAATTATCATTTTCATGGGTGTAGTGATTTACGGTTTATAAAGCACTTTTATATATGTTGTCTCATTTACTCATGTAATACAAATATTCATAGCTCCATCTTACAGATAAGGAAACAGGCTTCGTGATTTGCCCCAAGTCACCAAGCTAAGAAATAGAGGATTTAGAGCTTAAATTCTTTTGTTTTGACCATAGGTCCAGGTCTCTTTCCATTATACCACACTTATAATTTCATATCTTATTACTAATGAAAGCTTTTCTAAGATTGCAAAAGTCCACTCCTCTCTTGTGAGACTAGAAAAAAATTCCCTACTGCCTGCTTTCATTGACACATTTCTTTTGCAACAATATCTCTTAACTAAAACCCAGCATCTGAAAGAAGGCCTTGCTAACACAGGGACAGAAGTGAGAACAAGGTGATACCCAAACCAAAAGTTGATTTTTTGTTTTCATTTGGGGGGGTAGGTCTCTAGTTTTATCTGTTTGGTAGAAATTTCAGTGTGGAAATTCCCTCAGCTGATGCATATCAATAACTTCTCTGTAACTTATATTAGAGAGCTGCCTAAGACCCTGAGAGGTTGCATGATTGCCCATGGTCACACATACCAGAGGTATAATTTAAACCAGGTTCCAGGGCCTGACTTCTATCCACTTGGTAATGCTTCCCCTCTGTTGCTTTCATAAAGCAAATAGAATATGGGAAATATCTGTCATTTCTTCAGTATAATGTAGGAACTTCTTCTACCAATAGAGACTATCCATCCATGACTTAAAACTGTATCAGAGAACACTCATAATAAATACTTCACGCACACACACAAAAGATATTTGAGTGAAAAGAAGTGGGGGTGAGGAGGAAAGGAAATTTTAACATATAATAACTTAACCATAGACTCAGAGGATCTAAGCCTGGAAGGAATCTTAGAAGACATCTAGATATATTCCCTTATTTTGGAGAGGAGGAAAATCAGGTTCTTAAAGGAGAAATGACTGACCTAGGGTCACACAGATAGTCTGTAGTAGATTCTAACTCTTTGGACTCCAAATCTAGGTGAGAGAAGTTTACGGTACAAGTCCTACTATTATCAGTCTACAGTCTCATCGACCCAAGAATGACTCCATCTTTGGTGTCTCTACAATGGCTTTATCAGTGATTCTAATCTCTCCTCATACCACAGTGGTAGCACAATTTAAACAGCCCCTAAACGACAGCAGAGAAGCAATTCAGACATAACCATTTTCCATACGCTTATTAAGCAATAAGACACAACCGGGCATGAATTATTATGTAATAATTCATGCCTAGAAGCAATTTTAGACACAAAGTCGAAAGATTCATCATTACCATATATCCCATTGTATTTTTCTTTTTCACACGATAAAAAATCATGCCTAAACCTCCTAAAAAACCATCATAGTTACATCAAGAAGGAGATTGGGACATCAACTCAGACAGTTTAGACCAAGCCAGCTGCTCAGAGGGGAGAAAATGTCAGTGAGTTCTTTAATTTTGAGATTGAGTTCAATTAAGAGGAGATGATAATAGATTTTCTATTTCTTCCCCTTCCCTCATTTGGTCTTGGGGAGGATGGCAGAAATAGATTTTCACTGTGGAAATCCAATGGGTGGAATATTCCAGGATTAAGGATTTTTAGAATCCTGAACTCATAGAGTTTAGTTCAGCAGGCAAATTAATCAGCAAGGGGCGACTCTTTGCCCAATAGCACGTAGTGCTTTGCTGATTGAGCTTTAATTAAAGTTTGAATTCAACTAAACTTGTCCCAATGATCTGAGACTTAGAGATCACTAATTCATCCTCACCAATAATTAAATATAGACAGCTGGACATACTAAGCAATTGATAATGGCTTAGAAGCTAGTCAATTTTGAGAACAGTTTCAGCAACCTGGGGATGAATTTTTCATTGCTTTATCTGAAATTGTAGCACTAAGAGCACCCCTCAATTGTGGGCCCCTCCAATGTTCAAGGTACTCTGTGGATCCACATCCACTCAAAACCATAGTATATGAACTCCTGCAGATACATTTTTACTTTTACTAGTTAGACAGAATGCACAATTAGTTTGAAACAACAGAATTTCATGAAATATAGTAAGAAATGTAGTCCCATAAACCTGGGCACATTCCAATAAATATATAAACTGTCAGTGGGAAGAGTGAACTCACACATAGGTATCTACTTGGGGGCCAAGAATATACACTCATAGATAAGAACAGTTCATGCTTCCAGTGCTACGATGTCTACTGGTGATGTCATCATATGGTTCTGTGCTGGGCTCACTCTCCAACAAGTCTCCACTGTTCCTTGATAGGAAGCATATAGTGTTTCTGCTGTAATCCTCTGGGAAGGCTTATCATTCTCTCTGTCTTTCTACCACGAGGCTGCTGTACCTACTTCCCCACGTACAGGGCTTAGCTACTTCAGCTGAGATCATAGTGCCTCCTGACATCAGCTCTATCATCTCTTTTGGTTTATAGGCCACAGAATAATTTTCAGCTTTTTTAGTGATAGAGGCAGGACTTCACTTAGCCAATGATTCAGGAAAAGTCTCAGTTATATTGTGTCTTTCTCTCCGTAAAGTGAAAGATCTGTCAGCTCCAAGAGTATTAGTGGCTAAACTTTTGGGATATAGGCTACCCTTCTAGCTAATTAGAGTCCACAGGGATTTAGCCTGTCTTTTGAAATGACATCCTCTGGTTGCAAGATCAAAGTCCCTGTCCCAAGCCTCTATCTGACTTAGGGTTAGGAAGTCCCCTGGAAGTGTAGCAAATTCCTGATTGTCAACCTGCATTCCCCTTCAAACAATTTAAAGAGTCTGCATGCCAACAAACTACAAAGGGCTATGTGGGTTTGAGGCCCCACAACTTCCCTCAGCCTTCAAGATCTTTTGTGCCTGCCACGTAAATAAATTGGTAGCAGCAGACAGAACAAAAAACCTAACTGAAAAACTGTCATTGTCACCCTCCACCTCAAACCCTTTGCTCCAAATTCCTGTCTTTCACATGCAAATATGGTCAGCAACAAACCTCCTAGGCTTTGACCCACTCAGTAAAGTGAACCATTTGCCTTGGTTCAAAAAGCATAAAATCTCAGTGCTGGAAGAGACCTCAGAGCTCTACTAATTCAACCCCTACCTGAAATATTTGTCCCTCTGCAACATCCCTGAGGAATGGTCATTCAGCTCCTGCTTGATGACCTCCTTTTCTGGAGAACTCACTACCTCCTGGGGCAGCCCATTCCAATTTTGAACAGATCTAATCATTAGGAAGTTGGTGCTTATATTGAGCCAAAAATCTGTCTCCCTGTAATTTATACCCATGGGTCCCAGTTCTGCCAAGCACTACAAGTCTAATGGTTTTTCCACATGACAGTCTTTCAAATACTTGAAGACAGTAATCAAGGCTCCTCTCCCCCTCCCCCCTCCACCCACTACCACCAACTCTTCTCAGTCTAGGGTTTTCATCACAGATGATATTTATTAAATAATTGACATGCTAGAAAACAATGACTGAGTAGCAGAGTGCGGTAGAAAGACCAGCAGACCAAGAGAGGCAGAAAGCCCAATGCTCTCGAATAGGTTAGACAAGTCCCTTCTCTCAGGCCTCAGTTTCTTCCTCAGTAAAACAAAGATCTCTTTTAGCTTTAAATTTCTGTGATTCAGGAATTTATTTCTATACCTATAAGGTGCAGAGCATGTACCAGCCACTATAAAAAGGGTGGCAAAGGAAGCAGAAAGAGGGAATAAGAGTAACAGCTAACATTTACAGAGTACTTACTACAGGCCAGGCACTGTGCTCAGTGCTTTGCAATTGTCATCTCCTGTGATCCTCACAATAAGTCTAGCAGATAAATGCTACCACTATCCTCACTTTTGCCATTAAGGAAACTGAGGCAAAAGAGGTTACATGACTTGTCTAGGGTCACAAAGCTAGTAGTATCTGAGGCCAAATCGGAACCAGATCTTCCTGACTCCAAGCCTAGGATTCTATCTGCAGCACCGCCTAGCTGCCCTAACCTAGGTAACCAAGGGGTTTATGATCATATTAGGGTGTGTGTATTGGAGAGAGGTACAGGAGAACCAGACAAACAGAAACAATGGTAAAGTCAAAATCATATGCAATGATATCTCAATAAAAAGTTCTTCTGGGAAACAGTCACCTTTGTAATGAAGGCGGTGTTTAAAATCAGCATCAATTATGGAAAGCGGGGTTATTAGGCAGATGGCAGTTCTTTCATGAATGGAGATGTTAGGCTTCTATAATCTTGTTAATATATTTAATTGATCATCTTAAGGGATTTTATGTACTTCTTTAAAACTTCAGTGGATCTATGTATGATCACGCCATTGTGAGCACTGAGTCATCAGAAGAGATCACAAGGCACCCCGTGGGATTCTTATCAATATCCTGTAGGTGGACACTAATGGTGCCGTGGAAGGAAACTGGATTTTTAGTCCAAGGGACTGGGTTCAAATCTCAGCTCCATCACAAGTCATTTAATCTCTTTGGGCCTCAACTTTCTAATGAGGAAGTTATACTAGATGGTTCCTAATGTTCCCTCCTGCTCTAAATCTATGACCTGTAAGTCCTCTAGAGAGAGGCAGTGTGGCAGAGTAGAAAGCACGCTGGATTTGGAGGCAGAAAATCTAGGCTCAAAGTCCAGTTTTGACCCTTGCAACCTACAACTGTATGACCTAAGTTCAATTCAACAAGCATTTGCTAAGTACCCGCTATATGCAATGCACTATGCTAGGGATGTAAAGTCAAAAATGAAACTATATCCACCATCAAAAAGCTTAAATTCTCCCGGGAGAGTGGGAGCAGAAATCCTTAGGTAAATCACTTACCTTAGTTACAATCGTATGAGTGTCTTGAACTAGGGGACCTCTGCAATCCTCTTCAGCTCTACATATGATACATACACTGGTGGTGTTCCTTTAGTTCTTCTAATCTCCCATAGATATCAGTGAAATAATCATCCCTGCATCTGTTTTCCCTGGCTCTCATTCATGAATGGAACATATATATTCTGGATATTAACTTTCACGTACAAGTCATCACTGTTAATATGCCATGGACTACCTGTGCCCACCATAAGTCTTCCCATTGAATTCTGGGTCACTTAACAGTTTTGATTTTTCTATGACTGATTGGTGGTTTAAGAAAAAAAAAGATGAGTTTCTTTGTCAGGAATTGGTTTGACATCATTGAAAAAGCTGCAATTTTTCCTAAATGCAACCGAAGCTATTCTCTTCCTCTTGTTTGATTCTAGGCTCACGATGTTATCCATTTGAATGAATAAATGAGTGAATGAATGAATGTAAAAAGCATGTATTAAGCACTTACTCTATGCCATACACTGTGTTGAGCACCAGGAATACAAATACTAAATCAAAGACAGTTCCTGTCCTCAAGGAGCTTACATTCCGATGGAGGAAAATGCACGTATAGGGCAATGGTGGCCGGAGAGGGATACTTTGGTTTGGAAAGCTACAGGAATGATGAGTTTAGCTATAGGGGAGTAGCTTGATGTACCCTTTTCAGAAACAATGACAGAGTTGATTTGATTATGGTTTTATAACTAGAAAGCTGGAGGTTTGGGGGGTGGGGAGAGGAGGAGAGAGTAGCTGTCCAGAAATTGGCCAGGGAGTTGTATGGCTGGAGCTTGGGTGACTGGGGCAACTACCATTCAGAGCAGCAGGACCCCAACGTGGGAGTTCCTGGTTTAAGTTCTCCATAGGGCATGGCTTCTTGTGTCAGTGATATGGTGGCTGTCAAGGAAATAGGGAGACAAATTCATGTGCAACATTCGTAGGGTAATTTCTGGGCAAGCCTCATTCCTTGAAATCTTGGGAAAAGGCCACAGAACTTGCACCACATCTGAGTTCAGCCTGAGAGGGCCCAAACACTAGGTAGTTACTGGCCCAGACCCTGTTCTTAAACTCTTCCCCGTGTAAAATCATCTATTTTTCAAGATATAACACAATACAGATTCTAGCACCCTTGTCGTTGCCCCCTACTAACTCTACCCAATCCAAATGCCACCTTTCCACCCATTCACCCACTCATCCCAATGTTGTCCAATCCCCCTCCACTACAGAATCCAGAAAATCAGGACTCTAATCAATTGGCACTTTTTAGATAGCAATCCCCTAATCTCTGTGGTTCAGTTTCCTTCTGTCCTCACCGTGACCTCCAATCCCCAGTCCAAGAACCCCACTCTGGTCTCACTATCCTCTCTTCACAGTCTTGACCCTACAATTGGCCAGTTCAACTATGCACTGTCCTCTACCCTTGAATTTCTTGCTCCCTATTCTATCATTGCTTGTGCCTTGTCAAAACTTAGCCTTTGGTTAATGTGCCCTACACCTCCTCCCTTTTTCTGCTCCTATTTTGCACACTGTCACCAGTGGAGGAAGTCACGCCACCTAGTTCGACGCATTCCTAATTCGTGCTTTCTAATTTCAATTGGACCCTCATTGCTGTGGCATAATCATTTTATTATTCTCTGCTTGACTCTATCATACTTCTTGTGGTAGCTATTTCAAATCTTTTCCTCCCTCCTCAAGTTACCAGTGCCTCTATAACTCTTTCTCTTAGCTTAAGCCCTTGCCTCCTACTTTACTAGGAAAATCAAGGCCATTCATGATGAGTTCTTCTCAGTCCGCCATCTAACCTATCAAAATTCTGCACCTTCAGCCATCCTCTCTTCATCCAGGTATAACTTGATCCTGTATTTTTCACCATTTTCTCTCATCTTTATTCCTTCCCTATCTACTGTTACCTTCTCTGCTGCCTACCTGAATGCACACATCTCTCCCCTCCTTAAAAGCCTTCACTTGACCTTCCAATACTCTCCAGCTACCCTTGTACATCTTCTACCTCTCCTCCCTTTCACTGCCAAATTTCTAGAATTGGTAGTATATTTGCTGACTCTACTTCCTGTCACCTTCCTCATCAGTTTTGAGACTGGGTCTCTATCTCTCCCAAGCTGGAAATGCAACATCCATTTGTGGGCTCATACCTAGTCCTGGTCAACAAAAAAGCTTTGATCTGCTCTGTTTTTTTATACTTGAGCCAGTTCACCCCTCCCAGGTACTCACCAAATCTGTGCCAGTATGCCAGATTGGATTTATTGCCCTACTGCAGTTTTAATGCCTTCTTTCCCTACTGCATCTCAGAACCCCAGTGGATCTGCCAGCCTCAGCCTTCCTAGCAGCAGAGACTACAGGTATATGCTGCTACATGCAGTTTCTAACTCACTTCTTAATCCCTTGGAATCTGGCTTCTCAGATGACTATGGAAACAGTTCTTTCAAAGAGTACCTAGGATTGCTTAATTTCCTCCTCTGCTACTCTGACCAACTCTGCAACCTTGAGGAGGAGCACATCTACAGTGAAGTCTCCAGTATGGATGTATTGTTTTAACCGATTTAATGTCTTTGTAGATTGGGGATAGGGTCTGGTATAAGGAAATTCCATTGGTACAAGGACCTCTCAGGTGAAGAAAATACCTCTAGCAATGTAGATCAGTACCATCTCTGCCACTACCAGTCTTAGGCAGTTACCCACTGAAAAAAATAAATGATGGGCCCAATGCCACATAGCTAGTATGTTTCAGAGGTAGGACTTAAACTCAGGTCTTACTGGCTCTGAGGCCAGTGACTATCCACTACACCACTGTTAGGTTGTTGGGTTTGGTTTTTAAATTAAATGTTAAAATTCATTGTAATATTTATCTCTAATGTTCTCAGGAACATGTAATGTTCACAAGTCGCAGAGGGCCAAAAATTAGTGACTATGGCCGACCTTTCTGAGGCCCTAAGAAGCTAAGTGTCTTGCCTAGCATCACAAAGATAGTATCATAGGAAGTCAGGATTCAAACCCATTTTGCTTGACACCAAATTCAGTACCTTTTCTACTTTAAGTTATAGTGAAGAGTCCTTTCAGGTTTGGGTTAGACTTGATGAATGTTGAGTTCTGTTGTAACCCTTAAGTCTATGATTTTTATTCATTCCAATAAACAGTATTTTATTACTCTTATCCCCATGTATTATATAACTGCTTCATACTGTAACTACCCACACCCTAAGATCAGCAATGCCTTAACAATGCCTACTCCACTGCTTACCAACCAGAGACTTTGCTGCTTTCAATTTTAGCTAAATTATTCTTGCTCCCACTTCAGTATGAGGTCATATGATAAATACTCTCTGGCTTAAAGGGGATAATATTTAGTGCAGGGATTCTTAGCTTGTGGTCTTGAGAGAGATTTCAAGGGGGTCTGTAAATTTGGATGAGAAAAAAATTTCACTTTAATTTTAGTATAACTGGTTTCCTTTGTAGAGTCCTGAAAGTAATTAACAACTCTGGATGGCTGTGAACCCTCTTTGACCTAGATACACAACTGTGGCCTCATATTTAACTCACATTTATATGGCGCTTACATGCTTTTGTCACAACTCATTGATAGAGGTAGTGATAATGGCACAACTGTCATTGTCTCCATGTTATAGATGAGGAAATATCCAGGAGGATAGCCATCATCAATAAAATCCCATGGCCTCAGATGTCTATACACAAAAGCACAATGTATAAGTAATAAATAGGGAGACCTAGAGATCCTGAGGAAAGGAGGTATATTTCCTTGGATCATAGATGTTGAGGAAGAAGGACTTCAGAGACCATCTAGTCCAATCCTCTCATCCTGACAGGTTGGTATTCATCCCAGGTATATGGCTCCAAAAGGGCATATCTTATTCAAGAGAAATACAACAGATAAAGTGCCATCGTGGGAGTTTGGGGAGATGGAATGGTACTCTATGTTAATGGTGCTGTCATGTGAGGAAATCTAGGAACTGGACAGGGGAAATGTGGTGCTGTGTATGTGGGTGAAAATCAATAGAGGAAGAAACACAGATGCTACTACTGGGGAGTATTTTATAGACTACCTGGACAGAAGGAGGAATTATCGAGGAGACTGGGAAACAGATAACAAACCTGGCACAGAAGAAACATGAGATTGTTGTGATGGGGGACTTTAACTCTGTGGACATCTGTCGGAGCTCTCTCTCGGTGCCAAAAAAGAGCAGCTGAGAAATTTGTGACTTGTCTTAATGATAATTTTATCCTTCACAAGGTGGAGGAAATGACAAGGAGAGCTGGTTTTAGGAACCTGAATCTGGAAAACAAGTTGGAACTGGTTTCTGAAATAGAAATGACAGGAACGTTGCTAGCAAGTGCGGCATAATGGATAGAGTGCTAGACTTGAAATTAGGAAGACCTGGGTTCAAAACATACTCTGATACTAATCAGCTGTATGACCTTGGACAAGTGATTTAACCTATCTGAGCTACAGTCACCACTTCTGTAAAATGGGAATAATATAGTTATACTAGCTACTTCACAGGGTTGCTATAGAGCTCAGATGAGATGCTGTATAGTGAGTGCTTTGCAAAATCGGAATGCATCATATGCATGTCAGATATTAACATGATAGAGAGAGAAAGGAAGGCGAGAAATAGCCTTGTATACCACCAAAATTTTCTGAGAGGGAGTTTCAAATAATTTAGAGAAAGGAGAGATAAGATCCATTCACCCAATATTCTATAAGGGAAGTTAACACAAGAGGGGAGGGAAGCTATTAAGAATGAAATTCTAAAGACACAGACAGAAATTATTCAGATAAAGACAAAAAAACCAGTGCAGCCAAGTGGATAGGGCAGTAGAGCTGGAGTCAGGAAGGCCTGAATTCAAATTCCACCTCAGATATTTGCTACATATGTAACTCTGGACAAGTTGCTTAACCCCTCCATACCTCAATTTCTTCATAAATAAACTTAGAGTGTTGGATATGATGGCTTCTACATTGTTTAACCCCTCAGTGCTTCAGTTTTCTCATAAGTAAAATTAAAGGGTTGGATGTGAGAGCCTGCAAGGCTCCTTCTAGCTCTAAATTGAAGGGAAGAGCTATTTAAAGAGATAAATCCAGATATATAAGGAACCCACACACAAATCCAGATTTTTTTAGAGGCACATATATAAGACGAAAGTAAAGGTGACCATCTGGGTATGAATGCAAAAGAAGAATGTAGTTCTCTCATATGATGAAGATAAGGAGTGCTGAAGCCCAGAGTGAATGGAGTCTGGCAATGAATAATACTACAGGAAGAAGAAGGATGTGACAGAGCCCCTGCTTGGAGTTTGAGGGATGATGACAGAAAACAATGAGGAGGCTAAACTACTTTCATTCTTACTTCACATGAAATCTAAAGGAAAGAACAAAGATTAACATAGAGTTAATGAATGATTAACATACAGTTGAACCCAGGATAAGGGGAAAATTGGTCTTGTAGACCAAGAGTCAAGATCAGGAATGTGAAAGGATATGGTTTGGGACAGTGGTTGGGACGGTGGTTTGACATATTTTATACTAGTTTTCTTTGTTACTTCCTATTTTAGGTAAATTATTCTTAGTCCTACTTCAGTATGAAGTCACATGCTAAATGCTATATGGCTTAAAGGAGGGAAGATTTAGGGCAGGGGTTCTTAACCTGGGGTGCTTGGATAAATTTCAAGGGGTCTATAAATCAGGATGAGAATAAAAATTGTTTTAATTTTAATATAACTGGTTTCCTTTGTAATCCTATATATTTCAACATTTTTTTAAAATCCATAAGTTTCACCAGACTGCCAAAAGGGCCCATGATACAAAAGGAAAGGTAAAAAAAAACTCCTGATTTAGTGGGTAGGCGATCATGAGCTTTACTATAAATAGCTCTGGACTCAAATAAGGTTTTAAAAGATCAGAAATAGCTAGTTAATTAGAATACCTAGGGAATTAGAAGTACTAGTTATTAGTTGTATTAATACTAGAGTAGTAGCTGGGAGACATAATTGTTAAGCCATTGTTCCAGAGAAGGGGAGTGGTATCCCAAGAATAGAGATGGATGTACTAAGTGGCCTAAGATAAGCATCTCACCTGATAGGGTGCAAATTGCTTTGTGTCAATTCCCAGTGGCGATGTCAGCCCCTAATGTCACAAAAGGCTAATGATTTGGAGTTCATTCTTCATTCCCAAACTTAATGCCTTCTCATCAATTTATTTAATTATTTATTTTTTTCTTATCGATGTGGGCCATTCCCTCCACTCTTACAGACTTCAGCCCATTCATGCCTTCTTCTCTTGTATGATTCTTGTTCAAGCCTTTCATGTATTCACCACAGAAAATCTGCCTGATGCCCTGGCATGAGCTATTCATTTATTGTTCCTATTTCTCTTTATATGACCAGCCCAATTCCCTTGCTCATTATATATATGCCCAGGATGATCTCCTTTACACAATTTCTCAAGGTAAAGCTATCATTGGTAATATAGTAATTCCCTTCCCCTTTCAGATGAACAACTTACAGTCTCAGCTGGCTGGCGAAACTTAGCTGGCTGGGAAACTGATAACCTAAGTGATCCCCCATAATCATACAGTATTTGTCAGAGTCAAAACTTGAACCTGAGTTCAAGTCTTCCTGAGTCTCCCTGATTTCAAAGCTAACTCTCTATGCACAATGAACTATATGCACCATGTCACATTGCATCTCGGCCAGGAGAATAGTGATCATGAAAAAATGAGCTTTTTTCCAACAGGGAGAAATACAGGGCATTGAAAGCACCACACAATTTTCACATTCAATCCAGTCTGCTTTCCTTCCTTGTCCTATTCAAATCTAGGCCTAACTCACAGTCCATCTATAGTATCTTTCATAGGAGTTCATAAGATGTGAGACTGATTGGGACTTTAGATATCATTTATTACAATTCCCTCATTTTATATAAAAGGATACTGAGGCTCAGAAACTTATCTCAGGTCACACAGCTGGTAATTGGCAGGGGCATTCCAAGATATACACACTGCTGGACTAATTCAAAGGAGGAAAGTTTCTGAAAGAAGGGAAAAGATCAAGAATGGTACTAATCTACATGGAGTCCTTTTAACTCAGAAAAAGTTTAAAAAATATACTTTGATAAGTTTGGAACAGTCTTCTGAGTGAAAGCTGACCAGAAATTTCCAAAGATTCTTGGAAATCTTAAGGAGTCACTTGGGTTATGAATGACAGTCAGCAAGTATTTATTAAGTACTATATGCCAGGAACTTTACTAAGAAGAAATATAAAAAAGCCAAAAAAAACAATATCTCCCCTCAAGATATTTAGAGTCTAATGAGGCTGATGACATATAAATAACTAGGTACACACAAGATTTTTTTTTAAAGTATACGTAAGGTCATCTGAAAGGAGGAGTCACTAACAGCTAGGAAAAACCAGGAAAGACCTCCTACAGAAGGTAAAATATACTGCAAATGGAATGAGACCCAATCCCTCTTCCTTCTCTCCCTACAACATTCCTACCTTCAATAAAAGCCCCAGAACAAATAGCAACTTGTTGTGATAGTCCAGACATCTATAGTTCTAGGAATCCCACTGTGAATTTACACTCTAGAATCCTTTGTGTCATTTCTATGGAAGCAGGAACCAAAGTAGGCATGTTTTGGCCTATATAAATCTGAATTATTGTTGTTGTCAGTATCATTGTTCTCTTCTTCTGTCCAACAGTGAGTGGTCATGATTATGATCCTATATGCCTATGAACTGTAATTCTCATTTAAAATCTTAAATTGAGTGAGTAGATCATTTCACATGGTATCTGATGGCTTTGTCTTTTCACTTTCCTCAAATATTAACAATTACAAGGTGACATTCACCTCCCCTCACCTCCTAATTGAGTAGAGAGATGGGGAGGAGGAAAGAATTGATCCAGATGCCAAGTTCCCTCAACCCTAATGCACATGGGATTACCCATTACCCCCCAAAGAAGAGATCTAGCAGACAGCAGACAGAACCTCCAGACATCCTAAGGGACTTCCTCAACCCATTACCCTCTCTCCCCAACAGACTTATCCCTGGATAAGCTAATGATGGCCCCAGGCCAGCCAGAGGGAGGCTTCATAAGAGATCAGGAGGGAGCTGATTACACAACCGGCAGCTGAGTTCCATGGGGTCCAGCTTGCTCTTGGGGCCAGGATGTGAGGGAGGTGGATTTCATTAGTTGCCATTGAGAAAACTGATGATAGCATAGAAACTTGGATTGGGAATTATGTCATAAAAGCAGAAAAGGGCACTTCTCCCTTCTACTGAGGTTACCTTGTATTAAATTAAAACCCTGGGCTCAAGTGTGAGACATAAACCCAGTAAACAAGGTAAAAGCTAGACTCCCATACTTATCCAACAGTCATCAACAAAATCCATGTGAGATACGAAAGAAAAAAGGAAAATACAAACCTTTCTGGGTTTTAAAGTTCAAAGTATCATTAGTCTTATTTTAAAATCATGCATTTTTCCAAAGTATCTAAATGTGAGATCATTTCTCAGTTGGACAAGAATAATCCCATCTTTTAGTTGAAATGACCATCCACAACAGTGAAGTTTACGATGCTGATGGCTGTTCAAATGGCATTTGCCATAACACAGGTCACTGAAAAATGAACCATCTCCCTTTCCCAAACCATTCCTGTTCCCTTCCTACCCTGCCACCCCAAGTACACAAAGGATCCTTGAAGCCATTTTCTTTTCTCTGGGCTTCAGTTAAGAGAAAGTTCTGCTTGTTTTGTTTTTAAAATGAAGGAAGCAATCCAGGGAGGAAACATGGATGAGAAGCAAGGAATTGTCTCACACAAAACAAGAGGCAATGTGATGTTGTGGAAGGAGCACTAGACTAGAGTCAGGGGATCTGAGTCAGAGTCTAGGCCTGTGGGTTAGTGTCCCTGCATTGTCTCTTCAGTGTAGTCCATCCTTCACTCAACTGACAAACTGAGGCTCCTAAAGCATGAGTCTGATCACGTCACCCCTTACATAATAATAATAATCATAATAATGACTAGTATTTATATAGCATTTTAAGATTTGCTAAGTGGTTTAAATATTAATTCATTTGATACTTAAAATAACTTCATGAAGTAGATGCTATTATTATCCCCATTTTACAGATAAGAAAACTGAGGCAGACAGAGGCCGAGTAACCTGCCCAGGGTCACCTAGCTAGTAAGTGTCTGAGGCTGGATTTGAACTCAAGCCTCCATGATTCCAAGTTTCATGATTTTTCTGCTGAACCACCATTCTCCTTTTAACTCTATGTCTGTCGTTCTAGACATCAAAACCATGTTTTCTATACATGCTGCATCCTAGAACTTCCCTCAGTATCTGGGGCCTCTTTGCCCTGGAACGGCCTACCAATCAATCAATAAACATTTATTTAGCAGCTACTATGAGCCAGGCACTGTGCTACCAGCCCTGTGGTGTGTTCAAACTGGAATACTACTCCACAGTGCCTGCCCCCTTACTGTCATTGGTGAGAATCCTCTGGGAGCTTCCATTTTCAGGAAAATTGCAGGCTATCTTAATCCAATCCAATTCAAGAAACATATGTTAAGCATCTACTATGTGCTAAGTGCTAGAGATACAATTAAAAGACAGTTCTTTCCTGACAGGCATTCCTATCCTGTCTTCCTTCTCCCTGGACCTATTCCAGTGGCTCCCTATCACCTCCAGGATCAAATATGAAAAGCTCTGTTTGTCATTCAAAGTCTTTAATGTCCCCTTCCTACCTTTCCAGGTTTCTTACACCTCACTCTGCCTCAACCCCCATTCCCAGGTACTCTGTCTTTTGCCTTTCTTTTGTACTCCACCATTTGGCATGGTATAGAGTAAGTGCTTAATAAATGCTTGTTGACTGACTAATGAGGAAGAAGCCCCTAGCTTGAGAAAAAGTCATTCTGTTTTTGGACACTAATTGTTAAGAAGGTTTTCCTCAGCTAGTGTCTAAATGTGCCTGCAATTTCTCCATATTACTACCAGTTCTGTTCATTGAGGCCAAGCAGAAGTCTAATGATTCCTCTTCCACAGGACAACCCATCTAACATGCAAAGATATTTTCAGTCAGGAAAGAGTTCCTGAAAGTCATCTGTTGTAATGTGGTTTGAGGACACTGTTTGATCCTACAGAATACAACTAAGATCAAAGGGTACAAGTTTTAAGAGGGCAGCTTTATCCCCCTCCGCCCACTAAGGGAAGATTCCAGTTTGATAGAAGGAAGATCTTCCCATAATTAGAACTGTCCCAAACGGAAATGGGCTGAACAGGAATCACCTCTGCAATAGTACAGGCTGTGCTGGAAAATGCTGGTTACACAGCCTTTGCTAGAAGATAATGGGATACGGTAAAAAGACCTGTGTTCAGTAAAAAGACTTGTGTTAGAGTTCTACCTCTGACTTCATGTGACCTTGGGCGAGTCGTTGAACTTCTTTGGCCTCAGTTTCCTCATCTGTAAAATGAGGAGGTTGCACTAGACAGTTTCTATGATTCTACACTGTCCTCTCATCTCCACTGATAGGCACCTTATCACCTTTTTTTTGTAGCCCTTTCCAGCTCTGGACAGCTCCAATTATTAGGAAGTTTTCTCTTAAACTCACACTGAAATCTTCCTCTCTGCAACTATTCACCATCGATCCTAGTTCTGCCTCTGGGGCCAAAGCAGAACAAGGCAAACCCTTCTTTTATCTGACAGCAGCTTCAAACACGTGAAGACAACTATGCTCTGAGGATCCTCTGGGTTTAATTCCCAGTCAGGTGTACGTATAGACCCAGGTCAGTGATGCATCCTACAGGACTAAGCCCAAAGAGACAGCCTCCTGACAAAGCGAAGACTTGTTCTCGACCCTCGAAGGGTTCACTCTAGAAACATTTACATATTCCAGAACTCCAGATGCTTTCACAAATTGTACACCCTAGGGCATAGAGTTTCCTTTTGATCCCTTTAGAACCTGTTATTTTGTTACATTTCATCCCGGGCAACCCGACCCACCTCTCCCAGTTAGGGCTTTGCCTACAAAGAATCGAAAAGCTAAACCCCACTGTTTGTTCAGTCTTTGGTTCCCACCCTCCTCTTCAAATCCTTCAGTTCCTTCTCTGTCACACCTCCAAGGACCCAATGAGATTTTCACATCAATTAAGGAACTTGACAGCCAGTTTGACTAACACCCAATTAGGACTTCAAAAGCAGTTAGAACAAACAAACCTCCAACCTGTTTTTACTGAGGGTCCTTCTTTTTAAAACCAAGAAGAGGGGGGGAAAGTAGAAAATATGGTTAAAGAGACTTTAACATTACCCCTTGGCAATGTGAATTCACAGCAAGCATAAAAGTATAATTCAGGAAGCAGAGATAATGCTGAAAAATGGTGAGCACAGGCCCCTTTCAGTTTAAGAACAACTATTACGATCTGTATCTTAGAAGGGGGGTTGTAGAGGACAGTTAATCCTAGCCCCCACTTGGAGGCGCTTCCAAGCAAGCCTGTCATGTAGGGAGATTGGGTGCCTAGGCAGAACCTTCTGTTGTGAATTCCTTCTCTCTCTGTTTCTCTGTCTCTTTCTCTCTCTCTGTCTCTCTCCCTCCCTCTGTCTGTCTGTGTGTTTCTGTTTCTCTCTCTCTCTTCCCTTTACACACATACAGAGAGAGAGAGAGAGAGAGAGAGAGAAAGAGAGACAGTCCCTCTCAACTCCCTTTTCCCTCAGAGGCCTAGTTCTCTCTGTTGCTCTGATCTGATATAGTAGAAAGAGCTGGCAATCAAAAGACCTAGGTCCTAGTCTTTACTAACTAGCCATGCAATTCCAAACATTTCTTCTAGCTCTGATAATGGCCAGCTGAGGGTGTGTCTGCCCAGAGAGATATAAGCATTTTAATAAAGACCTTTTAACGACCAAAAATTATTCAGTTTCTGGGAATATGAGATCTCTGGGGGCAGGGGTTTGGGGAAATTTTAACTGGTGAACAAAATTATGAATTTGAGAGGAATAGAGAATGTTTATAGGGCAGCGTAGCAAAAAGAAGAGGTATTTTGGTATAGTAGGACACACGTAGAGTTTAGAGTCAGAAAGCCTAGGTCACATCAAGTGAAATAATATTTGCAAAATGCTTAGCATAGTGCCATATAAATCCTTATACCCTTCTCTTCCTTTCTCTCCCCCCCAGGTACCAGTCCTACTTCTTCCTCATGTTAGGTGTGTGACCTTGGGTAAGTCACTTAGCCACTCTGAGACTATTTCCTCATCTGTAAAATGGGGATAATAATGTTTGCCCTGAAATTGCTTTAGATGAATGTATATGCATGCATGAGAGGTATTTTTATTAATAAGTTAGACACAGTAACCAAATTCCGAAAAAGGAGTACCTCCCATAGGCTGTGGATTTGATCCCTGCCTCCTTCCCCTAGCCTCAGTTAGATAGCCTGCCCATTCCTTATCCTTCCTGGTTTTAGTATACATTATAAATGTAAGGGGGTTTGCTCAATGTTGAAAGGTACCTTGCTTTCTGGTGATGAGGATATGAAGGAAAGGAGGAAGGTGGTATAAAACTGTCTACCAGGTGAGTGATAGACAGGACAATTCTTGGTATTGACCTGGCCCTAGGACAGGCTACATGCCACAGAGTGATGACCTCTTTGCTACCTTACTATAAGTGACCTTGATCTGTGATAAGAATTGGTGACTGCATCAAAAATGTCAGTCAGTAAGTCAACAAGCATTTATTAAGGTGTCATCATCTACGCCGTGGCCCTGTTGCTCTTGCTCACTGTGATCACAAAGATCCACTGTGAACTGCAAAGATTTGGCATCACTCACCACCTGGACCAGATTGAGACTCACATCTTCCGACGTCATCACTTCTACAGGCAGCCCAGGTCACTTTGCAGAACTCTGATTGTTGGAAAGTATTTCCCAACATCAAGCTTAAGTTCTCCTCTTCACGCATTTCACCCATTGTGTCCCTGGCCTGACCTTCTGAGGTAAAATAGAACAAGTTTAATCCCTATTCCATTTGACAGCCCTTTCAAGTACCTGAAAATAGCTATCTTGGACCCCACGAGTTTTCTCTTCTAAGGTTTTCCCGACTTAGAGGCTGGCTCTCTATTGACTACTCCTACACTGTCTGTCACACTTAAAAAAATAAAACAAAACAAAACAAAACAAAATCCAAACTACGTAAAGGGCGCAGTATCAACCAGAGAGTCCCTTTCTGCGTGAACTTTCACCTATGACAGGGCTTGTTGGGAAGATGACACTTCAGCTCAGTAATGACTGGAGGGACCTAGGGAATACTCTAGATAGAACTACACAGGTCCCTTTGGTAGAAGCTTGATCCCCGGGCAGACACAAATCCCCCACTTGCCTCAGGTGACCCCTTGAGCATTAGATGATAGAAACCTCGGGCTGAATGCCCTTTTCTCATTTAAGCTAGTTTATTGAATCAGCAGTCAAAAGCCTTTATTACCATTTGCATAAACAAATATTGAAGATAATGAACCTTTTAAAAATCATTGTAGTACACTCCTTCTTTATACTAGTATACATTAGTGGGTATTCGCTATCTTTAAAGACCAATAGCCTTGGAGAAAGATAGACAGCAGTCATTTTAACTATCAGTCTCTTTCCAGAGATTCTACCCAGGAAAGGACTACCCCTAAGTAATGTGCCCTGAGGGCTATTGAAAGAACCCTTCCCCCACAAAAAAAAATCTTCCTCACTTGCCTGCCATGATGTCAGTAATTATAAAATTAGTCACTTTTGGTATAAGGAAGCCGGAAGTCCCTTGTTAAAATATTAATATATTAAGCAGCCTCAGATATTGTGACCCGGGGTAAGTCAGCCTCCCTGAGCCTCACTTACTTTCCTCAGCTGCAAAGTGAGCATAATCATACCTAGATGGCCAGTTGCTGTGAAGCTCACATAAGACAATGCATGTAAAGCACTTTCTGAACCTTAAGTGAATCATCATCATCAACGTTGTTGTTACTTTTGTTATTTTATTATTCAGAAGGACAATAAGGAAGACATTAATATGATAAATGGATAGACAGAACATTCATTAAGCCTTTATTATATGACAATTACTGTAGTAAGTGCTAGGAAAGCAAACAGAAGCAAGTAAGAAAATCTTTGCCTTCAAGGAGCTTCCACTCTCCTGGGGAAGATACATAAAAGAATGGGGCAGGGATAGGGAGAGATGGAAGACAAGTGGTGTGAAACAAGGGAATTCACAACAAGGCACTGAGTCTATGTTATCTATGTGTCTATTTATCTATCTATCCGTATGTTACAGACAAGCTGAGAAAGAGAATTGTATCTCCATCTGCCTACTGGGCCTCTCCACCTGCATGTCCTATGGGCATCTCAGACTCAGCATATCCAAAAACAGAACTCTGTATCTTTCCTCCATCTCCCCCTCCCCAAAAAAACTCATCTCTCCTCCCAACTTCCCTACTTCTATTAATGCCATCACCACCCTTCCAGTCACCTAAGTTCAGAACTTCAGAGCCATCTTTGATTCTTCTCTCTATCCAACATGTCCAATCAATTGTCCAGGATCATTGATTCTACCTCTTCAACGTGTCTCACATCTATCCCTTTATCCACTTACATAACTTTAATTGAGGCACTCACAACATCTCACTTCTGCTACTGCAATAGCCTCCCATTGTCTCCTTGTATACAAGCTTCCTTCCCCAAATCATCCTCTACACAGCTGCCAAAGGGATATTTGTAAAGCACAGGTCTAACCATGTCACAGTCTCCTGCTCTAGAAGCTTCTAGAAGCACCAGGTGCCTTTGAGATAAAATACAAACTTCTTTGTTTGATACTTCAAGCCCTTCACAATCTGGCTCCAGCATACTTTTCCAAGCTGATTACATACTACTCTCCCATATAGACTCTACATTCTGGCTATGTTGGCCTCTTGTGCCCTGTAAGTCATATTCTATCTCCTATCTCCATGTTTTTGCACAAGCTGTCCTGCATACCTGGAATATTCTCCATCACTTCCACCTCTTCAAACTCCTATCTTCAAGGTACAACTTACTCGACTTCCTTCAAACTGCCTTTCCTAATTCCTGTAATTGTTAGAACTTTCCAATTTGTCTATATCTGTATATACTTATCTTTGAACATGTCATATCCCCCCAATAGAACATAAGTTCTTAGAAGACCATAGATTGCTTTCTCTTGCATTTTCATCCCTAGTATCTAGCATAAAGCCAGCACATAATGGGCATTTTAATTAATTTTTTGCTCATTGATCAATTAATCAAATGTTAAATCCAAATAATATAAAGGAGTCACAAGGCAAAATGGCAGGAGGCAATCGGGTATAATTAAAAGCCCACTGGACTGAGACAACCACCTAGATTCCACTTACTAGCTGTGTTAACTTGGGTGAGTCTTAACTTCATTAGGATTCAGTTTCTTTCTATATTAAAAGGGGGAGGGGCATGTGAGGGGAGCTGTGTAAGAGGTGTCAAAGTCCCTTCCAGAAATGTCATTTGGTGACCCTCTGAAAGCCTGAGAAGGTTTGCACTGAATCAGGCCAAGCACATAGCTGCCCTCATGGTGAGTGATTAAAAAGAAAAGGGTAAGCAGAAAAGAAATTTGAAATTAATGCAAATGAGAAACCAAGTAAAGAGACAGATTCAATCCTGGTGAGTTCCTAGATTAATAGAGGGCTGCCTTCAGGTGAACTATAGCCTTGGGTACTAAAAGAGTTGGTAGCTATGATTGCTGAACCATTATCATGTTCTTTGAAAAACTAAAGAGAATGGGAGAGGTACCCCTGGAACGGAGAAGGGAAAATGTTCTTGCTTTCCAAAAAGGGAAGATACTGGGATTTGTAATCTATAAACCAGTGAGTTTATCATCCATTCTTGACAAAATTCTAGAATATATTGTTAAAGACATAACTAGAAGACACGTAGAAAAGGAAGCAGTCGGCACATCAGAGGCATCTAGGTAGTCCAGTGGAAAGAGCCTGAGCCTGGAGAGTCGTGAAGACGTGAGTGCAAATCCAGACTCAGACATTCATTAGCTGTGTGACCCTGGGCAAGTCACTTAATCTCTATTTACCTTAATCCACTGGAGAAGGAAATGGCAAACCATGCCAGTACGTTTGCCAAGAAAACCCTCTGAACGATATTGGTGTTCACGGCATCACAAAGAGTCAGACATGACTAAACAACTGAAAAACAACAACAGGCACGTAATGCCAGCACAGATTCATCAAGAATGGGTTATGGAAGACCAACCTCATTTCCTTTTTTAACAGGCTTCATAGAGCAGGAGAGTTGGAGAATGATATAAATACCAAGGATTTGCAAAGACTTTGATAAAGTCTCACGCAATTGTGGAAAAGATGAAGACAAAGGCTAGACAAGAATACACCTAGGCACATTCTAACTAATTGAATAAGGGACCCAAAAAGTAGCCATTAATGGTTTGATGTTATAGAGATCTGTGCTTAGCATCGTGCTATTTAATACTTTTATCAATATGATCATGAGGATGATCTGCTCATCCACTTTGGAATGAACTGAGCCATAGTAAACATAATGGATGGTAGAATTTTGATCTTGATAGAATAGAACATTGGACCAAGTCTAATAAGATGAAATTGCTTAGGATAAAATGGATGGGGTTAGTATAGCTAGATAGAAGTTCAACTGAAAACAAATCTAGGGTTTTTTAACAGACTGAAATCTCCATGTGAACCAACAGTATGATTTGGCAGCCAAGAAAAGTAATGCAAACTTATGGTATACTAAGAGAAGCATGATGTCTAGGACTAGAGAGGTGATAATCCTCTGTATGCTGCCCTGGTCTGGCACATTTGGAGTATTATGCTCACTCAGTTCTAGCTGCTGTATTTTAGAAACATCCAAAGGAGGGCACCCAGAATCTGCCATGTGGAGATTAGTTGAAGGAACAAAACATATCCAGCCTGGAGAAGAGAAGATTTAGAAGGGGCATGACACTATAGATGTCTTCAAGTGTGTGAAATGCTATCATGGGGAAGAGAGATTGAACAAATTAAATTAAATTAAACTCAGAAGGAATCACCAGGAGCGATAGGTAGAAATTTCAGAGGCAAATTTATGATTGATATCAGAAAATGCTTCCTAACAATTAGTATTCTCCAAAAGTAGAGTGGCTTATGAGTCCTAAAACAGGGTCCCAATCGTTGGATCACAATCTTCAGATAGAGCTCAAAGCTTTACCTACTAGATTTATTTCCATGATAGTTGTTACTACTGAGGATCTCTCTTGAATATACCCTTCTTTTCAGCACTCTGAAATTCCAAGGGGCTGGGGGGAGGGGAAAAAGAGGCAACTGACCCTTGTAACTTTGACAAGAAACTTGATTCTCAGCATCCCTCACCCTCTACTCAGATTCATTGCTGTTGTGTCACATACGAGTCATTGCCAATGTCTACTAGCAATCAGGCAAATAAACCCTTTCCCTGAGTCAGAGATAGGACCCAAATTAGGAGCACAAGCATGAAACAAAAAGTCAAACCAGGTTGGCTCCAAGGTGTCTGCAGAATGTTAAGATCTGAAAGGCTGTGATAAGTAGAAAGACCTTTCCTGATTCAGGATCAAATATAAAATTCCCACTATAACTTTAAAAATTCTTCATAATCTGGCCCCTTCCTACCTTTCTAGTCTTCCTACACTATACTCCTCCCCAGTGTCACTGGCTTCCTTAATGTTCTTTGCGCAAGCCACTCCATCTCCTGACTCCAGGCATTTTCACTGGCTACCCCCCCTCCTCATTTCCACCTCCTATCTTCCCTGATTACCTTCAAGACTCAGCTGAAATTCCATCTTCTACAAGAAGTGTTTCCAAGTCCTCACTAATCTTAGTGCCTTCACTCTGAAATTATCTCCAGTTTACTGTGTAGATATTTTTTATACATAGCTTTTTGCATGTTGTCTCCTCCGTTAGACTATGAGCTGCTCAAGAATAGGGACTGTTTTTTTGCTTTTACTTGTTCCTCCTGTGCACAGTACCTGGCACAAAGTAGGCACTTAATAAATACTCTTTGACTTGAGCAAGGATTCATTCATGGCTTGGAGAAGTCCCCATAAAAGGAAAAATTGATCCAGTAATCGATAAGCACTTATCAAGTATATTATATGTGTTGGATAATGTGCTAGGTACTAGGAATACAGAGAAAACAGCCCCTCCCCTCCATAAGCTTATATTCCATGAAGGGATATGGCACACACATATAAACATAGACAAAATTAATTTTTAAAAAAGTTATTACAGGGGTGGGGTAGGCACTAGAAGCTTAGGAGATCACAAAAGGACTTCCGTTGAATTGGCACCTGAGCTAAGTTTTTTTTCAATATTCTGAACCTTTTTTTTTAATCCCTGAGCTAAGTTTTAAAGGAAACCAAAGAATCCAAGACTGGTAATGAGGAATGCGTCTTCTCCCAGAATGGAGGACAGCCTGTGCAAAGGTATGGAGGTAGGAGACATAATGTTATTTGCAAAGAAGCAAACAAAGGCTGGTTTAGCTGGACTAGAGAGTACAAGAAGGGGTATAATGAATCCTTGAGACTGGAAAGATTGGTGGAACCAAGTAGTAAGGGGTTTTGAATGCCAAACAAAAATTTGTATCTGATCCTAGAGATAACCAGGATCCAAAGATTAGAGCTAAGAGAAACCTTAAAGTACTTCCAGTCCCTTCATTTTATATGCAAAGAACTGAACTCCAAAGAGAGATGGGTGCAAAGACTGGAGGTCCAGTGAAGATGAGGGTGCTTAATGCTCCTTGCTGCTACAATGACCAAGAAGAGGAAGAACAACTGGAATCCAATGGCCAAGGGCCATGGCCAAATGCAGCCCATCTGGTGCACCAACTGTGCCTGCTGAATGCCCAAGGACAAGATAATCAAGAAATTCATCATCCTGCAATATCATGGAAACTGCAGCTGTCAGGGACATCTCTGAAGCCGGTGTCTTTGACTCCTATGCAACTACTCAAGCCATATGTAAAATTATATAATTTCACATAACACAGCAAGGTGGTAAATAACTGTTCTCATGAAGTTTGAAAAGACTGGACACCCCATACCCTGCTTCACACCTAGGCATGAGCCCCCAAATGCCCCCAAAAGCACATGTAAAGAGTTATCTACCCATCAAGACCCCCATGAGATGAAAATAAAATGGCTAATCTACCTTGATTTAAATTCGTGTATGTAACAATAATAAATGATAAAAGATAATGATTTTGGCAGCATTTGGCAGGGTCAGCTCCTTCATTCCTCTGCCCCTCTCTACATCATCTCTGTGATTGGCTGGGAGTAGGGCAGCAGTGGCTGTAGCACTTCTTTTCCCGGGTTTCATGATGAAGGAGGGCAGAAGAGATTGCATTTCTGCTTATTTTAATGGCAGCTGGGAGGGACATGTGTTGGGCAGTTACTTTGCAATTTAATCTCTCTCCACCACAGTATCTGTGAGGGTCTGGGACTATGGAACAGCCAAAAGTTTTAAGAAAGATTAAGGGGAAGAAGGATTAGTCCCAAATGCTAAGGCTCAAAGGGCCACATGCTGCTCTTTGCACTGAGGAAGTTAAATTGTGAAATGCACTTTTTATATGCATTCAAATTCATCTGAATACCTGGTTCTATGGATGACTAGTTGACCATATATCACACCTGCAGATTTTGTTGTTTGATTACGTACCTGCATCTTTCAGGACCTTGAATAGAGCTACTGCTTCACTGCTTAGTAATGATTAACCTTTTGGCCCACCCAACCCTCCTCTGGCTTTTGTCCCCTGAATTATAGAACCATTAATGCTACAGACTGATCCCCCTCACAGCCTAGACCAGGCCACCTTGATCTGTGTTGTGGCTCAATCCATCGATGGCTCTCAACTATAGCCATGCTCTGGTCTTATCTGTACACTGGCAGATGAGGCCAGAGGGAAAAGTCTCACCTACTCTCAAAGAGGGTAAACAGAAAGATGAAGAGAATTAAAAACATATGCCATATAGAGTTAGTTGAAGGAACTGAGAATAGTCAAACTGAAGGAGTGAAGACAGAGATAATAATAACAGCAGTGTTCAAGTATTTAAAGGAAGATGGGGTTAGACTTCACCTGTTTAGCCCCATAGAGCACAACTAAGACAAGTGGAAGACATGTGAAGATAATTTTGGTTTAATATATGGAAAAAATATTCTGCAAATAGATTCAAAGGTACAATGAGTTGCCTCACCAGCTAGTATGTTTCCTGGTATTCTGTAGGTTAGGTATGCTATAAAAAGAATTCATTGCAGAATTGAGGTTCCTTCCTACTCTGCAACATACACTCTGAGGCAAAGAACTGAGCCCTATACTCCCAGGCCATGTGTTGGCCTCAGTTGCCTCATCCCTCAAACATTGTTTTTCTTCTCTTAGTGGAGAAGACAGAACAATGAAAAGAGCTGGTTTCTGGTCAAGTAGTATCTTATGAATGCACTGCAGTTCACCAACAGAGTCAATCAAAAATGCTCCACTTCGCTATATTGGACCCCAAACACTTACAGTATGTCTGTACATGATACAGATTTCTTCAAGGCATTTCTGTTACATATAATAGTCCCCTTCAAAACAGGCTCTCTAGCTTCTTCCAGATGGAGAATCATATCAGCCGAGCATGATTCTACACACATTCATAATGACTAGCTAGGCTCATTGGCCAGTCCTCCACTATTCTTGACATGCACTCAGCTTCATCCTGGATCAGGGTACAAGAGGACCAGTACCCTCTTACACATACATTAGCTCATGTGAGCCTCTCAGCAACTATATGGGGCAGGTAATATTGGTATTATTATCCCATTTTCCAGAAGTGGAAACTGAGGCCATAAGGTTAAATTACTTGCTAGTGTCAGAGATGACATTTTCGTGAATCCTAGGCCAGTACTTTATCTTTTTTGCTTATTTTGCTTCTTTGCTTTGTTTTGCTTGATACCTTTTATTTTTTATATCATAATCATTTCCAAATATACATTGTTTTCCCTCTCCTACCTATACATATTCTTATAAAACAGAAAAATTATTAAACAGACTTGACTGACACAGTGTCCATGCCTGATACGACATTCAAGCTTTCACAGCAGTATTTTAGTGAGAGGAGGGCAATGTTTCATTACCAATATAGGTCATTTCCAGTATCCTATCTACTATGCAACATTGTCTTTCCATTGTGCTCCAGGAATGTGGAACAGCTAGTAATGAAGTCGCAAGCCAGTTTGGCAGTAATGAAGAGTGCATGGAGGGATACAGTAGGATATAAAGCTAGAAGGGGAAGTTGCTGCCAAATTACGGAGGATCTTAAAGTGCCAGGCTGAGAAATTTTCTTTTGTCCTATGGGCAAAAGGCAGTCACTGAAAGTTTATGAAGAGAGGAATGATGTGGTCACTTATTGTGGGTATGGGTGATGAATGATGAACGATCGGAGTCTTCTTGTATCTGAAGATTAAAATGGTCCCCTCCTCCAGTGTTCTGTCTCCTGAGTGGTTAGCAATTCTAACTATCTAATCTCTAATGAAAGAATCAACAATGTCTGTTATCATGGCACAGTAGAAAGTATGATGGATTTGGAGTCAGAGGACTTAATCCTAAATTCACATTTTACCCCTGCTGCATACTACCTGTTTGTCCTTGGGCAAGTCACTTTAGATCTTTTGGCCTCAGTTTCCTCATTGTAAAAAAAAAAGGGAATTAGACTAAATGGTCTCTAAAGTCCTTTCTAGCTTTAAATCTCTGATCCTATAAAAAAGCGAATCATAAAAATTCAATTTGTGGTACTAGGAGCAGTCAGGAGTATAAGTAGAGGTATTGAGTTTTGAGTTGGACTTCAAAATCAGTGAAGAACTAGGGATAAGTACAAAGGAGGAAGGCATTCCAGATGATATAAATAGGAGTGAAAACTCAGGGGCAGAAGTGAGCAGGTTGGGCTTAAGAGTCACAAGGAAGCTTGGCTACATTAGAACTTGATTCAAGAATCTTGACCAGGGAGATAAGGGAGGGAAATGTTAGTTGATAAGCCTAGAGAACTGGGTGTTCCTGCTTCCCCAGTGGTCAGCCTTCTTAACTTCTCTGTAGTATTTGACTCTGCTGACCACGATCTCCTTTCTATTTTCATGACCTTTCTCTCTTGCTTTTCCTGGCTGCTCCTTCTCAGTAGCTTTTGATGGATCTTTGTCCATGTAACAATTAGTAGATTGTGGATGTGCACTGCCACTCCCTCAAGCCCCCAGGTTCTTTCTAGGGCCCTCTTCTTTCTTCTCTATGCTCTTTAACTTAGTGATCTCATTAGCTCCCATGGGTTTAATTATCATCTCTATGTAGAAGATTCTCAGATCTCTTTATCCAGCCCTAGCATCTCAGCTGAGCTCCAGTTCTGAATCACCAATTACCTAGTGAAAATTTCAAACTAGATGTCATGTAGACATCTCAAAGTCAACAGAACTCAGTATCTTTCCCCCTAAATTTTCCCCTCTTCTTCACTTGCCTATTTTTATTGAGGGTACTGATGAGGTCAGGGAACCATATGTTGAGGTTTAGGGGTGCTTGAGACCCCAAAATATTGACATGCTGGGTCCTGCTCAAATGAATTTGACTCAAGCCTTTTTACAGCCAAAGAAAAACAAAGTTTATTAAAGATTCGCCATATTGGGTACAGTCTTGAGAAATTTCACCATTTGTGATGCTTGTATTGACACAAGTCTGTCAGATTCAATCTGCTGAGCTAGATTGAATCTGAGCCCCTTCATGGAGGCTAGATGGATCTTATATACAGAAAGACTATGAGAGGGATCTAGGGGTGGTTCTGGGGTGATGGGAGGAGGGCTTTAGGGAGGGTCTTGAGGAGGAGTCTAAGGATGGGACTGGGATGACTAGGGTGAGGTAAGACTCCAGGAACCAAGAGAATGGGATTAAGGGTGGGAAGTAGCTGAAGGCTACCTGGAGATAATGAACAAGTTTCTTATAAAACCACCAACATCTTATTTGCTTTCAGTATTGTGGCTGTGGCAGTAATTCTATTAAAAAAATTGACTGAGCAAACTCTTAATTTTTTAGTACTTTAATATTGTATGGGATCTGTTATTCATCAATCTGTGTTCCATTACTCCCAGTATAGACTGCAATCTAACCACATCTTCTCATGCAGCACAACTCTTGTCCGTGTTTACTCGCCCCACGCCCCAAATAAATCCTCCAGAGACAGGAGATACAGGAAGGCAGTTCCCTGGCATAATTCAAAAAGTTGTGAGTGCACCAAATAACGAACAACCATGTAACAAAGAGGGGAAGGGAGGGATGTGGGGGGGAAAACTTTCAAGAAAAACTGAAGAAAATAGTAACTCAAAAAAGGTCCAAACACAATGAATAAATACTACAGAGTCAAAGACCAAGAGGAGAAATCTCAAAAGAAGGTGTCCTCAGTAAAAGCATTGACCAATACCCTGGGGGCCTTCCTCTGATTCTTGGTATATTTTGTGGACATCAATGCAAGAGTCAGTCTGTCTCTCTCCAGAACTCCAGTACCATATCTTTTGAATGTCTTGAACTGGATGGCCTGTAGGCATCTCACACTCTATCTATTCATAACAGAACTCATGACCTTTTCCCCATGTCCTCCTCCCCTCTACCTAACTTTCCTATTATCTTTAAGGACACTACTATGCTCCCAGTAATGCTGGTGTCATACCTGACTTCTCACTGGCAATGGCTCCACATATACAATCTGTTGTAAAATCTTATTTTTACTTTCACATATTTTATATAATTAGACACTAACCTAACATAGGTGTTCAGTGCTCCAGCCTGGCCTGTTTCAGTGGCCTTCTAAGTGATTTCCTGTTTGGCATGTAAAGAACTCTGATGAACTAAATGACCAGCCATGATTCCAAAACAGACAAAGAAGAAGGCTGCTTACCTCATGAAAAAAGATGATGAACTAATATATCGAATAAGAAATGCTTACCTAATGCAGTAATATGTTTTGCTTGATTGTAATACAAGATAGTTTTTTTCTCCTTTCCCTGCTTTCCTTCCTCCTTCTTTCCCTGCCTTTCTTCCTCCTTCCCTCCCTCCTTTTCTTCCTTCTTTTCTTACTCCCTCCTCTCCCCTCCCCCTTTCTCCCTCCTTTCCTTCATTCCTTTCTCTCTCCCTCCCTTCATTCCTTTTTTCCTCCTTCCTTCTTTCTTCTCTTCCTTCCTCCCTTCTTCTCTTCCCTTCTCCCTTCCTCCCTCCCTCCCTCTCTCTTTTCCTTATTGCCTCTCACTTCCTCCCCCCTTTTTCTTCCTTTTTTTCCTTCCTTTTCCCCTCCTTTCCTTTCCCTCCTTCCTTCCCTTTCTTTACACTCTCTTTCTCCTTTCCCTTACCTTCCTTCTTTCCCTTTTCCTCCCTTCCTCTCCCATCTCTCTTTCCTTCCCTCCCTCTCTTCTTTCCTTTTTTCTTTCCTCCCTTTCTTTCTTCCTCCTTCTTTTTCTTCATTCTCTTCCTCCCTCCTTCCCTCCCTCTTTCCCTTCCCTCCTTCCCCCCTTTTCTCTCCTTTCCTTCACTCTTTTCTCCTTCCTTTCCTTCCTCCCTCCTTTTCTTCTTTTCTTTCTCCCTCCTCCTTTCCATTTCCCCCTCCCTCCCTTCCTCCCTGCCTTCCTCTCTCACTTCTTCCCTCCTTTTCTACCTTCCTCTTCCCCTCCCTCCCTCCTTCCTTCCCTTCCCATTCCTTTCTCCCTTTCCCCTCTTTCCCTTTCCCCTCCCTCCCTCTCTTACTTCCTTTCTTCCTTCCTTCCTCCTTTCCATGGATGCAGGAAGATGAGATAAAAAAGAATGATTAATAACTAAAAAATGATAATAAAAACTTAAAAATAAAAAAGCCTTCACAACTTGACCTCTTTCTACCTCTGTAGTCTTACACTTTACTTCCCTTCACACACTCTATAATTAGATACAATGGCCTACTTGCTGTGCCTCACACATGACATTTCATCTCCTAACTCCATGCTTTTGTACTATTTGAACCCCTTTTCTAGAATGCTCTCCCTCCTCACCTCAGCCTCTTAGTTTCCTTGGCTTCCTTCAACTCTCACTAAAATCCCACCTTTTACAGGAGGCCTTTCCCAGGCCCCACTCTCCACCCCCTACTGTTAGCACCTTCCCCCTGAGATTACCTTTTATTTATACTGTATATATCTTCTATGTACATAGTTATTTGCATGTTGTTTACTTCATTAGAATACATACTCCTTGAGGGCAGGGGTCATGTTTGTGCCTTTCTTTGAATCTCCAGTGTTTAGCACCACGCCTGGCACACAGTTGACACTTAATAGATTCTTATTTGCTATGACTAGCCCACTTCTTTTTCTTCAAACATTCTCATACATGGTCTTAATGATAACATTTATGTAAATCGTATTTGGTGATGTGCTACAGTCTACTTCATCCTGCTACATGCCAATACAGTGCCCTCTGCATTAGCTGCAATAAGAATTTGTTAAATTCAAAGTTATTTGTAAGTTGAATTGCCCTCAAATTATACATTAACCACAGGGTGTTTTCCAGAATCTATTTGCATAATATCAGGAAAGACACAAGCCATGATGGTCCCAGAACTCTTTTTAGAGGCCCCAGAAACAAAGCCCTCCCCAACTATGACCTTGGGAAAGCCTTCCCAAGAGGGCAACAGAAACTTGAGGTTTGGGATTTGCAGCAAAGGGCACCTCTCTATTACCATTCTTCACCTGCTATCTGTGAGGCTCTTTGCTCCTGAACACTAAGGAAACTGCTGGGCTCGTACGGGAAGAACGAAGAATTATTGGCCTTGCCTGATCTTAAATCATTAGGGCAATGACAAGCATTTCTTCACATGATGCATGAGGAGCAACAAATAAGGTCGGCGCAGTGCTCCACACTGTTAACACTGTGTGAACCACAGCTGGTTGGGGATTCAAATCAGGGTTTCCTTTCCTAAACAACACAGCCTATACCTAAAGAACTTAGAAGACTGTGTTAGCCACAATTTTGATTATCTGACTATAAATGAACACTAACTGCCTTTGCCCCACAGGGAGAGTATCCCCCAATGAGAAACACTCTCGGGGGTTGGAAAGGACTTCAGGGGCATCTGGTCCAATCCACATCTGACTGAGATCCCCTCTACAAGAATCTTCTCCCTTGGCAACCGATCCTCCTGCCCTTTTTAGGGGGAGGTGAGGCTCACTACCTTCAGAGGCAGCTCATTTCATTTCAAGGCAGCCTTAATTGTTAGGAAGTGTTTTCTGCTATGAACTATTTTCCCCCAGTGGCTTTCCATTCATTTCTATCATTTCTGTCCTGTGAGGCCAAGCAGAACAAGTATAATTTTTCTTCCACATGAAAATCCTTCAAATACTTGAAGATGCCCCTTTTTACCCCGAAGTCTTCTCCAAGATAATTTCCCATTTTTTTCAGCAATAAGGAAACAAGCATTTATTAAGTGCCTACAATGTGCCAGGCACTGTGTGCTAAGCACTTCACAAAAAAAAAATTTCAATTTGGTCCTCATAACAGCCCTGAGAAATGAGAGCTATTAATACCCCCATTTTACAGTTGTGGAAACTGAGGTAGATAAAGGTTAAATGACTTGCTCAAGGCCACACATCTAATAAATATGTGAGGTCACATTTCAGCTCAGGTCTTCCTAACTCCAGGCCTAGCACTCTATCTATTTTACCACCTAGTTGCCAGTCTCTCTCATGACATGGTTCCCAGTTCATGGTCACCATCATGGTCACTTCACTTAGTACACACTCACATTTGTCAATGTTCTTCCTGAAATATCCATAGCTGAAAACAATATTCCAGATGTAAACGGACAAGGCAGATACAGTAACACTATTACCTCCCTCTTTTTAGATATTATGTTTCATGTAAGCTGCTTTGGGGGTTGCTATGTAGCACAACTGATTTGTTTTTGAGTCTGCAGTCCACTAAAATCCCTAATTCTTTTTCATAGAAACTATATCTATCCATACCACCCCCAGTCTCTAGTTATGCTATTTTTTAAAATTCAAAAGTAAGACTTTACACTTACCTCTATTAAATTTTATTATTTATGATTCAAGCCAGTTCTTTGAGGATTTTGACTGTCATCCCCTCCAACTTTGAAGGCTGAACCGGGAGTGAAGAAACATGGGTTCAAACCCTGCCTACAACACTTGCCAACCATATGACCATAACTTCCCTAAGCCTCAATTTCTTCATTTGAATAAGTGGGATGATAATAATACCTGCAACACTTACTTTATAGGGTGTTATATATGTAAAGTGTTTTGTAAATTTAAAGCATCACATAAATGTTAATAATTATTATTATCTACAAAATTGATGACCCTGCTATCAATGCCTTCATCTATAATTGATAAAAATCTCCATTTAGATGGATAAATATCCTCTTAACTTTGTCATCATTAACCCTTTCAGTCATCATTGACTCTTTCTTGTCCCTCATCCCACATACACATCTAGTCAGTTGCCAAGTCCTGTAATTTCTACCTCCATAAAATCTCTTTCATTCTTTCCCCTCTTCTCTACTCCTCCTTCAGTCAAGCTAGAACAGGCCCTCATTCATATTTTGCCTACAGTACTGAACAGCTTCCAAACTGGTCTTCCTGTCTTCATTCCATGTCAGCTCTAATTCATCCTCCACCTTCTCCCCTAATAATCTGTTTAATGTTCTGCTAGGATATCACTCCTCTATTCAAAAACTGTCAGGGACTTCCACTGCTTAACCCATTAAGCTTAAGCTCTTAATCTTAGCATTTAAGAGTCTCCATAGTCTTGTTCAAACCTATGTGTCCAGCCTCCCCAATAAGACCCATTCTGAGATAACCTCTGTAAAGTGCTTTTTGTTGTTGCTGTTCAGTCTTTTCAGGTGTGTCCAACTTTTTGTGACCAAATCTATTTGGAGTGGTTTGCCATTTCTTTCTCCAGCTCATTTTACAGATGAGGAAACAGAGGCAAATGGGTCAAGTCACTTGCCCAGGGCCACACAGTTAGTAAATGTCTGAGGGCAGAGTTGAACTTAGGTCTTTCTGTTTCCAGGCCCAGAGCTCTGTCTACTTTGCCACCTATCAGCCCTTGAGTAAAGTACTTTGTAAACCTTAAAGTGCTATATAAATGTTAGCTATTATTAATATTGCTATTATTAATAAAACTAAAATGCTGTTTGACCTTTGGCAAGTCATATGACCTCCTCGGTCCTCAGTCTCCTCTAATGTAAAATTAGGGAATTGATGGGGTCTTAGAGATGATGTACTCAAATCTCCTTATTATACAGATAAGGAAATTGAGTCCCAGAGAGGAGAAGTGTTTTATTTAAAGTCACACAGGTAATAAGCTGGGATTTGGACCCAAGTGTTCCGACTGCAAATTCAGAGCTCCTTCTGCTATACTTCACTAGTTGGATTGGATGATCTCTAAGTTTCCTAAGATTCCTCCCAGCTCTAAGATTCTATGAAGTTCATCTTTCAGGACCTAACAATAAGGAGAGGCAGTATGGTACAGTGGATAGCCTTAGACTTAAAGCTGAGAAGATGTGTTTGAATCCTGCCTCAGACACTATTAACTATATAACCCTGGGCAAACTTCTCAACTTCTCTGGGGTCTCCATCGCCTCATCTGCAAAGTGAGGGATTTAGACTTGATGAACTCTAAGGTCTCTTCCAGATTCAAATCTTTGATTCTATAATCTTAGTCACAGACAACATGGTGTAGTTACCAGCTAAATTCCTATGGATCAGAATGTCTAAATCATGTTTTAATCTTTGAAGCATTTCTTTGGTTTTATATGACAGTTCAAAACAATCCAGTAGCATGAGATACCAACATATCTTCGCTTTTGTCCCTTCCCAGACTGCCCCTGGATGGTTGATATTTTGCCTTCAATTGCATCAAGATGTCAGATGTTTCTTTTAAAATCTTTGTTGAAAAGCCTGACAATGTGGTTTTAAGCAGAACATCTCCCCCAGCCCATCTATACTTGCCCTACTATCCTGCCTGAGGGAGAAGAAATGGAAGCCCAGATGGCACAGAGATCAAGTCTCCCCTCGGCCGAAAGCAGCATGCGCCTGTGCCAAGGCTTTTCCACTCTCTCTAATATCACAATAAAACATGTCTAGAATTTAATTAGATTATGTAAATGCTTCCTTCCAATTTGAACTTTCTAAAATCATAATTTCATGGTCTAAGCTATGTAAATATTGAAATGTTTTTCACAGCAGTAGAATTAAAACACAAGCCAAAAACTGCCTGGTGCTACTCCTGCGATTCTCGCCTAAGGACTAGAGTCCACATAAGATATGCCATTAATCCTCATGTTCCCTTGAATATAGTTAGGACTGGAGATTGTGATGAGTTTGTTCCCTTGCTTCTCCTCAAAATATTCCGCTCCAAAACTGAAGGTGGGTCATCATGTCCTTCATCTCACCTACATGAAAGCAAAACCTCAAAGCTCTGCTCACAGAAGCAATGATGGATGGTTAATCTGCAGGGACCATATATTGACTTCTGAATTAAAATGAAAAGAACATAGAAAAAAATACCTCGGATCTGTGAGCAGTGCAACACATATGAAAATACACATAAAGAATATTGTGATGGGCAAATAGAAATTATCCTCATATTTTATAATAAATTTTGAAAAACTTAAATGATAAAAAGCAATATAGGCCAGATATGTTAAGAACTAAATTTCTATCTGTTCCTTCAATAACACATCCCTGAACTATTACTTCCTTTCTTCCCAATATTTCTTTGTATTGTGAGCCCTTAGAATAATGCTTTGCACAAAGCAAACACTTAATAAATGCTTTTTCACTCATCTCATTTCCTTTTCTCAACATATGTCAATCTTATCTGAATATTTTACTCAGTTTTGTTTCTGTGCCACCAAAACCTGAAAGGCTTTTTCTACCTGACCCACAAAATAGTTATTTGACTTCCTCCATGCCCTTCCCCAAGCCCTAGCTTCTTAATGCAACTCTTCAAAAAGGAAGGACTGATTGAAGTCATAGTATTCTTACCTTCTAAAATAATTTAATGGTAGACTATCAGAGCAGGAAGAGGTTAAGAGATCAACTAGCCCAATCCCATTTTATTATACATAAGGAAAGTGAGATCCAGAGTGGTGACATGACTTGCCCAATGTCACAAAGTAATTTGGTAGGTTTTTAGAATTATCGCATCATTTTCTTTAGGTCATACTTACTAAGTAGGTGTCCCTTTCTTTGGAATACTAAAACTCCATTTGAAAGAGACAAGGCAAAAACACACTAAAAAGTTAAACAATGCAGGGAATTAGCAAAGTAGTATGAGGTATAACTATAAAAAAAGAGATTGATTTAAGAAATGTGCCTGAACTTACACTTTCAAGTGACAATTCTTTACACTTGTGGACAGCACTTCATGGAATTTAAAGTGTTGTCACTTGACAAAGCTTCAGTTTAGTTCCACAAACATGTTTACTTATCATTTGCCATGCATGAGGCACTGAGGACACAAGGTGAAACTAACAGATCTTGTCCTCAAAGAGGTAACAATCAATTGGGAAGAAGGATATAGTACCCACTCAGATAAACACAATATAAAGGAGAGAGTGATAAAATCTTTGATGTCACACAATAAGCCTGAGGAAAGTTTGAAGCAAAGGAAAACACTAACAATCTAATAGAAGGATGGAATGCTTCATAGTTTGAGAAGGAAAAGAATAGAGAGAAAGCAATTCTGCAGCTTCTTTACTATCAACAAAAACTGCGAGGTGACTGGATGTTGCAGAATCCTGTTGAGTGATAAGCTAGCTAGACTTATCTGCCTTACCTGGAACACAAACCTAATGAGCTTTACAATTCTTTGGTTTAAGGGAACTGTCTGCCATTTTATTAGCATAATATGTTCTCAGGGACTTTTTAGAAGTGATTGTAAGTTAAAAGAGCTTGTCACTATTTTTATCAGTTTGGGAGTAGAAGGGCAGATTTTCGTAGCAGTAGAGTGATGAGGACTAGAAAGGAAGCAATTAGCAAAGAATTGGCTTTCTATGAAGCAGATTATTTCTAGACTACAGACCTTCAGTTCATGGTTGTGAGGTGCCTAAATATATAGTATATGCTGCAGGGATTGGTAGAAGAGTGTGATTCACATTTATGTGTAACTATGATAAATTGGTTATTATTGTATTTGCTTTACCTTTAGTAACTGTGATGCCATAATTATTCTTGCTTTTACTTTATTATTTAGTCAATAATTTAAGGCTAAGGGCTAACAGTATCATAGTGATGGATTTTTATAAATAGGAAACACGTCAATAGGGGCTCATGAGCTACAATGGTAAGTGGTAAAGTATATTCCATCCAAAAAGGATAATACCTAGACCCCTGAGAAACTTTGAACAGCAGCTGAGTGGTGATGCTCCATCTCTGAAAACCCCAAAACTGTCAGCGTGGGGGCATGTTGTGGTAGATAAGCCAGCCTAGAGAGAGAAGATGTTTATGATCCATGCCAGAATCAGGATAAGGAAGCACTCTTAAGACAGTAGCATGATGGAAGTTTTATTATATGAAAAGCAAGGCTATAAAAATAGCAGAGGAGAAAGAACAGGGCCATTTAATTCCAAGCTTTGACAATTGACCAAGTAACACCAAGTTAATATGGCATCTAACATTGGGGGAATAGAAGCAATCTTTGGGGAAGGGATTCTGACTTTGGAATACCTTCACCTTTGTGTAAGCTGAAGCTATCAGGACCTCTAATAGACCTATTATAGGAATTTAGAGAATATAAGGAACTGTGAGACTCATCGTTACCGTATATCCTTGATTATTAATATCCCCATATCTTTTGATACTTAGTAAAAATGTAATTCAAACTATCACAGTCCTGGTAATCACAGAATCCTGAACCTCAGAGCCCTCCAGGCTAATGAAGATGCTGAGGAAGAAGGAAGAAACTTTTGGTGAGGGGGAAGGATATATGTTTAGTTTTGGAAATATTAGGATTGAAATGCTGATAGAGGTGGAGAGATCAAGCAAGAAGTTGGATATGTGCTCCTGGAGTTCAGAAGAGAGATGGGAACAGATATATAGATTTGGGAGTCATCTCCATAGAAGTGATCGATAAATCCAAGGGAGCAGATGAGTAGAAAGAGAAAGTCCAAGGCAGAGGTTATGGGGACACCCAGCTTAGGAAAGACTAGGCATGAATGATGATCCTGAGAAAGTAGTTGGACAGATAGGAGGAAAATTAGAAGACAATAGTGGAGGTGAGCGGGGAGTGAGAATGGGATGTTGAGTGGGGAAAGGATGATCAATAGGGTCAAAACCTCTATAAAGGCCAAGGAGAATGAAGACTGAAAAAAAGACTGAGAAAAGGCCACTAGATAGTAACTATAAAATAGTTGGTAACCTCTGAGAGGGCAGTATCATTAGAGTGATATAGTCAGAAGCCAGATTGTAAGGAATTAGGAATGAGCAGGTGGTGAGAAGTGAAGAAAATGAATATAGATTGCTCTACACTTTCTAAGAGTTTGAGAGTCAACGGGAAGAGAAATATATGATGATACTTTGAGGGGATGGCAGGATCAACTGAAAGGGTTTTTTATGAATGGGAGCTAATACAGGGAGGGAGAGAGAGTGAAGGGGGAAAAATGAGTGACAAAGGAGGGAGAAAGGGAAAGGGAATGAATGAGAATGACTGATTGGTGAGACAAACTTCCAAAGGATCTGGGAGTATATAAGATCTAAGACACAAGTAGAGTAGTAGGCTTTGGCAAGGATAAAGACCATTTCATCCTCTAAGACTGGAAGAAAACAGGAGGTTAAAGATGGGCTTTGTAGTTTGGAGGTGTGGAACAGAGGAAATGAGGAAACTTGTGACAGTCTCGATTTCATAGTAAAATAAGATCCAAGGTCTTACAGGATCAACATTCATCTCATATAGGGTGGGCTAGTTTCTACTTAATGGGGCAGGGAAACTGGGAAATTGTAATTAAGACCAGATTGGTCTGGGGTAACTAGACCTGCACCACCATAGTTTTCTGGTCACCTGGGACATAAAAGGCCTCAATCTTTAAGGAGTCAGTATTCTTTAGGCCTAATGCCTTGTGAGTTAATATATTCTTTCTGCTGAGTTGTCAGCTACATTCACCTAAATCAGTGTTGTGTCCACACTGTATCTCCTTTTCATTACATAAACTTCTTTTGATTAATTTTCACAGGATCCTTGTTTCACTGTATACATTCCTAAGCCTGCAACAATGAGCTTGGCCCCAGTTAGGCTTGTATTTTAATACAAGTCCATTTGAGAGAAGACGGGCTTAAGGATAGAAGAGGTTTGGAATAGTTTCTGTGCATGACGGAGAATCAATCAGCAATGAATAAAAGGATTGCCACATAACAGTAAAAGTTCAGTTGAAGTTTAATAATACAAATTTGTTGCAGATTCAGCTCAACTCTGTAGAGTAGATAGAGGAAACAGTAGAAAGAAAAAAATGATAGAATCATAGTTGGAAGGGACCTCAGGGCTCATCTGGTCCATCTCTTATCTGAAGGCCCTTCTATAACATCTCTCCTAAGCGGCCATCCATTCTCTGCCTGAAGACCTCCAATGACAGGGAACTATCTATCTCGACAGAGTACACTTCATTTTTAGCTGTTCTCTTAGGATGTTGAGCTGCTTTCTGCTTTCCTGTTAACTTCTTTCCATTGGTCCTAGATATGTCTTCTGGGGCCAAACAGAATAGGTCTAATATTTCTTCCATGTGACAGCCCTTAAAGTATTTGAAGACCACAAGCTTATCCCTCCAAAACCTCTCTTTTCCAGGGGAAAGTCTCTCATTCTCTCAGCTGTGTCCTGAAAGACATGGATCTGAATCCCCACATTCCTCTTTTGGATGCATGACTGTTTGTCAATGTCCCTCCTAAATTGTGGTGCCCAGAATTGGAGGTAATATTAGAGAATTGGTCTGAACAATACAGCCTCTGCTGGGACTATTATGCTATATTTCAGATATTATAGCCCATTAGCTTTTGGTTGTCACATTTTCCAGAAGGCTCATAATGAAATCTCAATACGCTAAAACTCTCAGGTCTTAATTACTATCATAGCTGGCATTTATGGAGCAGTAAGTCAGTCAATAAATAAGCATTTATTAAGTGCTTACTATGTGCCAGGCCTCAAGACAGTGTTCTGTCTAGTGACCTTCAAGACTCCATGCTTTATTATCTAAGTTGGAGAAAAACTATCTTGATTCATTTATACAACATGACATCAAAGCACTGGCCTGAGGTCAGAAAGATTTGGGTTCAAATCCAGCCTCAGCCCTTTACTAGCTGTGTGACTCTGGGTAAGTCACTCTGTGTGCCTGATTTGTAAAATGAGAGTAATACCAGCACCTAATTCCTAGGGTTGTTCTGAAGATGAAATATTTATAAAGTACTTTGCAAACCTTAAAGCACTATATATGAATACTAGCTATTAAACATTCAGTTTTAGAAGCTCTCCAAACAGGGAGTTTTGATCAGGGAAGTAAGAGTGGCATGACAGAGCAATGGCTCAGGGGAGTACTAAGGTCAGAAACGGTGCTTAGACTGCAGAAGCATGACATGAAGAAAAAAAAATCTGGAAAAGGGCTAAGGAGGGTGAAAATATAATCCTGGAAATTGTACAGATGCAGGAATCTGGAGATGGTTGTTCTTGGCTACAAATTCAGCCACAACAAAATTCCCAGAGAGATGTTCACTTATTTGATATTTAGGGAAATGATACTCTGGAAGTAAGACACCACAGGAAACAGAAGAATCATTTGCATTCCCTTAGAGTGGGCAGGTTTTCCATTAATCTCAAAACACAAGTTCTTCGAAGGCAGGGACTGCCTCACTTTTATCTTTGCATCCCCAGGTTTAATATAATGTCAGGCATACAGTAAGCATTCAATAAATGCTTGCTAACAGAAAACCATAGGGAAATTGAGCCTGAAGTCAGGGGAAAAGATTTATTTGACCTCCCATTTCACTTTATGTTTTTTTTTTTTCCTATGGGAATGCCAAGGTTGATTCATAGTAATCATTTTAGCTGTAAGGTAGTGGAAAGAGCCATGGCCTCAGAGTTATTAGACCTGGGTTTAAATTCTAATTCTGCCATCAATGATAGCTAATTGATAGAGAACTGGATGTGTCTTTGGACAAGTCACTTGCACAAAGTCTCATCACCTCATCACCTGTAAAACGGAGAGAATACAAGCACCTGTCTCACGGGGTTGTTATGAAGATGAATCAGGTAATCTGTGGAAAGTGCTTCATAACCTTTAGTTTTGTGTAAATGTCAACTATTATTGATTTTATCAAAGGTGACATCTACCTCAGACATTTGAGCTGTTAAGTATTTATTTATAATTATTTAAATAATCAATTAAACTTACTTTGCAACTATTAACATTGACTAAAAGCTCTTGAGGGCAGGAACTGTTCCATTTTTATCATTGTATTTTCAGCATCTAGCAAAGTGCCTGGCACATAATAGATACTTTATATGCTTACTGACTAAATAATTGATTAAACACATTAATTTCAATCTATAAAATAGAATAACTGTTCCATCATTCCCTCTACATCAACATCAAGATTCTTAGTCCATTCATTCCCATTTATTTTTCCTCTTGGTCATTGACTTGGTCGTTGTTAGCATGTATTATTCTTCTGGATCTGCCTTTTTGTTTTTCCAGGTTTTATTTTTTAAAAAAATCATTCTAGATTTCTTTACAGATAGTTATCACATTTGCTGGTCTTGAATGCATTGCAGTATTCAATTATATTAATGCACCAGAATGTTTTAAGCCATCATCCTATTATTTGATATTTACTTCAGTTTTTTGTAATTATGTATAATTAAGAAAAATTTTGGACAAATAAGTCTTTCTGAATCATCAATAAAGAAGCATTTATTCATAGTAAGTACTTACCTACTATGTGCTGAGCACTATATAATTATGAGTGGAGCTGGGGATGTAAACATATAAATGAGATAATCCTTCCTTTGATGAGCATGTACTAAGGTCTCTTACATCTCTAAATCTATGATTCTATGATCGTATGAACTAGATGATCTGCAAAGTCCCTTCCATTTCTAAAGCTTGAAATACTATAAGTGTGGACTTGAATGGGAGGAGGAAATAAGGAATTGTTTAGGTTCTTAGAGCTAGAAATATTATGCAATTGGCCTTTTAGGAAAATTAATTTGGTGGGCTGGACTGAAGGAGGAAAGGACTGAAATTAAAGGAAGTCAACTGTTGAAATAATCCAGGTGTGAAATGAAAAGAGCCATAGTCCTCCAAAAAAATGAATGGAAGAGGCCTATCAAAAAAAGGATAAGACTTGGTGACCAATTGGACATACAAAAGATGAAAATCCATATCCAACAGCCAGCTGCCTTCACCTCTTCACTAACCTCTCTAGCTCCATCTTGTGCTTTTTGTTCACCCCATCTCAAAGGCATATATTTGCAATGGTGCAAAATTCTGCCGACTGTATCCTCTCAACAGTTCAGGCATGGATCCAACTCTGGCTCATCAATTCATGTTTTTCTACAAGAAATTTTTCAAAGAAAACTTTCAGATCTTTCCCAGTGTCCTCTCTTTGTTCTTTATGCCTTTCTTCCCTTCATGGGGCTTTCATCCTGGCCTTTCTCGCTTGTTTTCAATGTCTGTTCCTCTGTTCTGTTCTTGCAGGTGCTGGGATGATAGTTCTTTGATCTTACCTTTTCCAATTTACTTTTCATTCTTCGGTTTTAGGTTTTTCCTTTGTTTTGTTTCTTTTTCTCCATTCCCCTTTTGCCTCTCATGCCTCCCAAAAATCTTCATGCCATTTCCTGCTCCCATCACTACTTTCTTGTCTCTTTTTCTCTGACTGGAATAGTGAGTATGTTGAGCAAGAAGAGCAGTAATAGAATTTTATTTGGAAAACATCCATGGGGTGGGGCAGGGCATAGTTCAGCAGTTGTTCTTCCCAGCTGATAGGAAGGCTCTTAACACATCTTTTAATCCTATACATGTACAATGTTAGTGCTGGAAGGGGCCTTCAAGATTATTTATGCTAATCACCTCATTTTACAAAAGCAGGTCCTAAAGTCCAGAGAGGTTATGCACTTTGCTGAAGGCTAGTTAGGAACAGAACTGGGACTAGAACCCAGGTCTCCTGGCTCCCAGATTGGTGCTCTTTCTACCATACTGCTCTGGCTCTCCTCTTTTATTCTTCCAATCAAGTCCTCCCGGTCACTAACAAGAGAGAAAGAAAGAAGAAAAAAAGTCCAGAACAGCCCCAGACTAATTCAGTGGGCCTACTTCATGCATATGACAAATGTGGGGATAAGGTGAAACCCAAGCTCTACAACTTATTTCCAATCTCGAAAATACCCTGTTTCTTTTCAATTTATCCCAGGTGCAAAAATACATCAAGGTAGAGAAAGTTGTGCCTTAATAATAACCTTACTGCTTTATTCAGCTAGGTCTGGATGATAAGAAGCAAGGGCAGAAGCCCAGTGAACAATACATTATGGATGATATTAATCTTACTCACCAGTGACCTTGCAAATGGCTGTTAGCTTGTGATGGCTCACAGCAGATACCCTGTGTTATGGAGTGAGCAAAAGAGAGCAGATGAGACTAAACAGACCAAACCTTGGCCTAACCCTGCTAAACTACCTTCCCTCTCTCCTCAGTGATAAAAAGCAGTATTATCCCTTTATCACCAGTAATGAAGCTGAACTGCAAAAATAAAATAAAATAAACTTTATTCCAAGGTTGAGCAGATGCCTACAGACCCCATTTTTAGCTTTATACTAAATCACCTGCTCCAAATAGAAAACACTGGTGAGTATAGAGCAAAATTTCAAAAATATTACAGGGAAGAACTTGGCTATCCAAGTTTTTTAATTATATAAAAGAAATCTACATGATGTTTGCATTTTTGATAATTACTTGCTAGTGGCCCATCATTATAATTCAAGTCCTCATCATTAGGGCACTTTCATGTGATTACTGTCATGACCTGAGCTCCTAATAAATGATTTGATGACAAAGTTACTACTTCATTATTAAAACTGTTTTTATTGGTTGCTAATGAATGGAGCAAAATGTATTAAGTGCCATAGAGGTGCTAGGTTTTGATACCTACTAATTTTAAATAAGTTCAATTCTGAAAACGTCTAAAATATATTGTTAGGTTTCTTCCTGCTGAAATACCAGGGAACTGAAGATATTAACAAAATGGGGGGAGGGAGATGATTGATGAAATTAATATGTAATTAAAATACTAAGAAATTTTTAAAATAACAAGTTCAAAAGAAGAAATCTTGAAATAGGATAAACAGCTAAAATGAAAAAAAAAGACTTAGATGATAAAACTAAGAGCTAGTTTTTTTTGCAGGGGGGGGAAGTTTAACAATCTATACATATTTAATTTGATTTTTAAAAAGGAACAGAAAATCAAATTACCAAATTAAAAAAAAATTGAACAAGGTGACTCCACAATGAATAGAGGAGAAATACAAACGATCATTATGTGGGGACTGGTTAGAGGAAGTGGGGCTACTTAACTTGGAGAAGAATAGACTCACATGGGATATGAGAGTTAATCTTCAGAAAGTTGAAGGACTATCACGTGGAAGAGGGATTTTTATTCTCTTTGGCTTTGGAAAGAACAAGGAGCAATGGGAGGGAGTTTTGAAAAAAGCAAATTTAGGCTTAATAACATAAAACCTTTCTAACAATAAGAGCCATCCCAAAGTCGAATAAGCTGTCTCAAGGGTAACTGCTTCTCCCTCCTCTGAGATCTATAAACAGAGTTTGGAGAATTGCTTGTTGACTATGTCGTAGTGGGGATTTCTTTCTTGTACTAGAAGACTGATTCTGTGAATTATCAGAACATACAATATACAATTATATGCTAGCAAAATTGACAATGTAAAGGTAAAAAAAAATCACCTACAAAATTATGATACTCATATTAAAACAACATGTAGAAATCTTAAACAGATGACAGAGAATTAAAGATGAGAAAGAAAATCAAACAGCTCAATACACATCTCTCCCATTTCTATAATCCTCTGGTGTTTATAAAGTGGTTTCCTAACAATAATTCTGTAATTTAAGTAGTGCAAGTATTAGCACCATTTTACAGATCAGGAAACTGAGGCCAAATTTTTCATTGTTAAAATAAATGCTCCTTCAGGGCAGAGACTATTTGCATCCCTGGCACTGAGCACAATGCCTTACATATGGCACATACTTAATAAATGTTTGTAGAATAAATAAATGAAAGCAAATAGAATAAATAAATGAAAGCCTGAGAGATGTCAAATAACCTGCTATGGTCACAGGTCCAGACACTAACTGTCACAGCTGTAATTTGAACCTAGGTCTCTTCTGACTTAAAGACTAGAGTTTCTTCCACTACACCACACCACAATTCAAACAAAATAGAACAGAATGAAGCAATATCACCCAAACTAGTAGCCAGGGTTTGAACTTAACTAGATTAATACTATAGTAATGACGCATTTCCTCCTCTAACTAGGCCAAAGTTGAGACTTTGGAAGGCAAAAAAGGCTTCTGAATTATCAAAACTGATGTAATGAAACCCATATAGTAAATCTCATATACCTTACTCACAGAAGAGCCTTCACCCCTGTCTCAACATGCTGACTCTTACTTTACACATAATTCTTACCAGGTTTGATTATCTGTTTGCACAGCCCACCATGGATTTCAAGCAATAACTTCAAAGTAAGGGAGAGAGAAGTTGCTAGAGGGCATTGATGCAGGAGGAAGAATAACTGATAGCTTTAGAAAGGAAGAAAATGAAAAACTATACAAAGAAGACATAAGAATTTAAAAAAAAAACAAAACAAAAACCATAGTCGGGAGCCTTTTAGTAAAGAGATCCTTCTACACTTCAGCAGCTCCAGAGGGAATTGATATATACCATAGTAAGACCTTTGGGTTTAAAGTTGAAAAGGATCTTAAAGTTCAGGAGGCCCACTTCATTATGTTACAGATCAGGAAAGCGAAGCCCAGAGAAATGAGGTCAAACAGCTAATTAGAGGCAAAGCTAGGACCCAAACTCAGATCTTATGATTCTATTACATTATAATTCCTCCCATTACAATAATTAATGTTCAGAATGAGTCACCAATAAGGATTAAATTAAATCTGGTATCCTTCACAAGGATGTCTCAAAAATTCATTTATGTGAAATAGCTCATACCCCCAAAATTGCCGGATAAATGATGTCTCGTTTCAACATCCCAATTTAGCTACCCTGAACCCATTCCTACATAACTGTTAAAATAGCGTCTAGGTTAGCCACGAATGGACTTAAGCCTTCCTTTTGTCCAAAGCCTGTCTAGCTACCAGATTCAGTCACTTAGGCTGCACCAAATTCACATTGTAGCAAGAGCAATAACCACAGGAAGTTGATAATATTCTTTATATTCTAATATCAGCACTCTTGAAGGGCTTGTTGCTGTTTACTGTGTATCAAACAACAGGAAACAATCATTAACATTGTTTCATGTTCTCTACAAGTACACAGACCCAACCTGGCAGTGACAGTGTTGCAAAGAAGAGAGACCCAAAATAAATAAATAAAATTCAGTTGGGACTGGCATAATCTTCTATCCTAAGCACATATTAGCAACTACTAGAGCAAATATTACAGGAGTAACTTTGAAAATCACCCAGGGATTTATTTCTGTTATATTCTTTTAAATTTTGCAAATTATGGCCTGTTACAGACTGTTCGAGCTGTCAGGGACTTTGAGGGTCATCCTTTCTAGTCCCTCCGCCATTTTAGGAGTGAGGAAACAGAGGTTCATAGATGTGATGCAACTTGTCCAAAGTCAAGGGCAGAACCCAGAAGCTGCCTCCTTATTTGGCAAATTGAGACAGAAAAACATGCCACTGAGTTGTCTAACTGAGCCAAAGGAAGGATAATGAATGGGCAGAGAGGTTGCAAGACCAGGATCTGATTAACAAGGTATACTAAGATAAGAGCAAGACTAAGTTATGTAATCATTGAATAGGGATACCCAACTAACTAAAAAAGGAACACATTCTTTATTTCCTAGATTGAAGCATATTTACTATACGAGCAATATAATGACTATAGTACATAATAGAGAATGATGCACACACAGATTAGAACAAGCTCAGAATTGAAGAACAAAATTTAATAAAAACTAAAACTACAGTCTTCATTACTGGATACTTCTTGAGACTCCTGAGGCTCACTATGGCGGATACAACATTGCTTGGGACACCAATGAGTGTAGGAGTCACCTTACAGGATATTTGATGATGTGGTGACCACACATGTCTCAATCCGTAAGGTTATTCAGTGGCAAACAACCCTTTCTTGGGGAGTTCTATGTGTTGGTTTTGGGGAGCCAGAAGAAAATGTGCTTCCTTATATTCACATGACTTTATCTATGTCCTTCTTTTACTGGACTGAGACAGAAAAAGAACATGCAGATCCTTTTAAGGTGGCAAAATAAATAGTGACAGCCATTCATTAAAGAAGGAACCAGAAAAATTCATGAAACATGACCTTGTTTATTATGATGATGATGATTAATCAAGAGAAAGACAAGGTTATTTGTATAGAAATAGGAATAAAAAAATTTCCATATTTTCATGAACCTTACATTATCTTTTGAAACAAACAAAAAACAAAGAGCAGTGATTAGACAGGAACTCTTTTCCTGAATTGAAATAGGATAGGAACCCCTCCTCCCCCAATATTTTCAATGAACTTTCCAAAGATGTCATTTTCTACTTTCAATAAAGGAAAAAACTTTTTTAAAAGTGTCAGTTTGTATAGTTAGTTGGTGGAAGGCTTTATTATTATTTATAAATGCTTACATTAAAAAGAAGGCAATATGGGTTCTCCTAGAGTAGGAACTATTTGGAAAACTAATTACCTTCAAATTGCTGCAAATTTTCACAAATATGCCAAGAGGATGAATCAGGAATGGCATCCAAACAAATTAAAGTAATATATGATATTTTAGAGCCCTGGGAACCCTGTTAATAACAAGTCTTCCATCATAACTTAAAGAGGCAAAGAGCCAGGGGTCTGCCGAGGACCACTCCACTGCATACACGCTGTCTTCATGCTCTTCATAGGTGGCAATGACACTGTCAGGCAGAGGCTCTTTGCTCCTAGAATCAAACAAAGACAGAAGAAAATGATGGTGCATAAACCAGAGTAAGGATGTGTCTACCAGAGCCAAACATACCAATGCTGGCTTGTGAGGCAGGCTGTGATGAAGAGCTGTACGGATACACTGAAGCTGTGACTGTGAAGTGAGGCAACTCCTGCTTTGTTTCTTCATAATGCCATCTTATATTTCTAAGCTTATGGCACCATCATTTCTTGGGTGCAATTTATTTTATGTTGGACTATAGGACACAGTAAAGAGATAATTCCTTCATTCATGAGAAAAGGAAAGGCAAGAAAAGGATTATCTGTGCCTAACATCACCTTTAAAATAATAAATGGTATAGATGGAAGACCTTCTGACCATCATTTTATTATTTCAAAGGTCTTCTTTTCTCAAGACTCCCACATTTCTTCCCCTACCCCTCTCTGCTGAGGACCTTGTCTCGTATTTTGTTGAGAAAATAGAGGCCATTCTCCTTAAGCTCTCTCTTCTCTACTTTCTGTCTCAGAACCCTTTGACAACTTCTGTCCTTTCCTCCACTCTCTACTTGGGAGTTAGCCCTTTATGCCAAGTCTTTCATCCCCTTCCCTTTTGTCTCTTCTGGCTCATCATCTGTACAATAATCCCTTCTTTCTAATTTTACGTCATTTACTGCTGCCCACAAATATGCCAAAGTCTCTCCCAACCTTAAAATCTCTCACTAGAACCTATCATCCCCTCAGATTATCATTCTATATTTTTCCACTTTCTCCCCAAACTCCTAGGAAAAAACCTGTTTATTCTTGTCTTGACTTCTGTCTCTATGTCTTTGCCTGGGCTGTTCCTTATGCTTAGAATGTACTCTCTGTTCACCTCTTACTCTTAGAATCCCTAATTTCCTTCATAGCTCTGCTAGGGTACCATCTTCTACATGAAGTCTTTCCTGAACCATACCCCCAGCCCCGCAAAGCTGGTACTGCTTGATGTCTCAAATTACCTTGCATTTATTTTGTATCTACTTAGATGTGTTCACATTGTTTGCCCCAACAGGATGTGAGATCTTTTCAGCAAAGATGTTTTCGTTTGTGTTTCTGTGGCTGGTCACATGATGCAGGTGAGGAGGCTGAGGGAGCCCAGAGAGGCCGAGAAGTTTGTCCAATCACTCAAGTTAGTGGCAGAACTAGAACTAGGACCCAAACTTGAGTCCAATACAGCACAGCGCCTTCTACATTATGTCTGTCATATTTACCTCTGTAAACGGAATGCTTACCATGTGAGTAAGCTCCAGGTAATTTTCTTTCTATGTTATAAAGTCTTAAATTTCAGTGTAGTGAGTGAAGAAGGATCTTTTACAAATGAGAGAAAAGGGAGGCATTATGAGGTAATAAGATTTTTCAAAAGTGAGTAACATACCAAATCAATTCATTTAAAATTTCATTCAATAAGCATTTGTGGAGCACTTAATGTTAACTGCTATGGGGGCTATATAACATAAGAAGCATAGAATTTACTCAGTCAATAAACACTTATTAAGTGCCTGCTATATGCCAGACACTGTGCCAAGTGCAGGGGATACACACACACACACACACACACACACACACACACACATACACACACACACACAGAGAGAGAGAAAGAGAGAGAGAGAGAGAGAGAGAGAGAGAGAGAGAGAGAGAGAGAGAGTTCTTGCTCTTAAGGAGCCAATAGTCTAATGTGAGAGACAAGCTATGCACAAATAAAATATATACCAGTTAAATCATGGATAATATTAGAGGGAAGGCATTAAGATTAAAGAAGAATGGGAACAGCTTTTTGCAGAAGGTGGAATTTAACTAAGCCTTGAAGGAAGCCAGGGATTCTAGGAGGAAGAGATGAAGAGGAAGAGAGTTCCAGGCATGGGAGACAGCCAATAAATATGTTCAGAGACTAGAAATAGTGCAAGAAACAGGAGGGAGGTCAATGTCACAAGATTAAAATATATGTTGAGAGGGGAAAGTCGGCAAGGTACAAGAAGAATGGAAACATAGGAAGGATGAGGCCAAGTTACAAAAGGCTTTAAAAGCCAAACAAGATTTGATATTTGATCATGGAGGTAAGAGGGATCTACTGGCATTTACTAAATGGGGGGAAGGGTATGGTATCTGTGTGTGAAACGGCCAGATCTGTGCTTCAGGAAGTTCAATTTAACAGGTGAGTGGAGGATAGATGGGGTGGAGAGAGACTTAGGGCAGGGAAGCTAACCAGTGGGTTATTTTAATAGTCCAAGCAAGAGAAATGAGCTTGGACCAGGATAGTGGCAGTATCAGAGGAGAGATAGGGGTATATAGAAGAGATGTTAACAAAAGTAGAAATGACAGGACTTGACAATTTATTGGATATGAAGGATGAGAAAAAGATGTGAGCCTTGATGACTGGGAAGATGGTGACATTCTGGAAAGTAATAGAGGAGTTGGGGTGGGGAGGGATTGAGAGAAAGATGGGTTTAGTTTTGGGCATACTAAGTTTAAGGTATCTACAGGATATCCAGTTCAAGATGCCCAATTAGCAGTTGGAGATGTGAGACTAGAGGTTCAGAGAGAGATTAGGGCTGAAAAAGAAGATCTTAGAGTCATCTGCATAGAGATGATAACTGAACCCATGGAAGCAGATGAGATGATCAAGTTAAATAGTACAGATGAAGAAACAGAAGGGATCCCAGAATAGAGCTTTGGGGGATACCCGCAGTTAGTGACCATGACCTGAAGGAAGTTGTAGCAAAGGAAACTGAGAAGCAGTCATATATGTCAGAGAACCAAGGGAGATTGGTCTCATAAAAACTGAGATAAGAGAGTATCAAGGAAGAGAAGGCAACTGGCAGTGTCAAAGGTTGCAGAGAAGTCAAGAAGAATGAGGATTAAGAAAAGGCCAATAGAAGTGGCAATTAAGACATATTTGGTACTGGAAAGAGCAATTTCAGTTTAATGATGAGGTTCAAAGCCAAACTACAGAGAATTAAGAAGAGAGTAAGAGGAATGGAAGTGGAGACAACTGCTGTAGATAAAGCCTTCATGAGGAACTTAGCCATAAAAGGCAGGAGAGATAAGGGATAATAACAGTGAGAGGGGATGGATCGATCAAATGATTATTTTTGAGGATGGAAGAGAAATGGATATATTTGTGGGCAGTGGGGAATCAGTCAGGAGAAAGAAGAGATTGAAGATAAGTGAGAGACTGGGATTACAGAGGGGGCAATCTGCTGGAGGAGATGGGATAGGATAGAATGGGATCACTTATGCAGGTAGGGTGGCTCGCTTTGCCAAGGAGAAGGACCATCCCCCCTGAGACGGGGTGAAGGAAGAAACAGTGACAGAAGGCATCTGAGTGATATGAGTTGAAGCGACAGGGAGAATGGAGAACTCTTGATGAATGGCCTCTATTTTTTCCATAAAATATGAGACAAGGTAAGAGGGTGAAGGGAGGGGGAGGCAGGGGAGGTTTGAGGAAGGATGAAAAGGTTTGGAAAAGCTACTGTGATGAGTGAGATAGTGAATCTATTAGGAGGTATAAAAAGATGACTTTTCTGCCAGGAGGGCCCATTTGAAATTATGAAACATAAATTTGGAGTGGACTAGGCAGCACAGTTTCTGGTAGTGGGCACAGTCAGCATAGTTTCTTGATTTTCTCCAGCTATATTCTGTAGCATGTGAGCAGGAGCAAAGGGTGGTGGGAGTGATTCAAGGCTGGGGTATGGCAGGGCAGGATCTTTCGAAGGATAAACGGACAACTGACTTGAGAAAAAAGACCACTGTAGAATTGAAGTGGTTCACCAAGAGATCAAGACAGGAAAGGGAAGACAGTAGTCAGAGCAACGGTGATAGATAGGGTGGACAAGAACTGAAGGGTAGAGAGTTTATGAGTTAACAATTTATGAATATGGATGTGAAACACTTGCAGGTGATGGTAAGTTCAAAGGTATGGCCATCTCTGTGTGTAGCTGTGGTAGAGTGAAGCAATAGGCCATGGGGAATGAATAAATTGAAGAACTCAGAAGTTAGGATGTTTGAAGGAGTATCAATAGGTCTGCTGAAGTCCCCTACTATGAGAGCAGGAATTGAGAAGGAAAAAAAGACTGAGTCAGGGACTGAATTAATCGAAGAAGAAAGGAAAGTGTCCTAGAGTTCTATAGATAACAGCCACCAGAATTTTGATTGGGTAATAAATATCAATTAAATGAACCTCAAGGGAGGATTTTCAGAGATCTTTCCAAGACCATCTAGTCCAACTCCCACACTCTGCAGGTGAATAAACTGAGGCTAAAGGTCCTCAAGGTACGTAATATGTAGCAATACTGGAATTTAAACCCAGATCCTATGGCTTCTAATCCACATTCTCCATTACACTACGTTGTCGTGTGTGTGTGTGTGTGTGTGTGTGTGTGTGTGTGTGTGTATGTATGTGTATGTAAGTAAATAATGCACACACATATTACTTCATTCAACACTTATTATCTACTATACAAAAAGCCCTGAGCTAAATGCTGGAAGAGAAAGAAGGATAAATGAGATACAGCTCCTGCACTCCATGAATTCATAAGCTGGGGAAACAAGATGTATATCCATCAGCCAAACAACAACAAAAGATAGTTCTATGATAACAGCTAAAACAAATCATACAAAAACACATGCTCTAGGAAGTCTCTGGGTGCCACAGAAGTAGCTCAGACATCTTCATATCTAACTCTCTTTTAACAGGTGAAGAAACTGAGTACCAAAGAACTCATCCAAGATCACACAGGTAATTAATTGCAAAGCCACAACCATACCCTAAATCTGCCCACTCCAAGTCCAATGATCTTTTCCCCTATAACATGCATCTTCCCTTCTAGCATCTCCTCCTTTCTTCTTTAGGAAGAAGTAAAGTTTAATTTAATTCTGGAATGCTTAGTGAGCTAGTTTGAGAGCTACTATATTGTATAACTACCAGTATAATATGTGGTAAAGAGCCTGCTACTGGCCCAGTTACTGAGCGTCCAGAGCTGTGTGTATCCTGGGACACAGGACAGAATCTTTCTAAAGAAGCTTTAGGGCTTGATGGTTTTAATACTTCCATTTTCTGCAGAGTTCAGAGGGATGTTCTAACATGTCAGCTGAGGGAACTGTGTTTCCATTTTCTCAAGCACAGATGGATATGGAAGATAAAAAAAAGTTACTGGGGATCTGAGGAAGATGATTTTTGTGATTCAGTGATTTTTCAAAGGGGAGACAAAGTAGGTACTCGGCACTTGATGAATTGGAATAGAGCTTACCTAGTGAAGTTTCTCTTTGAAAGGTTTAAAAGGACTTTTAAAAGAAAAGGAAACAAAGAGCTTCCTGAAGCCCTCCCACTTCCATTTTAACTTCAGGTTTTAGTTTAACACACTGGACACCACTCAGAGCAATACAATAAGGAATTATTTTGTGGCAAGGAAATTATTAGGATTTCTCATAATTTCCCACATCTGTATTGCCATTTGACTTGGAAATTCTCTCTCCTGAGTGCAAGGAGTCATTGATAGATGTGTCAGCATAAGGCTTTTTATCACTCTTAGAAAGACATGGATGGAGACATAGATGGCAAACTTATCAAATTTGTTCATGGCAGGAAGCTTAGAATGATAGCTGATGTATTGAGTGACTGTCTGAGGATCTAAAAAGATCTCAATAGAGTGGAACCATCGTCGAATCTGATGAAATGAAATCTGATACGGATAAACACAAACTCTTAAATTTGAGTAAAAACAATTAACAGTGCAGAAATGGATAAGTTTCAATTCAGGTAAAGAGAACTTCTGCATTTTAGTGTCCTTCAAGTTCAATGTAAGTTGACAGGTTGAAACAGCAGCCCAAACTAGACAGCCAATGCTCTCCAGAGCCACAAGAATGTAAGCATAAGGTCCATAAAAAGGAAGGCACTTTGTTCACTGTATTCTGCTCCCCCTAGTCAGACCATGTCTGTATTGTGCTCAGTTCTGGAAACCACATTTTGGAAAGGACATTAACAATCCAGAATGAATCAAAGAAGTTATTAACACGTGATAGTGATGGGCATTTAATTTAGTTATTACTATATTTTGAAAAATGTTTTTATTTGGGCAGCTAGGTGGCAGAGTGGATAGAGTACCGGGCCTGAAGTCAAGAAGACTCATCTTCCTGAATTCAAATCTCCCCTCAGACACGTACTAGCCGTGTGACCCTGAGCAAGTCACTTAACTCTATTTGCCTCAGTTCCTCACCTGTGAAATGAGCTAGAGAAAGAAATAGCAAACCACTCCAGTACCTTTGCCAAGAAAGTCCCAAATGAGGTCATGAAGGGCAGGACCCCACTGAAACAACTAAGCAACAACAATTTTTATTTATTTATGTTAGCTATATTTTGAAAAATATAACTAAGCATTATGAGAGTTCTCTTAGGTCTTTTGTTTAGCATAAGTAGTGTAATACAACAAAGCAACCAGAATTTCTAGTTCCCTAGAGTCCAAGAACAAAATGGATACTTAAGTTAAGGAAATTGTGATATTGTATTAATTGAGTTTATATTTCTTCTAAGCTTTCTTTGCTCCTGGCAGCATTTCAAACAATTTTTGTAAGACTCATAGAAATATGAAACCTGGAGATGCCCTTTTCCTACATATGAAGTGATGACATACCTTGTTTCCAAATCTAGAGCTCTGTCATTTTCTCTCCCTAACATCACTGGACTGCCCCTCCTAGTCTACCTCCATTACTTTCTTTGAAGCCTGGGTCAACATGTACCCCGGCTAGGAAGCTGTCTATGTGCACCTATGGCACACAGTTATCCTTAAGCACTAATATAGTCTGTATTTTAATTTTCACTTGCAGATATATTGTTCTGTAAGTGGTCTTAATTCTGTTCACGGGTGAATGAATTCCTTACAGGTCTACCTTTCTTTTTGTTGCTTTACAGCACTGAGCACAGGGCTCTGCACATAATGGGTCTGTAATTCATATATTTCAAAACTCCATAACTAGAGGGTCTGGCTCATCAACTGAAAGTTTACTATTCCAAATGAATTGGAAAAAGCTTACGGGTTGAGTGCTTGTTATTTTCTGAAGTAAATAAAATATGTAGACAAATTAAATGAAAAATAACTCCAAAAACAACTGGGAAATTACCAGAACAAACACACTTTGCTGTCTCCGTGTTTGGGCATGTTTGACAGACAGTAAATGCTTCATCTGTCCCTGATACATCTCCACTGCAGACTACCTGCATGGAAATGGGCCAATACAACAACTATTCACAGAGGTTCCAATTAAGGGAATGATCAGGTTTCTCGTTTAATAAAGACTTTACAACAGAGTCACTGAAAAACATCTGCTTAACTATATGAAGTTCAGTTGGCCATAAAGTACACAAAATCTAGGCTTTATAAGGATATATTGTTAGCCTGTAACCACTGTGATTGTGTTAAACATTATTCTTTGACCTGTTTCTAAGTATCTGAACATGAAAACTAGAAAGAAAATAGAGTAATCTCCTCAGTCTAAGGATATCCAAATTGGCAAATTATAGTTATAGAGAAAGCCCCAAATACATAGACATTTTCCCACAAAGCAATTTTAAAAGACACATAAAGAGGCACTAGAAGGATACAGATATATGAGTGATATGATGATTTCAAAACTAAATAACAAAGCTATCTCAAACTTTAGGGACTAAACTATTCAATTTAGTTAGGCTCTATTCCACAAATCACTATTGAGCAAACATTAAGGGATCTTTGAAATCATAAGAATATGAACTCTTTTGAGATAATAACTTAAAAACATTCAGAAGTGGGAAGGAGGTTGCTGCAGGTAAAAATCAAGTCTATTGAAAGACAAATAAGAGATGTTTTCTTTTAATGTTTAGTCTTGTGACAGCAGGAAGGAAGCTTCATAGATATATTCAGAGGGCAGAAGAGGAAGGGATCCCCACTGTTAGTACTGTATGGCCCTGGTCAGAGCAGTTAGAAAACTGCTAGTTAGACCGAGAGTTAGGAAAATTAGACTGCACTAAAGGCAGGAGTCTAGTTAATATTAGATTGTGACCTTGAGCAAGTCCCTAAAAACATATTTCACTGTTTTTTCAATAATTAGGACTAATAATATCTATTCCAAATGGGTATGTTGTAGCAATTCAATGTTATGATGAATGTGAAGAGACTCTAAAAAGTATAAAAGTACTAGAAAAATATAAGGTTTTTTTATCATTATAATATTGGGAGGCTGAAACTAAGTGGGGCAGAAATTGGCAAGCAAGTCCAAGATCATCAGTGACAAAATTTTACTGATATGCTCTCTCCAAGCTTCTTACTGTTCTCTTATTTGCTAAATGAGTTGGCCCATTCTCAGTCCTTAGCCTTTTCTGAGGACTCTTACACTGTTGATCACTCCCTCCACCTGAATACTCTCTCCTTCATGGATTTTGGTGATAATGCTCTCTTTGTTCTCCTCTCTCTCTAGTTGATAATTTTTCATCTTCTTTGTTAGCTCATCATCTATATTCCACCCATTAACCACAAGTTGGTCCTAAGGCTTTGCCTTGGACCCTCTTCATTCTCTCTGCTCTCATCAATTCCCATTGATTCAGTTATCATCTGTATACAGATGACTCATAAATATACACATACATATATACATACATACACACACACACACACACACACACACACACACACTCCTCCAGCTCTATTCTTTACCCTGAACTCTAGAACTATTACAACAATTAATAGATACTAATACTGACAATAGCTAACATTTAGAGAAGCGTTTACTATTTATCAGGTATTATGCTAAGGGTTTCGCAATTATTATCTCATTTGAGCCTCACAATAACAGGTACTATTATTATCCCCATTTCACAGATGAGGAAGCTGAGACAACAGAGGTGCACAGGGTCACAGAGCGTGTCTGAGGCTGGATTTGAACTCAAAAGTATTCCTGACGCCGGGCTTGGTGTGCTATGCACTGTACCACTTAACTGCCAATTATCTAATACTTCCAAACTCTTATCTCACAGGGACATCTTAACACTTAGCACATATAAAACAGAAACTCACTATCTTTTCCTTCAAATATACCCTACCTTTTAATCTACTTCCTCCCAGTCACCCAGGTTTGCAACCTCAGAGTCATTCTCAACTTTTCACTCTACCTAAGCCCTCGTTGCAAATCAGCTGCCAAGTCTTATCAATTTAAACTTCCTAAGATCTCTTGAATCCATCCTTCTCACCAGTCTCATGGGCACTAGCACAGCACAGCCCTTCATCCCTTTTTACCTGCACTACTTAAAAAGCCTCCTAACTGTTCTCCTTGCTTCGAGTCTCTTCCTTCATATTCAGCCTTCACACAGTTGCCGAATTGATGATCTTCAAGCACAAGTCTATGTCCTTTCCCTGCCCAAGACACTTCAGCGGCTTGCCATTGCCTCCAGGATAAAAATATAAATTCTTCCATTTAGAATTGAAAATCCTTCACAATTTTTCTCCAACTTTTCTTTCTAGGCTTAACGAGTACTCTCTTTTATACACTCTATGTTGTAGCCAAACTATCCTAAATATTGTTTCCCTTAATAGACATTTCATGTCCTGTCTCTATAACTTTTCACAGATCATTCTCTATGCCTGTAATGTACATCCTCCACACTTCAGCCTCTTATAATCAATCCTAGTTTCATTCAAGTTCTCACTCACATGCCACCTCTAACATAAAGAGCTTTTCTGACCTCTTTCCCCAACCCCACCCCCAGTTGTTAGGGTCCTTCCCCTAGGCCTAATCTTACTTTATACCTACTTATCTAGGTATATATTGTTTTCTTCCACTAGAACGTAAGTTCCCTGAGGGCAGGGGCTGTTTTTGGTTGATTTTTTCCTCTTGAGTCCTCAGTACTTAACACAATACCTAGCACATAGTACTGACTTAATAAAAATTTATTGAATTAATGAGTATAAATCACAATGCATAAGAAGACAGAGTAGTTACAATCCTCAAATCATTATATACTATTTTCTGTTTGGAATTTAAATTTGTTTCTGAGACAGCAATCATAAGAACTGGAAGCAACAAAAAGGGGAGCTCTTTGACAATCTTGGTGACTCCCCAGCCTAGAGCATCTATAATCAGACCACAGTTCCAACTGGCTTTAGAAAGGAAACCTTTGTGAAGGAGGGTTTCAAATGCAACTACTGTACATAACTGAAAGTTTTATTAAAAAAAAACACCTATGTCAGCAGATCATCCATGAAAATAAAAAGAATGACACAACGTTTGAAAAAGCCATTTTTCCCCTGAACACAATAATTGAAGGAAAAGCCATCCTTACTTCTCTTCCTGATGGTGCTCTTCTTGGTCACTAAGATCATCTTCATCTACCAAATGGCCAAAGGGCTCTGAGGAAATCGACACCATGTTTGAAAGAATGACTCTGCTGTCACTGCTTCCCGTGAGGATCAGCTGGTCATGAGAGTGGTTGTAGCGCACATTCCACACCCTATAGAAGGTGACAGAAATCACATAGGTGGAGGTTGGCTATGACTAGAAAGGCACACTGATTCCGAGGATCCTGTCTGAGAGTCAGAAGGCTGGAAAGCATTCCCCAAAAGTTCTCAACAGATTATGATCCAAATCCAAGTTGTACCTTTGGAGGCTTCCCCACCCCCCCCCACCCCCTCCCCGCCAAAGCATTATCTTAAATCTGAGCAAAAGAAAACAAGGAAGAAGACTAAATGATAAAATAAACCCCATGATGGAAAAACTGTTTTATTGTTCAATGTCAGACAAATGTTCTAAATACAAAAAATCTCCCCAAAAGTAATATATGGATTAGAATTAAACAAAATCTCACAACAATCTCACAGCAAACAGTTAATATGGATTCTATGACAAAATGAGAATCAAAGCTTACTTCAATGCTTAAATCTTATGTACTGTTAATGCACAAAGTCTAGGAGTATATCTTTAAGTCTATAGCTGCTGTTATGATCAGCATGATTACATAAGATCACTGATTTAGTGCTGGAAGGGATCTAAGAGATCATCTATTAAAAACCTCTTTATCTTACAAATGGGGAAACTGAGTCAGTCAGCTAGCATTTATTCAACTGAAAACCAGAGACTTAAAATGACTTGTCCATAGGCACAGAGGGAGTGAAATAAGAGAGTAAAATAAGAGTTGAACCTAGGTCCTCTAGTTCTAAAACCCAGCATTCTTTCTACCTTCTTAAAAGACCCAGTTGGTTTGCTGAGTTCCTGTCTATTAGGTCAATGTCAAAGTGTAACCCAGGAATTATAAAAAAGTGAAGAAATGTGGGAAAGTGGAATCATTAAACCTGGGTTTGAACCGTAGCTCCACAGCTTTCTTGCTATGTGATCTTGAGGAGTTATGTTGCCTCTCTGGGCTTCCTTTGTTTTCAACTACAAAAAAGTGGATACTAAGACCTACCCCTACAGAGCTGTTGTGAGGATCAAATGAAATAACATGTACAACATTGTTGTTGTAAAGTATTATGTATTACAAGCTGCTGTTATTATCAACACAGCCACTATCACCAACAGCAATGAACCCCTCTATATCTCAAGCAAGACAAGTATGTTTGTACAAACCTTCATGAATTGCACACATATTTTCTTCAGTGATTTATAAAAAGAACACACTAGAAATTACCAAAAAACTGGAACTTCTCTTCCCCACCATTAACTTATAAATTGTTAAAAGAAAATTCAAATTTGAAATTAATGTTTTTATACAAAAGGAAAAAAAACTGAATGATCCACATCAGCCCAAACCAAATTTTTTGTACCTTTTTATACAGCAAAGTAATTATCAAAATAAACAATATATACTTTATATACCCCTAAATCAGTATACAGAAAGCCCATATTACCAATGGGAATGCTCATCGAGTGTCTTCACAGGTTCACCAACGTTTCTAGTGTCCCAGAACTTCACCTTGCAATCATCTCCACAACTAGCCAGGTAGTATTGTTTATTGGGATTAAAGTCAAGGTCCCGTACCAGCTGTCCATGAGCATTCTCTATGCAATATATCTGGCTGGAAAATAATAAAACATAATAGCATATAAAAATAAGTTGATTAGGAAAAATAGTTGTGCTCTTTAGAAACGAACTGGTTTCCCAGTAGTTTGTTTACTCCCTTGGCACTAAGAATTCTGGTGGTTACATTGCTGGGATGTTAGGGATAAGTTTGGGGAAATCCCAGTTGGCATCACAGGGGGCTTAAATGGATTTCCCAGCTCTTTTCAAAACCTTTTTTTTCCCCCTTTGAGGAGTTTGTCACACATAACACCAAATGAAATAGTAGATGCAACTTGAACCTGGCAACAACCTTCATCTAAGTGAAAATAAGAACAAGCAATGATCTTCAGGGCTGCCTTTAGAGTTTGCATTGATTTCAAACTTTTGCTGTGAGAACAAACTGAGTGCCCTAAGGAGTCAGTGGTCTGACTGAAAAAGATTGGTGATGATGTGGAAGAGCAAGGTGAGGCTGCTGGATAAGAGTTTTGAAAAAGATGCCAACAAGAAGAGGAAAGGAAGGTTGGGGATGGGAAAGGAGGTAGGAAAAGGGGGGAGAATAGGACAAGAGGTGAGAGTAGTTAAAGAAAAGAAAGTGTTCGTTACTTGGAGCCTTCTTCCCTTTCTCTGTTCCTGTTTTTATCAATTCTTCCATTCTGTACACTTTATCATAGGTAATCAAAAATATCTGCCCTAAAACTGACTCCTCCTAATTCTAATCATTGACCACAGAGGGAAATGAGTTCAGTTTGGGGTTATCTAGTGAGGTGGGAGGGAACTAGAAAAGAGACTGGGGTATCTCTGATTTGCTTCTTCTTTGACCCACTAAGCAATAAACTGGAAGCCTGGCTTCTGGATGCCTTGCTATTCACAACATTATCTTATACATCATATTTTTATCCTTGGGTGTTAACTTAAATCTTTCTTCTGCAGTTTAATTTCTTTTTGTTATGGCATCAGTAGACATGGTGAACAGCTGGGCAACTTCGCTCCTTGTAATTATCTTTCACATATTTGAAGACCATTATTAAGTCACCTTCTAGTCCTCTATTCTCCAAGGTAGATAAACTCAACCCCTTTCAACTTCTCTCCTAGGCTGTCTTTCTGGCCTTAAATCAGTTTCATTGTTCTCTACCTGGACTCCTTCCAGTTTTCTAAATTCTTTAACAAAATACGACATCTTAAACCTGAAAACCTTTCAATAGATCAACATATAGAGTTAAATACTGACAAAATATAGATCAGACAAATGTTTCCAACATTTCATCCTGCCAGTTGAATCAACTAATAAAGTATTAACTTTCCTACTATATGCCAACACTGCGCTAGGCACAAAGCAGTTCTTTGAATAAGAAACATAAATGAAGTGCCAGAAAAATGAGTAAAGTATTCTAATTAGTAAATCTATGACTCTTCCTCTGCAATAAAGTTAAGTAATGCCCAATTAGAAATAACTGCTATTCCCATCATCTGCTCTCTTCCCACTGATACTTCAACAGACAACAATGAAAAGTGGATTAAATACTTGAGATTCTAGAATTCAAAGATTCATTCATATATTTTGGTTTTTTAAATGTTACTTTAAGGGCTCCCAGTCTTTAGATACTAAAATGCTGGATATCCTTTCATAGAACAATGGAATTAGAAAGGACAGAAAGAGAACACTGAGGAATGGTTTTCAATCACTGTATTTATCATCTTTGAACTCTATGGCTTTCAGCTTCTGTTTATGGAACTAAATAAGCCCCTTTTATAGATATGCACATGCTTGAAAAACAGCGATTGATTGCTATACCCTGAGCTTGCAGAGGGAGCCACAGAACTAAATTTAAAGTTGTCCCCCCCTTAAAGGCAACAAAAGTTATTACAAGACATCCGTCTTCTTGGTTTAGTGATAAATTACGGTGTGCTGAGGGGATAAACTGTATCTTAAAAAAGCTTGCACAGGCTTCTGTTGCCATGACAACAGATATGCACAACATCACTCCTTTGCTTATCAAAATCACAACCAGAGCAGAAAAAATGGCTCTTATTTGTTCCAGTAGAGCTGTTGGTTGTTGGGTACAATTACCTAAATGACAAAACTTGATTGACCAGTAGGTATGTATCTTAAAGGTACAGTGATTATGTATTTTTAAAAACCCAACAAAAGCAATTAAACATTTCCTGAGGGACTGCAATTATATTAAGTTGTAATAATTTCTCATATATCAATCAGTCTATAGTCACTACTTCCACATAAATTTTAAGTCACTATATGAGCACTGATTTTTATTATAAATAACTGCTACTAAAGGGCTACCAATATACAGCATTAAACAATTATCTTAGGTAAAAGAATGCAGCTGCACTCCAAATGAAAAAAAATGAATACTACAAACACGATACAAAGACAGACACACCATGTTAGCCACCCTGCAACCCCCCAAATCCATCTGGCTCTTAATCATTTTCCTCCTCTGCTGCCTATGGGATAAAATACGAACTCCTTAGCTTGACATTTAAGGCCCTTCAGGATCTGGCTCCAACTTACCTTTCCAGCCTTATTTCATATTGCTTCCCTTCACTCATTATATGTTTCAGCCTAACTGGATTGATTAATAGTTAGCTATTATTCCCTTATCTTCTCCTGCGGTTTCTTGCCTCCCTGCATCTGTGTAAGTTGTTCCCTATACCTGAAATGTCCTCCTTCTTCATAGCCACATGTTGAAATCCTTTTCAAGGCTTAGCTCAGGTGTCACTTCCTCCATAAAGTCTTTCCTGATCAAAGCAGCTGAAATCAATCTTTCCTCAACTTTCTCAGAGGGCTTGATTCAGACCTCTACTTCCCATAAGGCTTATTTGTGTAGGTATTGTAATTTTCACTCTCCCCTGGCAGAATGCAAGTTCCTTGAGGCCATATAGTGGTGTTTAATGAATGTTTCCTGAATTGTTTAAGAGAGAGGGGAAAAAAAGGAAGGCCTTCGTTTTCTGTCAGCCCAAGCTCCATGTTAAATAGGGTATTACTGCTTCACTTACCTCATATTTCGAGTATCCCAACCCCGGATGGTAGTGTCATTGGCTGTTGCAACTTGGGTGCAGTTGTGATGTGGGCTCCATCTACCAGAAGTAAACTTCAACTGACCTTTCCCTTCTAATGCTGTAGAACTGGACAACTTGGAATTTGGACAATATTTCAAAAAGAATAAGAATGGAAAAGCAAATTCAACTCATTGAACCAAGATTCTAGGTATAAAAATACAAAAAAAAAAATTCAGAAGCAATTTTGTCTTCTTCCCTTAAAAGGCCCACACGTTTAAACCTTTTTGAGAAAACTATAAAATTGAGGACATAAGAAAAATAAAACAAAAAGCCTATTAATAGATCTCTATTAAACAGGAATCATGTGCAAGTATATGAATAGAGATGATTTGCTAAAACTTGAAAGACAAATAATTCAAACATCTGGCCTTACATAAAGACAAGGACAGAGCCATTAAAGTATACACTAACATTTTGAGAATAAAAGGAATAATAGAGTTTAGTCAATAAAACATTATTTTAAATTCTGTCTTCCTCTCCCTTTATTCTGAAGATCTCAAAGTACTTTATATGGAAGTTGATTAAAACTCATTACAACAGTGACTATGTGGTTAATGTCTGTTTCAAAGAAGCACAATGAAAACTCTCTCCTAGAAACTATCATCTGCATCAGTGAAAGCACAGGAGGGCAGAACACTTGAACAAGTGAGAAGAGAAATGACTCCTCTCTTGTGCGGCCTGGAGAGCTAGATGACACATGCTGAATCCCAGCTCCATGTGACCTCAGTCCAATCACCTCACCTCTCTGGGTCTTAGTTTTGTTATCTGCAAAATGAAGGTTAGAACAGATGACCTTTAAGGCCCGCTCCTTAATTCACATCCTATGATCTTTTGGCCCTATTCTTTGTTCAACTAACCTCACCAGCCTACTCACATGAGTATTTTTTACCCCAGAATATATGGAACTGGCTTACATGTACTTTCCACTCTAAGTTGTAGAGAAAATTTGAATCGAATTGCACCATTTAAAGAATCTACACTTTTCCACTCCCATGAGGTAAATACTCCCTCCCTTTCATGGTACAAGTTATTCTCACCCAACCCAATCTGTCCCTACCAAATAGTTCCCTTCAACAACTGTGTATCTAATTATCTGACACTGTCCTGAAAATTTCCCCCAAACAATCTCAAATCAACATTCATTTTAATTTACGTAAACTGAAAAAATTAATACCCCCTACACAGGACTTTTATGAAGAGGGAGTCAGACTGATCAAACTAATAATGATAGAATATTATCATTTCAAAGACTTTAGGAATAACCGCTGTCTCTGAAAGAGTCAACTAAAATGTAATCTTGTGGATATAATTTAGAAACCACTAGTATGGCAGAAAGGGTTCTGGACCTAAGCAGAAGAACTACATTCAGTTTATAAACACATGGAAGATAGGTTTCTGGTCAGAAGCAGAAGTAGCTTCAAATTTCTGCTTTGACATTTACTACCTGTGTAAATGGACAAGTCACTTAGCCTTTCTAAGCCTCAGTTTCCTTTATTTATAAAATTACTGAAAAGAATCACTACCTCCTTTCATAGGACTATTATGAAGAAAGCTCTCTGTAAACCTTCAAGTGCTATAGAAATGTAAGTTATTATACTCTTTTCACATGTTGAACAGACATGGCCAAGTGACCCATCAAGAATTTGAATAAAATACAGCTACAGAAACATTATACCATCAATAAACAGTTACAGGGTTATTTAAATAGAGAGACTGCAGAAAATCAGAGAAAATGGACCTGGAAAGAACCTCAAGTTTTGAGAAGGATCACCACAACTCAAAGTGCTAAGGAAGCACAGAATTACTAATGAAATCTGCAGGGGCCACTACCATACAGCTCAAGAAAAAAAGAACACAACACACTACTCTTCATGGAGGTCCTACTTTCCCCTTCTCAGACAGGGCTCCTCAAAATCATCTGAGCTAGAAACCTTTTAAGGAAAAAAATACACATCTTGTCTCTTTATCAGATTTGTGAAACTAGTAAAGCAGCAGAAATTTAAAAACACATAAAAAGCCACGTGGATTTGAAATAGATAGAAAGACATTTACTGAAAGAATCTGCCCTGAAACCACTGAACTGGGAGCACTAGAGACCTGGTCTTTAGCTATGACTATGTCAAGGTGAGAAAGACCTGGAGATAGCCAGTGTTATAGTGGGAACAAAGTCAGGACAACTCCTTGTGTTACTTTGGGCAAATCATGTAATTTCTTAATGTTTTCAGTTTCATCATGTGTATAAACAAGGAGGTTGGATTAAAAGACCTCAAAGATCCTTTCTATTTTTGATTTATATGTGATCTTGAGCAAGTGCCTCCACCTCTATAGGTACTTCACTTTCCTCATTTGTAAAATGAAGGGGTTGGCTTAGATTATTTTAAAGTTCCTTCTAGGAGTTCCAAAGTTCTATCATACTAATAACATATTCAACATTAGAAAAAGCCTAAAAACCTTTATTTTGGGATATGCTAAGAAGAGGTTATCTACTGTTACATATTCTCTACCCTATCTGGTCCTCAGGGGATAAAGGGCAGTTAGAGTCCTATGGTTTCTAAAATCTGACTGAATATTTTTGAAACCATATTTAGGAATCAGAATTAGGCAAGTCCCATTAGCCAGGAATGTTTTGTACTAGGATATCTAGAGACAGCAAAGATGCTTATAAGAGTGAGGTGGTAGCAGAGGATGGTGCTGATGGTAGTAGCATCAACATTACCCTGAAGTGAAAGACCTACATAAATCACTGGGGCAGACTGTAATGTTGTAGGATAGGCAGAAGGTTTCAATGGGAATTTGGTCTATATTTGGACAAAACAAAGCTATTAATAAACTCTACAAATAGCTCTTTTGGTGTAAGTAAAATGATAATGTTTTATAAACTGTCAGCCATTTCTTCTACTTGACTATCTTAGATCAAACTCCATTTAGTTAAATAAGCATTTATTAAATCTACCTGATGCAGGGTGCTGTGGACACACAAATATATTTCAGATACATTACATAATAGGTTAACAATATACACTAAATACTTTAGGGAAAAAAAACTTCTTAAAGGGTTTACTTGGAGAGCCATTCAGGTTTCTTTACTATTAGTTTATATTCTAGTGAATCTTTAGTACTATTTTAAAATATTCTAAAAATGAGCATTCCATTTCTTCTCATTTATTCAACAAATATTTATTAATCACTTATCATGTGCAAAATTATAGGAAATGAGCTCTAGGGAGATGATCCCAGTCTAAGATAGCTGGCATTGTAGAAAATTTTTGTGACTCTTAAAAGCCTTAATTTCCATGTATTCCTAATTATCACTTAGTTTGTTGGTCATTCATGAGTAAAGTCAAGCCCAGAGGCCACCTCCATCTCAGCACAAGGCCAATACTTTCACAGGGTCACAGGCAAATCTGCAAGGGACCTAAGACATCATCTAATACCATCCTCTCATTTTATGTACGAATAAACGGAGGCCCAGAGAAGTTAGGTGACTGGAGATACGTAGGTAGAAAGTGGCAGAGCAGGGACTTGAAGCACAGTCTTCTAATTCCAAATCCAGCACTCATGCCATTGTGCCAATCAAAGGGCCTTATGTAAAATGTATTTTTGTGAAATGACTTTCTATAATTCCTCTCAAAAACTTTCCTCTCAAAAATTTCAAGACTGTAGAAATTCAATGTTAGTGTAATATAGTTCTTTGTTAACTCTATCTAAACCCTTCTTTCCATAGAGCGCATATCCCTAAAGAGATTGGTATGGTTAAAAGCAACCCATATTGGTCCAAATACAGTCTAGTTTCCCTTCAAATAAAGTTTATATAAAATTTGGGTGTGGTCAAAATCAGTCTATTTTTTAGCACCTATACACATATATAATTTTGAATGAGATATTTCAGGAGTATGGCCTATGTTTTGATCAAAATGGTATATAAAAGTAAATTATGAGTGGGGGCTGGAAGGGGGTAAACATCTAAGATACAGCTCCTTATAGGGACAAGAACAGGGCCTGGAACTGTCATTTCATTAGGGCATAGAAGTCCATAAGAAACTCCCTCTACGAATGCTGGAGAACACTTACCCTGCAACATAGTTAAGTGACTTGCCCAGGGTCACACAGTCAGTATGTGTCAGGGGCAGAACTTGAACCTAGGTCTTTCTGGTTCTCAGGCTGGCTCTTAGTTGCTTATGTCATGCTACTTTGCACACCATATCATTATGCATTAATGAAACAGTGATATGATAAGACCAATATTTGAGGCCTTAGGCCTGATAAGCTATTTTCTTTCCTTTTTCTTATTCCAGGGCTCCCAGGCAGGCTGACTATGAGCAAATAACAGATTTTAAGCCTTACCTGAATGTTCTAGACCTCAATTTCCTCAACTGTAAAATGAGAGGATTGGATTAAGCAACCTCCAAGGTACCTTCCTGATCTAACCTTTAGGATCATTTATCCATGACCTGCCAAGCAGGCAGGTGACACCATACCCCACCGTCTCCATGGCTTGAGAATAATCCTGGTAGGCAGTAGACTCTTCCTCCACCTCCACTAACTTATGCAAATATATTTTCTATTGCCATATGGAAATTAGAAAGATGCAAATAAAGAAAAAAATCTTGAATATTGTCTATTTCCCAAACTCATAATCATGCAAAGGACAGTGAAAACCCTAAGCTTATAGCCTGTTCTGAAAAGGCTATTTAGGAGATCTTAAATCAACAGGTTTTAAAGCACCTTGTATTGTTCTAAGGGGTCTAAGGGATCCAAAAGAAGTAAAAGAAATTATTCCTGCCCTTGGCTGGAGGAACATTAGTCTACCTGAAGGAACTTTAATCTAGCTAAACTACTAACTGTAACTATATTTTTTAAATCTAACTGGAGGAGCATTGATCTATCTTAACTACTTACTGGTAAAAACCATATAAAACAAGGAGAGAACAATTATATGTTAACTGTGTAGGGCTGATCCTGGGTGCCATAAGAGTTCAGAAAAAAGACATATTGATGTAGGCTGGCATAGTCAAGAGGAAGTCTTTGTGGAAGAGGAGTGTATGAATAAGGCTTCAAAGCCTCTAACTAGGAGTATAGGAGAGAAAATATTCCAGACACAGGAAATTACATGAGAAAAAATATGGAAGTAGAAATAAGTCATGTTGTGCTGAATGGACCTAATTAACTACAGTGGAGAGATTTTATGTTGGGGAATAGTGATTGGAGAGATAGGATGGGGCCACTTTACAGAGAACCTTGAAAGCCAGGAAGAAAAGTTTGGAATTGATACAGTTGGCTCCTTCATAAGTTTGTGAGCTAAGAAGTGTCATGATGAAGGGGATATTTTAGGAAGATGAATCTGGCAGCGGTGGGCGGGATGGTTTGGAGGGCAGAAAGACTGCAGGCAAGCAGAAGGCTGCTGCCAGGTGTGAGGTGAAAAGGAAGCACAGGAAAAGACAAGCACTTCCACTAAAACTTAGTCCCCATAGGTGCAATGAAAAAAGGCTATAAGGTAAATTTTAATAAAAGCCCCAAAGCAAATTTATTATCAGTTTTTACTGAGTTGCCCACCAAGGTGAACAGTCTAGCATAGGATGGAAAGCCAATCAATCGCATTTTTTTGTTGTTTCCTGGTGCAATGGAAAAAAATTCACATCCACGGGATGCAATATACATGGTTATTTTTTTTTTTTGGCATTAAAGAGAAATATTCAGTGATTCTGAGGTATTCTTGTCGTTGTTGCTGTTTTTAAGGTTAAAGGCATTCCGTATTGTCACAGGAAATGCTGCTAACGCCAGGACAGAAAAAAAGGAAATGTATTCTAATGAACAAAATTATCTGATTTGCATCAATTTTAGCAGTATACAAAAGGCACATTTATATGAAGGGCCTCAGATTTATAAATGTCTTATAAGACCGAACTTCAAAACACAAAAATCTATAAAGTCTTTGTCACTAAAAAAAACAATTACAATATAGCAGAGAGCCTAGAATTAAAGCTAAATTTAATAAGGGGGGAAAAAAACACTTTTGACATAGTGCCCTATACACAGTAGCTCAATAATCTGATTATCATTGATATTGGAGCACCAATTCATTCACTCATTCTTTCATGTTCTGATGTAGTAGAAAAAACACTGGGCTCAGAAGACCTGGAATCAACTCCTGGCTCTCTTACTTACTGGGTCTGCGACTTTAATAAGTTATAACTTCTCACAGGGAAAGTTTTATTATCTGTAAAATGGGGAAAATATATACTATTTACCCCACAGGTTAAATCAAATGAGAATATATGAACCATTACATAAATTTGAGCCACTATCCACTCATTTATTTATTTAATAAACATTCAGAAAATGAATGGAGATTTTCTTGGGATGCAGAATAACAAAGGCAAAGAGCTTCATTTTTTTAAAGTATATATTCAAACTACCTTGTATACAGTATTCAGAAAACAATTATTTTCATGTTCAAAAATATTTAGTCTAGCATTTAAAGCCCTCCACAATATGGTACCCACCCAACTTTCAAATAATTTCCTATTATTTCCTTTCATGCACATGTCATTTATTTAAACTGGCCTGCTAGCTGTTTTCATGTATACAACATTCCATCAGTCCCTTTTGTGCCTTTGCATAGGAGAAGTCCTCTATGAATGGAATAAAGTTGCTCCTCATCACTCCCCCACCTCCTTGGAATCCTTAGTTTGCTTCAAAGCACAATATCAATTAGGTACCCATGATTAGTTAAAGATAGTTTTACTTATAACTGATTTACTTGAAGAAAATAAGATCTTAAAAAATACCTAGTCTTAAAAAAAACTAGCTCAGCAAAATTTGAAAGACTTCATAAACTTTATTTTGATATTTGATTATGTTGTTTTTATTTCCTTAAAAATAATTTAATTATCAAGCAAGCTTGAATGGCTCTTTGAGAGAGTAATAATTAGTACTATGCTATTTTTAAATGAATCCCTCGGGCTCCCACCCATGGCTAGCCACAACCTATAAATCTCAAGTCTGAACTCCTCCACACTATGCATATACTCTTTTTTCTATACTTTAATATTTTTATTATTTAATATTTTTAGTTTTCAGTACTGATTTCCACAAGATTTTCAGTTACAAATTTTCTCCCCATTTCTACCCCGCCCCGATGGCACAAATTCTGATTGCCCCGTTCCCCAATCTGCCTTCCCTTCTGTCACCCCACTCTCCCCTCCCCATCCCCTTTCCCTTTACATTCTTGTAGGGCAAGATAGATTTCTATACCCCATTGCCTGTATATCTTATTTCCCAGTTGCATGTAAAAACAACTTTTTTTGAGCATTTGTTTTTAGAACTTTGAGTTCCAAATTCTCTCCCTTCTACCTTCCCCACCCACCCTCCTTGAGAAGGCAAGCAATTCAACATAGGCCACATGTATCATTATGCAAAACACTTCCATAATAGTCATGTTGTGAAAGACTAACTATATTTCCCCCCATCCTATCCTGTCCCCCTTTATTCAATTTTCTCCCTTGACCCTGTCCAGTTTCAAAAGTGTTAGCTTTTGATCACCTACTCCCCCTATCAGCCCTCCCTTCTATCATCCCCCCTCTCTTATCCCCTTCCCCCTATTTTCCCATGGGATAAGATACCCAATTAAGCGTTAATGCCATTCTCTCCTTAAGTCAAATCTGATGAGAGCAAGATTCACTCCTTCCGCCTCACCTGCCCCCTCTTCCCTTCCAATAGAACTGCTTTTTCTTGTCACTTTTATGTGAGGTAATTTACCCCATTCTATCTCTCCCTTTCTCCTTCTCCCAATATATTCCTCTCTCACCTCTTAATTTTATGTTTTTTAGATATCGTCCCTTCATATTCAACTCACCCTGTGCCCTCTGTCTATATATATTCCCTTCAACTACCCTAATACTGAAAAAGGTTTCATGAATTACAAATATCATCTTTCCATATAGGAATGTACACAAAATGGTTCAACTTTAGTAAGTGTCTTAAGATTTCTCTTTCCTGTTTACCTTTTCATGCTTCTCTTGATTCTTGTATTTGAAAGTCAATTTTCTATTCAGCTCTGGTCTTTTCACTGAGAAAGTTTGAAAGTCCTCTATTTTACTGAAAGTCCATATTTTGCCCTGGAGTATTATACTCAGGTTTTCTGGGTAGGTAATATTTGGGTTTTTTTTTTTTGAGGGGGAAAGGCAGGGCAATTGGGGTTAAGTGACTTGCCCAAGGTCACACAGCTAGTAAGTGTGTCAAGTGTCTGAGGCTGGATCTGAAACCAGGGCCTCCTGACTCCAGGGTTGATGCCCTACTCACTGAGCCACCTAGCTGATTTTTGGTTTTAATCCTACCTCCTTTGACTTCCAAAATATCATATTCCAAGCCCTTTGATCCCTTAGTATAAAAGCTGCTAGATCTTGTGTTATCCTGACTGTGTTTCCACAATCCTCAAATTGTTTCTTTCTGGCTGCTTGCAATATTTTCTCCTTGACCTGGGAACTCTGGAATTTGGCTACAATATTCCTAGGAGATTTCTTTTTGGGATCTTTTTCAAGAGGTAGATTCTTTCAATTTCTATTTCACCCTCTGCTTCTAGAATATCAAGGCAGTTTTCCTTGATAATTTCTTGAAAGATGATGTCTAGTCTCTTCATTTGATCATGGCTTTCAGGTAGTCCAAGAATTTTAAAATTATCTCTCCTGGATATATTTCCCAGGTCAGTGGTTTTTCCAATGAGATATTTCACATTGTCTTCCATTTTTCCATTCCTTTGGTTCTGTTTTATAATTTCTTGATTTCTCATCAAGTCACTAGCCTCCATTTGCTCCATTCTCATTTTTAAGGTGGTATTTTCTTCAGTGGTCTTTTGGAACTCCTTTTCCATTTGGGTAATTCTGCCTTTAAGGCATTCTTCTCCTCATTGGCTTTTTGGAGCTCTTTTGCCATTTGGGTTAGTCTATTTTTTAAGGTGTTATTTTACTCAGTATTTTTTTGGGTCCCCTTTAGTAAGTCATTGACTTCTTTTTCATGATTTTCTTGCATCACTCTCATTTCTCTTCCCAATTTTTCCTCTACTTCTCTTACTTGCTTTTCCAAATCCTTTTTGAGCTCTTCCATGGCCTGAGACCAATTCATATTTTTCTTGGAGGCTTTTGATGTAGGCTCTTTGACTTTGTTGACTTCTTCTGGCTGTATGTTTTGACCTTCTTTGTCACCAAAAAAAATATTCTATAGTCTGAGTCCTTTTACACTGCCTATTCATGTTCCCAGCCAACTACTTGACCCTTGAGCTTTTTGTCAGGGTATGACTGCTTGTAGAGTAGAGACTACTTTGTCTCAAGCTTTAAGGGCCTTGAGCGGCTGTTTTCAGAGCTACTTCTACTCCACAGTCACTACAAGCTCTGCCACAGCAGCGCTCCTCCTCTCCCAAGAACAGCCAACCAGGACCACAACCCAGATCCAAGCAGGGCAAAGCAAGAGAATCCTGTCTCTGCACCAGCAAAGCAATCCCTGCACTCCCACTCTGATCCGCTGCTTGATTCCTCCCACCATGTGGGCCGGGGACTCCCGAAGCAGCTGACACTGGAGCTCTGGAAGCAGCTGCAGGAGCTTCCTGCTGCTGCCGCTGGGCCACCTCCACCACCCCCAGGGCTGGGGCCAGATGGTGTACTTCTCTTACCCAGATCCAGCAGTTTTCCCACTGACCTGCTCCGTTATCTTTGGCCTTTATGGGTTGAGAAGTCTGGTAATTGCCACAGCTCAGTGATTCAGAGCCCTAACGCCTGCTCCAACCACCTCCCAATCTGGGCAATCTTGGCATGGCCCACGCCGAACTGCCTTCTGCTCCCAGCACAGTGCGACAGACCCTTCTCAGCGACCATCCAGGCTGTCCTGGGCTGAAGACTTGTTTCCTTCTGTTATTTCGTGGGTTCTGTAGCTCTAGAATTTGTTCAGAGCCATTTTTACAGGTGTTTGAAAGTATCTGGGGGAGAGCTTAAGCAAGTCTCTATTTTCCAGCTACCATCTTCCTATGCAAATACTCTTGCCAGTACAGATTCACAGTCTGTGCTATATCCATCCATGTCACTGAGATTATCAGTCTTACTCTCACTTCTACTGTCTATATTTAAAAAAAAATACAATGGGCCCCCTCTTTTTTTCACAATTCAACAACAAAACCTTAAGTGTATCTTGAAAATGATCTTGATTCTGGAAGTCGATTGTAAACACCTAGGAGGTATACTGTATCTCTGTAAAAAAGTTTGAATTCCAATGCACCCATATAGTACCTTATATATAGAAAGAACTAAACAAGTTCTAAATTCATTTAGCCCCCTATGTTTCAGTAATTCCACATACACACAAATAACATTAAGAGTGATTTTAACGAATAATTTGCTATTTCTGAGAAAGTCAGGAGAAGTTTATATACAAATATGTGTATGATATCAATAAGTTAAATATCAACATTTTTAGTGATAATTTTCCAGTGAGAGGCCTGAAGAATGAAAAGTACTACTTGACTTTAATATTTGCAAAATACAAGAAGTACCTACACAGTTTCTGAGCTGCTGAAATTGAATGTGCAACTTAGTCAATTACTATAACTCATTTATGACTTCTGAGGCATGATCATAAAACAATGTGACTAATTTTTTAAAAGATAAATGTACTAGACTTTATACATTTAAATGAATGCAATCTTTCAGAGTCTTTGACTTGAGATACTGAGCACCTCTCCCAGTGATTCAAGTGAAAACAATTTACATTTACAAAGTGCCTACTATGCACAAGGCATGTAAAGATGGAACACTCCAAGATGCAGCTACCACTAAAACCTCATGAGGATGTACAGGCACGCCTGGGTTCCCAAAGGCATTGTCAATGGAGTGGCAGCTCTGGCAGAGACTATCACAGTGGAAAGGCCTAAAGCACTGGGTAGTGGACAGGGGGAAGAGAGAGAGACTGAATACCTGCTGCCCAAGGAAAAGCCTAGCTTTTCAGAGAGGCTTACCACAATGTTGATCACAAAGTAAAGGGTTATTTATTTATTTATGTTTTAGCCATAGCAACCTTTGATGATTACAAAGGTGTTATGTATGATTGAGAAAAATTTACTTTAATACTGTATCATGCCATTATTAATATTAATTTGCAATATTCCCTTTTTTGCTTAAAACCCCCACTTTCAGTTTAGCTTACGTTAAAAAAAATTTTTTTTAAGGTTTCTAGGAACATGCTGAGGAGTGTGATCATATTCCAGCTCCTCCCAAGGCCTGGGCCTCTCTATTTATTCCATAAACATAAGCCAGACTTAACTCATCTATGCTACCAAGGGTCACCCTTGCTTGAGGTTTTTCCAATTAAAAATTTGGGACGACCTAGCTCACAAAGGAGAAATTTAACCAGGTTTAAATGGAGTGGTTTTCCTTGCTGGAATTACAAGAGGTAGCATGAATCTCATGACTAGGCCACATTCTCAGCTTTTACTCTTCTCCCCAACAGAAGAGTTGAGAATTCTTAGTCTTCCTCCTCTGTACTATTCACCAATCAGAGTTGCATTTTGCTTGCAGGGGAGGTTCCAATAATGTGCTGTTGAGAAGACAGACAGGGATTTAAAATGATCTTAGAGCTTCCTTTGCATCTTGGGTCACCAAGAGAAACCACTGGCCTCAATTTATTGATTATTTGCTGGCCTAATTAATAAACTGATTTTTATTACTTGGAATTTTGTCTCTAGGAATTTTATGAGCCACAGATGTATATGGTGGGGGGAATACCCACAAACATCAATTTACAGATACCTGCAGAAGTGAATGTCATTGTTCAAAATATTTTGTTACTATTTTAGAATTTCCTTGAGTAATAGTTTATGAAGCATTAAAGAAAAATCAGTCTTAGTATTTTGTAATCATTTTATTTCTCATTTAATTAAATTCAGTAAATCCAAAGTACCTACTACATATGAGACGTGGGGCATTGGGGATATAATCATTAAAAAAAAAAAACAAAACACAGCTTAGTCCCTGTCCTCAAGCAGTTTACAAAGAAGATTAAAACATCTACACAAATGAGAATGATACAAAGTAGAATGTGTTAACTATGAGGGAGGGATGAGTCTAGACAAAGTACTTGAAAAAATAAGAAAAAGTTTTATTCAGACGATCAGGAAAGGTGTCACAGAAAAGATGGTTCATCAGTTGGGGAGACCTATGCACATTTGCAGGCAATAGGGAAGAAGTTAGCAGATACAGAAATATTGAGGATGAAAGAGAATGATCAACAAGGCATGAGAGATGAGAAGAGATAAGATGAAGGGCAAAAATGGAGGCTTGGTAAGAAGAAGGGCCACCTCATCCTCTGATAATGGAGCAAAGGAAGACAGAAGAAAAAGGCAGGACTCAAAAAGGAGAACAATGGGAAGAAAAAAGGGAAAAGTACATTCCAGGAGGATGGGCCTATGTGAAAAAAATGGAGCCTAGACAGGGCAAAATGGGATTAGAGAATTGTTATTAGTCTAATATCTTAGAATCATAGCTCTACAGTCAGACAGGACTTCAGAGGTTATCTAGTACAACTCCCTCATTATTTTACATATGATAAAACTGAGGCCCAGAGAGGTTAAGTGAGAGTACAGGGAGACAGAACACAGAAGCTTATCCTCTGCAGGATAAGCTGTTCACCTGAAATCTCATCAGCAGGCAAACTGAGTCCGCTTTTGATATACCTTCTCAACATACCCTAGCTGCCTCTCCTCTTTGATGGGAGGCGAAGCATTAAACTCTTCCCAAAACCTTCTTTTATAGAGAGATACAGCATTCCAAGTAACTCCATTGTCCCAGTTCTACTTGGCTTGGACTGCAAGGAACACCACTCCCCATGGTGGGTACCCCCTGCTCTTTCGGCTCCCTTTTGTGTGTTACCTCCTCCTGTTAGATTGATTGCAAGCTCCTGGAGGGCAGGTATTGTCTGTTTTTCTTATGTGTATCCCTAGTATTTAGCACAGTGCTTAATAAATGTTTATTGAATTAAATTGAAAGAATCTAAGAACAAAGTGACCACAAGACAATTATTAGTCTTAATCCCTGTATGCCTCACAATTGAGTCTGAATGACTTTGACTTCCTAACCATATCTCACCATTGAGGATGTTCAAAAGGCTGGCCAAAACTCTGAAGGCAATTCTTAAAGAAGGCTGGATTGCAAGGGCTACCACAATCTTGTAATTAACTGCAAATAAATGACCATTCCTCACAAAAGCTGTTTTAAACCTCTCCTCAAGTGACCAATGGCATCTCCAGTCCCCTCTCAGCAGATAACTGGTATTTTTCAGGAAAATCAGGACCAAATGACTTGAGTTTCCTCATTTTTTTCTATTCCTCACCTCAAAACTCCTCTACATTTTTACTCTTTTCTCCTTTACACTCAGATAATGAGGTGGTCCTTTCTCATTACCAAGACTCCACTTTCACCTGTCATTCAGTCCCTACCTTCTCCTTCAGAACCTTGCCCCATCAATCATTCCCTCCCAGCTTAAATATATCTACTCATTCTGATGAGGGCACAGTCTCTGGGAACCCCCTTGAGTCTGGAGTGCGGTCTCTGGGAGCCCCCTTGAGCTGTCCCTGAGTCTTCCGGCTGGATCTGGCCTTCCCCTAGGGCCACAAGCCTCACATTGTCATTGGGCCCAGATCTCTCCCTCTATTGTTACTTTAGATATGCATGCCTTCAGTTACTTCCCAACCTTTGATATTCCTTCAGGAACTTCCTGCCCTTAATTCTATTCTCTTGGTTCCTGGACTCTGACCTCACCTGGTCCTCCTTGGACTTCCCCTCAAGACCCTCCCTAAACCCCTCCTCTAGTCACCCTACACCACCCCTCAATCCCTCCCACAATCTTTGTGTATATAATCTCCATCTTGCCTCCATGAAGGTGCTCAGATTCAATCTAATTCAGTAGATTGAATCTGGCCCGCTTGTGAAAGCAGGTGTCACAAGGGGGGGAAACTTCTTAAGACAGCCCATTATGGTGACTCCCTAATAAACTTTGTCTTTTCCCTTGGCTGAGAAGGCTTGAGTCGAATTCTTTCGGCAGGACCTGGCGTGTAGGTATTTTGGGGCCGCGGCGGTCACCCCTAGAAACATATGGTTCCCTACAATCATCATTTTTACCTAAAACCTCTTTCAGTTCCATCTCTGTCTTCTACAAAATTGCTCAGTTCTCCCTCATCTTTTTTTTAAAAAAAGAAAAAACCCAAAACTTCATTTGACCCTCCCATCTTCTTACATTATCATTCTCTCTCATATCAAAGGCCTAAAAAGAAGAGTGTATGCTTCCTTCCTTTACTTCCTCACTAACCACTAAATCCTCAACCTCTTGTGACCTGTTTCTGACCACAACAGACTAATGAAACCGCAAGGCATCCTTCACAAAGCTGGCAGAATAATCTCAAGGCATTGATCTGATCAGGTCAAGTTCTTGTTCAAAGGCTGTATGTCTCTATTGCCTCTAAGATAAATTACAGTCTCCTTAATCTGGTGGTGGTATCATCGTCATCACATAAATTAACATTGAAAGAGCACTTTAAGATTTACAATAGTCTTTATACACATTATTTCATTTGTGCCTCACAACACTACGAGGTAGGTGACACAGGTATAATTGTCTCCATTTTACAGATGAGGATACTGCAGCTCAGAGAGGCTCAGAGAGGAAGTAAGTGTCATAAGAGGAGGCAACCCTAGATCTTCCTAACTTTAAGTTCAAAACTCTATCTCCTAAATCTCCCTATCTCTAATTTAAGACCATATACAATAATCAGGCTCTAACCTGCAAGTCCAGCTTTATTTTGTATTGCTTCTCTTCACCTCATCACTCTAGTGAACCTGCACTCTCTAAACTTACCATGATCTAGCATTGCTACATCTAATGACTGTTTCTCTGTCCTTGTCTTTCCTGGTTTCTCCACAGTCTTTGACACTGTCAATCTCCTCTCCAATTTTTGTGATGCCATTCTCTCCTAGTTCTTCTCCTACTGGTTCCTGACTGCTCCTTCTTAGTCTCCTTTGCCAGATCTTCATCCAGGTAATGCCCACTAACTGTGGCTGTCTTATGCTCTGAATCTTCTTTATCTATACTATCTCACTTGATGATTTCATCACCTTCCATGGGCTCAATGAACACCTCTGGCTAGATTATACCTGTATCTCTCTCTACATAACTTATAAGCTCTTGAGCTCCAGTACCACATCATCCACTGCCTCCTGAACATCTCAAATTCAGCATCCCATATGCATCTCAAACTCAGCTCTTTCCTCACCCTTACCCTCCATATCCAACTCATTCTTAGATGGTGTCACTTCTTCCTTCACAACATCTCGCACAACTTTTTTTCTACTTCCAAAACTGCCACTCTAATACAAGTTCTCATCATTATATTTGTGGACATTACAACAGCCTTATATTTCGTCTTCCTGTTTCAAGTTCTCCCTGTTCCAATCCATCCTCTATTCATCTCCCAAAATGTTTCTCTACAGTGCAGGTCTGACCATGTCACCTCACCTCCCTACTTAATGCTAGTGACTCAAAATTACCTCCAAAATCAAATATAAAACCCTCTATTCAGCACTTAAAGCCTTTCATGACCTGGCCTCTTCCCACCTTTACAGTCTCCTTACACTTTGCTCTCCTCCACAGACTCTGCAATCTAGCTATATTGACTTGTTTCTCACACATTATAAAATTCCATTATAAAATTCTGTGTGTTTGTACTGGTTGAACCCCAATGCCTAGAAATGCTCTCCCTTCTTACTTCTATATTCTGACTTTCCTGGTTTCTCCAAGGCTTAGCTCAAACATTCTCTTCTTCAGGAGGCCTGTTCTAGTCCCAGCCCTACCACTGGCACCTGGGCAAATCACTTAGTCTCTCTGAAGTTTCAGTTAGTAACCAATAAATATTTATTAAGTACCTACTATGTGCCAGGCACAGTGCCACATGCTGAGGATAGAAAAAGCAGAAGACAGTCCTTGCCCTCGAGGTACTTATAATGTAAGAGGGAGACAACAAGCAAATATATACAAAGGAAGCTATATACAGGATAAATAGGAAATAATTAACAAAGTGAAAGCACTGGAATTAAGACGGGATAGGGAAGGCTTCCTACAGAAGATGGGATTTTAATTGGGAAGCCAGGGAAGTCAGTAGTCAGAATGGAAGAGGCACAGGGGACAGCCAGAGAAAATGCCCAAAGCTGAGAAAGTATCTTGTTTGTGGAACAGCTAGGAGTCCAGTTTCAGTTTCCACCTCTGTAAAACAGGGATAATATTGGCAGCAACTATTTCACAGGAATGTTGCATGCTCAAAAGAGATTATGTGAACACTCTTTTCCTCTATATTTTGAAAAAACTCTGTTATTATCTCTTATTCTCTCTTCCTTTACTCTACTGCCTAATGAAAAGGCTATTCTCTCCAAGGCCAAATTCTCTACTTATACCTGATTCTATCCCCTCCTGTCTCCTTGGGCTAACTGCCTCCATGATTATCCTTTCTCTCTAATCTGTTACTGCTCTGTTTCAGTTATGTCCGACTTTTGTGACCCTATTTGGGATTTTCTTGGCAAAGATACTGGAGATGTTTGCCATGTCCTTCTCCAGTTCATTTTACAAATAAGGAAACTGAGGCAAACAGGATTAAGTGACTTGCCTGGGGTCACACAGCTAATAAGTGTCTCATGTTAGATTTGAATTCAACAAGTCTTCCTGATGTCAGGCCCAGCAGTCTAACCTCTGCCCCTTCTAATCTGTAATTTCTCCCTATTTACTGGCTCTTTACTGCTGCCTAAAAATATGACCAGGTGTCCGCTATAACAAAAAAAAACCCTCACTTGACTTTACCGTTCTCTCAACCTATGGTCCTCTCTCTCTCTTCCCTTTCATAGTTAACTCCTAGAAAACCTGTCTGTGTTCATTGCCTCTATCTCCTGTACTCTCAGTTCTCAACACTTTGCAACCTGACTTCTGACTCAACTAAAACTATTCTCTCCAAAGTTACCAGTGGTCTCTTAATTGTCAAATTTCATGTCCTTTTCTCAGTTCACAACCCTCCTGGCCTCTCGTTAGCATTTAACACTACTAATTTCCCTCTAGTCCCCTAGCCTATCCATGACATTGCTCTTGCTTGGCTTTCCTCCTACCTGTCTGACCACTGCTCAGTCTCCTTTGTAGGATCATCATTCACATGGTACCCCCTAATTGCGAAAGTATCTCAAAACTTTATCCTATGCCCTGTTCTCTTCTCTCTCTACACTCTTTCACTTGGTGACTTCATCAGCTCCCATGGTGATAGGTGGGCTTTTGCCTTATCTTGCTGGGGCCAGTCCCCTGTGTCACTTCTTGGACATCTTCTCATCATGCTCCTGTGTAGTATCTTCCTCCCTCCCTGCCCCCTGGAGAGGAGAGAGACCTGAGTCAGGAAGACCAATTAGAAGAATTTTCAATAGTCTACACAAGATGTGATGAGAGCCTAAAAAAGAATGGTGGCCATGTGAAGAAATAGGAGAGCTGTGAGAGATGTTATGGAGGTAGAATGGACAAGACTTGACAACTGATTAAATATTTGTGATGAGGAAGAATGAGAAGACAAGAATAACACCAAGCAGGCAAACTCAAATGGCTAGAAAGATCTCACTGCCTAATAATTTTCATATTCTTCAGACTGGCATTCAAGATCTTTCACAGCTTTGACCAACCTACCTTTCCAACCTTTCCTCATATATACTTATTCAATATCCATTGAAAAAAATGGAAAAGGAACAAAGGAAGGAAGAAAATTCCCAACACAGAAGTGTCTTTGGCATTGTTTTATTTTCCCTTTCTGCCATCATTTATATGTTGATAAAAGCAATTTCTTCCTGTCTACTGAGTACTACTAGATCCACTGATAAATAAGCTCAAATGGAAATAGAAATCTCGGTCAATATGGTTCCCCCCCATCAAAACCTGAAGATACTGTGGCAAGTGTGGGCTCTAGACCTCCCCTGAGTTCTGCTAATGATTATAAATGGCAAAGAATCTACAATTTAATTGCAAAAGGTAATGATGCAGGGAGCATAAGATTAGATTCACCACAGAAGGTAATATCCTCAAACAATAAAAAAAAATTGAGAGGCTTGGTGTGAAGATGGTTGAAATCGATAGGAAGGTTTCTGTATTAAATACTACAGTGGAGGATCACAAAGTGATATTGACAGAATTGCTGACAGAGAATAAAAAAGGAGAAAGAAAACTAAATTGGTGTCTGCAGAAAATAAGTTACAGATTAATCACCCTACCATAAAATCATTTTTAGATAGCTTAGGGTCTAAAGATACATTAGCAGTTTGATTATAAGATGGCAGTGCAAAGTTGGGGAAGATAAAAACCTGCTGAATGCATCTGACTTTAGTTATGCAGATACCAAGTGGCTCCTATCAGAGCAATCTTTATTGCCCAAAAATACATCCCCCCACTGTATGCCAGGATGCCTGACAGCTAAAGAAACATACACAAGTAGATGTAGTACCTGAATTCATCTTTAAAATATTTTTTTCTTATTCTCTTTTATTCTGAGCTAAACAAACATCAAATAAAATGAGCATTTCCATACATACTGTAGAACAGGAGGACAGGGTTATACATGAAACTAAAATCTCTATTATGTAGAGCTTGCTTTTCTTTTTAAGTGTATAATCAATTCAACATATAATTTTCAAATTTGTCTACTTGTACATGATTCCTTCTGCTCTCTTGACTTTTTTTGAAAGGGGGAGGAGGGTAACTTGTCTCTACTCTTCTTTCCAATATATATCATTCCCCTCTGTGGGGGGGAGGAGGGAAGGGGAGGGAGGGAGAGGGAGAGGAAGAGGGAGAGGGAGAGAGAGAAAGAGACCCTTGCAATAAATATGTGTAGTCAAAGAAAACAAATTCTTATATTATCCATGTCCAAAAAAATGTATGCCTATTCTGCATATTGGGTTCATCAAGAGGTAGATAAGATGCTTCTCATGGGCACTCTAAAATCATGGCTGGTCAGAGTTCTTAAGTTTCTAAAAGTTGACTGTCTTTACAATGCTGATGTTATATGCAAATTGTTCTTTTAGTTCTGCTAATTTTACTCTGTATCAGTTCATGCAAGTCTTCTCAGGTTTCTTTGAAACCATCTCTTACAAATTATGTAATTTGTTCAGCCTTTCCCTCTTGGTTTCCAATCCTTTGTCACTATAAAAAGAGCTGGTATAAATATTTTTTTAACATATGGATCCTTTTCCTCTTTTTGTTTTCTAAAATCCATCCCTTTAGATCTATGACCCTATGACTATGATCTTAATCTAATAATACATTTAAAATAGTAGTTTTGTTATCAATGACAAAGTTCTAAATGAGTTTTAATTTAGAAATCTCTCTAAATTTAAGCAAAGGCCTAGTTTTCAAGAAGAAAAAAAAAATAGAAGAAGAAGCCTCTCCAATTCCTTTTCCTTACCACAGCTTGGCTTGAGCTTTCTTGCAAATCCCATAATAGCAAATGGTTATCAGCCAATGAAATTATCTTTTTACCATCGCCCATTGGCTCCCATGTAACACTGCAAGAATAAAAGGAATCAGAAATTAATACAGGACATTTAAAAATAATTCCAAGAATTCTAATACGCTTTCTTAAGAAACCAATGATGAGGCTATTGTCTTTATATTATTATTTTAATAATATTTCATTTTCCCCAATTACATATTAAAACAATTTTTTGCATTTTTTAAAAAGTTTTAAGTTCCAAATTCTATCCCTTCCTTCTTCCTCCACCCCTCCTTGAGGGGCTAAGCAGTCTGATATAGGTTACATATGTGCAATCATGTAAAACATTTCCATATTAGTCATTTTGTACAAAAAGACAAAAGAAAGGAAGGAACAAAGAAAGAAAGAAAGAATGCTTCAGTCTGTAATCAGAAAATATCAGTTCTTTCTCTGGAGGCAGACAGCATGTTTCATCATGAGTCCTTTGGGATTGTCTTGGGTAACTATATTGCTGAGAACACTTAAGTCTTCTACAATTCTTTATCATACAATATTGCTGTCACTGTGTACAACATTCTCCTGGTTCTGCTCACTTCACTTTGCATCAATTCATGTAAGTCTTCCCAAGTTTTTCTGAAATCATCCTGCTTGTCATTTCTTACAATACAGTAATGTTCCATCATAATCATATACTACAATTTATTAAGCTATTCCCCAATCAATGGGCATACCCTCCATTTCTACTTCTTAGCTGCTACAAAAAGAGCTGTCATAAATATTTTTATACAAGTAGGTCCTTTTCCACTTTAAAAAAAATCTCTTTGGAATATAGACCTAGTAGAAGTATAATAATGAGGTTATTTTCAACAATTTCTTTTCCTGTCCAATGGTCTTGAAATACAACTTATGTATTTCAACAGCTAAATAATTGGTAAAACAAAAACAAAAAAAAAACTCCTAAGTGACATTTCTCTGATAAGAGATCAAGTATCATGTAATTTGACATTTGCATATACTTGATCTTTTTGAGCAATTTGAGTTATATCTAATATGGCAGGATTTTCTAATTGTCTTGTATTCTTACTAACTACTTCATCATCATGGGAGTAAAAACATACTTTAGAAACAATTAGATTAAGCATATGAATTAAAATTAATCAGTTTTATTGACAAGGAGCCAAAATAATTTTGTTGCTTCAAAACTCCAAAGCCTGATTAATTTATTATACTAAATATGATACCAACTCGTTAGAGTACCCTTGTGTGTTCCTACACTGTAATATATTTTAGGTCTTTCAAAAGACATACTCTTTCTTCAAATCACAAAAAGGAATGCACACAATTCTAAAGAATGATGTCTCCCAATGGCATTGGGTTAGATGCTCTTGAATCACAGCACCATATTTTTTTTCAGCAGTTAAAGAAAAAAATGTATAATGACCAAATTACATTAAATTAGCAGTTCATAAAATCAGAGTTAGAAGAGACCTAAAGAAGTTCTTTAGTCCAAACTCAAGATTGTTATCTATCCCTACATTTGAAGACATCGATACAGAACATGAGACTTTCCAGAGGTGGTCTGCTTTCATGGAAAACTCTCTGTAGTATGGTCAAAAATTCTCACTACAAAATTCTAATTAAAAAATAAAATAAAGGACAAAACTAAAGAAGAATAGTAATGCAATATTCTCTCCTCGTATAAGACGATATTAGTTAGCTATTAATAGGTCATGTACAAGTTGTTTCTTCATTTGTATCGGTTAAATTGCAGCTAGTCCTCTACTCTCTTACAGGATCCCTTCTTGTAACAAAAGGCATGCATTTTCTGGGCTAGGTAGGGCAAGGATGATATGTTACAGCCATGGAACTGAAGATACTTGATCTCTTATCAGAGAAATGTCACTTAGGAGTTTTTTTTGTTTGTTTTTTGAAAAGGACCTACTTGTACAAGTGAACTTGACCATATATACAGTGCTAGTGAAAATTTCCTCAGATTTTAATTTTGTCATCTACCATTAGCTCTCTCTACCAGCTTCCTATCACTTATGAATTTGATAGGTATGTAATTTATAGTGTAATCTAAGTCATTGGCATAAACACTGAATAGAAGGTCAAGGACAGAGCACTGAAGCATATCACTGGAGACCTCACATCCAGATTCACGGTGAGCCATTAATAGGTCTTTGATAAAATTATTCAACTAATCTTGAATCCGTCTAATTCTCTAGCCCCGATCTTTCTACCTTTTCCCTAAGAATATCATAAAAAAGACTTTCAAATACATTGCTGAAATTCAGGTGTGTCTACATCTATGGAATACCCCCAAATTAGCAGTCTAATAAACTATTAAAAATGAAATAAGGTTAATGTGTTATAATCTATTCCTGATGAAGTCCTCACTTAATGATTAGTCAATCAATCAATAAACATTTCTTAAGCACCCATTATGTGCCAGACACTGTGTTGAGTGCTGGGAACAAAAAGAAAGGAAAAAGACATTCCCTCCTCTTAATGAGATCAAAGTCTAATGAGGGAGGCAACAATCAAGCAACTATATAAAAATAAAATATATACGGGATAAATTAAAGATAATCTTTGAGAGAAGGTATTAGATTTAAGGGGGATAGGGAAAAGCTCTGTATAGAAGGTAGATTTCCAAGCGTGGAAGACAGTGAAAATGCCCAGCATCTAGAGACACAGTGTCTTATTCAAGCCACCACAAGGAGGTCTTTTTTGAAACCATTCTCTTCAATATTTTTTAAAGCACAATGGTATTCTATCACATATGTGTGTGTGTGTGTGTGTGTATGTATGTATATATACACACACCAATACTTATTTTGCCAACTACCAATTAGGAGTATGTTCCCAGTTTCCAATTCTCTTTCACCACAAAAAGAACTGCTACTATAAACACTCTTGTACATATGGAGTTGATACCTTTTATATCTTCAATATGATATTCTAGAATTTTTCTAGGAGTTGAAGTCAAGTCACCAACTTATAGAACTCATTTTGAAATCTGGAAGCATTTGAACCTGGCTTCAGACTCCTCACTAGTTGAATGGTCCAGAGTAACAACTTCTTGGAGCCTCAGTTTCCTCATCAGCAAAAAAAGGATCATAACAGCATTGACATCACAGGGCTGTTGTGAGGTCCAAATGAAATCATGTATAGAAAGAGCTGCTCAGTCTTGAAGCACTGTAAAAATACTATCTACTACTTAATTATTACAACTATCATTACTATTATTACTATTTCAGAAATTCAAGACATCATTTGCCCATTTCAAGTGCTGCATACCTCCTGCGTTATCTAAATGTTTAAAAGATAATTGACAGAGGATTATCAATCATAACAACCAACATGCATTTATTAGGTGTTTGCTTTTACCAGGTACCGTACTAAAGTCTGGTGATACAAAGATAAAAGTGAAATAGTCCCTACCTACTAGGATCTGACTTTTTGATAGGTGATATAAAATGTATATAACATGTAACAAGACACATGCAAAGTAATACAAGGTAACCTTATGAAGGAAGGCACTAGTAGCTAGAGGGAATAGGAAAGGCCTCCCCCAAGTGGTGGTATCTAAGTTAAGTCCTGAAGGAAGCCAGGGAGGTGAGCAAGGAATACCTTCTGAACACAAGACTGCCAGTAAAAAGGCACAAAGATAGGAGATAGAGCTTTGTTAATGAGGAACATCAAGCAGGCCAGCATGGCTGGAGTTCATGAAGGGTAGTCACACGTAGCAATGTTGGAAAAGTAGTAAGGGGCCAGGTTTTGAAGAGCTTCAAATGACAAAGAGAGGAGTTTCTATGTGATCCTAGAAGTAATAAAGAGCTATTATAGTTTATTCAGTAGGAGATTAACATCGTCAGACCTGAGTTTCAGGAAAATCACTTCAGTAATTATATCCTGAGTTATAGTTTATTCAGGCCTGGTCAGCTGAACTGATTGAAGACAGTTAAGTGCTCTCCTAATCTTTTCACTTATTGTGGGTTTCAATTTCCTATTAGCCACTTTGATGTTATTCTTCCCAGTCCAAAAGGAAACAAAATAAAAAAACCCAAACCCAACCCTGAATTGCTTCTACATTTTCTTTGTTATCCATTAATATCATCCCATCCATCACAAGCAGTGGACCTATCCCTTCAACGATTTTTTCTCTTGCCCCAGCATAGCTTTAGAAAAAGTCATTTTTGTTGTCCTTAGAATTTGCTGCTGGTTTTAACTTGATTTAAGATTTAGCATTTCTATCATCATTCTCAGAAGATCAAGCATCTCTTCTGTACTGCAAGACACCTCTCTTATTCTCATTTTTGTCTGATAAATTTAAAAATTAACCAGCTAATGGATATTCTGTCTTTTTATATAGCCCCACATTTACTAAAATTGTTTATTTTTATTTCATCAGAATTTAATTCCATACAGTTTCTCATTCTCTTGGACCAACTTTTCCCATAAAACTTTTGGCTAGGGAATCCAACCTAGCTCCTTATGGTAGATCCTTCTAGGATCACATATAAACTCCTCTCTTTGTCATTTGAAGCTCTTGTCAGAAATGATGAAAGAAAGCAATAACCATTGCTGTATGGGTTATAGATGATAGGCACACTAATACATGATTGGTGAACTATGAATTGGTTTAACCATTCTGGAAACCATTTGTAATTATGTGGAAAAGTGAGGAAAATATCCATACCTTTTAACCCAAAGATCCCACTCTAAAATATATCCAAAGGAGGTACCATATATACCAAGATAATCATCACAGCACTTTTGGGGGGAGGGGAAGAACTACAAACGACACAGATATCCACAGACAGCCAAATGATTAACTGATTATGGTATATAGCTGTAAGGGAGTACTATTGCAATGTCCTTTTAATAACAATGTTCTACCAATACTGGCTATGTTTGGGAGACACTATAGTCTCTGAAGGATAGAAAATGAGTACCACACAGAGCAATGGAGAGGACACCTCCACCTAAAGGGGCAAGTAAGTGTGAGCAAGGTGTAATATATGATAAAAGAAGAACTTTGAAGAAATGCAGAAAAAAAAATGTCTTCGGAGAAATGTATGACAGAAAAACATGGGCTAGTCATGTGACAAGGGTGATGGCCAACAAGTAAACATTCTAAGTGCTCCACTGGTATCCTTACAATATTCAGAGAAAGCAAGGGAGGTCTGCTGAATAATGGGTAGATCCTCTGTAATGAATTTACATGAGAAAACAGAAAAAAAGTAATACAGGATAGGCAGAAATAGATTTGAATCACTGAAAAGAACATACAAATTGATGAGATCCATTTGAATATTTAAGAAATAATAAATGAGGAATCCAGAGAAACATGGATAGACATAATGAATTAATGCAGAGTGAAGTAAGAAAAAATAAGAAAGCAATATTCACAATGACTGAAATAATATAAACAGAAACAGTACTAAAACAAAACTGAACACATGGCAGTATAACAACCAAACATGGCCCCAAAGAAGAAACAAATCTACCACTTTTCACTAGAGAGGTAGGAAATTATGGGTTTGGGATGTTACATATGTGGTCAGATACAAGTCAATTTGCCAGATGGTTTTACTTAACTGGTTTTGGTTTTGTTTTCTTTAAGGGAAAAGGATAGGTGGTTAAGGGAAGGTTATGTTTGGAACCATTTTTTAAAAGAAATGCTACAAGCTAATCTACATCCTCTTCACTTTTCTTCACAATCTACCCACATCCTCTGCCACACCAATGCTTCTCTCTATCTTTTGTGTGGGTCAAGGGATTTATTCCTCCAAGAGAAAGCTGATGTTTCTCAAGGGTATTATCAAAGCAAACAATAAACTGAATTTAAAGTAGCTGCAGAAGTGAGTTTTCTTGTACATAGAGGCAAAAATACATTTAATGACTCCAAAAGAACTTTTTTTTAAATTTAAGAATGCAGGAGGTAATATCTCAGAAAATAACTTAGTTTAGTGTTTTTCTATGCGAAGGCTACAAGAAATGTTTTATTCTTATGAGGGGAAAAATATCTTTCTTCTGAAGGCCATATTGAAAAGCATAAGATCATAATATCTATTGTAAAGAGCGTCAGATAATGGGACAAAGAGAAACTAAAGAGTCACTCAACACAAAAGACTTCATATTAGAAAGATTCATGACAGGGTGATATAGCACACTCCAAGAGTCCTCTAAACATAATTAACAACATCAAATTGAAAAGTTGTGACCTACAGTGGTTATACAATGATAATATATGTACTGCCTTTGAAAAGAATAAACAATATAAGGATGGGGGAGACTGAGAAGAACCCAGTAGAAAAGCTGAGATTGAAGATGAAGAGAGAGAAAATAATTACCGAGGCTAACTCCTACAGGAAACAGGAGATGACAGGATCAATAGACAATAGGCAATAAACAGTTATTAAAAGCACCTGCTATGTGTTAGCTAAATGTTGGGCATACAAATAGGAAAGATAGATCCTGTCCTCAAGGACCTAACAATCTAGTGGGGGAAGAAAAAACACAAAAGAAAGCTGAAATTCTGAAGGAGAGAGGGAAAAGGTGGAGGGGCATAGTGGAGAAATCAAACAAGTCCAAAATAAATGCAGGATCAAGAGTGAAAGTAGGGCTTTGGCAAGAAGGGTCACTAATATCTCAGAGCCTAGATCAAAGAAGCTAAGAATGAGGGAAGATGTAAAAAGGTGTTTAGAGAACCAAGGGAGAAGAGTGGACTTAATGCAGGATGGATGATTTCCTCAGTAAAGCAGCAAGCAAGGTCATACTCTGAGAAAGAGAAAAGAAGAGATCTAGGTGGCTTGAGGAGAGAGATTTTAAAAAGCCATTGACTGCAGTGTGACAGAGTCAATCTGGCTAGAATAAAAGGATATATAATTTAGTGGGCCTAGATTGCATGGATGTGGCACTGCCTCTAGAAGTGTTCTGGAGCATAGGAATAGGAATAAAAAGAAAGGAGGAGGGTATATAACAGGGTTAAACACTGACAGGGTGAAAATGACACCCTGAGTAGACAAGGGTTCGGGGTAAAATACAGTATATAGTCAAACTGAACTTGAGAAAGGAGAGAGGGCCTTTGAGAGTGACCTCTAGAGTTAAATATAAATTCCTATGCTTGGTATGTAAGATGTTTCACAACCTGGCTTCAACATGCCCTTCTAGCCTAATTATGCACTACTCTCCTTCACTTACTGCTCTACAATCAGCCAAACTGGCCTTCTTGATGCTCCTCAAAAACAATACATCTTCCATGTGCATGCTTTTTTATTTCCTCCTCCCACATGCTATGATCCTGCCAAATGGGTCTCCTGTCTTCATGCCTTTGTGCTTGCCATCTCTCATGCCAAGAATGCCCTTTCTCTTTACCTCTACTATGCAGTGTACTTTTCTTCCTTTAAAATGACACCCAGATGCCATATCCTACATAAAGGTTTTCCTGATCCCCTCAAATGTCCATGCTTTCCCTCCCCAAAAACTATGAATTTATTTTATATATATATTTGTATTTATTAGCTATGTTTATGCTTGTCACTGCCCTCTCCCCCACCCCCCTTAGAATGTAAGCTCCTTGTGCATAGGGATTATTACTTTCTTTGTACATGTATCTTCAGTGTCTGGCACATAGTAGGGGCTTCCACTCAATGATGAATATTCTCACACCTGGTCATACCCTACACATCCCAGCGATTCTGAACCCTGTAGGTCATCATCCAAACCCCATTATCCACACCTCCAGACTGCTTATTCCCATCCTCTTCAACCCTCTCACCCTAAAGTCCCAACCAAACTGTCCACTGCGCCCTCTGGAATGCCTATTCCATAGGCAATAAACTTCCCTTCATCTTAAATCTTTTCCTCTCTCATTCTTTCCAACTTCTAGCAATCACTCAAATGTGGCTCCTCACTAAGTGACACAGCTTCCCTGGCCACCCTCTCCAGTGCTGGTTGTACCTTCAATCATTATCCTCAGCCTACTGGTTGAAGTGGTGAGTTGGAATACTCCTTGCTTCCCATTGCTACTTCCAAGTTTTTATCCTGCCTCCAACACTCATTAACCTTTCCTCCTCTGAGGTCCAAGTAATTCACATCTACCACCCAATCAGCTCTTGGTAGCTGTTGTCTATAGAGCTCCAGGTCACTCCCCTTCCTTCCTCAATGAGTTTGGTACATGTCTCACAATTCCTTTCCAACTCTCGCCCTCATGCGAGGGGACTTTTATATGTATGTATATACACAGAGATGTGGGTGTGGGGGGGGGGAGGGGGAGAGAGAGGGAGGGAGGGAGGGAGAGAGAGAGAGAGAGAGAGAGAGAGAGAGAGAGAGAGAGAGAGAATCTTCCTTAAACATCCTAACCACTTAATTCCTCAACCTACTCACCTCCCATACCTACTCTTCAGCCAGAAAGATCTTAATACCCTTGATCTTGCCATCACACCACAAATGTACCAACCTCTACCTGGAAATTCCAAAAAATCCCCTCATCTGACCATAATCTATTAGCTTTACTCTTCTCCTTCTGCCTTTCCTTGAGAAACCCTACTCTTCAACCACACTTTGGCCTCTAATTCCTTAATCCTTTGGTTCTCTCCCAAGCCATTTCCTCTGACTAGCCATTCTTTCCTCTTTTCCTCATCTTGATCTGTTAGTGATCCAGTCAATCCTACACTGTCCTTTTCTCTTGAGTCCCTGGCCCCCTTATTATATTGCTGATGATGCCCTATAAAGCCTTAGCCTTCAATAACTCCCACCATTTGTACTCTTCATTTCTACACACATGCTGCTGAGCATAGGTGGAGAATATGACAAAACCACTCTGACTGGTTCCACTAGAAATTTATGTTAAACAGCCTCAACTGGACCCTCACAGGAAATCCTTTTACATTTCCTTTATCAACTCAGTATCTAATTCTCCACAGTAGCTTTTCCAAATCCTTTCATTCCTCCTTAAACCTCCAAAGACTCCTCTTCTCACCACTTTCTCAGCTTAGAACCTTGCCTTATAGTTCACAGAAAAAATTAAGGGCATTTGTCATGAACACCTTTTCCTCTCTTTCTCATCCATCACTCAGATGCCTTCTACTATTATCTCCTGCTTCACCCCAATTTAACATGAAGAGCTGATTTTACTCCTTATCAAGGCCTGCCCCTCCAATTGTACTAATGATCCCATTCCATCCTGGCTCCTTCAACAGATTGCCCCCCCCCCCGTCATTCCCATCCTATCATTTATTTTCAATCTCTCCCTATCTACTGGATCCTTTCATGTTGCCTATACATATGTCTCTTCCCAATCTCAAAAAGCCCTCACTTTATCCTTCCTAGCTATTTTTGCTAACTATTGCCCTTTGAGGCTAAGCTCCTTGAAAAAAGCAGTCTACAACAGATGTCTTCATTTTTTCTCCTCTTCTCTAACTTCTTAACCTGTTGCAATTTGGCTACTACCAAAATTTCTCTGTCCAAAGTGACCAATGATCTTTTAATTACCAAATCCAATGGCCTTTTCTCAATCATCATTATTCTTGACCTCTCTATAACCTCTGACATTGTCAATCACCCTATTTTCCTTGATACTCTCTTTCCCCAGGTTTTTAGGCCACCACCGGGTTCTCCTCTTACCTGTCAGATCATTCCTCCTTAATCTCCTTTGCTAGATCCACATCCAGGTCACACCCTCTAACCTTGTCCCACAGGGATGGTCCTGGGCCCTCTTCTCTTTTCCTTGTATAGTATTTCATTTGGTGATCTCATCAGTTCTCATGGACTTATTCCACCTCTATTCTAATGATTCTCAAATGTATCAATTCTACCTTTATTCCAATCTCGCATCGACAACTGCCTTTCAGACATCTTGAAATGGATATTCAGTAAACATCTTAACACGTCCAAAATGGAACTCATTATTTTCCCTCCTAAATCATTCCCATTTCCTCAGGTTTGCTCTTCCTCTTCATCTCTGCCTATAGGCTCCCCTGGCTTCCTTCAGGTCCCAACTAAAATCCGACCTTCTGTGGGAAACCTCTCCCAACCCCTCTTAATTCTAGTCCCTTCCCTCTTTCAACATATATTATAAACATTTGTTGTTTGTTGTCTCCCTCATTAGACTATAAGCTCCTTGAGGGCAGAGGCTGTCTTTTGTGTCTTTTTGTGTTCCCTGTACACTGCCTGGCATATAGTAGGCATTTAAAAAAGTCTGTTGGTTGAATGACTTAACAAGTATTGACTGTGTATAGAGCACTGAGCATACAAAGAGAAAAGATAATCCTTGCTCTTAAGGAGCTCAAATTCTAATGGGGAAAACAACACATACGGAAAATTTAGCTACAAGTCACTGTGCCTCGTGGTACAGTGGTACAGATGCTAATACTTCTTTCTTAATGTCATTTCCACTGATAAAATTCTTTCAGCTTTTGATTGTGAACCATTTTGACAATGTCAAGGACTCTGGTGGCAAAAGTTTTATTTTCTGGGTCATCAATAAAGGAATCTAAATCACCTGAGGGAGCGGGTGCCAGGACATATCTCCTCAAGGGCTGCTTGCCTGGATGATGGGTAAGGGCACTAGGCTAGAAGCAGTACTATTCCCAAGGCTCTTAGGCTCAGGGACCTAGGATATCTCCATAGAGGTCTGGGGGGAGATGGTGGTCAGAGTGGTGATGGTGGTTTCACTTGCTTGACACACACTGCTTCCTCCACCTCAGGGTGCCTTGCTGCTTCAGCTAAGTCTGCTTGGTTTCCTGTGACTGGCATTTGGTTGTTAGTTGGTGGGGATAATTGCTGGCCCTTCTCCATAAAAACTGCTTTTCTGGATGATAGACGGGCTAGAATTAGGAGCAGTAACCTGTGTGTCCTGCCCTCATGGAGCTCTTGTATTTATCTACCTATTGGTAGCAGTTGGTCAGTAGTTGTTTCCAGTGCTGATAAGAAAGGTGAGCCCCTTCTCCACAATGATAACTCCCCTCAAAGAGGGCTGTGAAGGCAGGCCTGGAATCAGGTCTGCTGGGATGAGGGACACAGATATTCTCAAGGCTCTTGGATTCAGGGTCCTCTGAAAGGAGATGGCAGATAAAGTGGTGGTGATCTGGCTCACCTGGCATATACTATTTCTCAGAGTATTCTGCTGCTTAAGCTCCTGTAAGAGAATACAAATATCTTGGTGGCAGAGGCTGTTTCATTTTTGACTTTGTATCATTAGCACCTACTATAGAGCCTCACACACTGCAGACCCTTGACAAATGTTACTTGTTGATTAATTACGTAACCAGGAACAGAAAAAGGAAGACAAAAGTGGGCAAAATGGCAGCAGAGAAAGGGTATGGAAGTGGCATTAGAGAGAAAAGAGTAGGCAGACTCCTCCTCCTGGCTCATTGTGTTAGGAAGCATGGTAAAGAGGGGCTGGCACTAAAGAGAAGAGAAAAGGATGAGGTACCTCCTAGAGATGGCCAGATTTCTATAAGTACTAGATGATAAAAAGAATGTGAGAGGAAGATACCTACTATTAAAGAGATAGGAAGAGAACTAGTAATAATTATTCTATTTTAACAATAGGCTGAAGGTTACAGAAGTCACAACAGAATAAGAGCACAGAAAAGGATATGCATGGACTGTGAAGATGCTAAAAATTTCCATCGCAGTAACTGTGAATCAGGTGATAGGATAAGCTTCTAGTCACTCAATAAGCATTTAATTTATTAAGCACCTACTATGTGACAGGCCCTGTACTAAACAGTATCTACAGCTGATAGAAGCAGAAATAGCAGACAGAGATGGCAGCAAGTTCTTGAAAGCTGCCTGAGTAGTAAATATTTTGATTTTATACACACAGACACACACACACACACAGACACACACCCCACCTCAAATCACATTTCAAAGAATTTCCTCAGTGGATACTAGCTCCCTTCAGCACAGGAATACCACCTAAGGCTTAGGTTCACCTATTTTTTAAAATAAATTTTTATTGATCTTTTTATTAAATCACCAATTTTTTCCCAATATCCTGCCCACTCCTGCTGCTCTCTGAGAGACATCCGATCCAATGATATTTTTGAAGGAAAAAAAAGAGAGAAAAAAATCATTAAAGGAGATCAGTATATAAAAAAGTTTTAAACTACATGCAACAAAATATACCTGTGAAACTCTTAGATTTGCAAAGAAGTGGGGGTGTCTCTTCATATGTCTTATTTAGAGCCATGCTTTTTCTTCGTAGTTTTGGAACATTCCCTTTTGACTGTTTTGTGGAGCTTTTTTTTTTCTATTTACATTGTAATCATGGTTTTGTTTATTTCACTAGGCAACTCATGTAAATCTTTCCATGCTTCTCCATATTCATCATATTCACTGTTTTTTGCAGCATATAATATTCCACTGCATTCACAATCCATAATTCCATATTAGCTATTGCCCAATCAATGGGTATCTACTTTGTTTCTAATTCTTTGCTGTTACAAAAAATATTGCCGTAAAATTTTTGGTACGTATGGGGACTATCTTCTTATCAATGACCTCCTTGGGTTATAAGTCTAACAATGAAAATCTGTGGGTCAAAGGGTATGGATATTTTACTCAGTTTTCGGGGTTTGTTTTGCATAATTCCAAAATGCCTTCTAAAATGGTTGTACTGATTCATGATCTCTACCAACAATGCAAGCATGTCTACATTCCCACAATTCTTCCAACATGGACTTTTCTCTTCTTTTGTCATCTTTGCCAATTTTCTGGGTATGAGGTAAAACTTCATTTTTTTTATTTGTATTTCTCTCAATATTTGTGATTTAGAACATTCTTTCACACAGTTATCAGTAATTTGCAGCTGTTGTTTTGAGAACTGTTTATACATATCCTTTGACCATTTATCTACTGGAGAAAGTCTTTTCTATTTTTTATATATATAGATATGTGTGTCTATGTATATATACACATACATATATGTATGTATGTATATACACATATATACATATGTATGTTTGGTCATTATATATACATACATAATGTCTTTGTTCTCTGAGAAATCTGATGCAAACGGTTCCCCCTCCCCCATTCTATAGCTTTGCTTCTTATCCTAGATGTGTTCATCTTATTTGTCAAGAAGCTTTTCAATTTCATGTAATCAAAGATATCTATTGTAATTGCATCTATCCATTTTGGGGTTTAGAATACATCTCCCACCCAGAGATATGACAGTTATATAATATGTTTCTCTTCTGTTTTTTTGTGTTGCCATCTTTAATAATAACAAATGAAGGAAACAAACATTTATTAAACACCTACTATGCACCAGGCGCTGTGCTAAATGCCTTAGCAACATTACCTCATTTTATCTTCACAACAACTCTAGGAGATAGATGCTGTTGTTGTTGTTTTGTCATCTCAGCCCTGTCTGAATCTTTGTGACCCCATTCAGGATTTTCTTGGTAAAGATACTAGAACAGCTTGCCATTTTCTTCTCCAGATCATTTTACAGATGAGGAAACCTAGGCAAATAGAGTTGAATGACTTGCCCAGGGTTACACAGCTAGCAAGTGTCTGAAGCTGGAATTGAACTCAGGTCTTTCTGATTCCAGGTCTGGTGCTCTATCCACTGTGCCACTTAGCTGCCCTTGGATACTGATATTATTCCCATTTAAGAGTGGAGGAAAGTGAGGTAAAAAGCAGTGAAGTGACTTGCCCCAGCTCATAGAACTAGTAAGTATCTGAACACAGGTCTACCTAATTCCAGGCTATCCACTGCATCACCTAGCTGTCTCTATTATTAAAATCATGTATTCATTTAAAACATAGTATGGAATATGGCCCAAAATATTGGTTCAAGCATAAGTTCTGCCAGACTGCTTTGAGACTTCTCAGCAATTTTTATCACACATGGAGCTTTTTCTCAAATAATTCACGCTTTCCTGTTTATTGAAAACAAGTTGTTCAGTTGCATTTTTTTTCCCCGATTCTTCCTTATTTAGTCTGTTCTACTGATCTACTTCTTAATTTTTTAGAGTTTGAAGTCTAGAAGGGCTATTCTGCCTTTATCCCTGCCTTTTATTCATTATTTCCCTTGATACTCTAGATGGTGGCACAGTGGATACAGTGCTATACCTGGAGTTAGGAATATCTGGTTCAGATCTGGCCTCCAATACCAGTTCTATGATCCTGGACAAGTAACTTAATCTTTGCCTCCCTCAGTCTCCTTATTTGTAAAATGGGAAAGTAACAGCACCTACTTCCAGGATCGTTATGAGGGAAAAAATCACTTTGCAAAACTTAAATATATGAATGTTAGTTATTATTCTTATAATACTATTTTGTTTCTCCAATGAAATTCTGTAAAGTATGTCTTTGGTAGTTTGATCAGCATATTAAAGTATAAATTAACTTTGGTAACATTTTCATTCTTATTATATTAGCATGGACCAACTATGAGCACAAAATATTCCTCCAGCCATTTAAGTTGTTCTTTATTTCTTTAAGGAGTATTTGATTCTATACAGGTCTTTTGTGTTCTTTGGTAGACTGATCTTCAGATACCTTATACCAAAATTTTGTAATTATTTGGAATTGAATTTCTTTCTATTTCAGCCTTTTAGCAGGCAAATAAAATGTGAATCAAGAATTTCACTGAATTTTTGCTCTGAATTCATGTATTGGGGTAGGGAGAACTATGGACACAAATGAAATATTCAAAGTCTCAAATTCAAATCTGAAAGCTGAAATTGTTAAATACTCATTTCTACAAGACCTCTGCTTCTTTCAGACCTTGATAGACTTTCAAGAACAAGGTCAATTAGATAATAAGTGGTCTTTCAATGTGAGTAACTGGAATAATAAAACACTATGATTCAATTCCCATCTTGCCATAACTATTAGTGTTGGATTTGGGGGAGGAAGGATATTATTCTAATCAATTTATACAGTTAATGTGAAATTTTTAGATGAACTTTTGTCCTATGACAATAAGGTACTGAAGAGAGAAAGCAAGGCCACTAGATTCATAGTTAAAATAGGTTTGAATACCAGCCTTAGTCAAGTCATCTAACCTTTCTTGGTCTTAGTTTCTTAGTCTATCTGAAAAATGAGGGAACTGAATTAGATTATGTCTCAACTGCATGGTACACTCTAAAATGTTAAAATGACCTGATTAATTCTTTGCATGCAAAGTAATACTTTCAAAAGAAAATGACAGATAATGAAACCTATTAGAGATTTAGTGTGTGAACTTAACCAAAGTGTTGACCAGAGCTGTTTCATTGTGGTCCAGGCCAAGGGGCTACCTGTTAGGGAAGGATGCCTTACAATGGGGTCCTTTTGATATTTCAGTAACTAAAGCTCTATAGATAGTATTCGAGAGGCAAAATGAGGCTCAAAGAGGTTAAATGAGTTGTCTGAGGTCACACAGGTAGTAGCAGAACTAGAATTTAGCCTCAAGTTTTTGAATTCTTGATCTAATACTGTTTCTACTACCCCATGCTTAGAGTTGTAACTAGGTTTGGGTAACTAGGACTTTGCCCCAAGATACTGACATATGAGGGTGCTAAAAGTGCTTCTAGTGCTTCAACGGCATAATAACAACTGAGCTTTGCACCTAGTTAGCAAGAAAAATTAGTTTAAATGGAAAGCTATGAGGCAGTATGGGGTACCAATTCATATAGTGATTGGAGTGCTAAACTTGGAATTGTAAAATCTGAGTTCGAATCTAATCTTTGACACTTACTAACTGTATACAAGCAAGTTACTTACTACCTTTTAGCTTCAGGAAATTCGTGAATACTTAAACACTAAATTATAGATGGGCTTTGATCTGCTCCTAGGTGGTAGGACCCACCTACTTTACTTAGCCAGGCTGTTACTTTAATGGGGAAGAGGGACCACGTGACTTCCTCATGACCTGAGGCAAAAAAAGGCCAATCCTATGGGAAGTTGATTTCAAAAGTTTCGGCAGAATCCACATTGCCCCCTCACGGACACTTTTCAGACTTAATGTTACAGATTGCCATGGTGAATGAAGAGGTAAAAAGTAGTATTTTATTAGAATTTAACTAGCAATTATATAATTTTTAATCTTCATATCAGTAAGGTATTTTTAATTGCTTTTTATGGTCCACCAATATCTCATGAAATTCTAATGCCTTATCTGAACTACTACATTAGCATGAGTTGGGCCTGGCCCAGAATATAGGCCAATGAAAGCACAGATTTTTTTCTATATACATGAAGTAGGAAGCTATCCCATACTGCTTCCTCCCCAGAGTGGCCCCATCGCACAAGAACCCTCCACCCTAGGTAATGACTGCAAAGTATCCTAGTGTCTCTGCCCTCAGTAGCCAGTTACTTTGGGTCTCTTTTCCCACTGATTTGATTTGAGTTGTTCTGAGGGTGTAGTTGAGTTGAGTTTTGTGCTGTGTGCCCTAAGTATGTTTTGTAAATCCTGCTTTGTGGGTGCCTAAATTGCTAGATACAACTCTGACTATACCCCCTTTAAGCTCATCATTTAGGCAGACTGTCCTAGGGACAGGAGAGAAGCTATTTGCATATGCATGTACATATACAACAATACCCCTCACTGAGAGTACTAGAGTATTAATACTAAGGTCCTTTCCCACTTTTGTCACTTTTACGAAGTTTGTGAGCTTCAATTCAATTATCATGATGATGGTGATGAAATCACATAACCAACAAGAATATCAACAAAATTCTTCAAGTTTAAAAAAATTAAGGAGGCTATTAGTACACTGCTGTAGTAGAAAGAACTTTGGGACCCAGATACTGCTACTTATTATCAATGACCTTGGCCAGTCACTTAACCTTGTTGGATCTCAGCATATTCATTAAAAAATGAGGCAATTAGATTAGATAAGCTCTAAGATCCTACCAAGATCAAACATTATGATCCTGTTTCTGCCACGTATTAGTATTAGGGCTACAAAAATCTCAGCTTCTTAGTAAAATGGTGATGCCTGTCATGGCTCCCTCCTTAGATTACTGTAAAATAAGTGACTAGAAAACCTTAAAGTGTTAAATAAATACAAGCTACTGTTACTATTATTATTTTAGTCCATTTACAAATATACAGTTGCGTAAGGAGAGTTTCTTTTCTCATAGTGAAGCAAGATATAGATATATAGATCTATGTATATTTAGAGAGATAGACATTTAAGAGTACCTAATACCCAATAAGTAACTAACATCTATTCCTTGTACCCATCTTTTCTAAGGATATATACAAACAACTGACAAATATACAGTGCTCTCCATTTATAGGTTCTTCAGCACTTTCACAGCATTAATAAATAGCCTCCTAGGGAAAGAAAGTAAAACAATAACTAATAACCCAAGGTAGCAACACACAACTATTAAATACATAAAGTTTTTTTTTATTAAAAAACAAACACATATATGCAATTAAAGTGACAGAGTGAATCCAAAATAGACAGAATGTAATTAGCTGACTAGAACTTGTCCAGGACAACAGAATTAACATCTCTATGGCTATGAAGGATACCATGGGGCTCGCTCTCTCTTTCTCTCATACACACACACACACACACACACACACACACACACACACACACACAGAATCAGAAATGCCATTTTATATTTATTTTTAAAAATACCACAAACTGAGCTCACTTTACAACATCAGCCCAGGGTCTAGATTCACTAACAATAATTCATATAATATCTGGGCCTTCATGAGCGATCTCCCATTCAAAAGCTGATCAAGACCAATAAGTTAAACCAGACCAAATTTAAGATTATAATACCCAGGCTAAGAAAGCTCCAGGAAGCAGTATAATAGATGTAGGTAACAAGCCTGTACAAAAGACCCCAAGCTATGACTCTATTTCAGATGAAAAATAACTGAATATAAAAAAATTATAAACAATTAGTCTATTTCATCTCAAATTCTCAGTTCCATGCCTGCTCAGATTTCTAGCTTTAAGAAAGAATTCTCTTCCCAATAGCTTCCTGAAATGTCCTATACTCCATATGTCCTCATTCCTCATGCTCATTTAATTTGGTAGCATTAACCAAAATATTTTTATAAGCATTCTTTCTCAAAAGCGATCATGAAACCTATTTAAAAGCTCTGTTCAAAAATCCTCTTTGAATTTTTTCCAAAATGCTCTGTTCTATGGTAAGGAATATGGTCCCTATTACTGAGACAATTTGAAATCTGAGGCCAAATTCAAACAGTACCATGCTAATAGATAAGTATTACTGTACAAATTAACTGAACTAATCAATTAATTATTAATTCAGTGACTTTGTATTATGTGTAAGGCAATGTTCTAGGAACTATAAAAGAGACAAAAGAACAGGACATTAGCCACACCCATGTCCTACAAAATAAAGTTAATGAGAAGAAAGAAATAAAAAGAATAAAATGGAAAAAAAAATCTCATGACTGAAAAAAAAAGAGGCATGGGAACTTTTATGTTCCTAATGGCATCATGCTATTACATAGCTATTTTTTTTCTTTTCTCCCTTGCCTTGTGCAGAGAAATAAAATAGGAATTTAGAATGCAGAAGCAAACTAAGATTTTTCACTATGAATAGTCTGAATAGCCAAGGCAGGGTGAACAGGCTGCCTGTAGCTGAGAAAGAGACATACATCTCAAGGGTCTTTCGATGCAGATGCAGCTCAAAGGCTGAGGACAAAGAGATCGGAAGGTTTTGACACTGAGCCAAGAGTCAGGATGAAAGCCAATAAAGGAAAAATTAAAGATTAATGAGAAAGATACCAAATTATACCTAAATGGAGACACCTAAATTTTAAAAATTGTTTCCATAAGAACTTTCATGTGCTTAGTGTTAACATTAGAATTATTTCAGTTATATTTTTATAAGAAAATAGAACAGAAAATTCAAGATTAAATCAGGTGGTCTCTAGAGAAAGACTCCATCTAGCAGACTGCAGAACTTAAGCCTAAACCTAACTATTCTTGCAGCTTTTATAGCACATTACTGCCACCCAATGGTAGCATCTCTAAATTGCAGGATAAATTTTTACACGGAAAAGACCTATTTTGATGGCTGAATCTGAAAAGTCTAATGATGCAAAGTAAGAACAAAAGTCACAATGGTATGTATCTTTATTTGCCATTCAACATTGAGTTTTATGACTGACTAATATTTGATGGATGAAATTTCTTAATTAAAAACCTAATATAATAACACATAAGTTACTCTCAAAATTGAGAAAGCACCCTCTTAGATTCCTCGTATGACACAAATATAGCTCTAATACCTAAACCAGGGAAAGATAAAGTACAGAAGGAGAACTATAAATCAATATCATTAATAAGTATCTATTCAAATATTTCAAATAAAATTCTGTCAAGCAGACACTAGTGACTCATCCAATAAACTATTCATTATGATCATATTGGATTTATAACATCAATGAATGAGGCAGTTTGGTGGTACAATGTAAGGGCCTGAAGTCAGGAAGATTTGAGTTCAGACAGTCCCTACTATGTCACCCTGGGCAAGTCACTTAACCTCTATTTGCTTCAGGTTCCTCAAGTATAAAATGAGATAATAACAGTGCCTACCTTATAGAGTTATTTTGAAGATAAAATGAACAAGGTTTGGTTAAAAAAAACTCATTAGGAACATTTCAACATCATAAAAACAATCAACATAATCACATTAAAAATAAAAAACATACAAACCCACATGATTATCAAATAAACGTGGGAAAAGCCTTTTATAAAGTAAATAATCATATGCTAAAAACACCACATAATATAGGGATGGAAACACCTTTTCTCAATAGGAAAAATATCTAAAACCAAAAGTAAACACCACATACAAGGAGAATGCACTAAAAGCTTACCTAGTAAATACAGGAGTAAAACAAGGATGCCTCCAAAATTATTTACTATACTTCTGGAAAAATAGCAAAATCAATAACACAAGAGAAAGAAATTAAAGGCACATAAGGACAGCTAAAAAGGAGATAAGACTATCCCTATTTGCTAATGTGATGGTTTACTTGGACAATCATATGAAATAGGAAATACTCTAACTGAGACAACAGCTTTAGCCAAGTGGGAAGCTACAAAATAAACCCTCAGAAATCAACAGAACTTCTATATAATAACAAAATCTAAAAGGCCATAAACAGAAAGAGAAATTCCATTCCCAATAAGTATAAAATGCATAAATATCTGGGAAGAAAGAGGGGAGAAAGGTAAAAGAAGGGAGGTGCTACTAGAAGGAAGAACAGATTGGGGGACGGTAGTCAGAAGGAAAATACTTTTTAGAAGGGACAGGGTGAAAGGAAAGGGGGGGAGGAAAGCAGGGTAGAGGGAAATACACAGTAATCATAATGGTGAATGTGAATTAGACGAACTCACAAAAAAGAGGATAAACAGAGTGGATTAAAAACCAGAATGCTACAATATGCTGTCTACGAGTAATGCACTTGAAGCAGGGAGATACATGCATAGAATAAGGGTAAAGGGCTGGAGGAGAATCTGTTATGATTCAGTTGAAGAAGAAAAAAAGCAAGGGTAGCTATCATGATCTCACACAAAACAAAAGTAAAACGAGATCTAATTAAAAGGAATAAGCAGGGAAACTACATTTTGCTAAAAAGTACCTCAGAAAATGAAGTAATATCAGTATTAAATATACCACCTAGTATAGCATCCAAATTCTTAAAGGAAAAGCTAAATGAGTTACAGAAAGAAATACACTAAGACCATGCTAGTGGGGGACCCTCTACTTGCTCCCTCATAACTAGATAAATCTAACCAAAAAATAAACAAGAAAAAAAGTTAAGGAAATGAATACCATTGTAGAAAAGTTAGATCTGATAGACCTCAGGAAAAATGAATGGGAATAGAAAGGAATACAACTTCTTGTCAATGGTATATGGCACCTACACAAAAAATGACCAAGTATTAGGGCATAAAAACCTCACAATCAAATGTAGAAAAGCAGAAATATGAAATGCATCCTTTTTAAAAAGAGTGCAATAAAAATTAAATTCAACAAAAGGCTGTGAAAAGATAGATTAAAAATTAATAGGAAACTAAATAATCTGATCCTAAAGAATGAATGGGTAAAAGAACAAATCATAGAAACAATCAATAATTTCATTAAAAAGAATGACAATGAGACAACATACCAAATTTTATGGGATGCAGCCAAAGCAGTACTTACGTAAAAATTTATATCTCTAAATACTTATATCAATAAAAGAGAGAAAGAACAGCTCCATGAATTGGGCATGCAAGTAAAAAAACTGGGAAAAAAGAACAAATTAAAAATCCCCAATTAAACATCAAATTGGAAATCTTGAAAATCAAAGAAGAGATCAATAAAATTTAAAATAAGAAAACCTTTGAACTAATAAATAAAACTAAGAGCTGGTTTATGAAAAAAATTAAAATAGATAAATCATTGGTTAATTTGATTTAGAAAGAAGAAAACCAAATTTCCAGTAACAAAAATGAAAAGGGTGAATTCACCATCAATGAAGATGAAATTAAAGCAATTATTAAGAGGTATTTTGCTCAATTATATACCAATAAATCTAACAATCTAAGTGAAATGAACAAACAAGAGATAGAGAGCATTACAAGATTTTAAATGAATAATTTTGATTACATTAAATTTTTAAAAATTTAAATTTTTGCATAAACAAAACCAATGCAGCCAAGATTAGAAGGAAAGCAGAAAGTTGGGAAACAATCTTTATAGCAAGAGTCTCTGATAAGGGCCTCATTTCTTAAATACATAGAGAACTGAGTCAAATTTATAAGAATACAAGTCATTCCCCAATTGATAAATGGTCTAAGGATATGAACAGGCAATTTTCAGATGAAGAAATCAAAGCCATGAAAAGTCAAAAGAAAAAGGCTCTAAATCACTAGTGATTAGAGAAATGCAAATTAAAACAACTCTCAGATACCACCTCACACCTATCAGATTGGCTAATACGACAGAAAAGAAAAATGATAAATGTTAGAGGGGATGTGAGAAACTTGGGACACTAATGTATTGTTGGTGGAGTTGTGAACTGATCCAAGCACTCTGGAGAGCAATTTGGAACTATGTCCAAAGTGCTATAAATCTGTGCATAGCCTTTGACCCAGTAATACCACTACTAGGTCTGTATCCCAAAGCGATTTTTTTAAAAGGAACTATTTGTACAAAAATATTTATAGCAGTTCTTTTTGTGGTGGCAAAGAATTTGAAATGGAGAAGATGTTCATCAATTGGGGAATGGCTGAACAAATTGTGGTATATGATTGTGATGGAATATTATTGTGCTATAAGAAATGATGAGCAAGATGCTTTCAGAAAAATCTAGAAAGACTTACATGAACTGATGCAGTGAAGTAAGCAAAACCAGAAGAACACTGCACATAGTAACAGCAATATTATATGATGATCAGCTGTGAATGACGTATCTATTCTAGCAATACAATGATCCAAAACAATTCCAAAGGACTCATGATGAAAAATGTTATCTACCTCCAAAGAAAGAACTGATGGAGTCTGAATTCAAATCAAAGCATACTATTTTTCATGTTCTTCATTTTTGTGTTTGTGTCTTTTTGTCTATGTTTTCTTTCACAACACGACTAATATGGGAATGTGTTTTGCATGAATGTACATGTATAACCTTTATCAAGTTGCTTGCTATCTCAGGGAGGGGGAGGAAAGAGAGGGAGGGGAGAATTTGGAACTCAATTTTTTTTAAATGTTAAAAAAACTGTTTTTACATGTAATTGGAAAAACAATAGAATATTATTAAAAGAAAAAAAATAATTCAAGGTGAAGGGAAATGGCAACCCCAATGGTGGCATGTCTTTCTGCTGCCCCTCCATTCACGCAGTGACTTCCTTAGACATTTCCTCTACAATTCAACAGATAATCCTCAAGAATTGCAGTGACCTGAGAAAAATTCACTATCCCAGAGCCTATCTATTGATGATTACCTCTAAACAACTAGCCAGTTCCTCAGCTGAACAGCTAGTCTGTCTCTATTTGCATAGCCTTTGAGAACAGAGTCAGCTCCATACCATGATAACGCACTGGAGTGAGACTTTAGTGAAGTATTAGGTCTTCTATGTGGACTAAAATATTGAAGAAAATCAAATCATTGTAGGCAGAACTGCTCCTTTACCAAAAATTTCATCATTTATCCCTGGGTGATTGAATACATCTGAAAAGATTTTCACTTTTGTTATTTTATAGGCAGCAACCCCTATAATCATTAGTGCTTGTAAAATACCTTGAAATAACTGGTGTATGCAATATGCAATAAAAAAAGAAATTCTATTTTACCATGGATCATCACCATGAAACTAGTGCTATAAACATAAGAAAATAAGCTAGGATTTCTTCAGTACTTGTTACTTCAAACTAAGGAGCTTATTTCTTTGTTCATAAAAATCATCTACTTTTTTGCTTTATCACACTCTAACAGTGAATTAGAAGTGACATAAAATGGGATGAACAAGTAAAGAATACAGTACCATATACCTAACATAAAAATACCCTTAAAGTCATAAAGACAAATAAAGATTTCTTTTTAATTCTGTAAGCAAAGCCGCCTCTCCCCCCGCCCCCTGCAAAGAAATCAAAATCAAAAACAACCCCTTTGAGGGAGTTAATAAGGACAATAGCAAAAGAGGAAAAAATGGTCCGATTTTTTTTAATGGGGGAAAGAACATTAAGCTTGAAATTAGAAGCTCTGATTTGGAATCCTGGCTCTTGCACCTAGTAGCTATGTAATCTTGGGACATTTCACCTCCCTGAGCCTCAGGTCCCTCATCTGTAAAATCAGGGTGATAATATCTACATGAAAGACCTCATAGGATGGCTGTGAAAATCAAATGAAAATGCAGAAAATGTTTTTGAAATCTTAAACAACTAGAGCATTTGCTTATTCATTCATTAATCAAGTATTTATTGAGTATCTATTACATATAATGCATATTGGTAGGTGTAAGTTTTTTCATATTGGCCAAAAAAATCTACATCTTTTCTTTGGGTAAGTTACATTAGTAGAGAAATTTACTTTTCTGGTTTTACTGACACCTGAGCTGGAGGTCATACCTAAAAAAACTGCTGTAAAATTCTAAAATAAATTGAATATAAAATTAATCTAAATTCACTTTCATTTGTATCCTTCATTAAAGTCCTATTTTGTTGAATCATTATGGTTTGGAGGTAACCTTGATTTCTCAAAAGCTATGTCAGTGGAGAGAAAATTCAAGCAGTCTACCATGTTAAAAAGGTTTTGAATGTATGGCTAGCAATGGACAGTATGCTTGTCATCCAAGGACAAGCTTAGAGAAAATGATTACTAGGTTGGTCTAATAACTAATATGATGCAATGAATTTTTCAGTTACAGCAATATCTGAAGGCAATTTCTAAAACCATCTAAATCATGGTTTTAGGTGTATTCTCTGTTGGTGGAGAGAAGACCCATATCAGTGAAACCAACAATCATTGATATACTGAAGTATTCCTTTGCATATTAATATTCTTTGTAAAACATTTTTAGGACAGAACTCAGGAATGGTGTACAATCAAACAGACAGGAGTTCCTAAAACATTGGGAACCACTGCTCTAAACTACATCATCATTTTACTATGAGATGCCAGTCATTAAATGTTTAAATTCTAGAAGATAATAGTTTTTAGATTAAAAATGAACTGCCTATGTTAAGATCATTTCCTAAAGTATCTTTTTTAAAGTTCATAAAGTTTATAACAAAAAGAAAAAACCTTTTAATATATGAATATACAACATGTATACATAAAGTTATGGTAGTCAAGGCACTGGTTACTATTCCTTTTTTATTATAGTTTATGAGGAAAAAGTACTAAATTATTTACACAGCTCATAAATATTCCTTTTAAGAATACAGGTTAATTTCTTAGTGCTAAGAAATGTACAAGAGAATATTGTGTAGCTTTTCATCAAGGGCTATGATAATTTTTTTAAAACGTAGTCATATAGTTAAAACAGTAGGTATGTTGCCATCAAATTTGTAAATACTCAAAAAATCTATTCTACTGTGAGATGTGGGAAATTCTAAATTAAATTTTAAATCATGTAACATAAAAATAAAATGCTTCTGGTAGAAATGGCTCAAAGTCTTTCAACAAAACTTTATTAAACATATTCTATATATCAGGCACCATGATAGGTGCTGGGGATACAAAATAAAAATGAGATAGCCCCTATCTTGAAGGAACCTTTACTCTACTAGGGAGTATATAAGATGTATGCAGATAAGTAAATCAAGATATACAAATATAAACAGAAAATAAGGGAATAAGGAAAGATCTGTTATAAAAGGTGGCTTTAGATCTGAGCCAAGAAGAGAATTAGGGGCTCCAAGAACTGTAGGTGGGGAGGAAGAGCTCTCCAGGTAAAGAGAGCAGGTGTTCAGAGGCAGGTGCATAGGAGATGGAGGGTATAGGTAAAAAAGCAAATTGGCCAGCTTGGTTGAAAGGTAGAGTATATGAAAGTGAGTAATGTGTAATGACCTTACAAAGGTAGGCTGGAGCCACATCATGGATTTTTTTAAATCAATTTTATTTTCAGATTCTCCTCTCCTTCCCAACTCCCTAACCCTGTCTCCATCTCAAAACCACATCTTCTGAGAAAGTAAAAAATATCAAACCCCTAATCCAAACATATAAACAAATTCCCTCATTGGTAATATCAAAAAAAAACCAAAACAACCATGTACATATCTCCACTGTGACTCTATCCTCTCTCCCATTAGAGGTAAGCAGCATATTTTATCATAATTCCTTTGGAATTATTGTATTCATGAGAGTTCCTAAGTCTTTCAAAGTTTTGTTGCTGTATAAATTGTTCTCCTGGTTCTGCTAACTTCACTCTGCATCAGTTCATGCAGGTCTGTCATTTCCTTCTCCACTTCATTTGACAGACAAGGAAACTGAGGCAAATAGGGTTAAGTAGTTTGTCCAAGGTTATACAGCTAGTAAGGGTCTGAGGCCAGACTTGAACTCGGGAAGATGAATCTTACTGACTTCAGGCTCAGCATGCTTATCTATTGCACCATCTAACTGCCCCTCTATTTCTTACCCAAGACCAAACTATTTTGATCATTACAGCTTTGTAATATAGATTGAGATATGATGCTGCTAGGCCCTCACTTCTTCCTACTTTTTTTCCTCATTAATTCCCTTGACATTTCTGACTTTCTGGTTTTCCAGAAAAACTTTATTATTGTTATTTTCTAGTTCTATAAAGCAAACCTTTCAGAGTTTGACTGGTAGGACCCTGAATAAGCAAATTAATTTAGGTAGTATTGTCAGCCATTGAAAATAAATGGGAGGGGGGGCAGCTAGGTGGCACAGCAAGTAGAGCACATGCCCTGAAGACAGGAGGACCTGAGTTCAAATCGGACCTCAGGCACTTGACACACTTACTAGCTGTGCGACCTTGGGCAAGTCACTTAACCCCAATTGCCCTGCCTTCCCCCCACCAAAACAAAGCAAATAAATAAATGAAAATAAATTTGGGTTTCTGTCATGGGCTCCCTTTTCTCTGTACTCTCGCTCCCTTGATAATAGTTCCTGCGGGTTCTACTACCTTCTCTATGCTGACGATTCCTAGATCATATGCAGCCCTGGTCTCTTTTATACTACAATTCTATATCACCAACTGCATTGGACATTTTGAACTAGACATCCCAACAGATAGCTAGGTGCCATAAAGGAGAAAGCACAGAACTTGAAGTCAAGAATACTTTAAGTCAAATCCCAGACTTAGACACTTAATCTCAGTTTCCTCATCTATAAAAATGAGAATAATAATAGCACATATCTCCCAGGGTTGTTGTGAGGATAAGATGAGATAACAATCTTAAAGCACACTACAAACTTCGAAGCAGTACATAAATGCTAGCAGTTATTATTATTATTATTATTATTATTATTATTATTATTATTATTATTATTATTGTCATTTCAAACTCAACATTTCCAAAGCAGAATTCATTATCTTTCCCACAGAACCACCCCCTCTCCTCAACTTGCCTGTTATTGTTGAAGGCACCACTATCTTCCCAGGCACTCGAGTTTGCAATGTAGCATTTTCACCAGGTTTGTCCGAAACCATCCCCTTCATCATTTCTTATAGTCCAATGGTATTCTGATTGTATCCCCCAACTTGTTCAGCCATTTCCCCATTGATGACTACCCTCTCAGTTTTCACCCTCATTTATTCTACATATCCAAACAGCTGTCAAATCCCTGTTTCTAATTTAATTAATAACATCTCACATATGTTCCCTTTTATTTATTCAAATAGCCAGTACCCTTGTGCTGACCATCATCACCTTATTATTATAGTTTCTAATTTCTTCTTGCCTCAAGCCTCTCACCTTTCCAAGTGATTTTCCTAAAGTTCAGGTCTGGTCAAGTTGTCCCTCCTCCCTGATAAACAGCAGTGGCTCCCTATTGCCTTCAGGATAAAATATAAAGTTCTTTGTTAGGCATTTAAAATTCTTCATACATGGATACTTCCCATCTTTCTAATCTTACACATTACTTCTCTTTATGTACTCTACTATCCAGCCATATTGGCTTACTTATTATTCCTTACACATAAAATTAACTCTCCCAGCTCTGTACCTTTGTATCCAACGTCCTCCAAGCCTGGAATGCTCTAGCTCTTCAATACCACCTCTCAAAATCCCTTGCTTCCTTCAAGACTCAGTTCTAATTCCACCTTCTGTGGGAAGCCCTTCTCAGCCTGCCTAGCCCCCATCGCACCTACAGCTACTAGAGGCTTCCCCGTAAGGCAACCTTTCATCTTCTCTGTAGTTTGTAGTGTGCTTTACAATTGTTATCTCATATATGTACTCTTATAAATTTGCCACAGGAGACCTTCCCCATGTGCTGGAGCTTCACCATTCACTTCTTTCACCACTCCAGTACCACTGGAGCACTCTGGTTGAGTCCATCTGTAGTCTGTCACCACATTACTATCTCATCTTCTCCTATCATTTTCCTTAATGACATCTTTTACTGCTTTTCTTTTTTGAGATTCCTTACTTGTTATATGTTGCAGTCTGCTCACATCCATAAAGAACTTCTCCATTGTGCTCTGTATGATATTCCTTTTTAATTGGTTGGAAACTGTAGAATTCCATATCTTGCCATACAGCAGCACCAATAGAGTATTAAAATAGTTTAGCTAAATTAATAGAGTTCATTCACCACTGGATGGAATTTTTGGTCCAACAACTCATGAAAATCATTTAATCAGAAATGGACAGATTGTGACCTGTATTAGTGGAAGGAGAATACACACTGCTCAATGATTTTTCAAACTATTACAGTGAAAGAAAAGGCATGAGAAGAAAAATTCATGTTTGGGAAATGGTGAACTTAGGGGGATTCATGAAAGAGGATATTGTGCGATAAGGCTAGAAAAGTTAAGCTAGTGCAAGATTGTGTAGGACACCTTAAATGCCATGCTCCAGCTTCTACTTTTTTATATGGACAATCTCATTTAAAGACTTTTAACAAAGAAGTGATATGATCAGAGATGTATAGGGCTTCTGGCCATCTGGCTGCCTAAACAGGGGTTGACTGCCCAGTTCCCCCATACCTACACTACAGCAAATACCTGAAACTAAATGATTTTAAAAATCATATAAGAAACTACAATAAATGACTTCTTCTATCCAAGCATAGCACAAAAAGGTCATCCAGCAGCTAATGGGCAACAGGAAAGAGGGCTACCAGCAAAGCAAGCACCAGCACAAACAAAACGAAACCAGAACTTCCCAGCATAACCAGAAAAGGGTCAACAGGCTTCTCTGTCCAAAATCATCAAGAGTGAAAACATCCCCTGAAAAAGCTTCAAGAAATAGAAGTCATTATTATGAATACAGCCTGACCACAACACCCCAGGGTTCCAAGTTTCACTTCACCCTGTCTTGAGATGCTATAAAAGAACCCTGAAGATCGAATATTCTGAACCTAAAAAATCCATGGGGACCTATCCCTGGGAAAAGCAGGTCAGTACAGGAACCCTCATAACCCAGAGGAGACCAAGCGAGACTGACCACTGACCCAAAAGTGCAGCAGGGATAGAACACAACCCCAATTCAGGAACTAAAGCTAGAAAGAAAAATAAACCAAAGAAGATAAAAACCAATGTTAAAAATTATTGGGGACAGAAATCAGATTTACAAAAGCTAAGGAGATAGTGGGTGATAAGAAAGTAGAAGCTACATTCTATTTTTTCTTTGAAGAAATTTAGCTGTGAAGAGGAAAAAAGAAATGAGATGGTAGCTGAAAGGTTAAAGGAAAGCTGGATCGTACTTTTTTTAGCTTTTATTTAGTATTTTATTTTTCCTCAGTTATATATAAAAACAATTTTTAACATTTGTTTTTAAAACTTTGAGTTTCAAATTCTCTCCCTTCCTCTCTCTCCATTCCCCTCATTGAAAAGGCAAGAAAATTGATACAGACTATATATGTGTAGTCATGCAAAATATTGGATTGTACTTTCATTGAAAAAAATAAACTACACAAGTATAAAATGGGAGAGATGTGGTCAAACTGATTTTTCTGGAAAAGATCTGGCAGTTGTAGCAGGCTATAAGCCTATGATGAGTTAAAAGTGGCAGGTAAGAAAGCTAATTCAATCATGGGCTGTATCAGAAAAGGGATAATATACAGAACTAGGAAGTGATGGTCTCCCCATAATCCACCAGGGTCAGACTACACCCAGTGTTCAATATTCCACATTAAAGGAAGGACACTGATACGTTGGAATGTATTCCAGTGGAAATTAATGATGACAGTGACATGGAGCGGTTTAGCCTAGAAAAATCAGGGGAGGGAGCATGTGCAAAGGAGAGTTGCCTTCAAGCATTTGAAGGGCTGACACCCAGAAAAGGGATTAGACATGTGCTACTTGGCCCTAAGGGGCAAACCTATGAATACATGAAAGCTGCAAAGTGACAAACTAGTGCTTGATGTAAGGAAAACTTTTCTAAGAATTAGAGTTCTCTAAGACTGTAATGGGGTGTCTACAAGTATTCACATAAAGGCTAGGTATTCTGTAGAAAGGATACATGTTCAGGCACGAGTTGTCCTAGAAGCCTTCTAAAGTCCTTTCCATTTAGAGATTCTGTTTTTAAGTCTAGAAGGCATAGTTAGCAGAAAAAGACAGAATGAAGATGCATGAAAAGATAGGATGGGTGTGGAGCCAGGACCAGAGTGGGTGGAAGATCATGGTACCAAGGGTGTTGGTAGAAGGATTATTAACCTTAGCAAAGAATATGGAAATCTCTTCCTCTGAGATGGGAAAGAAAATGAGTAATGACATTAAGAAATTTTGAGATATGGAGGAGAGAAATTAAGGAGGTCTCATTAGATGGTCTCAACCTTTGCAGTGAAGTAGGAAGCTGTATTAACTGCTATAAATAGGAGAGTCTAGGAATATGGGTGGAGGTTTGAGGAGAGAAGAAAAGATTTGGAATAGTTAATGTAGGGAATGCAATTCAATTATATCCAACAAGCACCAACTTAGCACCTGCTATGTGTGGAGCACTGTGCTTGGTAATGGGGATAACAAAGACAAAAAAAAACAAAAAAAAACCAGTCCTTGGCCTTCAGGAGCTTATATTCTAGCCTAGTATCCATGGGCTATCCCCCATGATTTGGGTGCCCCTTTCTACCCACAATCAAACCTGTGTTCACCAATCCAAAAAACTGCATAAGCCCTGTCCCTCAGGAACAGTTTGCCACAATCCAGGTCCCCCAAACACCCTACCTAGGATTCCTCTGGGGACACCTTCTACAGGATTCATGTCCTTTAACTCAGGGCTCTTTTTGGCTATGATTGAGATCAGTGGTATCAAACTCAAATATAAACAAGGGATACTAAACCATACATAAAGATCCCTGAAAGTCACATATCGACTTAAAAAACCAAGATTATATAATTTCTTTTTTTGTTGTTAATACATCAACAAACTAAAATCAAATAGGAGCTATATTTTAATCTGGTCTAGGCCACACTCAGGGTGTTGTAAGCCTTATATTTGACACTTTGGCTTGAGAGCTTTGTCTTAAATATGGCACAGAGAATCAATAATTCTTACATGGACTAGCTAAGTATCATGAAGTTTGCTGAGTTAATGCACCTATTCTTGAGCTGTGGGATCTTGAGGGATCTTAGGTCATTTAGTTTCCCTAGCTTTCAGTATCTACATCTACAAAGTGACAAATCAGAAGATCTCTCTGAAGTCTCTATTAGCACTAAAATCCTGTGACCACATAAGATATCCTCCCTTTCTGGAGCAAGGCTATTGTTCTGTTTTTTAAAAGTAGTCACTACAGTGCCCTGGCATTACAGCAAAGCACTGTAAGGCTTTGTCTTTGTGGGGAACTGTGTACCAGAGAAAAAGATTTAATGGGCCCATTGTTCATGGTGCAGCCCATCTAAACCTTAACTAGCTTGGAATCTGTTGTCCTAAAACTTCCTGATACAGGCAAGATATAGTCCTACGGGGTCTTTGATTGTATTGTGATCTCCACGTGTATTGTGATCTCCACGGCAAACAGGCAAAACTGCTTTAGCTGGCATATGGCCACTGATGGAAATAATTTGGTCAAATGATACCTTTCTAGCAATCAGGTCACAAGGACATAGATCAAAAGATTTGGCATCCCTAGGATGCAATGAAATGATAATGTTTTAATTTTTCTATTGATATCTTTTGTTCATTACCAACATGTCCAATATATCCCTCTAAAAGAAATATCCTTATAAAAAAGAAGAAAAGGAAAAAAATTCACTAAAACTAACCAATATCTTATTCACTAGGCTTAGTTTTGAATGACTTGTGGCTATTTCCAAAAATCAACTTTACCCTTCAAAAGATAAAGACTGCTACCACTAAAGGCAAGTTCTAAAGACAATTCCCTATCAAGGAGTTCCCAAAAATAATTTAGGAAATGGCAACCTCATCAGAATAATATTCCTATGCTGCTGCCAAGGTGATCAAATTGAAAAGGTCACCATTCACAGAATCACACAAATGAAAGGGTTATCAAAAATCATCCTGTTCACTCAATGGGATTATCTCTTTTACATTAAAAATGTCATATTATACACAATGCTTTCTTTATACATGTACACATAATAATAAATCTCATATTTATATACTACTTTAGTATTTACAAAGCATTTTCCTCACGAAAGTCCTCTGAGGTAGGTAACATAATATTATGTCCACTCTACAAACTAGCAACTAATTATTGAGATGGTCATCATGTCAAAAAAGCAAGGATCTAAAGCTGTAATGCACCTCAGAGGCAAATCCCTCATCTTACAGATGTGGAAACTGATGATCAAGGATGGTAAGTGACTCACCAAGGTCAGACAGGGAGTAACTATGAAAGGCAGTATTTGAAACCAGCTCCTCTGATTCTAGAGTCAGTGTCCTGGACATTGTACCATGCTGTGTTTGATAAAGTAATTTGATTAAGATCAGACAGCTAGTAGGACGCAGAGTGAAGAGTACAGCTGAGGTCTCTTGATTCCAATGTTTATGGTCTATTATACAACATTGTAATTAGACAGACAGACAGATAGATAGATAGACAGATAGATTTTTAAAGATAATATCCCAAACCTTACCAGTTTGAATTTGTCAATTCTATCTGTGGATGGTACCAAAATGTTACATCTTTAACTACAGTGAGTCTTTGATGCAGTGGTGGCTTTTGAGAGGGATGTTAATCAAAGGCACAAAAACCCCAGGGATAGGGTTGTGATTGTTTTTATGTCCAAGGATACTGCTTATTATTTTTAATTTTCTCTAAGATGAGGTCACTCAAAATACAGTAACTTTCCATTGGAGGATTAGCCATCAAAAATTTGTAATCCCATGTTAGTTTCCATCTGTTGACTATTAGGTTTCTGACCTGTCTCCCCAACCACTGGTAGGTGAGCACCTCAGGAATTACAAACTAATTTTAATATTCCATGTATACTGAATTTCCTAAGCAAATATAAGTAAATGACCCAACAGCAGCAAAACAATTAAAAAGTAAATCTACTACAAAATAAATTTTAAGATGCATTTTGAAACCACATGTAAATTACTGTTGGATTTAGTCATTGCTTTGGATAATCCCCAGCAAAAGGTCCCCTTCACCATGTCGATATTTAAAAGTTTATTACCAAAACATGATTGTACACAGCAGGGAATATGATCAATTTTTTAAAACTCTATATACAAAAAAGACCATTGTTTTTATATTTTTTACTATAAATCCACACCACAGTCTCTCTTCATCTCTAATCCTACCTCCCCCCAACATGAGGCCCATTAATTACTTAGGATATGCCTATCTGATTCTGAGATCATGTGTAATTCTATACTCTAAAAAGGATCTCCAGCTCTTTCCCTATCCCTATATATTTTCATTGCTGGTACTTACCAGATACTAGGCAATTAATTACTCTAAGGTGGTTGTTTGGGTATGGTGACAATGGTAAAATCCTATGCTGTAGATATCTACAAAGCAATTGTCTAGTGAATCTACAATGAATTGCTTCCACTTCAAACATCAGATGGAAGAGATAAATGTGACTACAAAGGCATGGAGTATTTGCTATATAAATATATATATATCTGTATGTAAATATGTGTATATACATACACACATATATACACATATAATTCCATGTTAGATAAAAAATTACGAATTTTAACCTGAAATAATAAATTAAAATCTTATGCCTAAAATGTATGAAATAAAAGGCATTCATGAAGCTTAAGAGAAATATAAAAATGATGTACTATTCAATGACTGCCTTTTTTTTATTAAGTCAAGTAGCCATGTGCAACACTGATTTTTATATGAAAGTAAAAAAGCACAAAAGGAAAGGAGACAGGTTGTTCAGCTGTGCATGTAGCAGGGCTACACATAAATGTTTCTAATAGACAAAACATCTGGGACCAAAAAAATCAATTTGTACCATTTTTTGAAAAAAAGAATAGTTTTATGTGTGTAATATAGCTTCTGCAATATAAATCTGTACAAACTAAGAGCTCTGGTCTATCCTTCAGGCTTGTTCTGAGTATATAAAATATGCAGAATCCTACCAGGCCATGTTGCCATGGGCTGTGTTGTCAAGGTGACAGAGTAGCTCCAGGGTCTGAGTGGTGCTTGATGAATCATCAGGGGATTCATGACTGCCTGATTCCAATTCCTTCGGCATCCTCCACACAGCCGCACATGTCATGACTTTACTGTCTGAAGCTAAGCAATAGAGGATAATGTCAACAGAGCATGGTACGTGGCACAGATTCAGTATACAATGCATCAACATTTACACAAATCCAGAAGCAGCTCACATCTGCACTTTAAAATATTTAAAACTTCATAATAAGTGGCATGCAGCAAACAGAACAGAGAGACACACACCTTAATTCAGAAATCAGTTCAATGCACAACTCACGATCAGCATGCATTTAAGTCACTTTCCTTGTTTTAAAAACCAGCATTTTATTACAGATGAAAATTTAATTTCCTCAAAATCGATTTCTCCCCCTCTTCCTAGGCAATTCTTCAAATAAAGGGGAAAACAGAAGTCTGAAAACACCGTCATAAAGTGTTTAGGTAGTACCACTAAGGCAAAGCCAAATTTTTAAAAATGTTTGTTTTTTTCAATAGTTTTATTGGGTCATCTAAAATTAAAACTAGTAGCATATGTGGAAAAACTGTCACTGTAATTCACCATTTTAAAAAATCCATATGATATTGTTTTTATAAAATTCTGTCTTTAAATCTGAAAGCAAAGTTCTGGAAAAGTATTTACATTCATCAGAATTTCATCAGAAAACAATAACATATGAATGAAAAGCATTACCATCTACCAGCATTGCTGCCAGAAAATAAAAGTTTCATGTCTCTAGAAGTCAAAATAACTTCACAAACAAAACTATGAAAATTTTGGACAAAGAACTCATTAAAACCCCAAAAGAAGGGCATTTTAAAAGGATGAGTATTCATTTTCTAATTTCAAAAGGTGACTTTTCACTTTTGAAAAGTAATTATCTAATTTCAACTAACCAACCAACCAACCCAACCAACCAAGTGATGTTTAACTATCTGAAAAGCACTGTGCCATGAATTATGGAGTATAGAAAGACATATAACATATTTCTTGGCTTCAAGAAACCACCTTTAGAACCCACGGATCTAACACAGTAGCACTAGGTTCTAAAGCTATTTGGTGAGGACACATCTAATGAAATCTTACATTGTAGTGATGATGTAATAGATGCTTAGGAATAGCAATAGCAACTTGCAACTTTCTGATGCTAATGTTCCCATTTTAACTCAGAAAACAGGTTACAAAGACTTCTCTCCATTTCAGAAATAGAGTTTGGTCATTTGTGAATTTCAATTAGACACCTTTGATTGCAGGTGTGTCTGCTAACTCAAAGAGATTTAACTAAGGCAGAAAAAAAGTGTCAGAGTAACTGAGACAGAGATTGGCTTATTATGAAATGCCAAAAACAAAGCAAATACATAAAATATTATTCCCCCAAAAAGGCAGAGCTTACACTTTATCTTAATCAAAGGTCAGATTATAAGCTCCCAATCTGAAAAGTAATAGAACACTGTGAGGACTGAATTGTGGTTGTCACCCCAAATGAATAAGACCTCAGACCAGAATGCAAAACAACAGTAAGCATAGCGTAGAAACTATTTTAGAAAAAAAAAAAACTTTCATATGAGAGAAATCACAGGTGGCCAGGCACTGTTCCCAAGTGCAAATAAAGTTTATACTAATACTTGGTAGCTAACATTTATATATGGCTTTGAGGTTTATAACAAGTTTGACATAGATTATCTTGTTTAATCCCCTGTTTGGTAGGTGATCTTAATTTTAAATACGAGGAAACTGAGGATGACAGAGGTCAAGAGACTTGCCCAGGGTCACACAATTGGTGGGTTATTCAAAGCAGAATTTAACCCAGATCTTCCTGATTCCACATCCAGTACTCTATGCACCAGGTCACCTAGCTGCTGCGATAAATATTGAACCAAATTCTTACACTGTACACATTATCACCTAGAAGAATTTGGCTCAGTAGTCAGGTATTCATATGTATGATTTACACACATACATATAAACACATATATATGCACACATATCCTATCTTCACCAACACTGTGTCTTTGCTTTTCAATCAGGTCAAAATGCTACTAAGTTACCCTTTTAACCCACTAATTACTGTCATTTCTTCAAAGATTTCATCCTCCTATCCAACGTAAATGACCTTTGGTTTCTAAGTCCAACTCATTGCGTACCCTGGCCATATGAAGTCTCTCACTTGGCACTACACTCCTACTCATTTCAGCTTTTGTCAGGTAATTCCAAACAATTCTTTTCATTTGTTTCTTCCATTCCCAACTCTAAGTATCCAACATGTCCCTATGTGTTGACAATTACATTCCACTTCAGAGCAATCAATCTAATTCCCTCCACCCCCTTTGAGAATTACTGTCAATTCTCCTTCATAAACTGAAAGAGAGAAGTGGAGATTGCGTTGAAATAATCAAATAACCTTAACCCTGCCCCCCAACTAAAAATGAAAAGAAGAAAGTTCATTACAGAAAATAATCAACATGCAGCTACCTTGTCTTCATTGGATCATAAATAACTTGAAACCACTGACTATGCTTTCTATGAATAAGTAAACAAAAAAAAATTTTAATAAGCACTTACTATGTGCCTAGCATTACGTTAAGTGCCAGGAGTACAAATATAAAAATGAGAAATTTCCTGCTATTGAAGAGTTCATACTATCACTGGGGGAGACAACAGATGCAGGTAGGAGGTGGAAGGCAAGGGATCCTTAGGATATAGCAACAGGGTAGATGGTAACATGTACAGGTCTGGATGGTTTAATGGCAGGGCAGATACCAAGGCCTGGTATTCCTCCAGCTTACTAGGGGGATGGGAGTTGATGCCTCCCTATTCATTGAGTTATGTGTGGCACATCCATCCCACATCCAGGAGCAAAAGCGAGAAAGGGACTTTGGCAGGAAGGCTAGGGGGAAGGGGAAATCCCAGTATGCTCTAGGTTAGGGGCTGTGGTAGTGGGGAAAGGGCTGTTCTGCTTGACCCTTGAGCAATAATGACTTTAAGGTTTTGAACTCAAGTAACTGTAAGGATGGTGGTTCACCTAAAAGAAAAACTGTAAAGCACCAAACTAAAGTGTTATGCTACATAATTTAAAAAGAAAGAACACACTTAAAAGTATCAATAATCTCCTGAAATTAGAACAATCATAGGAATCACTAACATTCTCATCCAACACCTTTGGAAGAGGAGTTCTTAATCTTTTCTGTATCTTGGACCACTTGGCAATCTGGTAAAACTTATAGACTCCTTTGCAAAATAAAGTTTTTAAATGCATCAAGTAAAATTACAAACCAAACTATTTATCCTGAAATACAGTAAATATATTTGTCAAAAAAAATTAAAACAAGTTCATGAACCTCAAGAGGTCCGTGCTTTAGAAGTATATACTACATGCATATACATACATAAGTACATACATACTTATTACATATTCCTATTTGTCCATCTGGACATATATAGTGAACACGACTAATTGAACCCACTGTTTTGAAGGGCCAATGGACCCAGGCTGTCATTATGTTTAAGTTTAGAATATGGCTTTTCTCACAAGGTAGAGAAGACAATAGGAATGATGGTGGCAGAGGAGGGACCTCCCCTGTCTTCCCAACTCCAACACTGACTGACTGTTCTGATAATCGCAATAACAACCCAGAGTTCCCATATTTTTGGAAGTAGTGGCCAGAGCTCCTAGAATTTAAGAGTAAACTGTAATAAGCAGAAAGAAAATGTTTTATGATGGTTTGGGTTTTCCAGGGCACCCATAACTATATCTAACCTTTGAATTTTCGTAACAATTTTGGCATAAAGTCCTTGAAATCTTATGATACCCCTCCCTGCAAACCTACCAGAAGCAAAGTTGAAGTTAAAAGACCTGGACTCAAGATCCTGCTCTAATAGTTATTTAAGGTATGCTCTGGGCACATCATGTTTATTTCTCTGAACCTCAACTTTGTCATTTGTAAAATGGAAATAATGTTTGAGCTACCTACCCCATGAGATATTTGTGAGGCAAATGCTGGCACATGTGATATTAGTACTATTATTACTGTGAGGTTGAAGTGACCCTGGCTGGACACTCTGGGAAACCCTCCAGTCACTAATGGACATGCATTAGTGAGTTCAAATGAGTTCCTAATGCTGCAAACATCAAATCAAATTTGTAATCTTGTTCAATTTGCCACATCTTAAGTAAACTTAATAAAATAGGGGACAAAAAACATATACAAGTATACAATTTGTTCAGATTCCATAAAAGCTCTAAGAAAATTCCTTTTAAGAAGTTACTTGACCTTTTGCTTGTCAAATTTCTAAAGTCCCTCAATAAAAATTGAAAAGACAAAAGGAACTCTGATTAGATCTGCTCTTCATTAGTAGAAATAAAATTATAAATAACCTTGATATCAACCACATCACCCACTTACTGTATGTTCAGCATGTACCTTTTTATATTAGTGATGCACCGAATTCCTAAGGCTACAAAAGCTGTTGAGAAAGTAGTATTTCATAGGTTCAAGGAGTTAAGGCAGCTATTTTCAGAAGCTTACCATATATTCAGTAGCAATACAAACAAATAACAAATAAAGAATAATGAAATAAGCATGCATGCAACTAATTTTTATCAACAAACATTTATTAATCACCTATTATGTGCCAGTCACTGCGCTAAGCACTGGAGACAACAAAAAGAGGCAAAAGACAGTCCCTTTCCTCAAATTGCTTACAACCTCATAGGGCAGATAAATGCAAATACACACACACACACACACACACACACACACACAGCAAGCTACATACAGGATAAAAAAAATAATTAATAGAGGGAAGGCACTGGAAGTAAGAGGCGGTAAGGAAGGGATTCCTGCAGACAGTGGAATTTTAGCTGGGACTTAAAGGAAGCCAGGAAGGTCAATAGTTGGAGTGGGGGAAGAAAAGCATTCCAGGCATGAGGGCAGAGAAAATACCCAGAGCTGAGAGATGGAGTGTCTTATTACTGGAACAGCCAGGAGGCCAATGTCACTGGATCAAAGAGTACACATTAGAAAGTAAGATGTATGAAGACCAGAAAGATAGGAGGGGTCAAGGTTATAAAAGGTTTGAATGCCAAAGAGAGCACTTTCTATTTATTCCTGGAAGCACCAGAAAGTCACTGGAGTTTAATGAGAAGGGGAGGTGATACTGTTAGACTTTTGCCTTAGGAAAATCACTGTAGTGGCTGAATGAAGGATGGACTGGAGTGGAGAGAGACTTGAAAGCAGCCAAGTCCGCTGGCAGTCTGAGAAATCTGAGGATTCCCATCTTGGTACAATTTTCTGAATGAAAACTCATGTAGAACAGTTATCAAACAAGTTATGGAAATTTTTTAGGCCATATTAAGAAGGAAGAAAACTACAATGTTTGTTCAGTGTCCATATAATACGAACGTTACATGTGACAAAAGCTATTGAATGAACAAGTAAATTCCTTTTTTCTTGGACTCATATGTGCAAATTTTCAGAAACAAAAAGTTTCCAGTGACAAAGAGTATTCAGACTTGAGTAGAGAATATTTCTCTGTACAATTGATGGATCATATATAGTCATGCATTAAGAAGCAATAGCTCCTTGGTGACTAAACTGAGAAGCAACATGGAACAACACAGATAGGCATTGGTAGGTCTGGTTTTGAGTTGTGGTTTTGCCAGGACTTAGTCGCATGAACTTGGACAAGTGACTTCATCTCATTGTGTCTCAGTTTCCTCTAAACTGAGGGAGTTGGACTGAATTTCTAAGATCACCTCCAGCCCTAAGACTTTATCATTCTAAGATAAGTACTTGTCACAAATTAATTAATTCACTAAGTAAAAGATAAGCAATGTTTGGCTAAAGAAGGAAGTAAACAGAAGACAATGGCCCCTATTAATGCCAAGAGATATTCAATACAATTCAATAAATACTTACTAAGTACTTACTGTATACAGAATATACCTAGGGGAGATACAAAGTTTCATCAGTCACAGTTTTATTCTTATGGAGCTTATAATCTATTAAAAAAGGAAGAGAAAATACACAACTGTAAGACACAAAAATATAAGATCAATTTGTTAGAAAGTTGCAAAACAAGTGGTACATGAGGTCCAAAAGTCAAAGTTTTCCACAAGGGCATTTGGGAAAGAAATCATAGAGTAAGTAGCAAAATTTTGGCAATCTGGTGAAACTTATGAACCCACTCTTTCTCACAATAATGTTTTTTAATCGCATGAAATAAAATATATAGTATTACAAAGGAAATAAATTATATTGAAAGAATTGTTGTTGAGTGGTTTTTTCAGTCATGTCTGACTCTCCATGACCCCATCTGGGGTTTTCTTGGTAAAGACACTGGAATGGTTTGCCATTTCCTTTTCCAGCTCATTCTACAGATGAGGAATTAAGGCAAACAGGGTTAAGTGATTTGCCCAGGGTCACAGAGCTAGTTAAGTGTCTGTACTCAGAAAGATGAGTCTTCCAGATTCCAGGCCCAGCACACTATATACTGTGCCTCCTAGCTGCTCATTGAAAGGATTACCAAAAGAATTTAAAAATCAGTTCATGGACTCCAGTTTAAGAACCCCTGCTTTAAAGAATGCAAGGAATACAACAAATAAGCTCAAAGTAATAAAAAGGTTGAGCTAAGGCACAAAAATGAGAAAACATAGGGTGTATTTATGGAAAATGAGCTGGAGCCTGGACTGGATGAAATAAGATGTGAGGCTAGAAAAGCAAGGTAATACCAGACTGTGATGAGCCTTAAGCATCTGGCAAAAAGAGCACAAACCTTGCTCAGCAGTAACTGAAGATTTTAGAGCAGACGAGTAACATGATCAGATTTATGCATAAAGGCTAGAAATAAAACAAAGGATAAATTGAGGGAGCAAGGCAAGAAAGGAAGAGGTTAGAGGACAGGAGACCAATTAGAAAGCAAAAGCAATTGTCCAGGCAGATGTTGAGGATGGCCTGTTGTATGATGATAACAGTGGGAACAGAGAGAAGGGGAGGATATGAAAGACATTCTGTACGTAGAATTGACAGAACTTGGTGGAAGGAAACAAGCTTTTATTAACTACCTACTAAGTGCCAGTCACTGTGCTGCCTGAAGCTTAACATCAAAAAAACTCAGATTGTGGCAAATGGTCCCACTACTTCCTTGCAAATAGAGGGAGAGGAAATGGAATGGGCTCAAAGATCACTGTAGACAGTGACTGCAGCCATGAAATAAAAGATGCTTGCTTCTTGGAAGGAAAGCTATGGCAAATCTGGACAGCATAGGTGATGGACAGAGCCATCACCTTGCCAACAAAGCTCCGTATAGTCAAAGCTATGGTTTTTCCAGTAGTAACATATGGTTGTGAGAGTTGGACTATAAGGAAAGCTGAAGTGCCGCAGAACAGACACTTTGGAACAGTGGTGCTGGAGAAGACTTTTAAGAGTCTCTTGGACAACAAAGAGATCAAATCAGTCAATATTTAAAGAAATTAATTCAGACTATTCTTTGTAAGGATAAATACTGAAGCTAAAGCTTACATGCCTTGATCACATAATGAAAATAGAGGATTTTTGGAAAGACCCTGATATTAGGGAAAGACTGAAAAAAAAAAAACAGGCTGGTGACTTTGCACAGCCCTGCCCAACTTAAATCCAATTCACTTGCGAGTCATTGACATCACCTTCTGATTTCATGTTCCTCTTCAAGAACAAAGGACAAAACAATTGTACAAACTCAGATGAGTTATTTAACTTCTCTGAACTTTGATTTCCTCATTTGTTTTATAAACCATAAGTTTAAAGAAGGCAGGGACCTTATCTGACCTAAACTTCGTTTCTTTCACAGTTCCTAGTACACAGCAGGCACTGCATAATATTTAATTGAACACACTGCCTGGCACATAGTTGGCGCTTAATATATGTTTACTGATTGATCCATTGGGTTCTGTAATATGACGTCATATGGTAGAAAAGCTTTGGACTAGTAACTAGAAGACTAATTTTCAAATTTCTACTCTGGAAATAACTAGCTACATGGCCTTGGGAAAGTTTTTTCACATATATGAATCCAAGTTTTCTCATCTGTAAAATCTATAAATTGTAAAAATTGTTATTGTTCAGTCATTCAGTCATGCCTGAATCTTCATGACCCCATGGACTATAGCATGCCAATACTGTCCATGGGGTGTTCATGGCAAGGATACTGGAGCAGTTTGCCATTTCTTTCTCCAGCAGATTAAGGCAAACAGAGGTTTAAGTGACTTGCCCAGGGTCACGCAGCCAGTAAGTGGCTGAGGCCAGATTTGAACATAGGTCTTTCTGACTTGAGGCCTAGTGCTCTATCTAGGAGTGGATTAGTTCACCTCAAAGGTCCCTTCTAGTTTCAACATTGTATGATTCTAAGTGTAATATAATATCTAACACTCTTATTCATTTCATACATCTTAAGTCAATTTAACCTGACAAAAGAAAATCATCAAATTCCTACGATTTTGAAGATGGAAGGGTTTTAGAAACCACAGTGTCCATTATGCTTACTCATTTTATAGACAGGGAAACTGGGGATCAGAGAAGTTAAACAATATGAGTCAATGGCAGAGCGTGGACTAGAACTAAGCCCTTCTGATTCCAAATCCAAGGCTATGAAGTCTAAATTACTAAGTTTTGAACTTAAGTTCAATTGGATGCTGTTACTTATTTATTATCTATAATATAATTGCAAAAAGAAAATAAGATAAAGAGATAAGGGAAGTATAATTAATAGAGAAGCAGCCTTTAGGCTGCAATAGTTACCCATAAAGTATACTGCTTTGGGTTATTAGTCAAAAGATGCAGTGGAATTCAAAGGGGATTAGAACGTTTTACGAACATGAATAGCATCTATAGTAGGCTACAGGTAAAGGAGCAATCCTCCTGCTTTGGGGTATAATTTGATCACTAACTGTAGTAGGTGGAATACTTCTGTATATTAAAAATCTAATGGTTATTTTTGAAGAGTCCAGGCACTTACAAGAATCAGACACAGGCCATAGAATCTAGGCACAATGGCATCTGATTAGGTGGGGTCTGATCTACAACAGCAGTGAATGAATGAATACAGACACATCTCATTTTATGCAGTAGGCACAGGCTTAAAGAGTAAAATGATTTTTCCCCTCTAAATCAAATCATTTTTGAAATTTCCTAGGAGGAGCTTCAATTTGAAAGAATCCAATTGCAAAAGCTTTAGTAAAGCAAATGATCCATTTGCTGCATTTGAGGCATTTGAGCTGGGCCTTGAAAGATCTGTATGATATCAAAAGGCAGGGATGGGGTGGGAAAGGTGAAGAGGAAGAGGTGCATTTCAGGCACAACGAAAGGTACAGTAGTAGGAAGGTACAGGATATCTGGGAATGAGTAGTACAATTTGGCTCAAGTATGAGATGAGGTTGGAAAGATAGGTGGGCAGAAAAACTCAGAGGGCCTTAAAAACCCTTTACTTGATCATACCTTTAAGCTACTGTGCTATTATTTCTCTTCTTCTCATATGCTCAAATTCTACAAAAAAAAAGTTACCCCCCCCCATGTGAAATTTAACAGCTTAAAGACCTCTTAATTGCCAAATCTGTCTTTTCTCAATTTTCATTTTTCTGGACTACTTGGCAGCAAGCATATAGTACTGTAGATCATGCTTTTCCCCTGAACACTTGCCTATCTGGGTTTTCATGCCACTGTTCTCTCTTGATTCTGTTACCTGTCTGATTAGCCCTTCTCCATCAGCTGTGCTGGATCATCACCTTTATCCCACCCCCTACCTGCAGGTTTATCTCATGGCTCTTTCCTCTTCTCTTCTCCCTCCTGGTGATCTGATAAGTTCCCATGTTTATCCGTATGTAGAATGTGTGCGAATGTAAAAGCCTCTCTGGATATTCACTTCAATATCACCAACTACCCCTTGTATACTTTGAACTGCTGGTAAACACCACAACCTCAACATATCCAAAACAGAAGTTATTAACTTTCCCTCCAAACCCAGTGGGGGGATTCAGCAGTTTGCACCAATTCGGCAGAACCGATACCTAATTTTATATTGAGGTCAGCAAACCGGTTGTTAAAATGGCACTTGTAGTCAGGGTTCTCTCTAAGGTGGGCGCCTGGGCAGCCACCGAATATGGAAATCACAAATTTACATTCCTTACTCTTTTTTAACGTTCATCTGAGCAACAGCATTTTCTAATAATGTTCATTCCGTCTATAGGTAAAAAAAAATTGACGGAACTATGCTTGTAATACTTATTTACTCATTTCTTAAAACTCATTATATCTTTGATAAAATGCTACATTTTAATTCTCTCATTTTTTTTACTTCAATACAGAAACATATAATGCAAAGAGAAAAAGTGCCAAACAACCATGAGGGTGACAAGCTGTCATTTGTTTCTGCTTTATGGTACACCCAAAATTCCCCCAAGATATGAGTGCACTGCTGTTTCCTGAACAGTGAAACCAATAAGAAGCTGGGACACAATGAACCAATAGAAATATAGATTTCAAGGGTTATCTTATTGCCTATTTCAGAAGCTAGGGAAGTAGAAGAAAAAAAGAATTAGAATAGGTAGGATGAGTTTTGGTTCCGCATATGTTTCAACATTGGCTGCTGTGATCATGTAGCTGCTTTCACTCCATAAGGATACGTTTTTGTCAGTATTATTTAGTATGTTTTCATTAATATTTTAAAACTCTTTCTTATAACATAATCTAGTTTTGTGTGCCTCTTGTATTGCTATTATTTGAGTATTAAATGCATGAAAAATTAAACTACCTTTCGGCATATCTTTTTGTATACTTAAAACAGTCATTAGGGCAGAGAACCGGTTATTAATTATTTGAATCCCATCACTGTGCAAACCCATCCCTCTTCCTTCTCTCAAGGTCACCACAATTCTTTTAGTCACCTTGATTCACCTTGGAATCATTCTAAACTGCCTACTTTCCCTCACCTCAAATAGCCTATCAGTTGTCCAGTCTTATCAATTCTGTCTCTAAAACATCTCCCATAGCCATCCATCCTCTTCACACGGCCACCACCCTAGTTCAGGCCCTACCATCTTTGTCCCAGACTATTGCAATGGCCTCCCAATTAGTCTTTGTGCTTCATTTCCCCCTTCTCCAGTCTATCCCACAGTCATTCATCAAAGTTCTACTTCTGAATCACAGAGCTGACCGTGACATTCCCTACTCAATAAAACTACTATTTTTCAGGATCAGATAAAAACTCCTCTTTGACACCTCAAACCATTGACAATCTGGCCCCAATCTATCTTTCCAGTCTTATTATGTATTACTCCCCTTCACATACTTTTACATCCACAGAAACTAACCTTCTTGCTGCTCCTTACATATGACATTCTATCTCCAATCTCCGTGCCTTACACAGACTATCCCCAATGTCTGGACCTATGTGTACAAAAATATTTACAGCTACTATTGCAGCAAAGAATTGAAAACAAAGTAGATGCCCATCAATTTGGGAATGAGGCTGAAAAAAACTTCATTCTATACTGTATAAGCATGGGGAATGTTACTGAGTCATAAGAAAAGATAAATATGAAGAATTCATTGAAGTTTGGAAGGCCTGTTTGGAAGGAAATGCATATACATGTCACAGGGCAAAATAGAAAATGAAAGAATCCACTGATCGCCTCCTCAAATAGATCCCAAAAAGAAATCTCCTAGGAATATTGTTGCCAAATTCCAGAGTTTCCAGGTCAAGGACACAATACTGCAAGCAGCCAGAAAGAAACAATTTGAGTATTGTGGAAACCCAATCAGAATAACCCAAGATCTAGCAGCTTCTACATTAAGAGATCGAAGGGCTTGGAATACGATATTCCGGAAGTCAATGGAGCTAGGAGTAAAACCAAGAATCACCTACCCAGCAAAACTGAGTATCCTGCTCCAAGGCAAAATATGGATTTTCAATAAAATAGAGGACTTTCAAGCTTTCTCAGTGAAAGGACCAGAGCTGAATAGAAAATTGGACTTTCAAACACAAGAATCAAGAGAAGCATGAAAAGGTAATCAAGAAACAGAAATTGTAAGGGACTTACTAAAGTTGAACTGTTTTGTTTACATTCCTACATGGAAAGATGACATGTATGATTCATGACACCTCAGTATTAGGGTAGCTGAAGGGAATATGCATGTATATGTACATGTGTATATATATATATGTTTATGTATATATATGTATATGTGAATGTGTATATATGTATATATGTATGTGTATATATATATAGAGAGAGAGAGAGAGAGCGGGCACAGGGTGAGTTGAAGATGAATAAGGGATGAGAGAGGAATATATTGAGAGAGGGAGAAAGAGAGAGATAGAATGGGGTAAATTATCTCGCATAAAAGTGGCAAGAAAAAGCAGTTCTGTAGGAAGAGAAGAGAAGGCAGGTGAGGGGGAATGAGTGAATCTTGCCCTCATCAGATTTGACCTGAAGAGGGATACCATACATACTCAATTGGGTATCTTACCCCACAGGAAAGAAGAGGGAGGAAGATAAAAAAATAAAAGGGGTGGATGACAGAGGGGAGGGCAGATGGGGGTGGAGGTAATCAAAAACAAACACTTTGGAAAGGGGACAGGGTCAAGGGAGAAAATTCAATAAAGCAGGATGGGTTGGGAAGGAGCAAAATATAGTGAGTCTTTCATAACATGAGTATTGTGGAAGGGTTATACATAATGATACACATGTGGCCTATGTTGAATTGCTTGGCTTCTTAGGGAGGGTGGGTGGGAAGGGAAGAGAGGAGAGAATTTGAAACTCAAAGTTTTTAAAAAATAGATGTTCAAAAACAAAAACAAAAAAGTTTTTGCATGCAACTAGAAAATAAGATACACAGGCAATGGGGCGTAGAAATTTATCTTGCCCTACAAGAAAGGAAGGGAAAAGGGGATAGGAGGGGAGTGAGGTGACAGAAGGGAGGGCTGACTGGGGAACAGGGCAACCAGAATATATGCCATCTTGGAGTGGTGGGGAGGGTAGAAATGGGGAGAAAATTTGAAGTTTTAATGGGACACACAGATGGAGATGTCTAATAAATAGAAATGTTAGTTTGTCATACAGAAGAGAGTAAGAGATAGATTTGGGAATCATCCACATGGAGATGACAATTTTAATAATTTAATAATTTTAATAATGGAATTAGGAGAACCATGAGGAAAAAAGGCAGAAGAAAAGACAGAGCTATGAAGAAGAAGGGTGGGAGGAGGAAAAGAAACTAGAAAAAGACATTAAAGAAGAAATTATTTGAGAGAAAGTACTAGAAGAGTAGAAAGAATGCTCTCTAGAATCTGAGACCCTGGACCTGAGTTTCAGCTTTGTCACTTATTATTAGCTAATGTGACTCAACAAACCACAAATTCTCTGTGACTCAATTTTCTCATCTGTCAAATGGGACTAACAAGGTTACTGTAAGAAAGGGCTTAAATCTTAAAGTAGCTAAATGTGACCTATTGGTATTAGTGGGCTATTTAAGGATCAAGCAATATAATTTATGTAAAACATTTTATAAACTATAAATGGCAGACAAATGTGAACTTGAGAAGAACATCTGGAAAAGACACTATGGAGACTGTAATAGGAAGCTGATAATTAGTATATTAAAAATCCTGCTGGGCAGCAGTAATGTGGCTGAGGTTATAAAGCAAAAAATTTATCAAGGAGAAAATTAGTAGAGCTTTATTACTTCCTCAGCAGAACCTAGCAGCTTAGGAATGATAGGATGTCAAAGGCAAGGCAACAGGGTGTGGTAGATAAAGGACTGGGCTCAGAATCAGAAAGATGTGGACTCAGATCTCCACTCAGACACTAGCTGTGTGACCCTGGATAAGTCACTAAACTCTAGACCACAATAATAAAATGTACGACTGCAAAAATAAGAAGGAGCCAGGTTATTATGGACTGTAAAAGCCCAACAGAGGATTTTATATTTGATCCTGGCGGTAATAAGGAACCAATGGAGTTTACTGAATAGGAGAAAAAAGGTGACATGGTCAGATCTACACATTAGGAAGATCGATTTGACAATCCAGTGCAGGATGGACTGAAATAGTGAGAGGCTTGAGATGGGCAGACCCACCAGCAGGATATTGCAATACTCTGGGCATGAGGTGATGAGGGCCTGCACCAACCAGGTTGCTGGCAATATTAGAGAAGAGAAGTAGGCACATACAAGAGATTTTAGTAGTTTGAAATGATAGAACTTGGCAACTGACTAGACATGGGGTGTTAGAGTGAGAAGTCAAGGATGACACTCAAAGTTGAGAGCCTAAGTAACTGGGAGGATGGTGGTACCCTTGATAGTAATAAGGAAGTTATGAAGCAAAGGAAGATTGAGGAGAAAGATAATGAGTTCAGCTCTGGATATGATAAAATTAAGATGTCTAAATATTTCCAAATATATGAGTGGTAGAAAATGCATCAATGAAATAGTTGACCACTCATCCCAGAAAAATAGAACAGGGTGATGAACAAGGGAAGTGGGAAAATAATTAGGAATTGAAGGGCCACAGGTCAAGATGAAAATGGATAACAAGATTTATGAGACCAGAGAACATGGCATTTTGGCCCCTATCTTTATAACTCCCTCTAGTGCTTAGCAGATAATGGGTACTTAATAAGGGGCTGATGGATTAGAATTGAATTCAGGAAAAGTGAGAGACTCAGAGATGTGGAAGAACGGGAGACTGGGCCAATTTTAAAATTTTAAAAAGTAAAAGATCTTGGAGGTACAACAGTACAGAATGATGCCAAAATCTAGGATAGAGCTAAGCTTATTAATGTAAGATTAACTTAAGTGGAAAGGAGATAGAAAGTCAGTGTGAGGTCAGGGTATTAGAAGGATCATCAACATAGATATGAAAGACAAAGGGTAATAGAGGCAGATGTAAAAGACGAATCTAGGTGCTAAAATCATCAAGACAAGGAGGACATTGTTCTGGAGATCAACAGACTGAAACAAGGTTAGGAAGAGTTTATTCATTATATTAGAAATAATATAAATATTCCATGTATATTATAGATAAAACATTATAAATATATGTTCACAATTATAAATCTCAGAAATAAAGACAATGAATGAATGAATGAAAAAGCATTTATTAATCCCTTATTACATGCCAAGCACGATGCTAAGCAGTAGGGTGACAAACAAGAAAAAGATAGACATGTTTTGCTGTCAAGAAGCTTTAATTAGAGAAAGTGAACATATAAAAGTTCAGCTGCAAAGTAGGTGGAAACACCAAAAGGGTCTACAAGTGAATCAACAGACCAGGTCAAAAGGTCCTCAGGTTACATGAGTGGGTTAGAGGACATGCCCGGAGGACCTAGGGAGGCTCCAACTAGGCAAATAGTAAGAGCTGATGGTCCTCCAACTCACTGGAATTTATGGAGATCTTGCTTCCTATCTCATCCAAGCTGTGTGAACAGTCAAGCAGCCCAAGCAAAGGGAGGAGGGCAAAGTGGAATCTGGTAGTAGTGGGTCTTCTCAAAATTCTAGATGGATTCTGGCAGAGGCCCAAACCTAAAGGAGTTTAGTATACTGAGTTTAAAAAAGGAAGTATATAATATGTTTTATAATGATTTCCATCCAGAATAGTTAAATTAAAAAAAATTGTGCCTAAGAACTAAAATTCCCAGGAAAAATTTACTTAGTTACAACAGTAATTCCAAAATGTCAGATAAATAAAGGTACCAGGTTTTCTAAAACTGATACACACTTACACTATAATCTGCCTTAGAAAGGCAGCATAACAGTAAATTACAGACAAGTTACTTAAATTGTCTGGGCTTTGTTTTCCTCATCTACACAGCAGAAAGACGGAAGGCTGATATCTTCCATGTATTCTGTTCATCACTCTGACAGAATATTATCATCTCATATGACCTGGGGCAAGCCCTAAACAGCCATTTAGATTTTAGTAACTTCATTTTACTTTTGTGCACCTCAAAATAAAAGGGGAGAGGAAATTTTTATTAACAATTTTTATTAGATATGCTATGAACAAAATACAAAATATGAAAGCTATGATTCATTCAACAAACATTTAGTGAACCATAATGAACCTATCCTTATGATCGGTGTAATCAGAGAAAATATAAAAATAGCTAAGACATCCCTCCCCTCAGATAATTTACAATGTGATAATAATAGTAATAATAACATTCATATGACACATATGAAAAAAATTTCAACTCCTGAAGTATATAGTGTGAATGTAATTATTTCTACTTTGGCAATGAGGAAAATGAGGTCAAATAAGTTGTGATTTGCTCACCATCAGAACCAGTATTTGAACTCAGGTCTCCTCAGGCCAAATTCAATGTTTACTCCATTATGCATGGAGAAAAACGACAACCTTATACTAAAAAATTTAACATGATAAATGCATGATAGGTACAAAGGGTGCAATAAGAATTCATAGAAAAGAAAAAACACTTCTGGTTGCAGTGGGGGTGGGAAGAAAGAAAGGAAGCCTCCCCAGAAAAGGTGCCATTTGAAACGGAAGTACAGAATAGGACTTCAATAGGTAAAGATGCCAGAGGAAGTTTATAATCTTCAAAGATTCAAGGACGGGCAAAGAACTTCAGAAGTATAATGACCTAAATTAATTTTATGCACGGGAATTATGAGTCTGGAAACTTGTTTTACAACTCCTGTTTGGCATCCTTTAGACCATTAAGATTCTATGTGCCATTTCTCAGGTTCAAGACCAACCCAGGGGGTAAATGCAAGAGATTGAAAAGAAAAGCAAGAGCTAACTGCCCAGTGGCCTTGCATATGTAGAGAAAGATTTTACACTTGGCAAAAAAAAAAAAGGCAGGAGAAAGAGGAAAGCAGAAATGCAGTTATTTGTCTGCAGCACTCAGATCATTAATTTGTTTGGTTTTTTAAACCTGATAATTTTGAATGCAAAAACAAGTCTGCAGTAAACAGAGCAGACCAAGGAATGAAAAAACCTTGAATGTGGAGAGCTGTATTATAAGGAGATGCTTGGAAGAATCAAACCTCATGCTCTATCTGCAGAAGGCTGGATCTAGTGTTCATTCAATCTACACATATGCACATGTTGGGGGGAGAAAGAAGACAGGGAAAGGCTGACCACTAAAGTCCAAAGTCACTCCTGATTCAGAGGACTCTCAGGTACTCCTCCCTCCTAAACGGTAGGACTCAAAGCTAATCCCAAGAGATGAACTTGGGGTAGGTTCTGGTATCCAAGTGAGTCTATGGCAGCACTGAAACTTCCTGCCTCTAAGTTCAGTATTCTTTCCTCTATATCATGCAGTCTAAAGTTACTTTAAAAAAAAAACTCCTAGAAAAAATGCAGCGCTTTGTTGTACTACAGAGAAAAGATTTATTACACATTATATATACACATATAGATATAAATATACCTATGTATTCTAGAATTTCTTCAAATTAGCCAGCTTGCTGTCCTTCACCCATGACATTTTATACCCCATACCTGTGCAAAAGCTGAACCCTATTCTGGAATGTAGTTTCTTCTCAACTCTATTCTCTAAAATATCTAATTTCCTTTGAAGGTCAGTAGCTTAAGTTCCTTTCCCTATCCCCACAGCTGCACGCACACTGCACACACACACACCCCAGTGCTCAGTTTCCCCCAAGAGAATGTAAGCACCATGAGGGCATGGACCATTTGATTTTGTCTTTGTATCTTCAAGGCCTGGGAAAGTATGTGGTTAGCTTGATTTATACCACCGTTTATGAATGTTGGCTGAATGTTGTTTAAGAAAAGAAATAATACCACAAGCAGATGTTGTAAAAGAAGAGTATGATTTGGAATCTTTGAGGAATAGGTTGTTCTAAATTGTCAACAGCCGCTGCCATATAGTTTTTATTGAAATCTCTTTTAAATATAGGTATACTCTTCATAATGTTGCCTCAAACACCATTGCAAAATAACAACATTAGTAAATTACCAAATTCTAAATTAATGTCAACAATCTTTTAATTTATCATCTTTTGTCCTTCAGTAAATCAGTGGATAGTTCAGCTCCAGGGTTTCCTAGCGCCCTTACCCTATGTTCTTGAAGTGCTCAGCCCTCCTCAATCCTAAACCATAGGATACACAATCCTATTTCTTCCTTTCCTCACCATGTTCCACCTAAGAATACATTTCCCCTATAATATAATTTTAACTGTTTTGTTTTCATGGAACTAATTAAGTATACTATTATATTATTATACAATAAATAATAATGGCTCTAACATTTTTAAGCAGTTCTTTCTTCAAAATAATCCTGCAAAGATAAGTAGAGAGGGACCCTTATTCCCATTTTACACATTATGAAACTGAGGCTCAAGGAGAATTGATTTTGACAAGGTCACACAGTGTTTTAACCAGGATTGATTGAATCTGAGTCTTCTGACTCTAAAACAGATACTTTCCTACCATCTGTATACTTTCATACCTTTCTAAACAAGATGTGTTGCACAAAATCTTCTTTTATTATTATACAGACAAGAATAATATTCATATAACACTTTACAATTTGTAAAGTATATTATACATACTATCTTATTTGTTCCTCATGACAAATTGTATATAAAATATTCTTGACAAGAAACACACTTGAAATATGATAATTCACAAAAAACTGATATGAGATGAAGAAGCAAAATTTATTATGCTTCGGACAAATTGAAAAAAAAAGAGACTGCACGTCTCTGATAAGGCAACAATAAAAATGATGACGAGAGAAGTAGAAAAGATATAATATGCTTCGATGAAACAGAGCATGAACTAGTATCAATGCATAACATAAATGCACTGAATGCTATAGTATCTAGGTGATGAAAGGAAAGGCAAACTAGATTTAAGGACTTCAGTGGGACCCTTTCAGATATAGACAAATCTAACAAAAAGATAAATGAGAGGTTAACTTGAATGAAATTTTAGAAATGTTAGATGTGATAGATTTGTGTCAATTCCTGAATGAAAATCAAAATATTTTCTATCTGTGCATGGAATATTTATAAAAACGGACTATGTGCTAGGACATAATAAACATAAACAGAAGCAAAAAAGCAAAAATATTATATATAGCCTTTACTAACCACAACTCAGTAAAAGTTAAAGACACTTAAAAGAATTCAAATTTAAATAAAGATCAGATATAAGTCTAAAATATATGTGAGTCAAAGAACAAATTACAGAAACAATAGAATTTCCTCAAATAAAATTACAAGACAACATACCAATACTTCTGAGATGCAGCCAAGGCAGTCTTTATAGTCATATTTATCTCTTTAAATGTTTTTTATCAACAACAAAAAAGAAAAAAAAACAGAGCAATGACTTGAGTATGTATGCAACTAAGAAAACTAAAAACGCAATAAAGCAAAAAGCAAATAAAATACAAAAATTTCGAAAGTCAAAGAGATTACAAAATTCTGAATTTTAAAAATTAGTAAATAAAACAAGAATACAGGGTTTTTACACTAATAAAACAGATGGTTTACAAATCCAATATTTCGAGAGTCAAAAAGCAGTGAAAAATGAAAAAAAGTGTATTTCCACACATAAGGAGATTATCAGAAACTATTTTTGCCTGATTATGCATCAACAAAATGGATAATTTAAAATTAAATGGATTAATATTCACAAAAATATAAGATATCTTGATTAACAGAACTAGAAAGAACTTTAAAAATCCATCTCAAGGGGGAAAAATGAACAAATCATAAAAGATCTTCCAAAGAGAGTAAAAAATACCTCAGATGATTTTATAACTGAATTCTATTAAACATTCAAAGGACAATTAATTCCAACATTACTTGAACTGTTTGTAAAAATAAGGACAGAAGGCATCCTGCCAAACTCATTTTTTAAGATAAATATAGTCTTTATACCTAAACCAAGGAAAGACAAAGAAGAGAAAGAAAACTATATGCCTTAAGAGAATATTGCTGCAAAAAATATTAAAGGTTAGCAAAGAGGCTAAACAAAATAATGAAATAATTATATATTATGACCAGGTAGGATTTATATTAAGAATGAAGGACTGGTTCAATATTAAGAAAACCATAAGCATATAGACTATACTTATAAGGAAAATAAGAAAAAAACAAATGATTGTGTCAATAGATGAAAAAGAACTTAAGACAAAATACAACATTCATTTCTATTAATAACATTAAAGAACATAGGAATAAATAGGATAGAGACAGGCAGTGGACCTGTAATTTAATTCATATAGGGAACATCAGTAAATACTAAATCTACCTCATGAGGTTATTGTGAGACCCCAATGAGATTACATGTTTGAAGTGCCTTGCAAACATTTAAGCACTACATAAAAATAAGTTATTGTTGATATATTATTATTGTTAATTGTTACTAATAATACAATGATCCACTAACACATATCCCTATAATTACCCACCTTTAAATTATGCATAGATATCTATTTTTCTCATGGTTAGCATGATGTTTTTGTGCTTCCATAATGATACTTTAATACTGGTTCCCTTTTTCTTAAATTCATAACCCTCTCTCAACAAATGACTCTGGTCTTTATTTCAGTGGGAAAATGGAGGTCATCATGAGATCCCTTATCTTTCTTTCTCCATACCTCAAAATCTTTTCATGTCTCCCCTACAGTCTCAGGCTAATTGTTCTACAATAGTGCTCATTTCTCTGTTTTCCACTCCTCATCTCCTCCAGAACTTTGTTCAGTCACTTACTAGCTGTGTGATCCTGGGCAGGTCACTTAACCTCTGTTTGCTTCAGTTGCCCCATCTCTAAAATGGGAATAACAACAGCACCTACTTTCCAGGGTTGATATGAGGCTCTAATGAGATAATGATGGTAAAGAACTTAACATAGCGCCTGGCACACAATGGATTGTTAATAAATGTTAGCTATTATTATAATCTAAGGCAACTAGGTGGTGCAGTGGTGAAGGTACAGGATGTGAAGTGAGAAAGATCTGAGTTCAAATTCAGTCTCAGATACTTATTATTATGCATATTAGCTCAGATACTTATTAGATACTTACATAGCTCAGATACTATTAGATACTTTATATCTCCCTGATCAATTTGTTCTTCTACTAACCAGAGCAGTTTTTCCAAACCTTTTCAAGCCTCCTATCCTCCTACCTTCACCTGAGGACTGCACTTCATACTATATTTCACTGAAAATATGGAAGTCATTCAATGACAGCTCACTCTTTTTTCCTCCTACTCATTTCATATCACACAGATATCAGCCTCCCCTAATTCCTCCTTTACTCCAGTATCTCAGGAAGAGATGGCCCTTCTTCCCAAGGCAAACTCTTCCTTGATCCTATCCCACTGGGTCTACTCCAAAAGACTACCTCCTCCATCATCCTGTCTCTTTAATCTTCAACTTCTCCCTCTATTCTTTATTTCCCTATTGCCTATAAACAAATCCACGTCTTCCCCGCCCTTAAAGAATTCACATTTGATCCACTCACTTAAGGTCACTCAGGGGAATTCCCTTAATTATTTCCCACTTGGCTGCTTTCCTGGACTCCAATTAGAGGTTGGAAGAGAGATATTGGAGAGCTCCTCCCAGATCCTCCACCATTTAATGACGGCACCCACAGACTGCTCACGTTTCCCACTTAGCTGCTTCCCTAGCACTCATCATCTCCAGAAACTCATCAGTCTCCTAGATTAAATCACCTCAGAAACTCACACCTCTTTAGATCATTTATCACACCTGGTGCATGACTTCATCGTGTCTTTCCCCACCTCTATCCCCCTCCCAGCTAGGGCCACTTTTCACTTCCCTAGCCTGCGTCCCTTACAGCTTCTTTTAATGTGTTGTTTCTACCACTGAATGATGAGTACCTTGGAGACACAGACTGCCTTATGCTTCTCTTTGTATCCCCAATGTTTATGGACTCTGACATTCTGACTCTGACGTCCTTCCTAGCTATCATCCTATCTCTCCTCCTCTTGTCTGCAGTTGCTGCCCGGACTTCTTTTCTTCTCGCTTCATTTAAAGCCCTCAGCAAACCTACTTCGATTCTAATCATTTCAGTGAAAATGCTTCCTCCAGTCACCAGTGATCTATTAATTCTCCAACTGAATGGCCTTTTCTCAGTCCTCCTACTTCTTGACCTTTCTGCAGCCCTTGACACGGCTGACCACCCTTCTTCTCTCTAGCTTTTTATTTGTCCTTTTGGGATCCTCCTCCTACCTGCGTGACCACATCTTGCTTTTCTCTGCTAGATCTTCAGGTTAAACACACTAACTCATAGAGCGCTGTGGGCTCTAACCTAGGCCTTCACTTCCTCTCTTTACTACCTTGTTCGTGATCTCTTCGGCTGCCACGAGCTCAATAATTTTCTACATGCAGATGACTGCCAGATGTACATAACCAGCCTTAACCACTCTCCTGAACGACAGTCTCCCATTTTTGCCTCTTGGATGTTTTGAACTGGATGTCCCATAGGCTTCTCAAATTCAACATATGCAAACAGAATTTTCTTTCTTCCAAACTTCCCTACTACTGTCAACGACTACACTAAACTCCCAGTCATCAAGGTTCACAACATCGGTGTCAGGTTCAACTCCTCTCTCAGCCAAGTCTTATCATTTCTACCTTCACAATACCTCTTCCATACACTCCTTTCTTTCCACTCACATAGTGACCACCTGGTAAAGGCTCTCATCACCTCTTGCCTGGACTATTCCAATAGCCTGCTAGTTGTTCTCCCTTCCTCAAGTGTCTCTCTACTCTATCCATCCTCCAATCAATGGCCAAAGTGATCTTATCAAAGTACAGATCTGACCATGTCATTCCTCTACCCCTCTCAATAAATTCCAATGACTCCCTATTACCTATAAAATCAAATATAAAATCATTTGCATTTAAAGCCCTTCATTACTTCATTCCTTCCTACACTTCCAGTCTTCTTACTCTTATATTTCCCTTCAATTACTACAAGGTATCTACAATGGTCACTTTGCTGATCCCAGCACACAACAATTATCTCCCCACTCTGTGTCTTTTCATTGGCTGTCCCCCAAATAGGGAATGCTCTCTCCCCTAACCTCTGCCTCCTGCTTCCCTGGTTTCCTTTAAGACCCAGATCAAATCCCACTTTCTACAGGAAGCTTTTCCTGGCCCTCCCTCTCCACCCTCTGCTACTACCTTTGGACTGCCTCCAATTTATCTTGCATATATCTTGTTCGTACATAGTTGTTTACATGTTGTGGCCCTCGTTAAATTGTAAGCTCTGAGGACAGGGACTACATTGGCCTTTCTTTGTACACCCAGCATGTAGTACAGTGCCTGACACATATAAAATGCGTAATAAACGCTCAATGACCAATTTTCAGCTGTAGGATCATGGAAAACTTCAAAAAAGAAAGGATACTGAACCTCTAGGAAAGAAAAATCATAGGCAGAGATGAAGAAAGTGTGTTCTAGACAAGAGGGACAACCTGCAGAAATGCAAAGAGATGGGAAAGAGAAGGAGATCAGGGAAAAAACAGTAGTCTAATGTGACTAGAATATGCACTATGTGAAGAAGAGTAGAAGGAAAAAAGTTTATGAAAGATAGTTTAGTGCCAGACTATAGAAGGCCTTAAATGCTAAGGTAAGAAATTTGTATTTTATCCTCCAGGAGACACTAACAATTTTTGAGCAAGGGAGTCACATGGTCAGATTTGGGATTAAAAAGATTATTTAAACTAATCTTTTTTTTGAGAGAAAGTAACCTAGTAAAACTGTTACAGATCCAGAAAAACCCAGGGAGGTATGTGTAAGAGGGGAAAAGCAAACCTCTTTTTAGCATCTGAGCACCTGATAACAAATATACATAGTTGCTCTCCTGGATCCTTTGTACTGGATCCCTGCCCTCAACACCCACCATGCATTCTTGCTGTCCATCCTCCATGACAAGAACACATTCTCTCTGTATCTCTATCTTCAAGGCCGATTGAAGGCACCAAATGCTTCATGAATCCTTTCCTGGAACTTCTACCTTGAGCTGATGATCCTCGCTTCCCTGAAACTCTCATTCCTATCAATTTGACCTTTTCTATGAACTTACCTTTCTCCAGCTGTCATTATGATCATTTGTATTCATGTCTCACAAATACTAAAGAATGGTTTCTTCATCCAATCAATCAGTCAACGAGCATTTATTGTCTACTCTGTCAAGCACCAGAAATAAAAAGACAAAAATGGAAGTCTCCCCCTAAAGGAAATTATCTTCCATAGAAAGAGAGAAAGATATTTGCTTCTTCTCCATTCCATACATCTGGATCTAGAGTTACTGTAGAAATGAGAGGTTCTTAAAGCCTATTCATAGTTTTATTCACTAAAAAATAGAGAAAAGATACAGGAATTTCTCTTATATTTGGCCACAAGAATAGTATCAATATACTGAACAACAAGGTGGAAGGAAAGTAACAGAAAGAAGAAAATAAATGGCACGGATTGAAAAAAAATCTATGGAAAAATTACCTAAGAACAAGAAGTCATATCTGAGCTAACTTAAAAAGGAACAATTTAAATGGGACAACAAAAATAAAGGCTAATTTTTAAATCTGTTTAGATAAATCAATCATCACCAAAAACATTTCTTTAAGCATAATAACAATACATTATTTCCATAAAATATGCATATTTGGATTCATACTTAATGGCACTGATATCAAGATTCTGAATTTTCGAAATATTACAGTATTTTTAAAAACTTAATCGTTCCCCCACCCCGCTCCCATATAAAATGCCCACAAACTTTTCAGTTTTAAAATTCAATGTCAACATTGCTTTCTAAATGAAATACTTTGTAAAAGCATTAAGTTGTAATGGAGAAAGAACACTGTATTTGTAATCATAGGGCCTGAGTTTGAATCCTGACTCTATGAATAGTGCTTGGGTGAGTCTAGGCAAGTGACTTGCCTAGTCTGAGTTTCAGTTTCTCATCTGTAGTTCTGGCCTAGAAAATCTCTAAGGCTTTTTCTAGCCCCAAAGACTGAAAAACCTCTGTCTGAACTTTTCACACTTCAAAGACATAATGTATATTCCAAATTCCCATTGATGAAAAGGGAAGAGACTGAAACTACAAGTATTTTTAAAGTATAAAATGAATTTGAAAAAGACTTGTGGAGAGGGGCAGAGTACTTTCACTAAAATCCTGAGCTAGATGCCTCAACATAAATATGCCCATGTCAAATCAAAATGCCAAGGTGCAGAATGGTAGGTTTTTAAATAGTGAATTGCATGACAATGGAAGTTTCTAGAAGCAGAAATGCAGAAGACTACCAGTAGGAACAGCAACAATTTAAAGGAGAAATGCCAGGAAGGCTATAATAATTAGTTGGAGAGAATTAAAAGAAAATAAATCACAGCAAATACTAGCTTCAATTTAACTCACTCTATCAGCCCGCATCACTCCTGACAGCTGTCCAGCTTTCTACCTGTCATGCTTTTATGGCCTCTTGCTGAATAAAACCCACACAGCGAGAGAAGTGTCCTTTTCTGATCACATCTGCCATGTTCTTGATGACTTATGGCAGCAGGGCCCAGCATTTAGGTAGAGCTGAGTGGATGTTCCATATGTCTAGCCTCTGTCATTTTGTAAACTGCAGATTTTCATGTTTGAAACCTTGCCTGTATAAATGGACTGAGCTACTTTAAACTAAACATGCGCTACCCTTTGGCTCTCTGGCAGCGACAGAGGAAAAAAAAACAACAGTGCTTTGTAGCTTTTTGCTGGAAATACAAGGTAAACCAAAACCTTGACATTATACAATAGCAAATAATTTCTTCTGTTCTCTTTGTTCCCCTAGCCTCAAACCTGCTACACAAGTTAAAGTCTAGACAAATATGAAATTACAGTCCCTGTCTATTTAGTCATTTCATTCCCAGGTGTTTAACCCTGAAATCCAATGGAAGATGTTCCCAACATCACTGGCTACAGATCTTCCCGCAGGAGCTTCATTTTCAGGGTCTGACAGGACCTGCTCTTTGATCAGCTCAGGTGGGGCAAAGCCAGCTGGCTGCAGTTACTCTATTGCCCAGGGAACAACTGAAGTGCAGACTTCCTCAATCTACACAGGAGGCACTTCTGCCCCATCACCACTGCGGCACCTTCTGTGTGTGCAAAGCTGAAGTGGCCGAGCTGCTCTAGCAACAGCCCAGCTGGTGCCCATTAATGCTCCCACTATGACAGGAACAGAAGCTTGGTGTAGAAGCCTTATTTTTCCCATTGACAAACAGGCTGATCTCTCTCCCTTATTATCAAAGCAGAACATCCCTCACACACCTAAGTAAAATGGAGAAAGTATAAATAAAATAATCATTTCAAGGATGTATTCTTTTTAAAAATATCAGGCTCTCTAGCTTATCAAAGGAAATAAAAAGCTGGATCCTCGAAGCTGCAGAAAGTTCCATCCATCTCCAAATGTATACAGAATAATTTATTTTTATTTAATGTAAACTGTTCTGCTTTGCCTTTAGTTTGCTTTAAGTGACTCAAAATGCAAGATGTAATTTTTTAAAATTATCTAGGATCTCAAAAACAAACAAAAAAATTAAACAAAACTCTTCCATTATCAACAACAACAACATGAGTTCTGTGTAACTGTTTTGAAATTTAGGACCTCTCCAAAAAAACCCAGAAATTTTTGTTTCTGGTGCATAATACCATATTATATTTACAGTACTCTTCAAGAGAGGCTTGAAGTGTTCAAACCTTTTCCAAGTTAGAGGTCACCAAAGTCAATCAAACCATGAAATTTCACTGGGCAGTTTGTTCAAAGACTACAGGAATTTTTTTTCATTTTAAATATTTTTTCCAGTTACATATAAAAAAAACTTTTAATATTTATTTTGAAAACTGAGTTCCAAATTTTCTCCCTCCTCCCCTCCCCTCACCCATTCATTGAAAAGGAAAGCAAGTTAAGTTATATATGTGCAGTCATGCAAAATATATTTCTATATTAGTCATGTTGTTAAAGAAAATACAGACCCCCCCCCAAAAAAAACCAAGAAAAATAAAGAAAGTTTGGTTTGTTTGTTTTTTTTAAAGTATGCTTTCTTTGATCTGCATTCAGACTACATCAGACTATATTTTCTGGAAGTAAATAACATTTTTCATCATGAATATTTCAGAATTTTCAAGGATCATTATATTGCTGAGATTAGCTAAATCATTCACAGTTGATTACTGTATAACATTGCTATTACTGTGTATAATGTTCTCCTGGTTCTGCTCACTTCACTTTATATCAGTCCATGTAAGTCTTTCCAGATATTTCTGAAAGCATCCTGCTTGTCATTTCTAATAGCACAGTAGTATTCCATCACAATCATATACCACAATTTTCTCAGTCATTGCCTAATTGATGGACATTTCCACAACTTCCTATTCTTTGCCACCACAAAAAGAGCTGCTATATTTTAATTTATATTTAAATATTTACATAATATTTAGTACATACTTAAATACACATAAGGCAATTTCCTTTTTCTTTTCATCTCTCTGCTATATAGACAAAGTAGAGGTATCGCTGGGTCAAAAGGTATGCAGTTTTATAGCTTTTTGGACATAGTTCCAAATTGCTCTCCACAACGGTTAGATCAGTTCACAACTCCACCAATAGAGCATTAGTGTCCACAATTTTCCCACACCCTCTCCAAGAGTTATCATTTTCCTTTTCTATCATATTAGCCAATTTGATAAGTATGAGGTGGTACCTTAGAGTTCTTTTGATCTGTATTTCTCTAATCAATAGCGATTTAGAACCTTTTTTCATGTTATACATAGCTTTCATTCTTCATCTGAAAAGAGCCTACTAAATCCTTTGAGCATTTATCAATTGGAGAACGACTTGTATTCTTATAGATTTGATTAAGTTCTCTATATGGAGACTTGCTGTAAAAAAAAAAAAAATCCCAACTTTCTGCTTTCCTTCTAATCTTGGCTGCACTGGTATTATTTGTGCAAAAAAACTTTTAATTTAATGTAATCAAAATTATCCATTTTACATCCCATAATGCTATCTCTTATTTAGTCCTAAATTCTTTCTTTATCCATAGATCTGAGAGGCAAATTATCCATACTCCCCTAACTTGCTTATGATGTCACTCTTTATATCTAAAAACTCATGTACCCATTTTGACCTTATCTTAGTACATGGTGTGAGATGTTGGTTTATACCCCGTTTCTGCCAAACTGTTTCCAGTTTTCCCACCAGTTTTTGTCAAATAGTGGGTTCTTGTCCGAAAAACTTGTATGTTTGAGTTTATCAAACATTGGATTACTATGGTCATTTACTACTGTGTATTGCGTACCTAATCTATTCCACTGATCCACTCTATTTCTTAGCCATAACCAGACTGTTTTGATGATTACTACTTTATATTACAATTTGAGATCTGATATGGCTAAGTCACCTTCCTTCACATTTTTTTCACTGATTCCCTTGATATTCTTGACCTCTATTCTTCTAGATGAATTCTGTTATTATTTTTTCTAGCTCTATAAAATAATTTTTGCCTGTTGAATTGGTATGACACTGAATATATAAATTAATTTAGGTAGAATTGTCATTTTTATCATATTGGCCTAGCCTAGCCTAGTCTAGCCACGATCAACTGATATTTCCTCAATCATTTAGGTCTGACTTTATTTGTGTGAAAAGCATTGGGTAACTGTGTTCATAGAGTTCCTGGGTTTGTCTTGGCAGGTGGACTCCCAAGTATTTTATGTTGTCTAAAGATATTTTAAATGGAATTTCTCTATCTCTTCCTATTGGACACTGTTGGTAAGATGTAGAAATGACATTTATGTGGGTCTATTTTATATCTTGCAAATTTGGTAAAGTTGTTAATTATTTCAGCTAGTTTTTTAGTTAATCTTATAGGATTCTTCAAGTATACCATCATCATCTGTGAAGAGTGATAGTTTTGTTTCCTCATTGCCTATTCAAATTCCTTCAATTTCTTTTTTTTTTTCTCTTACTGCTATAGCTAGCATTTCTAGTAAAATATTAAGTAATAGTGATGATAATGGGCATCTTTGCTTCACCCCTGGGCTTACTGAGAAGACATCTAGCTAATCCTCATTACAGATAATACTTTTTTTTTTGGAGGGGGGAAGGCAGGGCAATTGGGGTTAAGTGACTTGCCCAAGGTCACACAGCTAGTATGTCAAGTGTCTGAGGCTGCATTTGAACTCAGGTCCTCCTGATTCTAGGACTGGTGCTCTACTCACTGGGCCACCTAGCTGCCCCCATATGATATTTTTTTATGATTTTAGATGGATACTACTCATCATTTTAAGGAAAAGTTCCATTAATTCCTATACTTTTTAGTGTTTTTAATAGGAATGACATATTTCGTCAAAAACTTTTTCTGCATCTATTGATAGTCATAGGATTTCTGTTGGTTTTGCTATTGATATAGTTGATTATACTGACAATATTGAACGAGCCCTGCATAGCTGGTATAAATCCCACCTGGTCATAGTGCATGACCTTTGTGATATATTGCTATAATCTTCTTGCTAGTACTTTATTTAAAATTTTTGTACCAATATTCATTAGGGAAATTGGTCTATGGTTTTCTTTCTCTGTTTTTGCTCTTCCTGGGTTAGGTTTCAGCACCATATCTGTGTTATAAAAGCAATTTGGTAGGACTCCTTCTTTGCCTATTTTTCCATATAACTTATATAGTATTAGAATTAATCGTTCTTTAAATGTTTGGTAGAATCCACTTGTGAATCCACCTGGTCCTAGTGATTTTTTTCTTAGGGAGTTCATTGATTATTTGTTTAATTTCTTTTTCAAAGACAGGGTTACTTAAGTATTCTATTTCTTCTTCTGTTAATCTGAGCAATTTATATTTTTGTAAGTAGTCATCCATTTCACTTATATTGTTACTGGATATAATTGGGCAAAATAGCTCCAAATAATTGCTTTAATTTCATCTTCATTGGTGATGAATTCGCCCTTTTCTCATTTTTGCTAACGTTAACTTGGTCTTCTTTTTTTAAATCATGTTAACCAATGGTTTATCTATTTTATTGTTTTTTCATAAAATCAGCTACCAGTTTTACTTGTTAGTTCAATGATTTTCTTAGTTTCAATTTTATTAATCTCTCTTTTGATTTTTCAGGATTTGCAATTAGGTGTTTAATTAGGGATTTTTCATTTGTTCTTTTTCTAGTGTTCTTTTGCTTTTTTTTTTTTTTTTAGTTTCATGCCCAATTCATTGATCTGTTCTTTATCTATTTTATTGATGTAAGCATCTAGAGACAGAAATTTTCCCCTAAGTATTACTTTGGCTACACCCATAAATTTTGGTATCTTGTCTCACTGTTAAATCTCTTTAATGAAATTGTTGATTGCTTCCATGATTTGTTCTCTTACCCATTCTTTAAGATCAGATTATTTAGTTTCCAATTAATTTTTATCCTTCTCTCTCATTCTGTCTGTCTCTCTCTTTTTCCCTGTCTCTGTCTCTCTCTCTCATCCTCCAGGAAGACTTCCTTGATTCTACCCACCCAGCCTTCCCTCTCAGAGCTCACATACATTTTGTATAGTACACAAGTACATAAGTGCATTACAGTTAGCTGTGTTTGTGTCATCTCCCTACTAGACTATAAGCACCAGGCATACTACAGCAGTATAATCTTAATACTTCCAGCACTGAGCATAATGCTCTGTAAATAGCACTTGAATGTTTCTTGTTATGATATTTAAGCTTTTAGATTCCACAATTACACTAAGCAGTCCTGATAAGTATGCATGCACTTACACACAGCCCAGACCATGCTTCACATTCCATCCAACAGTATATCCTTGACATTTGCTTGCCATCTAACCTTGCTTTTGATAATATAGATATCATTCTAGTCCTTCAAATACTACACAATAAGAATGCTAATGGCAAAATCAATATTTTGACCATTGTAGACCTATATGATTTTAGTAGCTTTAGCATCTATCCCCTACCCCCTTTGTTGTCTCATCTCTCTCTTTCTTGCTATGGAGTCAAGAATATCTAGGTTCAAGAAAGTTAAGCTACACAGGAAATCTCAGTGGAATCTAGGCAAAAGACGGGCTAGATCAGGGATCAGGCCAGGTCAGTACTGGCTGTTTCAGTCAGCCCAACTCCTTCAGGTGTGACCTGGGGTGAGATGGTTTGCCCTATGTGTGCTACTCTAATGGGTCCTCAGGAGAGATGTAATAAGGAAAGATTCTTATGAATAGGAACTGTCTCACTTTTGATTTTGTGTGTCCAGTGCTTAGTACATAATAAAGGTTTAATAAACTTTTAATTCATACTTGATTTTTTGTGGTAAGAAAAAAGTCAGCAGAAAAGCCAGGTTTTTCAGGTCTGAATTTTCTAAACATTCTCACTGTGCAAAATAGAAAACTTTAATCAAGAACTTTATGGACCAGTGAATGAATCAGAAGTTAGATTCTCAAGAAGAGAAGTGGAGGACAGGATGGAAGTTGCATTCCCTGGACAATACTCTACCATTCTTTTCTTTTAGAAAAGGAGAGAGAAAAGGACTAGAAAAAGTCAATGAGTTTTCCAATCTGTTCTGTGTCATTTAAGGGCTGAGGAAGAAAAGAAGTCACTGGGTTTTAGGGCAAGAAACCAAGGCAAGGTGAAGCAAAGCAGGTCTGTGAACACAATATAAGGATCAGGCAAAACTCAATTCAAGATAAAACCTGGGAACAGTAGCAGAGAGTACATAGCAAATTGGTAGATTAGAAACCAATCAAACTATGAGGTGTCAGAGAATAAAATGGTGGCCATGGAAAAGGGGTCTAGAAGGAGTGACGCAGGAGCAACTCTCAGGATGTCATTAATCCAAGGTCTATTGATGAAGCAGATAAGCTTCTTTCAGGAGGAGGATAACTAACCTATGTGGAGTGGGGTGTACTCTGCCAAAAATAAGATAGGTTCCTGATATCCAATTTCCAAGCCCAAGTTTTCAAGAACTTGAGCATATCTCTGAGCTTTTTGAAAAACAAATAAAGAAAAAAACAACTATTGAGTATTGATGCTCCTTCAACTAGTCATATTTTCTGTTTACAACAGGTGCCAGTGCCAATTAACACTGGAAGGACCAACAAAATTTTGCATCATTTGATTTGCCTGGTCTTCTGTGAGTGGAAGGAACAAGGTTCTAAACAAGAACTTTGGAAGTCTTAAAAGGGTGTTTCAACAATCCGGCTAGCAGCTGCTGTGGGAGTGAAAAACCAACAGAAGCCGACCAACAAGAATGCTGCCAAAGCCCAGGTTCTTTTGATCTGCTTTACTAAGGAAAGCAATGTTAAGGGGTTAACAATCTTATTTCAATCCAACGTACAGACATCAGTCACTTAGTTCAGGGGAAAAATCCAGCACCCTGAACTTCAGAGCAAATACAAATACAAAGATACATTAGAAACAGACCAAATCCTAATACATAGTTACCAGAACTTAACAAAGTCCCAACATCCAGGTTATGAGCTGGAGGGCTCTTAGCTACAGCTGCCCGAGTCTCTGCATTAGCACACCACCACGAGTGAGAGCCCTGAGCAAATAGCTCAGTCTTCTCTTCTTATACCATTTCAGACATCATCAAACGTCATCTGAATGACCAGAACTTAGGTTACTATGATTGGCTCTTGAGTCAGCACCTCCCCTTAGTACCCTGGGAGCTTCACACCCACACAGGCTTAGCACCTAATAGTTTGGGCCTGGGGCTTAGCACCTAGTAAGACTCAATGAAATACACTGAATTAATCAAAGGAAACAAAAGCCAAACTCTTCAAGGGCACTTGGTTGAAATGAGTGCTAAGAGCCCATTTTGCTTACCAACACAAAGGGATAAAGTCAAGAAGCAGAAACCATAGTGAGCCCCTCCAAGTTCAAGACAAAAGTTATAAGCTATCACTGTGGACTGGTTTAAAAAAAAAAGGGGGTGCTGGTCTAGAGACCAGCAGCTGAGAAATATTGCCCTAGGCCATCATTTAACTCAAATCTCATTGCTCTTTCAATAGCTTTTAGATTCAATTAAGTGCCCTCACTTCAGGCACAGAATGATTCCAATTCCCAATAATTAGGAGTTTTGTTTTCATTTCATGTTATTTCCTATCCTCTAAAGAAGTCCTACTATGATGCCACTGAGTCACCGTGCACAGAGGTAATAGTGTTTCTCAAAGGGTATGCTAGTAGGCCATGTCTGAAACTCTGGGAGGTCTCAAAGGTAGAAATACTTCTATGGATCCAACAGCAAAATGTGTCATTATGGAAACAAGCAACTTCATAGTCTGGGTACTAAATGATGAATGTTCTGGTCATAGCAACATATGGAACAGATAAAAATACAAACTGGCCCTCAGTATTTTTGTGGCCCCTTCTGGCTTTTAAAGCAACAGTGGCAGAGCAGCAGAAAACTCAAAAGGTAATAAAAAATCACAGAGGTCTCCAACCGTCAAGAAATACTGATTTAACTATTAGTACTCTTATTATGTACTCTTTGTCCAAAAATCACATGGCTGATGCACTACTGAAGGAATGGAATAATAAGATACTGATATGTGTGCTATGAATGAAAACAGAAGAAAAAGAAGTTATGGGAGAAGTAATGGGAGGAAAGTTATAGCTAAATGGGAGAACATAGGATCCCCTTGGGGAGGTAAATAAAAGACTTTAAAAAGTTATATTCAATATACAGTTACAAGCAATAAGAAACATAATTTGGGCCTCTGGTCATCTAGCTTTGCAGTACTCAAGATGCATATCGAGAAAAGCAAAAACTTATGCACCATTATCTGTTATACAGGAAGAACAAATTCCTGCAAACTAAATAAAGATGAGTGGGAGATAATTCTTGTGAAGACTTCACAGAGAGATAAAATATAAGAATTATTTCTGGAATAAGCATGGGCAGTGAGAGGATGGAATAGACCTTGGGATTTAACCTGGTAGGAATGTGATTACTTAACTCTCAGGAATTCAGGACCTGGGGCAATAAGTGCCTCCTTCTCTCTCTCTCTCTCTCTCTCTCTCTCTCTTCCCATTCCCGCCCCACCCCCACCCCCGCTAGCACAGAGTTGTTACCAAATAAGGACAAGAAGGACTGCATACGGGTTGTTCCTTCCCTGCTACAAGAAGACTTCTCCGGCCCTCCCTCATTCCTCCTCTTTACCTTAGATTGGCTGTGCTTGATTTCCTGGTTCTTTGTCTAGCTTTTCGCACCCAGATTGTAAGCCCACCTCGCAGCCAATGGAAAAGAGGGATAGTGGCAGGCAGGAATCTTTTTGCATTAGGATATAAATTGGTCTCTTGCCTTTCACAATTTGCCTCCTTCCACTAGTCTGTCCTAGTGGAGGCGACACCCTTTTCTCATGAGAATTGAATAAAATACTTTCTGTTCCTCCTTGAGACACCTCTTTGTTTTATGAATTTTTATTTCATATTGGTAGGGGTCTGGTACCCCACACAAGATATACCTTAACCCTCAGTAATTTCAATACAAAGATGAACATCAAATTAGCTTATCTCAGAGACAGAAGTGGATCTCAGAGAACCACTTATCCAGACGTGGATTAAAAAATTCCTTCTACAATGTATTTTTGAAATGAGAGGTTGAGGTAGGATAAACATGCAATAAAAGAGAAAGCAAAATCTTTGTTTTAAAACACCCTCAGAATTGAAATGAAAAAGACCAAATGCAAATTTAGTATGATTCAAAAGTCGAAATATTGTGAATATTTTCTTCAAAAAAAAAAATCAGAAGGGAACAATACCATGAACAAAACACTAGAATAACAGACAGGAAATGTTTAACATGATAGTCATTTCAGAATCAGATGTCTGTATATAGTTTAGACTGGTTATAGACTGGTTATAGCAAAGGTCAAAATCAATACCAAGTTATAAACAGGCAAAAGATGAGAAAATAAAGCATGTAATTAAAGCAGTTCCAACTGAATGAATTTAAATAAGCTGTAAACTCCCCAGAATGGAAAGTGAGCAAAAGGAAAGACAGATTATTATCATTTCTTAGATGAAAATGAATCAATGTAAAACATTGTTCAAAGTAAAGAGACCAAAAGAACCCTGAAACCTCTTAGCTAGCAAACATCAACTCTGTTTGCCAAGAAGGAAGATGTGACAACCACAGGCAAAACAGCTCTAAGTTGTAAATTCATCTAAAAACTAAGACTGAAGATGATGGAAAATAACTAGCAATATCACTTCACAAAACAGGAAAAAGTAGTTGAAGGGAAACTAATCCCATGGGAAGCTTCTTGGGAGATCCAAGTGGTACAGCTAACTCCAAGTGCATCCATAGAGGAAACTGAAATAGGGACGACAGCTGGGAAATAGAGACTTATTATCAATAGTAAGAGTAGAACAATAGGGTTTAGACTTTATCACTTCAATACTGAATATAAGTAAGTGGCATTCTTAAAGGGAAGTTGGAAAAAGCACCTGACCTTGACCAAATAATTTCAGAAAATATGAGCTAGAAGCTAGTCAATTTCAAAGAAGGATAGATTTTAAAAGAACAGAAAAGGTGAAAGATGGTATTTCTGCCCCAAAAGGTGGTTAAGAAGATATTGGCAACTATCAGCTACGTAATCCACTACATCATCTACATAAATCCTTATGGGAGTAGTCATATTTTCATAGAGAATATACATATCAAGCAGGTCTTTGGTGAAAACAAGAGAAGGAAAAAGGCCAGTTTTCATTCATATTTCTTCAACAAATATCTACCGTTGCATAAATGACTGTTTTGTACCACAAATATAAGATCATGCCATTTCTAAGCTTTATTGACTTAAAAAAAAGCATTTGACCCAGCAGCACAAAACATATGATTGAATGACTAATTGAATGAATGAAAAAGCATTTGTTAAACACTACAAACCCTGCAGGAAACACTGGGTATAAAGATAGAAAAGATAGTTCCTGCTTTCAAGAAGCTCATGTTCTAATGGGTGAGATAACACAGATAAGAGATTTCAGTGGCAAGTCAGAAAGAAAGGTCACATGATCCTTAGGGTACAGCAATAAAGCAGGTATAATCCATCTTCATTTAATGTCATGTCTATAGATAACAGCACATTGTTTCTGATACTGAACCATTTGACAATGCCAAGGATTTTGGTGGCAAAAATTTTCCTTTCTGGGTCTTCAATAGCTGTGGTTTCTGAGAAGGTGGGGATGTAACACCCAGAAAAGCAATTGCCGGGTGACATCTTCACAATTCTTACTTCCTGGGATAATGGCAACGAGGGCTGAGGTGGAAACAGCAACAGTAGTCAGGGGTGAGGATGCCAGTGGGGCAATCCACTTCAGGAGTCTTGGGCTTACATACTTCAAGATGCTATGCTACTACAAACAGGCTGCCCCTTAGATAGTAGCTGGTCAGGAATTGGTGGGCATGGCTTGTTCCTTTGCCATAGGAGTTGCTTAACTGGCTGATGACTGTGGGAAGGGTGTGAGAGGAAACATAGGTTACAGGCAGAGCCAGTGGTCTCTGGGGTACCCTGCTATTTCCTGAGTTTGTATGCCCCTTGGTGACAGCTGGTCAGCAGTTGGTGTTGGTAGTGGGGTGTCAGTTAAGTCATTAAACATTTATTAAGTGGTACTGTGCTAAGAGCTAGGGATATAAAGAAAGACAAAAGATAGTCTCTGTTCCCAAGGAAACTCAGTCTAAAGGAGATAGCATGCAAATAGCTAAGTATAAGAAGAAAAATAAAAGATAAAGTAGAGATAATGAACAAAGGAAAGACATTAGAGTGGAGAAGAACTAAGAAAGGATTCTTGTAGAAGACAGGATGTTAGCTGGAACTAGAAGAAAGTCAGAGAAGTCAAGAGGCAGAGGTAAGGAGGAAGAGTATTCCAGCCAAGAGCGACAGCCAATCAATTGACCAACGTTGTGTTCAGTCCTTTCTTAGTCCTGTTTGATTCTTCATGACCCTATTTGGGGTTTTCTTGACAAAGATACTGGAGCTCATTTTACAGATGAGGAAACTGAGGAAAACAGGGTTTAGTGACTTGCCCATGGTCACACAGCTAGTATCTTGAGGCCAGGTTTTAACTAACTCAGGTAGATGAGTCTTCTTGGGTCCAGCCTGGCACCCTGTCTACTGCACCATCTAGCTGCCCTCAATCAATCAATATACATTTATAAAGTGCCTGCTATGTGCTGGACCCTGTGCTAAATACAAAAAAAAGCAAAAGACTGCTCCTGCCCTCAAGGAGCTTACAATAGAATGAGGGCAGACAATATATTAACAAACATATACAAAGCAAGCTATAAACGAATTAAATGGGAAATAATTAAGAGAAGAAAAGCACTGGAATTAAGAGGGGTTAGGGAAGGCTTCCTGTAAAAGATAGGACTTTAGTTGGGATTTAAAGGAAGCCAGGGAGGTCAGCGGTTGGAGCAGAGGACAGAGGGCATTCCAGGCATTGGGGACAGCCAGAGAAAATGGGCAAGAGCTAAGAAATGGCATGTCTTGTTCATGGAACAACCAGGGGATCAGTGGATCACTGGATCAAAGAGTAAACGTTGGTGATTAAGATGTACGAAGACTGGAAAGGTAGGAAAGAACCAGGTTATGAAGGGCTTTGAAAGCCAAATAAAGCATTTTGTATTTGATTCTGGAGGCAATAGGGAGTCACTGGAGTTTATTGAGTAGGGAAGTGACATAATAGACTTGTGTTTTAGGGAAATCTCTTTGGTGGCCAAATGGAAAATGGATTGGAGTGGGGAATGACTTGAGGCAGGCAGCTCTACCAGCAGGCTATGGCAGTAATCAAGGCATTAGGTGATTAGGGCTTCCACTAGAATGGTAGCAGTGTCAAAAGAAAGAAGTGTGTGTATTTGAGAGATGTTAAAAAGAAAAAAATCCACAAGCCTTGGTGACAGCTTGGATGGGGAAGGAGGGGTGAGAATGAGAAATCCAGATGACTCCAAGGTCAGGAGCCTAAGGGACTGGGAAGATGGTGTTGCTCTCCATGGTAATGGGGTAGGGGGGTACGGTTTAGATGGAAACATAATGAGGTCTATTTTGGACAAAGTGAGTTTAAGATATCCACTGGACATTAAGTTCAAGAATATCTGAAAGAGTTAAAAATATGAGATCAAAGAGAACAGGGTGATCAACAGTGTCAAATGCCGTAGAAAAGGGAAGAAGGACGAGGATTGAGAAAAGGCTGTTAGATCTGACAATTAAGGAATATTAGTAACTATAGAAAGAAGAGTTTCATTTGAATGAAGAAGTCAGAAGCCAGACTGGAGAGAATATAGAAAAGAATGAGAAAAAAGGAAATGGAGGCACCTATTGTAGACAGCCTTCTCAAGGAGTTTAGACACTAAAGGGAGAAGAGCCATGAGACAAAAAGCTATCAGGGATGGCTGGACCAAGTGAGGAATTTCTGAAGATGGGGAAGATATGGGCATGTTTGTAGGCAATAGGAAAGCAGCCAGTAGACAAGAAGATAAGAGAAAGAGTAGGGATGAGAGTGGGGTAATCTGCTGGAGAAAAGATGATGAAATGGAATCACTTGTGCAAGTGGCAGGAAGAGGCCCACCTTATTACAATGAAAGGGGAGAGAGTAGCACAAAGCATCCAGGAGATGCCTGTGGAGGAGGAGCTGACAACAGGGGGAACGATAATAGTTCTGTTTTAGAAATGTGGAATTTGGGATGCCTCTGGGGCACGCAATTCCAAATGTCTATTATGTAGTTAATGAAGCTGGACTAAAGTACAAAGGAGAGGCTGGAACTGGATATATAGATCTGTGAGTCATCTACATAGAGATAATTAAACCTCTGGGAACTGATGAGGTCACTGAGAGAGTACAGTTTAGAAAAAAAGGAGAAAAGGGCCTAGGGCAGAGCCTTAGGGAACACCCACAATTAGGGGGTGTGGTATGGATAGTGAACCAACTAAAGAGACCAAGGAGTAGCTCTGCAAATAAAAGGAAAATCAGGATAAAGATGGCATGAAAAACCAGAGAAGAGGGAGTATCCAGGTGGATAAGGTGATCAACAATGTCAAATACAACAGGGAGGTAAAGAATAATGTGGACTGGACTACCAAAAAAGAAAAAGACTTGACAATTTAAAAGATCATGGGTGTAGACAGAGACAAGAAAACAATATATACAATAACTACAGCAATGGAAATGGAAATAACTATGCACAAAAAAATTCAAAAGTGAACAAAATTATAAAGATCAGCAGGACCTGAATGCAGAGATATGAGAGGACAAGCCCAATACAGCCCTCCACGGAGGTGAGAACTCCACAGGTGTTACAAATCACACATGTCTTCAGACTCTTTTGATTTATCAATCAGTTGGGCTGATTTTTTTTTTAGCTCTCTAAAAAATACTATTTTTTTATATGGAATGGCTCTCTGGAAAGGGAACAAGAAGGGAAACGTGAGAGATATAAGATAATGTAAGAGAAGACATCATTAAAAATAGACATAGACAAGTCAGAGACAGGTAGACAAGACAAAGACAGAGATAGAGAGGATTACTGTGAGGAGAAATTGCTAGAGAGAACAGGAAGGAATGAGATCAAGAGCATATATATGGAACCTGGCCTACCTGACCAAGGAGAAGGCAGCTGGTGGAACAGTCACCTAGAGCACTGAAATCAGGAAGACTTGAGTTCAAATTTGGCCTCAGACACTTACTAGCTGTGTGACCCTGGGAAAGTCAATTAACTTCTGTTTGCCTTAGTTTCCTTATCTGTAAAATGGGGATAATAATTGGTGTGAGGATCAAATGAGATAATGTTAGTAAAAAGCATTTAACACAGTGCCTGACACATAGGAGGCACTTTATAAATGCTTATTCCCATCCCTGCTTTTCCAACTTCATTATCAGAGACTAGAAGAGAAAGAAGAGATGTGATGGCTGATATTAAAAAGTATAAGATTAAGAGAAAGGTAGAAGAAAGAGATGCTCAAACAAGGACCGTGTCAGTATCATGGAAGGCATCTTGCACAAAGGAGAAAAAGAAAAGGATTCACAACTGAATCTATCAAATATTCAAAGAACAATTAATTCCAATATTACATAAACTGGGGAAAAAAACAAAAGAAAGGATCCTACCAAATTCCTTCTATGACACATATATGTTCTTGCATATAATAAACTAAGGAATCAGAACAGAAAAAAAGTCACAGATAAATATTCCTAATAAACACTGAAGCAAAAATTTTAAATAAAATATCAAAAAGCTTAAAACAACATATCATCAACATTATACATTACAATCAAGTTGGGTTTATAGTAGGAATGAAAGATTGATTTAATATTGGGAAAGCTATAAAATTAATAAACAACCCAAGTAAATCAATTAATGAAACCAACAAAAAATTATATGATTGTATCAATAGGTGCAGAAAAAGGTTTTGACAAAATATAACACCTATTTCCATTCAAAACACTAGAAAGCAGAAATAAATGGATCTTTCTTTAAGATGATAAAGAGAACATATCTCAAACCAATAGCTAGCAATATATGTAAGGGAAATAAATTAGAATCTCTTCCAATAAAATCACAGCTGGAAGAAGAAAAGAGATGCCCTATTGATAGGAGAGATGCTCCAGAAGCTCTAGTTTGCTTATGATATTGTGCTAATTACATCAATCCCTGCTATAGGTCAGGACTCTGACAATGAGATCCAAGTTATTTGAAAGAGCTAGTTCTAACAAGGTTGACAAGAAATGTTTATCATCCAGAATATGATATCAGAGTAAATAAGTAGGCAATTGAGTTAGTGTATCAGAATGTGTTTCTTGGATAGATGATGCAGATAGGTAATCATCCTATACCTGAAAAAATACATTCTATAGCATAATAATAATAACACATTTTCATTATAATTCTGTTCTTCTCATTTTATATTTGATAGAGTTCAGACAGAAATGGTCCTAGAACAAGTTGTTCAAATATTTCACAGATGGATAAAATGATAGCTTTTTGCAATTGAATAAAAGTATTAGAATATAAGCTTAACTTCTCTAGGTTCTCCAAAAGCATCTTCAGGGTAACTCAATAACAGATAGGATGATGAGAATGATATATACTTTATCCTGTTGCCGTAGGCTTTTGATCAGTCAGTCAACTCTTACTTCACATCAGTAATCTCTTACTTCACACCAAGCACTATGCTAAGGCCAAATAGAAAGATATTCCCTGCCCTCAAGGACCTGGAATTCTAAAACTCAAAGACAACACATAACAGGAAGCTGAAAATGAGGTGGGAGATGAGGGGAGACAAAGGTACATGGAGGGGAAGGAATGGTAGAAGGAGACCTAAGTGCATCCTGGGGAAGATGGAGACATGGCTCATCAGGGCACCCTCCTCAAATGGAGATTCTGGGAGAAGCCATCCAATCAGAGGAAGTAGGCATTTCTAATATGTAGATTTGAGGGCTAAAGTGAGGCTTCAGGATGAAGAGCAGAGGCATGGTAGAAGAAACTGTGAATGTAGCCTGAAGACAATTTGATGTTGTAGTTCTACTTATTTGATGAGTGCCAAATTCTGAATATCACAGTACACAGTGATATATTTATTGCATAATTTCTACCAATTATTTGCAAAAAAAATGCACTGATCAATGAGCTCAGGCTCCTCATGGAAAAACTCTTTGTAATTTCTGGTAGCAGTGACCTAGCCTTGCATCCATATAAAAAATACTTCCTTTTTGTTTAAACTGTTTCTGGATGATAATGATGACGATTCTTCCAGAAATCCACTGTACATATCCTATCATCTACTTACCTATGGAAATAGAAATGTACTTTACTCACACTCTCAAACCCCACTTCAACTCCTTGTTGTGGAAACTGTGATAAGGTTACTATTGCTTCTGGAAATAGCATGTTAATTAAGACAGCTAAGTGTAACAGTGGACAGAGTGCTGGACTTAGAATCAAAAAGACCTAAATTCAAATCCTGCTTCAGTCTTGGCAAATCACTTAACTTCTCTCAGCCTCAGTTTCCGTATCTGTAAAATTGAGATAAGAATAACATTTACCTCTGAGTATTGTGAAGATAGAATGAGGTAACACATATAATATGCTTTTAAATCTTATGGCACTATATAAATGCTAGTTATTATTATTATTAACCAATTAATAAACATTTATTACAATATTCCAGCACTGAGGATACAAAAAGATGAAAAAGACAGTTCTTGCACTCAAGGAGCTTACAATCAAATGGAGGAAAAGGGAAAAGGATCTATTTGAATAAAAATATTTATAGCAGCTCTTTTTATGGAGGCAAAGAACTGGAAATTGAGGTAATGTTCATCAATTGGGGAATGACTAGACAAGTTGTGGTTATATTGTGGTCAGAAATAGATAAGATAAATAGATGTCTATATATGTGTGTGTATACATATATGTGTGTATGTGGTTATATATATATACAATATTATTGTGCATAAGAAATGACAAGCAGGATAATTTCAAAAAAAAAATCTAGAAAGATTTACATTAACTAATGCAAAGTCAAGTGAGCAGAACGAGGAGAACATTGTACACATTAATAGCAATATTGTACGAGGAAGAACTGTGAATGACTTAGCTATTCTCAGCAAACCAATGATCTAAGACAATCCCAAAGGACTCATGATGAAGAATGTTATCCACCTCCAGAGAAAGAACTGATATTGTCTGAACATAGACTGAAGCACAGTGTTTTCCGTTCTTTCTTTCTTCCTTCCTTCCTTGCTTGCTTTCTTCCTTTCCTTCTTTTTTGTTTGTTCAACTAGTATAGAAATGTTTTACATAACTGCACATGTGTAACCTATGTCAGGTTGCTTACCATCTCAGGGAGAGGAGAAAGGAAGGACAGAGGGATAAAATTTGGAACTCAAAACTTTTTTTAAAAGTATTTAAAATTGTTTTGCCATGTAATTGTGGAAAAAAAATACATTATTTAAAAAATTGAATGGGGAAACAACATGCAAACAAATATATGCAAAGCAAGCAACATGCAGGATAAATAGTAAGCAATTAACAGAGGAATAGCACTGGAAGTAAAAGGGGCTAGAGAAGCTTTCCTATAGAAGGTGAGATTTTACTTGGGGCTTAAAGGAAGTCACGGAAGTCAGCAGGTAGAGTTGAGGGAAAAAAGAGTGTTCGAGGCAAGGGGGATAGCCAAAGAAAATGCCCAGAGCTGAGAGATGAGTGTCTTGCCCATTGTCACTGGATCAAAGATCACATGTTGGGGAGCAAGGTGTAACAAAACTGGAAAGGCAAGATGCGGCCAGGCAATGTAGGATTCTGAATGAGCTATTTTTTTTTTGCCTTCTCTTATACTATGCATCCATTCATCCTCAAATTTTTTTCTTTTTCCTAACGATCTATTATTTGTCACTCTTTAAAAATTTTTCTTGTCGGGGGCAGAGCCAAGATGGCGGCTGGAGAGAAGGGACTAGCGTGAGCCCCATGCCGAGTCCCTCCAAAAACATATAAAAAATGGCTCTGAACCAATTCTAGAACTACAGAACCCACAAAACAGCAGAGGGAAGCAGGGCTCCAGCCCAGGACAGCCTGGATGGTCTCTGGGTGAGGTCTATCCCACACGGAGCTGGGAGCTGGAGCTGGGAATGGAGCAGAGCAGAGCCCAGCATGAGCAGCTCGGACCAACCAGACCAGGAGCCGGGCGGAGCGGGCCCTAGTGCCCTGAATCAGTGAGCTGAAGCAGTTACCAAACTTCTCAACCCACAAACACCAAAGACAGCGGAGAAGGTCAGTGGGAAAAGCTGCGGGAGTGGAAGGAGTTCGGGGTTCGGCTTCCAGCCCCAGGGGCAGGGGAGGTGGGGCAGCTACAGCTGCAGTTGCTTCTGGCCCCAGGCCCACCAGGTGGGAGGAATTAAGTGGCAGATCAGAGCAGGAGTGCACAGCCTGCTGAAGATCTAAGCCCAGTCCGGATTGGGGGTTCTTCAGGAAGGAGGAGTGTTGGTGTGACAGACCTGGTGCATCTGCCCCCAAACGTGGAACATAGAACTCTTTAGTCTATGAGCAGTCGTACCCCGCTGAAAAAATCAAGGGTCAAGTTAGTTGGTTGGGAATATGGCCGGGCAGCGAAAACTCACCCAGATTCAGTCTCAGACTTTGGATTCTTTCTTTGGTGACAAAGAAGACCAAAACATACAGACAGAAGAAGTCAACAAAGTGCAAGAGCCTACACCAAAAGCCTCCAAGACAAACATGAACTGGTCCCAGGCCATGGAAGAGCTCAAAAAGGATTTGGAAAAGCAAGTTAGAGAAGTAGAGGAAAAATTGGGAAGAGAAATGAGAAGGATGCGAGAAAACCATGAAAAACAAGTCAATGACTTGCTAAAGGAGACCCAAAAAAATATTGAAAAATACACTGAAGAAAACAACACCTTAAAAAATAGACTAACTCAAATGGCAAAAGAGCTCCAAAAAGCCAATGAGGAGAAGAATGCCTTGAAAGGTAGAATTAGCCAAATGGAAAAGGAGGTCGAAAAGACCACTGAAGAAAATACTACCTTAAAAATCAGATAGGAACAAGTGGAAGCTAGTGACTTGATGAGAAATCAAGATATTATAAAACAGAACCAAAGGAATGAAAAAATGGAAGACAATGTCAAATATCTCCTTGGACAAACCACTGACATGGAAAATAGATCCAGGAGAGACAATTTTAAAATTATTGGACTACCTGAAAGCCATGATCAAAAAAAGAGCCTACATATCATCTTTCAAGAAATTATCAAGAAGAACTTCCCTGATATTCTAGAGCCACGGGGCAAAATAGAAATTGAAAGAATCCATCGATCGCCTCCTCAAATAGATCCAAAAAAGAAATCTCCTAGGAATATTGTCGCCAAATTCCAGAGCTCCCAGATCAAGGAGAAAATACTGCAAGCAGCCAGAAAGAAACAATTTGAGTATTGTGGAAACCCAATCAGAATAACTCAAGATCTGGCAGCTTCTACATTAAGAGATCGAAGGGCTTGGAATGCGATATTCTGGAGGTCAATGGAGCTGGGATTAAAACCTAGAATCACTTACCCAGCAAAACTGAGTATTATGCTCCAAGGCAAAATATAGACTTTCAATAAAATAGAGGACTTTCAAGCTTTCTCAGTGAAAAGACCAGAACTGAATAGAAAATTTGACTTTCAAACACAAGAATCAAGAGAAGCATGAAGAGGTAATCAAGAAACAGAAACTGCAAGGGACTTACTAAAGTTGAACTGTTTTGTTTACATTCCTACATGGAAAGATGACATGTATGATTCATGAGACCTCAGTATTAGGGTAGCTGAAGGGAATATGCATATATATAGATATAGATAGATATAGATATAGATATAGATATAGATATACACACATACATACATACACACACATATGTTTATGTATATATATACATATATGTTTATGTATATATATATAAGTGAATGTGTATGTATGTATATATCTGTGTGTATGTATATATATGTGTGTGTGTGTATATATATATATATTTTATATAAAAGAGAGAGAGAGCAGACACAGGGTGAGTTGAAGATGAAGGGAAGATATCTAAAAGAAATAAAATCAAATTAAGGAATGAGAGAGCAACATAATGAGAGAGGGAGAGAGGGAGAGATAGAATGGGGTGGATTATCTCGCATAAAGGTGGCAAGAGGAAGCAGTTCTGTGGGAGGAGGGGAGAGGGCAGGTGAGGGGGGAATGAGTGAATCTTGCTCTCATCAGATCTGGCCTGAGGAAGGAATACCATACATACTCAATTGGGTATCTTACCCCAAAGGAAAGAAGAGGGAAGAAGAAAAAAAAAGGGGGGGATGATGGAGGGGAGGGCAGATGGGGGTGGAGGTAATCAAAAACAAACACTTTGGAAAGGGGACAGGGTCAAGGGAGAAAATTCAATAAAGGGGAATGGGTTGGGAAGGTGGGAAGGAGCAAAATATAGTTAGTCTTTCACAACATGAGTATTGTGGAAGGATTATACATAATGATACACATGTGGCCTATGTTGAATTGCCTGACTTCTTAGTGGGGTGGGTGGGAAGGGAAAAGGGGAGAGAATTGGAACTCAAAGTTTTAAAAACAGATGTTCAAAAACAAAAAAAAAAAGTTTTTGCATGCAACTAGAAAATAAGATACACAGGCAATAGGGCGTAGAAATTTATCTTGCCCTACCAGAAAGGAAGGGAAAAGGGGATGGGAGGGGAGTGGGGTGACAGAAGGGAGGGCTGACTGGGGAACAGGGCAACCAAAACATACACCATCTTGGAGTGGGGGGAAGGGTAGAAATGGGGAGAAAATTTGTAATTCAAACTCTTGTGAAAATCAATGCTGAAAACTAAATATGTTAAATAAATAAATAAAGATTAAAAAAATTTTTTTCTTGTCATGCAAACTCCTTCTTGTGAAATGGTTTAACTATGAGTAAGCCATTATGGTTTTGAAGGTGGTTCTTTTAATACCTAGCACATTCAGGCAGGAATGGTATTACCAACTCCTATGTGCAGATAGGAATATAACTTTCCTACCCACTCCCATCTCCAATATAAAGAATGTTGAATGTGACATATTATTGTTGATGCATTCTGACAGTGAAAAATCATTGCCTAAAGGTTAAGGCAGGAGCCAAGGGAATGAAGAATTCATTTTCATCTTATCATAAAATCATGACTTGGAAAAGGTTGCTTTTATGTTCACCAGCAAAAAAGGGATATTATTAGTCAATTATCTTCACCTTTGTGAACATATTCCTAATGGTTCTTTCCACTGTAGAGTTTGCCTAAGGTCCAAGGCTGATAGAACATATGACCTTCTGTTGTGCTGCCAATTTTGTTTCATGATGGCAGATGGGCCCATTAGTCCAACTTGGGTTTATCTTGATACCCATTTGTGATACCTCAAACTGAACAAATGCCATTCAATTCCTGCAAAACTTATCATAGAATAAACAACTAAGTTAATGCAAAATGTAGAGTAGCAGATTTGAGAGGCCTCACTTCATTCAATCTTTTAATTTTAAAGGTTACATAAATAAAAATCATTTACTAAGTTATTGATTTTAAGAAAGTAATACTAATAATGATGTACCAATTACAAAACTAGATCATTATTCCAGTCTCTGAAAGAACAGATGCTAGCTAGAATCCTGTTGCCAAGCAACAAAGCTAACTTTCCTCTCCTTACCCTTTGGTTGGTTTTTCAGGTGTCAGTGTTTTGACCTGTCAGCCAATGTTATATGGTGTCAACCACTTGACTTCAGTCCAAACATTGAACATCCCAGAAGACATGACCGACCTTTCACAGTCTTGGAGACAAACTTCCTTCCAGAAAGTACATTACAATTGGCATATTTTAACTATTCTATCTGCCTTATCTGTGATGTATCCTTCTTTAAGAAAAATAACAAATGGAGATATACAAATCCTATTTTTAAAAGAAAGATTTCAAGGCAAGTTGTGATTCAAGAACTAATCCTGCAATAATAAAACGATAAGGAATATAAATTACATTATTCACTTACCTTAGTGAATGCTTGTCTAATGATCCTATACAGGCTAAGTTCAATATTATTCTTGAGATATACGTATTTATTTTTTATTTCTGCTTCCCAGGATGGCAGTGCATTACAGCAAAATGCTGAATTTGTAGTTAGAAGTATGGGTTCAAATCCTGGTTCTACCTTTATTACCTCTATTGCAAGATATTTATCTTTCCAGGACCGTTTCCTCATCTATAAAATGAGATGGTTTGCCTGCCTGACCTCTAAGGTGTCTTCTAGGTCCAATGCTATGGTCTATGATCTAAAAGCTACACATAAATACATATGTGTGTATATATATATATATGTACACAAAGATCATTATTAATAATAATATCAATTGAATACTTTGTAAGAGTACCCCATACTTTTCATTTGATTAAATGCAGGCTTTTAAAACCATGGTTTTTACATAAAATTCAATTTTCTAGTTTTAATTACTGATTTTCCTTTCTTCCTAGGCAACAGAACTACTAAATTAATCTTTCTTTCTCTCTACTGGTTTAGGGGTAGAGGGGAGAACTGCAATCTTTTTTCATATTAATTGGCAAATCTCTAAGATGTTTTCTTCCTTAATCTCTCAGGGTTCATCTTTGCTCATCTGATTGTCTCTCATGCTTTCCTTTGCTATCCCCCTCTTCTACCTTTGTTTCTCTCTCAACCTGCAAATCTTGGCCTTTAAGTCACAATGTTCTTCTAGTACCCGGGAGGGTTCTAAAAAACCTGGAGAGAATTTACTAAATCACAGCTCAACTCTATTCAATTCAACAAGCATTTAAGTGTCCAGTTTGCACCAAGGCACTATGCTGGGCATAAGGAATGCAAAAGCAAAATTTAAAAACAGTTCAATGGAGCTATCTGATGTGCATGTATTTCAATCACAGCTACAACCAATGTACATGGCATTCTGCTTTTATTTTTAAAATTAGTTAACAGTCATGGTAGTTCTTACATATATATGTTCAGTAACCAAAGGAGAGATTGTAAATATTAAAAAAAAATTACTTTTCTTCTTTTAAAGTAAGACTTACAAATGGTGATATATACACAATACCCCTATATTCAAATTAATGTTTTCTTCCTATTTAAAGTAGATATTTTATAATGAAAAGATGTGACAGTGGAGAGAAATAAGTTTGGGCTCATTTGGATATATTGCTCCCAGAGACTTTAGTCACAGTTAGGTGCAAAATATTTGCACATACCTCTGCCCCGCACCACACTCTAGGAGAACTCCAGGAAGCTGAGTTGAGCAGTTAATATCTCTTTAAACACCTCTTCTTTACTTTCAGTAGTTATCAATACTCTTCAAATGCTCTGTTATTGCAGCTAAGCCAAGTATACCCTCCTCCCAAATCTCCACCACATTCAGGTTAGAGAATAACCTAAAGAAAAAACCACAACATTTATTCTCTTTCCAGAATTTAAAGAGACATGTTCATGAAACACATGCATCAGTCTTAGTGAGATGGATGAGGGTGCTAGTTCACAGTGGGTATTCAAAAGAGGGCCTTTGGTAAACCTGGCTCATATATGTCTATACAAGTTTTACTTTCTGCAGCATTCATGGGGGAAAGTGTCCTCAAATAAATAAATATTTGACTAAAAGTCAAAATAAAAAAAATTTTTATTGGGATAGTACACACAACTGCCTCAGTTCTTCATCTGTAAAATGGGCTAGAAAAGGAAATGGCAAACTATTTCAGTATCTTTGCCAAGAAAATCCTAAATGGGGTCACAAAGAGTCAGATATGACTGAAACAATTGAACAACAAATGATAGTAGGGGATAAATATAATAAAAAAATTATCAATTCATTTTAAAAACTATATTTAATAAATATTTTGAGAGTACACTATATGTCTAGACCAATCTTGGTGAAGCACATTTCTGGTTCTTAAAATAAGCAAAAGCGGAAGAGACCTGGCTTACAGCTGCCTCAGCTTCTACTTTCAAATTACTGTGACTATTTAGTCTGGTAAGTCAAGAAAAGTGGTTGACAAGCATTTATTAAGCACTTATTTTGTGCTAGGCACTGTGCTAAGCATTGGGGATACAAAGAAAGGCAAAAATTATCTCTGTTCCCAAGGAATTTACCATGTGAATACAGGAAATAACATGTGAACAACTATGTACAAACAAAATACATACAGGACAAGTTGCAGATGATATCAAAGGACTAGCATTAAGGGGAACTGAGGAACACTTCTTGCAGTGGTGGGATTTTAGCTAAGATCTAAGACTTCTAGAAAGCAACATCAAACAGATGGCAATTTTATGACAACAATGTGAAATTTTTAAGAGAAAAGATGGGAACTTCAAGGGGTAGAGCCAAGACAACAAGAGTACAGAAAGCCCTCAGCTGAGCTCTCCCAACATTTCCCTCCAAACAACTTTAAAAATAACACCTCAAATCGAATAATGGAGTGGCAGAGCCACCAAAAGGTCAGAGTGAGACACTCTTCCTCCCCAAAACAACACAGGAGGTCAGAAAAAGAAATCTGTGACATGGGGAAGGAGACAGGCTGGATGAAACACCAGGGGTAAGATTAGGTGGTGGTAACAGGAGCAAGAACAGCTTTGGGAGTTTTCAAGAAAGAGATGGTAAAGGGATCTGGCAAGTGTTCAGAAAGAGAGCGCAGGGTTATGCTAGTATTAGATGCAGGATTAGAAACTGGCAACTTCATTGCCTATACCCACTTTTGGGTCAGAGTTCAAGGGCATCAGGGAGGACTTTTAGTCAAGAGAGAATGGGAGACCTGAGGGCAGTATCACTTCCGATTAAGAGGGATCAGGGACCCTGAGGAACAGTATTGTTTCTGATCCCAAAAGAGGAGGAAGCCTAAGCAGTAGTATTGACTGTAATTTCAAGGGAATAGCTGGTGGGGTGAGGAAGTAGGGTCCTTCCTGAGTGAGGACCAGAGTGCAGACCAAGAAAGCAGTGACAACACCTCTTCCCAGATCACACCACCTTAGAAACACCAAAAGCTTCCAAACCTCCAGAACCTGTTCTGAAAATAGCACTGCCAAAACACTTAAGGTTTGAAACAATCCTCCCCATGCTAGGAACAAAGCTCAACTTTAACATACAGTCTCAAAACAAGAAATAAGGTGGAAAAGCGAGCAAACAACAACAAAAAAAAAAGAAAGAAAGAAAAAGAACCTGACCAGAGAAAGCTAATACAGTAACAGGGAAGATCAAGACACAAACTTAGAAGGAGACAATGAAGTCAAAACAGCCACAAGCAAAGCCTCAAAAAAAATTATGAATTGGACACAAGCCCAACAATAATTCCTGGAAGAACTAAAAATATATGTATTTTCAAAATCAGAGTGGTAGAGAAAAAATTAGGTAAAGAAATGAAAGCAAAGGAAGAAAATTCTGAAAAGATAATTAACAGTTTGCTAAGAGTCACAAAAATACTGAAGAAAATAACACCTTAAAAAATTAAATTGACAAAATGAAAGAAGTACCAAAATTCACTTATGAAAATAACTCCTTAAAAAGCAGAATTGGCCAAACAGAAAAAGAGGTACAAAAGCTCACAAAGGAAAAAATTCCTTAAAAATTAGAATTAGGCAAGTCAAAGCTAATGACTCCATGAGACATCCATAAGAAACAATGAAACAAAGTTGAAAAAATAGAAGAAAATGTTAAATATGTCACTGAAAAAACAATCAACTTGGAAAATAGATTGAGGAAAGATAATTTAAAATTTAATGGACTACCTGAAGGTCATGATCAAAAAAATGGCCTACATATCATCTTTCAAGAAACTATCAAGGAAAACTGTTCTGGTATTCCAGAATTAGAGAGTAAAAAAGAAATTGAAGGAATCCACCAATCCTCCTGAAAGAGATACCAAATAAAAACTGCCAGGAATAGCCAAATTCCAGAGCTCCCAGGTCAAGGAGAAAGTATTGCAAGCAGCCAGAAAGAAACAATTCAAGCATCATGGAGCCACAATCAGGATAACACAAGATTTAGCAGCTTTTACATTAAAGGTTTGGAGGGCTTGGAATATGGTATTCCAGAGGGCAAGAAAACCAGGATTACAGCAAACAATTATCTACCAAGCAAAGCTAGAATAATCCTTCAAGGGAAAAAAAATGACATTCAATGAAATAGAGGATTTTCAAGCATTCTTGATGAAGAGACCAGAACTGAATAGAAAATTTGACTTTCAAATACAAGACTCAAGAGAAGCCTAAAAAGGCAAAAAGGAAAGGGAAATCATAAGGAACTTAATATAAAACTATTTATATTCCTACATGGAAAGATGACACTTGTAACTCATAAGAACTTTATCATTGTTAGACAGTTAGAAGGAGCATATATAGACAGAAGGTGCAGGTGTGAGTTGATTATGAGGGAATGATATCTAAAAAAATAAAATTAAGGGGTGAGAGAGAAATGTACTGGAACAAAGGGAAAGCAAAAGGTAGAACGGGGTAAATTATCTCACATAAAAGAGGCAAGAAAAAGCTTTTACAGTGGAGGGGAAGGGGGGGATAGGTGAAGGAGAGTGAGTGAATCTTATTCTCATCAGAACTGGCTCAAAGAAAGAATAACATACATATTCAATTGGGTACAGAAATCTGTCTTACCCTACAGGAAAGTAGGAGGAGAAAAGGGATAAGAGAAGGGGGGGAGGGGTATGATAGAAGGGAGGGCAGATTGGGGAAGGGAGTAGTCAGAAGCAAAACACTTTTGAGGAGGGACAGAGTGAAAGGAGTGAGAGCAAATAGAATAAACAGGGAGGCAAATAGGATGAAGGGAAACAGATAGCAACAGTAACTGTAAAAAAAAGTTTTGAAGCAAGTTTCTCCGATAAAGGCCTCATTTCTCAAACACATAGAGAACTGAGTCAAATTTATAAAAATAAGAGCCATTCAACAATTGATAAATGACAAAAAGATATAAACAGTTTTCAGATGAAGTAATTAAAGCTATCTATAGCCGTATGAAAAAATGCTCTAACTCTCTATGGATAGGAGAAATGCAAATTAAAACAATTCTGAAGTACTATCTCATACCTATTAGATTGGCTAATAGGACAGAAAAGGAAAATGACAAATGGTGGAGGGGATGTGGGAAAAATGAGACATTAATGCACTGCTGGTAGAGTTGCGAAATGATTCAACCATTCTGTACATCAATTTGGAAATATGCCCAAAAGGCTATAAAACCATGCATGCCCTTTGACCTAGCAATACCATCATTAGGTCTGTATCCCAAAAGATATATGTGTGTGTGTGTTTGCGCGCACGCGCGCGTGTGTGTGTATACATATATATACACATATATACATATATATGTGTGTATGTATATATATATATACATATATATATATATATACATACACATATATATGAAAAGAACCTATGTGTAAAAATGTATCCATAGCAGTTCTTTTCTGGCAGTAGGGAGTTGGAAATTGAGGGGATGTCCACTAACTGGGGAATGGCTGAACAAACCATGGTATGTGTTTATGATGGCATACTATTATGCTATAAGAAATGATGAGCAGGATGTTCTCAGAAAAACCTGGAAAGAATTACATGAGCTGATGAAAAGTGAAATGTACTGTGTACAAAGTAACAGCAATATTGTAAGATAATCAGTTCTGAATGACTTAGCTATTTTCAGCAATACAATGATCCAAGACAATTCTGAAGGGTTTATGATGAAAAATCGTATCGATCCCCAGAGAAAGAACTGATAGTGTCTGAATACAGACTGAAGCATACTTTTTTTTATTTTATTTTTCTTGAGGTTTTTTTTGTCTACGCTTTCTTTCACAACATAACTATTATGGAAATATTTTGCATGACTACGCATGCCTTCTCAATATGGGGGAGGAGAGAGAGAAAGGGAGAGAATTTAAAACTAAAAATTTTAAAAATGAATGTTAAAAATTGATTTTACACATAACTGGGGGAAAAGTAAATACTAAATAAAAGGAAAAAAAAGAAATTATCAAGGAAAACTGCTCTGATATCCTAGAACCAGAGGATAATAATACAGAAATGAAAGAATCCACCTCTTGAAAGAGATCCCAAAATGAAAACTCCCAAGAATATTACTGCCGAATTCCAGAGCTCTCAGATCAAAGAGAAAATACTTCAAACAGCCAGAAAGAAATAATTCAAATACTGTGGAGCCACTATCAGGATAACACAATATTTAGCAGCTATCACATTAGATGAACAGAGGGCTTGGAATATGACATTCCAGAAGGCAAAAGAACTGCGATTACAACAAAGAATTGCCTACCCAGCAAAACTTAGTATAATCCTTCAGGGAAACAAATGGATATTGGATGAAAGAGAAGGCTTTCAACATTTCTAATGAAAAAAACAGAGCTGAACAGAAAATTTGACTTTCAAATTCAAGACTTAAGCATAAAAAGGTAAAATGAAAGATATATCATAAGGGACTGTTTACCTTTCTATATGGGAAGATGACCTTTCTCATTATTAGGGAAGTTAGAAGGATTCCACATAGAAAGGGGGTACAGAAATGAGTCAATTACGTTGGAATGATATTTTTTTTAAAAATGGATAGGCAAGAAAGAGGGATACCCTGGGAAAGGGGAGAAGGGAAAGGAAGAATGGGGAAAATTGTCTCACAGAAAAGAAGTATGCAAGGAAGAGCTTTTAATAGTGGAGGAGAAAATGGGAGGGGCGGTCAGTGTTTGAAACTTATTCACACCTAAATTTGATCAAAGAGGAAAAATATATCTACATACTCAATTGGTAACAGAAATCTATTTTATCCAACAGGGTAGTAGGAAGGGAAGGGGATAAGAGAAAGGGGGTGTGATAAAAAGGCAGAGCAGATAAAAGAAGGCTGTGGTTAGAAGGAAAATAGACTTAAAAGCAGGGACAGGATAAAAAGAGAGAGAGAAGGATAAACAGAAGAAAACATGTTAGAGGAAAATGCAGAGTTAGTAATCATACCTATGAATGTGAACGGGATGAACTCACCCATGAAACAGAAAGGGATAGCAAAATGGATTAGACACCAGAATCCAACAATAAGTTGTTTACAAGAAACATACTTAAAGCAGAGAGACATACACAGAGTTAAAATAATGGCCTGGAGCAAAATCTATTATGCTTCAGCTGAAACAAAAAAGGCAGGGTAGCAATCATCTCAGACAAAGCAAAAGCAAAAATAGACCTAATTAAAAGAGATAACAAAGAAACTACATCTTGCTAAAAGGAACCAGAGACAATGAAGTAATATCAATACTAAACATATGTGCAGCAAATGGCATAGCATTCAAATTCTTCAAGGAAAATTTAAATGAATTACAGGAAGAAATAGACAGTAAAACTATACTAGTAGGAGACCTCAACTTTTCCCTCTCAAAGCTAGATGATTCTAACCAGAAAATCAGAAAGAAGTCAAGGAGATAACAGAATCTTAGAAAAGTTAGACCTCTGGAAAAAACTTGATAGGAACAGAAAGAGGTATACCTTTATCTCACTAGTACATGCCACCTACAGAAAAACTGACCATGTATATTAGGGCATAAAAACCTCACAACCAAATGCAGAAAAGTAGAACTATTAAATACATCCTTTTCAGACCATAATGCAATAAAATTTACATTTAATAAAAGGCTGTGGAAACATAAGTTAAAAGCTAACTGGAAATGAAATAAACCAATCCCAAAGAAGAGTGGGTCAAAGAACAAATAACAGAGACAATAATTTCATTAAAGAGAATGACAATGAGACATTCCAAAATTTGTGGGATGCAGCCAAAGTGACATTTAGGAGAAAATTTACATCTCTAAATGAGTTTCAAATGATATCAAATTGCTCACTTTCTCAAAGATAAGAGAGGGGCTGGAGGAAGGGAGATAATTTAAAACTCAAAATTTCAAAAAATAATTGTTAAAATTTTTTTTACATTTCAAGTAGGAAATATTTAATGAAATAAGTAAAAATAATTAATAAAATTTCAATAGAAAGTTATGCTCAAAGAGCAATGCCACATTCACAAGGGCCTAAACTCACTAAATACCAGGAATGAGCCTTTAATCATAGAATATATTTCTACCTTGATAGAACCTGCCAGAGTTTACGGCATTACAAGTTTGAAGCTTGAAGGGACCTTAAAAGTCATCTGGTTAAAGCCCATGATTTTACAGATGAGGATTTTACAGATGAGAGAAAAGTGACTTCCTAAGACTATGCAAGTATTAAGTAGCAAAGCTAAATTCAGTTTCAGTACTCTTTCAATACAATAAAACTGACTGTATCCATGAGTATTATCAATCATTATCAGGAACACAAGGCTTTTATTTTCTCAATTTGTAAAGAATCTAAAAAGGATTTTTTTTTCATTCTTTCTACAGGAATATTAGTCTGAGTTCACTAGCACAGAGCTCTTTCTTGACCTGCTTTTAAAAACTACACACACACACACACACACACACAGACACAAACACACACACACACACACACACACACACATGTGGATGGGCAGGGGTGTATATTTGCTTTTATATTACCTTCATTTCTAAATACATTCCTTCCCTCTCCCCTATCCAGAGTCATCCCTTACAACAAACAAAAAAGGAAGGGAAAAAGTAGCTCAGCACAACTAATCAATATTATCAATCTAGTCTGATAGTATATGCAATGTCACAAAACCATAGTTTCCTACTTCTGCAAAGAGAGAGATGTGTTTATCATCATAGGCAGCTAGGTAGCACAGTGGATAGAGCAACTGACCTAGAGTCAGGAAGATCCAAGTTCAAATCCGACCTCAGACACTTACTAGTTGTGTGACTCTAGGCAAGTCACTTAACCTTTGTTTGCCTCCATTTCCCAGTCTGTAAAATGAGAACCTACCAGACAGGACTGGGGGGATTGAGGGGGAGGGGAATGCAGTAATACTGAATATTGTAATGCCTCTAAAGTGCTTTGCAAACCTTAAAATATTTTATAAATGCTAGCCATTAGTATCATTCATTAGGGTCTTCCTTGGTTATTACAACTATACAGAATTCCCTTCATTTTCTTTTGTTGTTCTTTCCATTATGTATACTATCTTCCTGGATCTACTTACTTCATTTTGTATCAATTCATATGAGTCATCCTATGATTTTCTAAACTTTTTATATTTGTCATTTGTTATGGCTCAGTAAAATTCCACTGTGTTCATGTAGCACAACTTGTTTAGTAATTTTTCCAATCAACTGGCATCCACTTTGTTTTTAGTTTCTTAGCTATTACAAAAAGTGCTGCTATGAATATTTGGTGATGAGACCTTTCTTTAAACAGAGTATTTTCAAAGAATGTTAGTATCATTCTTTTCAAGCTTACAGAAACAACTATTAAGGGCTAACAAAATATTGCAAGGTAGAGTCCCAAGAAAATCTGTTTTAATGAACAGAAAAGTTCTTTTACACTCTAACCATCTTATTTACAAATAACTATAAATACTATACTGCTAAGTCTTTAAAAACATATTATCTTAAGCAAGTTAAGTATTCTCCTATAATCTCCTTTGTGCTACCAATTTGCTTAGTAAATCTGTTTTTCATTGACTGTAAAAAGGTAAATTCTAGCCCATTCTTGGACTAACTTATCTCAAACACCCAATTAGTGCAAACTGAATTAATGAGGTTTTGTGGTAGCTGACATTTATGCAGCAGTTAAAGATCTGAAAAGTACTTTACTTCATTTGAGTCTCTGAATAAGCCAAAATCTAGTAACAGAAAGTCATTCCAATTCTCCCCCAAACTGCTATTTGTTCCCTGGTTTCCCAAGGTAGCTACACGCTAATATTGCCAAGTTTGGGGGGTTTTTTTGGGGGGGGGGCGGTAGAGGAGAAGAGGGCAGTTGGGCCAAAAATAAAAATCACCTCTTTATAGAAGTCCTTCATAATGGAAAGTTTGCTATTTTCTCTGTCAGGAATTGACATCATCTCATCCACTGCAGAGATCCCTTTCTATGTAAATACATGTTTCCCCAATTAGAATATAAGCTCTTTGAAAGCAGATATTATCACTTTGGGTTTTTGTTTTTTAATCCCCAATGCCTAGGAAAGTTCCTAGCACATAACAGAAGCTTAATAAATGCTTGATTGATTGAGAACCTGAGGTTACCGCCATTGCAACTAGAGTTTATTGAGTGGGAAGGGGAATGTAGGTTACATGGTCAGACTCAAGCTTTTAGGAAATTACTTCAGCAATTGAGTGAAGAACAGATTGGAGGTGGTAGAACATGAAGCTGCTAGACCAATTAAGAAGCTAACCTAAAGCAGGGTCTTGACACACAGTAGGCATTAGGTGAATACTGATCAAATTATAATAATATGCAAAACAAATTATACTTTTGTATATGTTTGTGAACATTATGTATGTGTATAATGTTTGTGAACATTATGTTTTTGTTTTACAAGGGTAGACGTGAGAAAAATATCTCCATGCCATAATGTAGCATCATTAAAGGAAGAAAGAATTTAGTGGAGGTAACATTTATTATGGTAATATGATATGGATTGCAAGAAATAAATAGAAGAGGCATTTTTTCTAACCTATCTCCCACTCAATCAATCTCAAGGAGGTAAAGGTCTCAAAGCTGATGGCTGAGATTGAAATTTTTTGAAGGCAGCATATCTCCAAGCTGAGCTGGGCTTTGCCCAGATCAGTCTTATTCACCCTAGACACTCTATTCATTTAATCCCTCGGACACTGTAGTTGAAAAAGAAAGACTACTATAAACAGTAGGGGAAAACAGATGACTTCAGAAAACCAATTTTTTTCTGTTTTCTGTTTGTTTTATCTCATTGGGAAGAACACCCTGTATTTTTCTTTGTTGAATACATTCTGTTGGTTTCTGATATTCTGATCCACTTTCAAGCCAGTGTTGAAGTTAATTTCAAGATAATTACCAGCTTAGCTGTATCTGAAAACACAAAGATGAGAAAGTTCTTAGTTCCTTTCAGAACACAAATGAAAATGTCAAACAATAGAACCAGGACCACCTCATGCAGGGCATAACATTTTTTTAAAATTATGTTTTATTTCCTTTCTGCCTTTTCTCTCTTTACCCCAAGCACTGTCCCTTAACTGAGAACAAAAGAAAAATAAAACTCCTGGTATAAACTTGCACTGTCAAGCAGAACAAATTTCCTCATTGGCCATGTATAAAAAAAAAATGTCTCATTTTCTACTCTGAGTCCTTTCACACCCTCTATCAGGAGGTGAGTAGCATGTTTTTTCATTAGTTGTCTGGAACCATGGTTGGTTATAACACTGATAACAATTCCTAATTTTTTTCAAAGTTATTTTTCTTTACCATACTGTTGTCATATAAACTGTATTCCTGCTTCTGTTCACTTCATTCTGCATCAGTTCATGAGTCTTCCCAGGTTTCTCTGAAACCATTCCCTTCATCATTTCTTACAACACAATAATATTCAATCACATTTATAGAACAGAGTTTGTTCAGTCATTCCCCAACTTATAGGCAGCCCCTAAGGTCCCCATTATAAGTATTTTTATGCATTTTTAATATATTTTGTTTTGCTTAGTACTAATCCTTGCATTATTTTATGGTCCCTCTAAATCCTCCTTCTGTCCTTTCCCTCCTATTTCTCTATTGAGTGAAATGTATTTCTCTACCCAACTCTGTGTGTGTGTGTGTGTGTGTGTGTGTGTGTGTGTGTGTGTGTGTATTCTTCTCTTTTGATCAGTTCAAATGAGAGTGAGGTTGAAGTACCAGTGGCTCCCCCATGCCCTTCTCCTTTTGTTTGTATAGATACTTCCTTGCATATCCTGATTATTTGAGATCACTTCCCCTAACATCCTTTTCCCTTGCTCCCCTAGTATATTCATCTTTGCCTCCCTTTCCATTCTTCTCTTAAGATCATCAAGAAATAACAGAACCACTCCCAGGCCTTGTCCAATTAGGCAGGAGATCACCATGAAACCTAATGATTAGGTTCATAAAGAGTAATAAATGTTATCAGTTGGTTTCTGACATTCTAGTCCACTGAAGCTAGAGTGGCTTGCATCCTCTCCCCATATTTGAATGTAAGCAATTTATCCTTGTTTATTCCCTTATGATTGTTCATTTGTATTTACCTTTTTATGTTTTTCTTAACTCCTATGTTTGAACTTGAAAGTTTCTGCACAACTGTGTTCTTTTCATCCAGAATGCTTGGAAGTCCTATTTCACTAAAGGTCCTTTTTACCCCTGTAGCATCATATTCGGTTTTGCTGGGTAAGTTATTCTTTGTTGTAAGCCTATATCCTTTATCTCCTGGAATGTCATATTCTAAGCTCTCCACTCCTCAAGAGTAGCGGCTGCTAAATCTCCGTGCAATCCAGACTGTGGCTCTTTGGTACCTAAATTCTTTTTTTCTGGCTGCTTACAGAATTTTTTTTTGCTTTCACCTGGAAGCTCTAAATTTTGGCTATCAGAATCTTGGGAGTTTTTATTTGGGGATTCCTTTTGGGAAGTGACCAATAGATTCTTTCTACTTTTACTTCACCCTCTGGTTCTAAGAAATCTGGGCAGTTTTCTTTTATGATTTCTTGAAATACAATGTCTAGACTCTATTTTAAATGCCATAATCTTCAGGCAGTCTAATAATTCTTAAATTTTCTTTCTTGATCTCTTCTCTAGGTTGTTTTTTGCTATAAGATACCTTACATTTTCTTCTATTTCTTGTTGTCTCATGGAGTCACTGGCTTCTACTTATTCCATTCAAATTTTCAGGGAATTTGTTGCTTGGGCAAAGTTTTGTACCTCTTATGCCAAGCTGTTAATTCCCTTTCAAATTCATTCTTCCATAATTCTCATTTTTAATATCTTTCTATTAAATTATTTTCTATTAGAACTCATTTCATTTATAAAAACAATTTTTTTTTCAAAAAGTTCTTATTTCATGTCTCTGTAATTCTAGTGAAATCTGCATTATGTTGACTTTTTCCTTGCAGTATCACTTATGGATGCTTTGTAATCCAATTCTCTTCTTCTGGTTGTGTCTTGATCATCCTTGTCACCTTAATGGCTTTTAATCATGGGATTTGTTTGTTTGTTTACTCATCCCCCGAACCATGCCTCAGCCACCATCATACTGGGGAACTTCCCTCAGCACCTAGGGCAACATCACTGCACTTCTCCAGCCCAATCCTTCCATTGGTGAGTTCCTCCTGGAGCCTCCATTTGGAGCATGGGTCTAAGACATCCACGCTTCATTCTCCTCTGAGATCTGCTTCTGACCTTCAAGACTTGGACACCATAGTCCCTCTTGGGTAACTTTCCCTACCCCCTCACTTTTCAGCCTCTGTTTGTGTGTTGTTTTTAAAACGTAAACTCCTTGAGTCTTTATTTTTTTATTGTATTTGTATCCCCACTGCTTAATACAGTACACAGAATATAACGTAAATGCTTACTTAATTAATGCTTCTTGCCTTGCTTTGCCAAACACTAAAGTTTGTATCAGAATCAATAATGATCAAGAAACTTAATAAGAAACTGCAATAATTTCCTTCCTATAACCCAGAACTGCATATAAAGTCAGCCAGAAGTCCAAGGGCAGCAAGAAAAGGAGCTGCCAACAGATAGCACCACTGTAGGGTAACTCCCAGTACAACCACAACTATGTATCTTACAAAGCTGTGTCTAAGAGCAGTAAGAGTGAAAGGCTCCTCTAAAAAAAAACCAGGTTGGTCAGAAAATCCCCAGGGTATGGATCTTTGAAAAGCTCAAGGAGAGGGGAACAGCAATGGGCAGAAGCAGCAATCAACATACTGGTAGGTAACCCACAGAATGAGACTCCTCAGGCATTAGGAGTTCTGAGGTCCCTAGCAATCTCTCCTGAAATATCATAGAGTGAGCTGAGGATCTTCTGTTCTGAATCTCAAAGATCCAGAAAAATCTAATACTAGGATATGGTGGTCAGCACAAGAACACAGGGGACCTTAGAAACCACCAAAGCAAGGATAACCACTCCACCCAAAAGCACAACAAAGAATGAAGCACAACAAAAAGCCCCCATTCAAGCACTATAACTAGAAAAATGAGTAAAGAAAACAGTAAACAGTATAAAAAAATTACTCCAAATATAAAGATCCCTCCTCACCTTACCCTACCCCAACCCAAGAAGGAAAGAGTGACTGTCGCAAGTGAAACCAGAGACTCAAAGGGAAAAAATGGACTTTTTACAAGAACTACCTGAATAAAGAAAGAAGGAGGGAGAAGGAAGGAAGGAAGGAAGGAAGGAAGGAAGGAAGGAAGGAAGGAAGGAAGGAAGGAAAGAAAGGAAAAAAAGAAAGAAAGAAGAGCTAAACCATGGGGCAGGGGGAAAGCTTTGGAGAAAAGAATTGGAAGAAAAAAATAACTTAAAAGATAAGGACTCTCTGAAAATTAGAAAAGAAAGACCAAACAAATCAATGACTGCATGAAACAGTAAGAAATATTAGGACAATTTTAAAAGATTCAAAAATTAATAGAAATGTAAGGTGTTTAATATCAAAAATAATTGACCTAGCAAAGAAATAAAGAGATCATTTATAAATTATTAAGACTCCCAGAATACCATGATTTTTTTTAAGCCAGGCCACTATATCTCAAGAAACTGTAAATGGAAATTGCCCAGTATCTATTAGAACCAGAAGGCAAAATAAAGAAACCATCAATTACTTCTTGAAATAAGTCCCAAAAGGAAAAGTCCTAGGAATGTCATAGATAAAATCCAGCACTATCATATCAATGCATACTGCAGTAATCAAGAAAGAAACAGCTCAAGTCAAGAAACTACAGTTAGGATTACACAAGACCTAACATTCTGCTACAAATAAGATCTTGATATACAATATTCCCAGAAGCAAAAATATGGACTTACCACCAAGAATAACAACCTGTAAAGCTGAGCATAGTACTACAGGGGTTAAAAATGGGCATTTAATGGAATAGAAAAATGCCAGAATGCTGGTGAAATTCAAGAATTTCTGATGAAAAGATCAAGGTTGAGTAGAAACTTTAAAATATAAACACAAGAGTCCAGAGAATACCAGAAGAGCAAATGTATTTGAACTGGAAGGAGCTGTATAATGATAGAGTACTATTATCCTAACAAAGGAAAAAGAAGTAAGTATCCTTCAGAACGTTCATGTCCTCGAAGGACATTGAGGGAGTTAAAAAAAATAGAGGTCTTGGAGAGGTGGAATGGTTCTATTGAAGTTCTGAAAAGAGGAAAAACAAAAGTAAAAGGAATACATTAATATAGAAAATAGGAAGAAGGAAGTAGAAGGAAGAAAGTAAAAGCAAGTAGACGTAGTAGGAGGAGATTAAGGAGGAAAGGAGAAGGGGAGGAAGCATGGGAAGGGGAGGGACAGGGAAGAGGTAGAAACTAAGGGTACCCTATATTGCCTCTCAGGAACGGCTGAACAAATGGTAGTATCTGAATATATTAGAATATCACTGTGTTGTAAGATATGACTCAAGAGATTATGTCAGAGAATCCTGGATATTATTAACTGACCAAGAATGGAAAGGAGAATAATTTATAGAAGGACAGCAACACTGTAAAGAAAAACTACTTTGAAACTTTGAGAACTCTGATCAATACAATGACCACTCTTGTCTCCAGAAGGTCTAGGATAAAGGTCTATAGCTTTGGGCTTGATTGAGCATGAGGAATATTCCATGGTTATAGAGTATTTTGCAATAATGTTTACAGGTTTTACTGAATACAGCTCAGTGGGGAGGTTTGAGGAGAGGACCCCAGCAAAAGTGAAAATGTATGAGGGGGGAGCACCTTAAATGTCAGAGAAATGGAGGATGTGGAGGAGAAGGAAAGAATGTCCCAAGGAGTCCTAGGGGCCTACCTCTATATAGAGGGGGGAGGTAAGGGAAATAAGAAAACTTGCAAATTCTTTCCTTTTTATTTTATTTTTTGCATACTCATGGTACTTTGGGCGGGAGGGAGGTTAGCTGCTTCTAAGAGAGAGAGGATACCAGGAGTAGAGTTGGGAGGCAGGCAGTACTGAGATCAATCTTTAGAGGTTTCTTTTATCTTTGTCTTAAGACATTTCCTCCCTTAGGACAAAGAAGTGATGGTGAAGAAGGATACATTTTTGGATATGGGCACTGTGAGAATTTGTTGCATTTGACTACGCTTATTTATTACAAGGACTTTTTTCTTTGTTGATTTCTCTGGGTTAATTTGGGAAAGATTAGCCATAGTGATGCCAAAAAAAAAGAGGGTCACTGAAAGCATTTTTAAATGCACAGAAAAGAAAAGAATCTTAAAAGGAAACAGATAGGCAGGATGGTTTTCAAGGTAACTTGAGAATTCATTATATACTTTTTAAAAAGCAAGTGATATGAAATGGAGATTGATAGTTTCACAGAGAATCATCTTTTTGTGTTCTATGTATAGAAACGCTCATCTTTGGTGTTTAATTTCAGATTTTAAAAATTAAAATTAAAAAAAGAAAATACGGAGGTCATTTTTCTCTCCCACATACCTACTTCCTTTTCATTTTAAAGTCCTTTTTATTAGATTTGTAACTCCAGATAAATAAATTCTTACCAGCCCTTCCTAAATGCATTCCATCCTTGACTAGATTCCTTCCTTCCTTCCTTCTTTCCTTCCTTCCTCACAGTTCACTCTGAAGCTCAGAGATTGGGCCACAATAGGTCCCTGCCCAAGTTCAAATTAATGGCAATATTTTGGGCCCTCCTAGCTTACAGTGAGTGTCAATGGTAACTGTTTCTCTTCCCCCCATCCCATCTCCCCATACTTTCTTGTAGGGCAAGATAGATTTCTATACCCCATTACCTGGATATCTTATTTCCCAGTTGCATGCAGAAACAATTTTTTTTGAACATCTGCTTTAAAACTTTGAGTTCCAAATTGTATCCCCTCTTCCCTTCCCACCCACCCTCCCTAAGAAGGTAAGCAATTCAACATAGGCCACACATGTATCATTATCTAAAACCCTTCCACAATACTCATGTTGTGAAAGACTAACTATATTTTGCTCCCTCCTATCCTGTCCCCCTTTATTCAATTTTCTCCCTTGACCCTGTGCCTTTTCAAATGTGTTTGCTTTTCATTACCTCCTGCCCCATCTGCCCTCCCTTCTATCATACCCCCTTTTTTATCCCCTTCCTCCTCCTTTCCTGTGGGGTAAGATAACCAATCGAGTGTGTATGTTATTCCCTCCTCAAGTCAAATCCGATAAGAGCAAGATTCACTCATTCCCCCTCACCTGCCCCCTCTTCCCTTCCTACAGAACTGCTTTTTCTTGCCACTTTTATGCGAGATAATTTACCCCATTCTATCTCTCCCTTTCTCCCTCTCTCAATATATTCTTCTCTCATCCCATAATTTGATTTTTTTTTAGATATCAGCCCTTCATATTCAACTTACCCTGTGCCCTCTGTGTCTATATACGTATATTCCCTTAGACTACCCTAATACTGAGAAATGTCTCATGAATTACACAAACCATCTTTCCATGTAGGAATGTAAACATAACAGTTCAACTTTAGTAAGTCACTTATGATTTCTCTTTCTTGTTTACCTTTTCATGCTTCTCTTGATTCTTGTGTTTGAAACTCTAATTTTCTATTCAGCTCTGGTCTTTTCACTGAGAAAGTTTGAAAGTACTCTATTTCATTGAAAGTCTATATTTTGCCTTGGAGCATGATACTCAGTTTTGCTGGGTAGCTGATTCTTGGTTTTAATCCTAGCTCCACTGACCTCCAGAATATCATATTCCAAGTCCTTTGATCCCTTAATGTAGAAGCTGCTAGATCTTGTATTATCCTGATTGTGTTTCCACAGTACTCAAATTGTTTCTTTCTGGATGCTTGCAATATTTTCTCCGTGATCTGGGAACTCTGGAATTTGGCAACAATATTCCTAGGAGTTTTCTTTTGGGGATCTTTTTGAGGAGGTGATCTGTGGATTCTTTCAATTTCTATTTTACCCTCTTGCTCTAGAATATCAGGGCAGTTCTCCTTGAGAATTTCTTGAAAGATGATATCTAGGCTCTTTTTTTGATCATGGCTTTCAGGTAGTCCAATAATTTTTAAATTATCTCTCCTGGATCTATTTTCCAGGTCAGTGGTTTTTCCAATGAGATAGTTCACATTGTCTTCCACTTTTTCATTCCTTTGGTTCTGTTTTATAATATCTTGATTTCTCATAAAGTCATTAGGTTCCACTTCCTCCAATCTCATTTTTAAGGTAGTATTTTCTTCAGTGGTCTTTTGGACCTCCTTTTCCATTTGGCTAATTCTGCCTTTCAAGGCATTCTTCTCCTCATTGGCTTTTTGGAGCTCTTTTGACTTTTGAGTTAGTCTGTCTTTTAAGGTGTTATTTTCTTCAGTATTTTTTGGGTCTCCTTTAGCAAGTCATTGACTTGTTTTTCATGGTTTTCTCGCATCCTTCTCATTTCTCTTCCCAATTTTTCCTCTATTTCTCTAACTTGCTTTTCCAAATCCTTTTTGAGCTCTTCCATGGCCTGAGACCAATTCATATTTTTCTTGGAGACTTTTGATGTAGGCTCTTTGACTTTGTTGACTTCTTCTGGCTATATGTTTTGGTCTTCTTTGTCACCAAAAAACGATTCCAAAGTCTGAGTCTGAATCTGAGACCATTTTCGCTGCCTGGTCACGTTCCTAGACAACTACTTGACCCTTGAGCTTTTTGTCAGGGTATGACTTCTTGTAGAGTATAGAGTACTTTGTCCCAAGTTTGAGGGGCTGTGCTGCTATTTTCAGAGCTACTTCTACACAGCAAGCTCTGCCACACCAGCGCTCCTTCTACCCCAAGAACTGCCAACCAGGACTGTGGCCCAGATCCAGGCAGGGCAAAGCAGGCTTTGCTCTCCTGCTCTAATCCTCTGCTTAATTCCTCCCACCAGGTGGGCCTGGGGCCAGAGGCAACTGTAGCCTCAGAGCTGCACCATCTCCGCTGCCCGGCATCTGGGGCAGTGGCCAACCTTGAACTCTTTTCATTCTGTCCCAGCAGCTTTTCCCACTAACCTTCTCTGTTGTCTTTGGCATTTGTGGGTTGAGAAGTCTGGTAACTGTCACAGCTCACTGATTCACAGCGCTAAGGCGTGTTCTGCCTGGCTCCTGGTCTGGTTGGTCCTGGTGTGGCCCACACTGGGCTCTGCTCCTCTCCTCTCCTAGCTCCATGCGATAGACCCTTCCCAGCGACCATCCAGGCTGTCCTGGGCTGGCGCCCTGCTTCCCTTTGCTATTTGGTGGGTTCTGCAGCTCTGGAATTTGTTCAGAGCCATTTTTATAGGTATTTGGAGGGACCTGGGGGTGAGCTTAAGCAAGTCCCTTGCTTTCCAGCTGCCATCTTGGCTCTGCCCCACCCCTTGATTTTTTTTCCTAATTAAAGGGGACATCCCTTGACTCACTTCTTGAAGAGGACTATTCACTGAATGGGCCTTACCTCACTCTAAGTGAGTACATGAAAAGGCCTAAAAGGGCCAGGGTCTCCCATTGCATCCTGGGTTATCTCCAGTCATCATGCTGAATATCTGGTCACTGGATCCCGATGGCTGTAGAAGAGAAAGTGAGGCTGGTGACCTTGCACAGCCCAACCTCCCTCAAATCAAAGTCAACTGCAAGTCATGTCCCCATTTCCCTGATGTCATGTCCTCTTCAAAAACAAAGGCCAAACACAATTATACAGGATGTCCCAAAAGTCTCAGTGCAGCTGTAAGTTTTATTAACTTTAACCTTTAATAGCTTAAAACTGCACTGAGACGGTTGGGATGCCTTGTACTTTAAGATATGGTCAAGATATCCAAATCTCATTCTTAGACTCCATTTTCTTAACCTGATGCTATTTGCTTTCTATCTTTCTCTATCTTCATGGCATAAGTGGTATTGATACTTTCTTTCTGGACCCCTCACCTTCAATAGACAACAGTGAAGAAAACACAACTAATGTCCCTAAGGTTTTTCATTTCTTGTCCAAGATGGCATCATCATCAAGACAGCAATGCTCTCTAGGTTCTCTGTCATGTTTTAGATATGCACCCTGGGAAAGTATGAGACCTCTCTATTGTTATCAGACCAAAAAACAGCTGCTTCAGTATTCTTTAGCAGGATTCATTAACTACCCCCTCTCTTCTACTCTCTTTGTCCTCTGGTCCTTTCTATCTGAGCTCTAACCTGACTTTAATCTGTGGATCTACTTTATCATTGCTTAGAGGATACTCCCTCAGCACTCAAGCCTCTCCCTCTTTAGGAAAAGTCTCAAATTTGTTTCTTAGTGCCAAGTGTTCCTTAGTCTCTTTTTCCTTTCATCCTCTGTGACACTGACTGACTGACTGACATTCTGAGCCCTGACACAGGTCAGTATTCCACTCTATCCAGATAATTTTTTTCTTCTTGGTTTTCACACTGAAGTCCTTCTGTTTTTGTTTTTTTTAATAAAAACTCTATTGTCCTTGAAAACTTCTAATGCAGAGAAGCATTCCTCAGCATTTCCTTACAACTTCTCCTGTACAAGGAATAAATGTTTTCATATGGCAATTTATATCTTGTAATCCTTTCTTTTCCCTTTTTCTTCTATTAGGGACACCACACCTTGATCTCCATACTTACTGGTAGTGAAACCTTCAATCTTCATTTTTCTTTTTGGTAACCCCCTGTAGAACTACCAGCTTTTGAATCAAATGCAAACTCCCCAGGTTGGCATTCAAAATTTTCCACCCTTTCTTTCCAGATTAATCACATACTTCTTTCTTCCACATACTCTGTGTTCCAGCAAAGCTATATGACTGGTCATCCTTTTGACAAGTCCGGCAGTTTCCCACCTTCATTCTTTATTCAGAAAATGTCTTTACCTACTCCATTCTTGTTTGCTGGAGCTCTCTTAATCCTTTAAGACTCTACTCAAATGCCACCTATTCCATGAAACCTTCTCTGATCTCACTCAATCACAAATGTTCTTTCTCTCCTTGGTATTTGCACAACAATTTGTTATATACTTATCAGGACATATTATGGTTATTTGTACTTATCCTGTATCCATTTACTTGACTGTAAACTCGATGAGATAAGAGACCATTCAAAAAAATTTTCCTTAAATCATTCTTAAATCTTCCATGTACACTAATTACACTGCTCTGCACACAGCAGGCACTTAATATATGCTAAATGAACTAAACTGCTTTAAATTTTCAGACCTACCAAATTTGATGTCAGGGTCCCTAATTAAAAGGAAAGAAAACCTGACAAATTTTAAAATATCAATAATAATTCACTTCATTTACATGGCTTATGTCTCAAATCATTTACTTAAAATGTCCTTTGGGTATTTTGTGAGAATGGGTGTTTCAGTTTAAAATCAAGGTAATAAGTCAATAAATATAGTAATTCATGGTTAAACTTACTTAGTTCTAAGATTGGGGTCAAATGAACAAGAGGTAGAGATGCATGCCAATTAGAAATCAAAAGGATTACTGTAAGAGTTGAAAAGGGCTGAGATAATACCAAGAAAACCAGAGCAGGCCCCTAGGGAACTAAAGACATCGTATATGTCTACAAACATGCACAATTTTTTTAATGGGGATTCTGAATCAGAAAAGGCTGGGGCTGAATCTCCAGGGTCACATCACACTAAGAAAAGACCCTTCACAGATATCCCCACAGTAATCATTGGAGGTTTATTGAACCAGATAGCAGAAAACTTTTTGGCAAGCTGCAACATGAACTTCTTTGAACTTATCCACCCAATACTTTATGGCTGATTTGACAAAGGTATCATTTGGCTTAAATCTAAGTAAGTCCAAAGACATCTGGAAAGTATTAACACCACTTGAATCATAAATAAAGATATTTTTAAAAAAACAGAAAAACAGAGACTTTAGCATTTTCTTTCTCATGATTTCTAGCACAAGTTTTGGTCTTTTAAAAGGTACTTTCAAATTAGAGACATGAAAATGTTTAGTAAAAAGGTCAGGAAATAAACGGAGAGGGAATTTCCATTTCCAGTCTATCTTTATATTGTAAATTCAGTAATGTTAAACAACTTTGGGAAATAAAGTTACAAGGACATGAAAAGCAATTTCTATTAAGAGGTGCAAATTACAAGACGTTTTGTTATCTTACCTATTCTATTCCTTATGTTCCCCTAGTGACGTGAGCATTTATTACCTGCCTTTTATCCTTCCATTTTTTTTCTATCTCTTCACCTTCTTTGTAGCCTCCCCTATTCCATTTCTTAATGCCAGGATATTTATATTTTTAATGGGTATTTACATGACTAATTGAATTATTACTTCCAAGAAAGAAGACTGTGACCTGGAGATACAGAAATACTAGGGCAAAATGAGTTAGGTAAAAATCATAGTATCGCAAAATTACAAAGTTGGAAGAAACTTTGAGCTTATCTAATCTAGTCACTTTCCAAATCTTTCAATTTAATGAAAACTTTAGCACCTACCACTTGCAGGGTATTGTGCTTTGCACTAGGGATACAAAGCCAAAAGCTGAGAAAAGCTTTTCCAATAAAAGACTTTACATTCTATTGGCGAATATAACTTGTAAAAAAATACAAATATGATACAACTTGAAGTGGGAGAGAACACAAATTAGGAGGATCAGGACAGACTTTCAGTATGGACTGGCACCTGAGCTAAGTGTTAAAGGATTCAAAAGACTTGGGGTATTGAAGACAAGGTATTGTATCACAAGCATGAGAGATAGCATGTGCAAATGCACATAGAAAGAGATGGAAGAGGAGGTTCAGGGAACAAGTAGTAAGCTAGTTTGAATGGACCATAAAGGATATGAAGGCACATATGAAATAAGACTGAAAATGTAGGCTGGTATCAGACTGCTACTGCTTTAAAATGCTAAATAGAGAAAGCCAACTAAGAGTTTATTGAAGTAGTCCGAGAAAGAAGTTATAAGGTCCTGAACGAAGGGGGTAGCTATGGACTTCGATTCTATAATCCAAGGCAGCTGTTCCCATTCCCATTTTACCCTAATCTACAGATTGAAGACATCATCTATATCTTTATGCCAACTGTTGATTAACAAGGCCAAAGGAGAAATCCCTAGACACAGTTTGCAAAGATTTGCCTAAATTTGTCCATAATATCGATGTCATTGGATCAGTTATGTATTTCAAAGTAAATTGTCAAAAGGGATATGATATCCTTCCATCAACATCCTTTATATCTACTCACTCAACTATTTCAAACCCAATTAACTACATTATCACCTAGTCCACGTTTCTCCATCTTAAAATGTCATCTTTAAAATCTTTAAAAAGGAATGTATTTTGAGAAATTTAATCTGACACTTTTAAAAAATCTAGATACACCATGTCCACAGCATTCCCTGACTTACTAGATTAGTAGGAAGAAATCTCTGAATCAATGCAACTTTATGTTGTTTGGAGACAATTTCGTCTCTCATGATGTGAAGACGATGTTGTATAGGAAGAGTACATTGGGCTACAAGTTAGGAGCCTGAAACTCTACGAGGTTCTACTGTTGCCTAGTGAAATTACCTTGGAAAAGTTGCTTTCCTCCTTTCTTTATTCACTTCTCAATTTCTTCATCTGTAAAACGATGAGATTTGACTAGAAGATCTCTCAGGTCACTTAAAGCATTAATATTCTATGAGTACTCTGCTATAATTTTCTTGTATATAATTAGGACAATATAATATGTATAACTAATGTTTTATAATAAAAATAAAGTTTTGCCCTCTGGTGGATTTAAATGTCATTGCATCATATTACTTGCTTTCACATTACATTTTCATGTTCCTTTCTTCATACATGTTTTTATATTTCAGACTGGCCTTAGGAGGAAAAAAGGGTGACCAGTGGCAAACAACTAGCAAATCACTGCCGATATTCTGAAATTGAAGGCTGTCTGGTTTATAAGTACAACATACAGATTTGGGATTTAGTATTAAAGAGCTATCATAAAATCTCTCTCTACTACATCTTTATTCAAGGTAACAATTTAGGATGAAATATATTTTAAATAAAAATTCACTGAACTTGTAAACATATCTTGACTGGGAGAACTCTAGTGTTCAAAGCACAGGATTTTGTTTCCGGGGGAAAGCATGGGGTCACTGAACATATTACATAATTTAACATCTCAATGACCCAGGCTACACTCTAAGATGATAAATTTGAGAAGAGTTGCTGATTTCTATTGGCATTTTCTCACTAGGATTTTCTTACACTAAGGAAATTATGGGCACACAGACACAGATTAAATCAGTAATAATCTCTCCCACAGAACTGCTCAGAGGGTATGTTGTGAGGATAAAATGAGATAGTGTAAATAAAGTGTTTTGTAAACCTTAGAAATCCTGAAGCACTATGTAATTGTCAGCAATTATTATTAAGGCTTATTAGTACAGTATGGATAGGAAAACCCTCTCTCTTCCCACCCTGTAGGATTTATGCCCTTTATCCTGCCTCATAACACTCCTTCCCAACCATTTTTATAGCAGAGATGAGGGTAAAAGAAACACCCAACACTATTCCAAAAGGAGAAATGAAGTGCAAAATGTCAACATCCAGCTTCAGGGATGTCTGTAAAAGAGGAGGGCAGTCTCATTGCGGGTTTTAAAATGATAAAGGAGATTAGCACTTGGAGCCTGACTGTATATGAACAAGTCTATATAACTAGCTGGTAGAGCCACCACCTTCTCCCCTATAGGTTATCTTTCTATGTCACTGCATGAGCTCACCCTCCTCAAAGACAGGGTTCAGGGTTTGCCCTCTGGAATGCTGTGCCCTCAAATCACTTACTCTTATCTCTACTGAGAATCAACTGTCTGAGAAGGAAGCTTGGTCTGAACACAAAGGGCTTTTAAAATGCATTCTGGAGGGCTGCCTACGACCATGAAAATTAGGTAATTCAGAGCATATACACAAGTTGTATTTCATCTAGGCCTAGTGCTTGGTCAGCTTCTCTTTGTTCTAATTTCCTGAGTACTCTGTTCTGGCATGATCTACAGCCTTTCTGACATTTCACCTTCTTCTACTGAAAAATTTATCCTAGTCCTAATGTGTGATGCTCTTTTACAAATACCAAGGCAAGAGACTGATTCAGGCTGCTGGTAATATGATCTGCCACTCCTTCCTCCTTTCACTAAATGCAAGCAAAGCGATTAGCTACTTATGTCTTGATAGAATTTTTTTTAATTTTAAAATATTTTTATTGACCTTTTGCCAGGGATCTTATGACAGGGATTGTAAGACCCTCAGAACTTTTCCTGAATTTTTAACAGAATATTTGGAGAAAGGCTTGTATCTTGTTTTTATCCTATCACTAACCTTTTTTCTTTCTTTAAAAGGACATTTTTGCAGAGTTTTATGCCTGTGAATTCAGTCCTACAAAGTGACACTGAATCACAATGACACAAACAAGCAAAGCAGAATAGAGTAGGAACTAGGCAATCTTATTGTGACAGATTGCAATAGTACCTCAATCCAGAGCCTAGTCTTCCTCCACACCTCTACTACCTCCCGCCTATCATTTTCCTGATGGGTCACTCTATAAAATAATTCCAGTTTGACTCAGTTTAAGGGAATTAGCCTTCAAATAGGAAAAAAAGGCATGAAATGATGAAAAGGGGTTCAAAATTTTGTATGGGACTTAATCAGGAGGAACCAAACTTGCTAATGAATAGAACAAGGTCTATAAAGCCACCTATCAAAAATTTTTCTGCATGGAATATAACATTGAGGGCAAAAAATCCTTTGGAAACCAAATCTTATTAACTACTTCCTATCTCCATGAAAGCAGAGCAAGCTAAAGGCCACCTTTCCATATCTCTTGGAAAAGTAGCCTTGGTGCACTGGGGGAAGGTGGAGGGCAAAGACAGAAATCAAACCACCAAATCATAGATAAACACAGTAAACAACACATACGTATTTGAGAAAGGAATTTGGCACAGCGTTTTACAGTCTTACTGGAAAAATTAAATTTAAATTGAGTTTTGTCTGAGTACTCCCATCTGAATTAAAAACTGGAGAAAGGACCATAAACAAAGAACGATGATAAACGGCAGCATATTAAGTTGTGGGGAGGTGTCCAGTGAAGTGCTCCAGGGATCTAGTCTTACTTAACGCCTTCATTAGTGATCTGGAAGGAGCAGTAAACAGCACATTAATTAAATTTCCAGATGACACTAAACTTGGAGGTTCTGCAAAAAGTCATAGAGGACAGATAATGATATAGAAATGAAGTCTAAATTAGTTAAGAATGTGGAAAATAAAACTAAATTTAACCTTGAAAAATATAAACTTGCTCTAATTTTAATGATTATTTTGAATGACTTTCTAACTTCTATGACGATCAGGCAAAGTAAAATGATGGCTTTGATTCCATTTGTGATTTGCATGAACCATTTTGCAAAAATGTGCTAGTTCTGATGCAAAACTGGCTCACTAGCCTTCCTCAGAACTATCTTTGTCAGGAAAAACCCAACCGAAATATTGTTACATTAATAATAATGATGATACAGAATACAGAGTATTAAGAAGTTATCTCTAATTTTTGCACTACTTATAAGTGCAGAGAAGCAGCTTACTATGAAAAGGAAGGTCTGTCATGAGGTCTGAATTCTACTTCTGGCTCTGTCATTAACTTATCTGTGCAATTCTGGCAAGTTATTTAACTATGACTCAGTTTCTCTGTCAAGTAGAATTGATCTTCCTTACTTCATTGAAAGGACATACTTTCATAAAAGTGAAAGTATTTTGAGGTCTTTGGAAAAACAATATTCTGTAGTCTTCATATTTTATTATAATTACAAATACTTGTGAATAATGGGAAGCAGCAGGGTGCAGTAAAAAGAATTCTAGATGTAAAATGAGGAGACAAGGATCTGAATCCTCACTCTGCCATTTGTTATGTGAACAGCACAGTTTAAGTCATTTCCTATCTATCCATGGTTTTTAGTTTCCTCATCTATAAAATGAAAGGACTGAAGTCACTGACCTTCAAGTTCCCTAATACGTCTAAATCTATGGTCTTTTTTTGTTATACCCTTCAGAGGGGAAAATCACTTGATAAGGTCACAGAAGAGCCAGCCAGAAGAAAATTTGGAAATTGTCTAATCTTTCCCTCCCTCCAATTTTACAATAAAAGAAACTGAGATTAAGTAACTTATTCTTGGGCAAATGGGTAGTAATTAACAGACCCAGGATTTAAATCCACATCCCTTCCTGGCAAATGGGATGCTTTTTAGATCACACTACACAAACACATTGTTTCACCCAATCCTATTTCTCTCTTCACTTTCCTGACAGTTTCCTTTCTCTCCATCCCCTTCCTTCCAGACAACACTTTTGACTTCTCTGCCTTTTGGCATATCAACCCACATCTATAGTACTTTTGAGTCAATTCATCAAATATATGTTAAGTGCCTACTATGTGCAAATTATTGTGCTTGGTACTGGTTTACAAATACAAAAGCATAACATTCCTGGCCATTTCCCCAAGGGACTTAAAGTCTACATCATGCTTTCTGAGGGGAAAAAGTCCTTTTGATTCCACTTCAGGAAATAGGATAATTAGATAACCATTTGTACATGAGGTAATTGTTTTATTTCTTTTATGTTTTATTTTTACTACTAAAAAATTACTGAGAAGTTAAACTGCTTAATCTAAAAAAGGGATAGAGGCAATCACAAAAGATGAGATAGATAATTCTGATTACATTAAATTGAAAAGCCTTATACAAATAAAATCAATGCAAGTAGGCAAAGGGGGTGAGGAATCTAGAAGGGTTAGATATTCAAGATATGTAAGTAACTAATATAAATATATATAAGATCAAGAACCATTCCCCAGTGGAAAGGTGGTCAAAGGATTTTAATCAGCAAGACTTTATCTGAGAGCCTCCTGCCACTTTGCATAGAATTCAGAACATAAAGACAAAGACTGAAACAGGCTGCTTTCAAGGAGATTATATTCTATTGGACAAGACATATACATATATGACTACATACAGAAAAATGCAAAATATATGACAAGGAGTTAGTAAGGGAGGCCATTAGCAATGAGAGATTAGTAAAGGCTTCATGTAGAAGCTGGTGCTTGAGCTAAGCTTTGAACAAAATGAGAGATTCTGAGAAGGAATGTTTTCTAGGCATGTAAGATAGGAACAAAAACAATAGTTGGAGTACAATGTGTAAAGAATGGAGATAAAATCAGTTTGGCTGAATCACAGTGTAAGAAATGGGCAGTAATGTATAATAAGGTTACTAAAATTATTGAGTAGGGGAGTGACATAGTGAGACCTTGCATTAAAGAAAATCATCTTGGCACCTGCATGGAAGATAGACTGGACTGGGGAGGACAATTTGGAGATCACTGAAATGTTCCAGGCAAGAAGTGATAAGAGGATGGATGTGAATGAGACAGATTATGTAGGCAGAAACAACAGCGCTTGGCAGAGGCTGGATGTGTAGAGAGAGGAAAAGTGAGGAGATGAGAATAACATTAAGGTTGACCAGCAACTTTGTACCTTTCATGTCCTTCGCAGCAGAGCAACACCTGAGGAAAGACAATGAAAGACCTGATGAGGCACCTTCCATCTGTCTCAATAGACTTCCTCCTGCAGTGGAGTCTACCAGTTCCTGCTGCAGCCTTATCACCAACCTCCTCAGGTGAGAAAAGGAGCCAAATGTTCCTGTGTCTGAGAAAAGGAGCCAAATGCTCCTGTGTCTATATGACTTGCCTTACATCTCCTGTTGGATGCAATGTGTCCCCTGAGCAAAGGTAGCAAGGGACCAGGCCAGGTGTCTTTCATCTGTCACAAAGCAACAACTTCCATCTGTGCCAGCATAAAGCAACTTCTACCTCCTGCTGCCAGCTTGATCTATTAACTGGGATGTCCCTAGCCCCTTTATCATTTCACCAACTGCTCCCTGTCAAGCCTCAGCCTTGGATTGCTCTCACCATTCATAATCTTTGCTTCTACACAAGTGCTACTGAACAAAGAGAAAATCAAGCAACTATTCCAACTGGGTCAATTACAAATTCTTATTACACAACATCAACTGGGCACTCAATGCTGCTAGGCAATCTTACTAAACCTGCCTTATTAATTCATTATCCTACTCTGTATAGCAGCTCTTCCAAACCTTTACATCCATCCTCAAGCCTCTCATGTCTCCTCCTTCCTCACTCTCCCAGATGAAAACCTTACTTCATATTTTACAAAAAAATATTGAGGCCATTTTCCATGAGCTCTCTCTTCCGCAGGATAACATGCTTTCCTGGTTTTCATTCTACCTATCTGAAGCTCCTCTTCAGTCTCCTTTGCTGGATCCCCCTTGAGATTAAGCCCTCTAACTATAGGTGGCCCTCAGAGTTGTCTTGGGCTCTCTTCTCTTCTCACTCTATATTACTTCAGTTGGTAATCTCATCAGTTCCCAGATACTTAATTACCATCTCTATACTGATAGATCTCAAACCCACCTATCCTGTCCCAACTCTCTTCTGACCTCCAAAATCACTTCTCCAACTGTTTTTCAGTCATCTCAAACCAGATACCTAATAGACATCTTAAACTAAACATGTCCAAAACAGAACTCATCATCTTTCCCCAAAATCTTCAGGCACTCTCAATTTCCCTATTACTGTATAAGGCAACACCCCCCTCCCAGTCCTTCAGGGCTTACAACCTAGGTGTCATCTTCAATTCCCCATGACCTCTCACCCCTCCTCTCCATATCCAATCTGTTGCCAAGGCCTGTTGATTTCACCTTTGCAAAATCTCTCAAATATGTCCCCTTCTTTCCTTTGAATCTGCCACCACTATGGTTCAGGTTCTTATCACCTAATACCTGGACTACTGTAATAGCCTACTGCAGGATCTGCTTGCCTCAAGTCTCTCCCCACTCCAATCCATTCTCCATTAAGCTACCAAACTAATTTTCCTAAAGCACAAGTCCAACCAACTCACCCCCTACTCAATAAGCTCCAGTCACTTTCTATTGCCTCCAAGATCAAATACAAAATGCTCTGCTTGGGGGGCGGAGCCAAGATGGCAGCTGGTAAGCAGGGACTAGTGTGAGCTCCCTACCGAGTCCCTCCAAAAACCTATAAAAAATGGCTCTGAACCAATTCTAGAACGGTATAACCCACAGAACAGCAGAGGGAAGCAGGGCTCCAGCCCAGGACAGCCTGGATGGTCTCTGGGTGAGGTCTATCCCACACGGAGCTGGGAGCTGAGAACGGAGTGGAGCAGAGCCCAGCCTGAGCAGCGTGGATCAACCAGACCAGGAGCCGGGCGGAGCGGGCCCTGGTGCCCTGTGTCGGTGAGCTGCGGCAGTTGCCGGTCTTCTCAACCCACAAACACCAAAGACTGCGGAGAAGGTTAGTGGGAAAAGCTGCGGGAGTAGAAGGAGTTCGCGGTTCGGCTTCCAGGCCCGGGGGCAGCGGAGGTGGGGCAGCTACAGTTGCTACTGCTTCTGGCCCCAGGTCCACCTGGTGGGAGGAATTAAGTGGCAGATCAGAGCAGGAGTGCACGGCCTGCTGAAGATCTAAGCCCTGCCCGGGCTGGGGGTTCTTGGGGAAGGAGTAGTCCTGGTGTGACAGAGCTGGCACCTCCCCTCCAAACGTGGAACATAGAACTCGTTAGTCTACAAGCAGTCATACCCCACTGAAAAACTCAAGGGTCAAGTTAGTTGGTTGGGAATATGGCCAGGCAGCGAAAACGCACCCAGATTCAGTCTCAGACTTTGCATTCTTTCTTTGGTGACAAAGAAGACCAAAACATACAGCCTAAAGAAGACAACAAAGTCATAGAGCCTACAACAAAAGCCTCTAAGAAAAACATAAACTGGTCCCAGGCCATGGAAGAGCTCAAAAAGGATTTGGAAAAGCAAGTTAGAGAAGTAGAGGAAAAATTGGGAAGAGAAATGAGAAGGATGCGAGAAAACCATGAAAAACAAGTCAATGACTTGCTAAAGGAGACCCAAAAAAATACTGAAAAATACACTGAAAAAAACAACACCTTAAAAAATAGATTAACTCAAATGGCAAAAGAGCTCCAAAAAGCCAATGAGGAGAAGAATGCCCTGAAAGGCAAAATTAGCCAAATGGAAAAGGAGGTCCAAAAGACCACTGAAGAAAATACTACTTTAAAAATTAGACTGGAGCAAGTGGAAGCTAGTGACTTTATGAGAAATCAGGATATTATAAAACAGAACCAAAGGAATGAAAAAATGGAAGACAATGTCAAATATCTCATTGGAAAAACCACTGACCTGGAAAATAGATCCAGGAGAGATAATTTAAAAATTATTGGACTACCTGAAAGCCATGATCAAAAAAAGAGCCTAGATATCATCTTTCAAGAAATTATCAAGGAGAACTGCCCTGATATTCTAGAGCCACGGGGCAAAATAGAAATTGAAAGAATCCATCGATCACCTCCTCAAATAGATCCAAAAAAGAAATCTCCCAGGAATATTGTCGCCAAATGCCAGAGCTCCCAGATCAAGGAGAAAATACTGCAAGCAGCCAGAAAGAAACAATTTGAGTATTGTGGAAACACAATCAGAATAACCCCAGATCTGGCAGCTTCTACATTAAGAGATCGAAGGGCTTGGAATGCGATATTCCGGAGGTCAATAGAGCTAGGATTAAAACCTAGAATCACCTACCCAGCAAAACTGAGTATCATGCTCCAAGGCAAAATATGGATTTTCAATAAAATAGAGGACTTTCAAGCTTTCTCAGTGAAAAGACCAGAACTGAATAGAAAATTTGACTTTCAAACACAAGAATCAAGAGAAGCATGAAAAGGTAATCAAGAAACAGAAACTGCAAGGGACTTACTAAAGTTGAACTGTTTTGTTTACATTCCTACATGGAAAGATGACATGTATGATTCATGAGACCTCAGTATTAGGGTAGCTGAAGGGAATATGCATATATAAAGATATATATATATGTATGTATGTTTATGTATATATATAAGTGAATATGTATGTATGTATATATCTATGTGTATATGTATGTATGTGTATGTATGTGTGTATGTATATATATGTGTGTGTGTGTGTGTGTATACATATATATATATATGTAAAAGAGAGAGAGCAGACACAGGGTGAGTTGAAGATGAAGGGAGGATATCTAAAAGAAATAAAATGAAATTAAGGGATGAGAGAGCAACATACTGAGAGAGGGAGATAGGGAGAGATAGAATGGGGTGGACTATCTCGCATAAAGGTGACAAGAGGAAGCAGTTCTGTGGGAGGAGGGGAGAGGGCAGGTGAGGGGGGAATGAGTGAACCTTGCTCTCATCAGATTTGGCCTGAGGAGGGACTACCATACATACCCAATTGGGTATCTTACCCCACAGGAAAGAAGAGGGAGGAAGATAAAAAAGGGGGGGGGGATGATGGAGGGGAGGGCAGATGGGGGTGGAGGTAATCAAAAACAAACACTTTGGAAAGGGGATAGGTTCAAGGGAGAAAATTCAATAAAGCGGGATGGGTTGGGAAGGAGCAAAATGTAGTTAGTCTTTCACAACATGAGTATTGTGGAAGGGTTATACATAATGATACACATGTGGCCTAGGTTGAATTGCTTGACTTCTTAGGGAGGGTGGGTGGGAAGGGAAGAGGGGAGAGAATTTGGAACTCAGGGTTTTAAAAACAGATGTTCAAAAACAAAAAAACAAAAAAAAAAGTTTTTGCATGCAACTAAAAAATAAGATACACAGGCAATGGGGTGTAGAAATTTATCTTGCCCTACAAGAAAGGAAGGGAAAAGGGGATGAGAGGGGAGGGGGTGATGGAGGGGAGGGCTGACTGGGGAACAGGGCAACCAGAGTATATGCCATCTTGGAGTGGGGGTGAGGGTAGAAATGGGGAGAAAATTTGTAATTCAGACTGTTGTGAAAATCAATGTTGAAAACTAAATATGTTAAATAAATAAATTTAAATTAAGAACTAAAAAAAAAATGCTCTGCTTGACATTCAAAGCCCTCCATAATCTTTCTGGTCACCTTGCAACTTCCTCAGTGACACATTTCTCCTGGCTATTCCATCAACAAGGATATTTCCATCTCCAGGCATTTTCTCTAGCTGTCCCTCATTCCTGGAATGCTCTCCCTCCTCAATTCTGCCTTCTGATGTCCCTGGTTTCCTATTAAGTTGCAACTAAAATCCCATCTTTTACAAGAAGCCCTTCCCATGGGGCAGCTAGGTGGCACAGTGAGTAGAGCACTGGCCCTAGAGTCAGGAGGACCTGAGTTCAAATCCTGCCTCAGAAACTTGTCACACTTACTAGCTGTGTGACCTTGGGCAAGTTACTTAACCCCAATTGCCCTGCCTTCCCCCCTCAAAAAAAAAAAGAAGCCTTTCCCAAACCCTCTTAATTCTAGTACCTTCCTTCTGTTAATTATTTCCTATTTATCCTATATATGGTTTGCTTTGCATATATTTGTTTGCATGCTGTCTCCATTAGATAGTGAATTCTTTGAGGGCAGTAACCGGTTTGGTTTGGTTTTTTTTTTGCCTATTTTTGTATCCCAAGCATTTATCATAGTGCCTGGCACTGCTTAATAAATATTTCTCAATTGATTGTTGTGCTAAGCACTGGAAAAAGAAAGAAAAAAGGGCTCTTGCCCTCCAGGAGCTTGCAATGTTATTACAATGTGTACATAAATTGGCATATACAAGAGGAATACATAGTCCATGGAAGGGACCCTTAAAGTAAAAAGAAAATGCTGTATTAAGTTCAAGATGGACAAAGCCCCCCCCCAAAAAAGAGCATTAGATCTGGCAAATAAGAGATCATCAGTAACACTGGAGGAGCAATTCCAGTTTACTGGTACATCGGAAGCCAGACGTCAAATGGTCGAGAAGTTTGTGAGTAGAGAAGTGGAATCAATGATTACAGACAGCTTCTTCCTAGGAGTTTGGCTGAAAAACAGAAGAAAGCTACAGGAAGACAGCTTGAAAGAGATGGTAGGGTCTGGTAAGAGTTTTTTAAGGATGAAGGAGAGTTTGAAAGCATGTTTGAAAGCAGAAGGAGAAGTACCAGTACATAGCGAGATATTTAAGATTAGAGTGAAAGGGGAAAATGATTGAGGGGGCAATCTGCCGGAGCAGACAGGAAGGATGGGATTAAGGGAACAAGCAGAAGGGCTGGACTTGGCAAGAAACAGGGTCATCTCAACATCAGAGACTGAAGGAAAGGAAGAAAGAAAAAGGGATGATGCCAAAAGGTTTTCAGATGCTCAGTGGAGAATAGGGAGCTAATGGTGAGTGGCCCCAGTTTTCTTAGTACAGTAAGAGGTGAGGTCCTCAGCAGAAAACATTGAGGGAAAGCAAGACAGAGATGGAAGTATAAGAAGTTTGAGAAGAGAAGGCTTAGAATAGTACATTGTAGAGATGTAGAGATTGGAATACAAATCAATTAAGGAGGAATCAAAGGTTAACCACTCTGTGGTGAGACCCCAGTTGAACTTAGACAATGAAAAAGATGGTAATAAAAGCTAATGTCTATCCAGAACTTTAAAGCTTACAAAGTGATCCTTACAATAACCCTATGAGGCAAGTGCTGTTATCGTCTTTGCTTTATAAATGGGGAAACCGAGGTTCAGAAATATAAAGTCTCCATGGGTACAAAGCTAGTCCAAGTCCAAGTCCAAGTCAAGATTTGAACTCAGGGATTGATGCCAGATTAGTGCAATAGAGACAACAGGAAATCAATACTGCTACAACAACCTCTAAAGGGTAAAAGTGCAGGATGATACCTGTGCCTCTGAGATACCATCTCATGCAGAAGGCCACTATCCTCATTTCCAGGGGGCAAGAACTTCCAAATGCCCACAAGGCAGCTTACTATGTGGCTGGCATCCATGGCCAGACTGAGTCTCTGCACTATCAGGAAGCTTTGAGTTAAAGCTACTATTTTTATCAAAGCCCATAGTGGGAATTCCCAGGGGTAGCATGTCAGCAACTAAGTTTGTGACACAATACTCTAATTTCTTCCCCAGTAACTATATAGGTTACCCATTTGCCCTCCACTCAGAAGAATAAAAGAGCTTCTTAGAGCTGAAAATTTTAAGGCTAACTACAATCCACCAGAGCATCCCCTCTGACTTCAGTTTGGGGACAGCCATAGCCAACATGGATCCTAACTAGTAGGAGTATTCAGCCTCAGAAAACAGGAATTTCTTTAAGGCAGAAGACACAGAAGCAGTGGATACAGTATTGATATCATTATATCCAGAATTCTTGAAATATATGCCTGGAATCTTCCAAATCCTTCCTTAGCTCATCTCTCTGATCTGTTATAGAACCTACGTGCCATGAGGCCCTCTTTCCTCCTCCATTAGCACTTTTCTGAAGTTGAATTTATGTATTCTTCCTCTGGCTGTGTCACTTCCCCCTTAATCAGACTTGGTTTTTATCATGGTTATTTGTTACCTGGTCCCCAAATCTATTTAATCCTAAATAGGTCAGTGGGGAAGGGAGGAGGGGTAGTTATGATGGTAAAAATGGAAATCACAGCGCCCCCATTTTTATATACAGTTGGATAGGGACTATAACCCAAGGGTATGTCGTTTAAAGTTGTGGAGTGAGAAGGACAGACAGGAACTATGTAAAGTGTTTCACTTACACCAGGCCCCTGTTGAAAACTGTGTTGTGTTCAATGGACTGTGATGTCCTCCTATTACCCATATTCCATATCAAGACTGACAAGTGGCCAAATTGAACTGCTGTGATACTGATACTAATTGTGTGTTTTCCACATTGATTCATTACACTGGTTTAACATTATAAACTGGTTATTTAATAAAACAATGGGCTGTAAAAATGTTTTGAAAATTGTGATTTGGCCAATCCAGAGTGGTCCCGAGTCCCTCTCTGCCCCATGACAGCTGCAGGATGGACAGGGTTCTGTCTCACTTAAAAGTATGAACAGTATCAGGCTGGTACTTTCTTCCTTTGATTCTCCAGATCCGATTATGTAACTCAGAGAACGAGAGGAAGGGCTGGTCCTCCTCTACTCTAGCATGAGGACAATGTGGCACCTAGTACAGAAGGACTCAACCAGAAGAACCTAGACCCCTAGCTGCCTTTTCCAATTTTGTTTTGTTCTTTTCTGATGTTAGCTGAATGAATATTTACCTTAAGACAGATATATGTGGACTTAGCAGGGAAGGTTACCTTGAGAATTCAAGAAAACCACAGTTCCTGGGTCCACTAAATGCGGCTAACTGACGCAATCACCAACAAGCAGAAGACTGGCCTGAGTCTGGCTGGTTTTGCCAGTAGACACGTACTTGGTTTTTGGATGGTGCAAAATAGGGGTGAAATGTAAAATGTCTAATCACCAACCCCACAAACTGCTTCATGTTTTGACAAGGTTTAAGTATCAGCCTACCAACAGATTCTGTGTTACTAAATTTTGTTTCAAATGAACATTTGTGAGTGTTCCATGTTTAGAATTCCTTTCGCACAGAGAATATCTGTCTAATATGTGATTCATATTGTAAAATGAATACTTTTAACTCTCCCTTTTGGGGAAGGCCTAGATATGAGCATAAATCTAAGCTATAAGTAAATTTATCCCCAAGGTATTAGGGTGAGGGCTTAATAAGCAATAGAATATGAAAAAAGGGAGGCGAGTCCCCTTTTCCTTGGAAGCCAGGAAATGCCTGGGTCCAGATCAGAGGGAATCCTTAGTGGAAAGAAAGTAGGTGAAGTAGCTCAGGCCCTATGGGCCCAGCAGCAGTTTATTAACGTAAGACCTATAAAGTAATCATGGTGATTTTTTCTGAGAATTTTAGTTTATAAAAACTTTTTTTGAATTATCTATATTCTCTTTCTGCATAGTTCCACAAAGCAAAATAACCAAAGAAGACTTTCCTTTACTATCAAAAATGTAATCTGCTTTTATGTGCTTTAGAGGTTCACTGGGAAAACTGTTTCATTCTGTTTTTAATTTTCAAATCATTAGTTTCAGATATAATGTCAAAGATAGAATTTCAGATATAACTTCAAAATAAAATTATTGAATTTTACATCTCAAGGGGAACTTAGAAATAATCTTTTACATACCCTTCATTTTGCCAGTGAGGAAACTGAGGTCCTGGTTGGTTAACTGACTTCGCCAGGTCACACAGTAGAAAGGCTCTAAGGCTAGAGCACCGTTCTTCAGGAACTCCTGTTCACTACTCGATTCAGTTCCATTAGGCAGTGAGGTGCTCTTTGATGAGTGAGGACATCCTCTTTTAATTGACTTCTGAGAAGTGGGAAGTCTTGATAAAGTATTACCCATGGAGTAATATTACCAGGCTCTACCTTCAAACCTCAAAGACCTTTACTTCCTTTTGAAAATTCAAGCACTGAATGCCTGAAGAAAATCCATTCACTGATACAGCACCCTGGTAAGGAAGGTAACAATTTGTATCTCCATCTTACAGGTAATAAAACAAATGCTGGAGAAGTTGAACTGCAGAAGGTCACATTTTCTTCACTCACACAGCTATCACCTTGAGTTCCAGCCCTTTTCATCACTTTTGCCTAGATTATTGCCACTGCCTCCTAATTGATTTCCATAGTCTCTCGCCACTCCAGTCCACTTTATGCCCTGCTGACAAAGTAATTTTCCTTAAGCTCAGTTTTGACCATGTTCCTCCCCTACTCAATTACTTAAGTGGACCTATAGCTTTTAGGATCAAATATAAATTCTGTTCAGCTTTGAAAGCCCTTCACAACCTGGCCCCAATCTATCTTTCAAGTCTCACTAGATAGTACTCCCTCTCCTGCCAAACTGGCATTTTCCTTGTTCTTCAGACATGCCTCTCCAACTTATATCTCTGTGCCTTTGCATTGGTCTTCCATGAAATGCACCCCCTTCCTATCTTGAACTTACAGAGTCCCTCTCTTCTTTTCTGACATAGGCTCTGGCACCATCTTCTGTATGATGTTTTTCCTGATCCTTACCCAAACTCCTAAATTTCCTTGCATTTAAGTACTTTATATTTATTCACTCAATATTTATGATGTACACACACACACACACACTTATTTATAATACCCTCTATTAGAATGTTAGCTTCTTTTGAGTAGGGATGGTTTCATTCTTTATACCTCGCACATAGAAGTAATTTAATAAATGTCTACTGATTGACTGACTAATTGATACTAAATTCACTGCAAGACATGAAACAGAGGTTGCTAGGACTCCATTTTGAACTAGTCTCACAAGACAGATTTCTTCCTCTTTGCTTTAATTAATTTGATTAATTTGTGGACCTGCACTGATTTCATTCTCTAGTTTCATCACAGGAATATCTAAGTTGCTCTTAGGTCACAAAAATTTAATGGACTTGATTTGAGATGAGAGAATTTAAGTGTAAAGGAATCTTAAAGGTAACCTTCTCCAACTCCCTCATTTTCCGAATGAGAAAACTGGGACCGAGTTAAATAACTGGCCTAACCCAAAACTAGAATCTTCATCTACTGGCCACCAATTCTATTATACAACTGTATTTACTGATATACTAAGGTTCTTTCGACCATAGATTTAGAGTTCAAAAGGTCATTAGAAGTCATCTAACTGAATTATTCATTTTACAGATGAGGAACTGAGACCCAAAGAGCAGAGCTGAGATATAAACCTCGGGCCTCTACCTTCCAGTGCAGCACACTTTTCATTGCACCATATTGGAAATGTTATTATTTAATAAAAAGTAGGTTTTAACAGCATACTGAAAGTTAGCTGCTTCACTGGGAGAATGGGAAGGGGAAATAATTAGCCCCCAACAACATGGACCCCAACAAAAACACAAAAAGAATATCAGACAAACTCATGATCAAGAAATCCAATGAGAAACTACACTAAGTACTTTCACTGATGACAGAACCACATGAAAAGTCATAAAGAAGTTCATACGCAATAGGAAAAGAAGCCCACAAGAAAAACCAGCACAGACCAACGTGACAGATGCCTAACAGGACAAGACCAAAGATAGGCTAGAGACACCTGTAGCCTTCAAGGTTCTGTATCTAGAAGCTATGGGCACCCACAATGAAGCCTGAGGGTACACAAAAACCCAAAGCATCAGCCATGTGAGTAACTAGCAGCAGTAGTAACTGGTTCAATCATGGCCAGGACACTCTAGGCTCACAGCCTCTAAGAACTGAAGCTCTCTGTCCTAAGATGCAACAGAAGGACCAGAAGGTCCAGAGCTCTGATCATCAAAGAACCAGGGATAACTAAAACATACTAGCATGTTTAGTGGAAACACATCCTGGGAAGTAAAGGTCAGCACAGGAACCCAAGTGACCCAGCTAGATCAAGCAAAACCAAGCACTCCAACCCAAAATGCAGCTAGGCTACTCTAGGTACAAATTCTCAATTTAGGAGCTAAAGCTGAAGAGTAATGAGAAGATACCAACTAGTACAAAGAATTATTAGTGATCCAGAGATTCTCTAATCCTCAATAGCTGCAAGCAAATACTCAAAGTGAAAAAATGGATTATACACTGGGATTACAAGAGTATCTGGTAGAATGAAGCAAGAGTTAAAAAATAAAATAATAAAGGCTCTTGAGGAAAGAACGGGAAAAAAAACAAAAAGATTGGAAGAGAAAGTAATAAAGCTAATCCAAAAAATGGATTCCCTGAAAATTAGAATAGACCAGAGACAAATCAATTACTCCATGAAATAGCAAGGAATATGGGGAGAGGGGCTTAAAAAAATATATCTATCATCAAAAACTATTTACCTGGAAAACAAGTGAAGGAGAGATAATTAAAGAATCGTTGGACTTGTTGAAAACCATGATAAATAAAAATTAAAATATATATGTATGTATATGTAAATATATACACATACACACATATCCATATAAACAAGAATAACTTACACACTGCAAAGCTGAGAATAATCCTATAGAGAAAACAGAATGGCTTCTTAATGGAAAAGAGAACTTTCAAGTAGTCCTGATAAAAAGACCAGAGCTGATCAGGAACTCTGAAATTCAAACATGAGAGTCAAGAGCGACCTAGAAAGAGAAATGTATTTGAGCAATTAAAAGAGTCTATATAAAATTCTAATGTTCTAATAGGAGAAAACTTTAGTACCTCAGTGTCTTTGAAGGGCATTGAAGAAGCTAAATAAGACAAAGAGAGGTCCTTAGGATGGATTGTTTCTACTCTGGGGGTTTAAGAGGGGAAAGAAAAGGAAAGGTAAAAGGAAAATACTAGTATAGAAAGTAGGAAAAATGGGATGGAACTTAATACTTTTCATAAATACGGTACATGAGAAGAGTAGAGAAACACTGAGGAAGTGAGGGGAACATTTATCAGATGAATTCCACTATTCTCTGAAATGGACAAAAGAAGGTTGAACACATACTCGCACTTTTCACAGACAAAGTTTAGTATACAAAGGCATCAAACTTAGCAGGGAAACAAGCAGAGGCACAGAAAAAGTGAGGATTAAGAGAGAGGATAATAACAGGAAGGCAGTCTAATAATTTTTAAATTATCTCTCCTGGATCTATTCTCTAGGTCAGTGGTTTTTCCAATGAAATAGTTCACATTGTCTTATATTTTTTCATTCTTTTGGTTCTGTTTTATAATTTCTTGATTTCTCATAAAGTCATTAGTTCCATTTGCTCCCTTCAAATCTTTAAGGAATTATTTTCTTCGGTGATCTTTTGGACCTCCTTTTCCATTTGGCCAATTCTGCTTTTTAAGGCATTCTTCTCCTCATTGGCTTTTTGGACCTTTTTTGCCATTTGGGTTAGCCTATTTTTTAAGGTGTTATTTTCTTCGGTATTTTCTGGGGTCTCCTTTAGCAAGCTGTTGACTCATTTTTCATGATTTTCCTACTTCACTCCCATTTCTCTTCCCAATTTTTCCTTTACTTCTCCTACTTGCTTTTCCAAATCCTTCTTGAGCTCTTCCATTGGCCTGAGACAAATTCATATTTTTCTTGGAGGCTTTTAATAGAGGATCTTTGACTTTGTTGACTTCTTCTGGCTACATGTTTTGATCTTCTCTGTCACCAAAGTAAGATTCTATACTCTGAGGTTTTTTTATGCTGCCTGCTCATTTTCCCAGCCAATTACTTGACTTTTTAGCTCTTTGCCAAGGTAGAACTCTGTTTCCAGAATGGAGACTGCTCTGTCCCAAGCTTCAGGGTTTTTGCACTGCTGTTTTCAGAGCTACTTCTAGGCATCTGTAAACTTTCAGTTCTTCTGAGGTGGTATGATCCAAAGAGAGGTGTTTAGTCCTCTCCTAGCCTGTGTTCTGGTCTGTGAGTGATCTCAAGCACTCTTCTCTGCCATATAACTACCAGAAGGAATCCCTCTCCACAGCAACCACAAGCTCTGCCACACCAGTGCTTCTCCTCACCCCAGGACCACCAATCAGGACTGTCAACCCAGATCCAAGAAGGGCAAAGCAAGAGAATCCAGTGCCAGCAAGAGGTCCCTGCACTCCTGTTCTGATCAGCCGCTTGATTCCCCTCACTGTCTGTGGGCCTGGAGCTTCAGGAAGCAGCCACTGCTGCTTCTGCTTCTGCCTCTGCTGCTGCAACCAACTCCACTGCCCTGGGGCTGGGGCCAGATTAGGCCCTTCTCTCACTCAGGTCCAACAGAGTTTTCCCACTGACCTGCTAAGTTGTCTTTGGCATTTGTGGATTGAGAAGTCTGGAAACTGCCATAGCTCAGTGATTCAGGGCCCTGAGGCCTGCTCTGCCTGGTCTGCTTTTTTTTGCAAGTTTTTGCTTGCAACTAGGAAATAAGATACACAGGCAATGGGGCGTAGAAATTTATCTTGCCCTACAAGAGAAGAAGGGAAAAGGGGATGGGAGGGGAGTGGGGTAACAGAAGGGAGGGCTGACTGGCGAACGGGGAAACCAGAATATATGCCGTCTTGGAGTGGGCAGGAGGGTAGAAATGGGGAGAAAATTTGTAATTCAAACTCTTGTGAAAATCAATGCAGAAAACTAAATATATTAAATAAATTAAATTTAAAATTTCAAAAAAAAAGAATGTAAAAAAAAAGTGACACTTGGCCACTGAGGACCATAAGTCATCCCTGGATAAAAAGATATCATAGATAATTGCAGAAAATACAGATGTACAAGTCAGAAAATCCTCAAGTCAAAAGTTTCAGTTCACGAGAAACACAACACTGAGTGAGACCAAACAGTTATCCGACAAGTATTGTCTCCTGCAATGGCACCAAGAGAAGTTTTGTGATATTCCCAACCTCAAAAGATTACAGATTAGCCCTCAATGTCATAGATCCCCTTAGTAACTCATTCCTGAACTTATATCCATGAAGTTCCCTAAATCCATCCTGAATCTATTTATATCCAACATCACTGATTGCCTATTGGACATTTCAAATTGGATGTCCCAGAGACAATCTTTCAAACTGATGATACCCCAAACTGAACTCATTATCCCTCTAAATCCTCTTCCAAACTTCTCTATTTCTGTCAAAGTTACCACCATCCTTTCGGTCTCCGAAGTTCATAAACTCAGCATTATCCTAACACTTACTCACCCCATATATCCAATCTGTTGTCAAACTGTCCTGTTTTTACCTTCACAATATCACTCACGTCTAAGCAGAACCAGAGTGACATAAGCAGAACCAAGAAAACAAGATACACAATGACTACAACTGTAAAGAACAATAAAACAAAACTGAACACTCTGAATTGTAGGAAGCAAGCTTGGCCTTGAAGAAGAGTTGAGAAAATAAACCATACTTTCTTCACTACAGAGGCAGGAAATTATAGTTATGGAAGATGGTATACACTAACAGACAATAGACAATAGTTAGTTTTGCTGAACCACTGCTTTTTCTCTCTTAAAAAAAAAAAAACTCCATTACAAGACAGAGCTTGCTAGCTAGATGTTTGGAGTAGCAATATATTCAGAAATGAATATAATAACAGAATACAAAAATATCAGTTTTTTAAAAACCTATTCTAATGAAGGTGCACTGCATGAGGGAAGGATAAACTAGAAATTAATCAGAAGTACAAACAAAAGGCATCAATTTTTAAAAATCCAATTGGAGAAAAAAAATTACTCGAAAAATTAGGAGTAGTATCAGCACCAATTCACTGTTCCAGAAGCTGGACTGCGAAGAAGCGAACATGTTAGTTTATTCATCATATTAGATGATAGGATACTTATGTGCTACTTATGTGCTATCTATGAGTGTACTTCAACAATGCTATTGAAGAGAGACTGCACCACAGTTTATAACACTTCCTATAAGGGACAGTACAGTAGAAGAGAAAAAGTAACAGACTTTAAGTTAGAAAATCTGCATGAAAGACTTCAAAGGCCTCAAAAATCTCCCTAAGCCCCAGTTACTTCATCGGTAAGCTGGAAATAGTAATATTTGCACTACTGAGTTGCCCCCTCTTTCATTCTCACACCCACCAATCTCCAATCTCTCCCTGACAAGTAGCTGTTTCCCTGCTACCTACAAACATGCCTATGTCTCCCATATTCTCAAAAAAATAAAAATCCTCACTTGACTCAGATGACCCTGCTAGCTATTTCCTATCTCTCTCTTTCCTTTCTCCTTGAGAAGGCCTTCTACAATAAGTGCCTCCATTTCCTTTCCCCTCTCCTCTGACACTCTGGAACCTGGCTTCTGATCTCATCATTCAGTAGAAACTGCTCTCTTCAATGTTACCAATGACCTCTTAATTGCCAAATCTACTGGCCTTTTGTCAGTCCTTATCTTTCTTGATTGCCCCTCAGCCTCTGACACTATCCATCAACCTCTTCCACTTGATACTTTCTCCTCTCGAGGTTTTCATGACAGTGGTTCTCCTTCAATCTGTCTGATTTCTTTTCAGTCTCCTTTGCTCGAGATTCTTTCAAGTTCATAACTGTTAGCCATAATCTCTGTCCTGTGCCCTTTCCTTTTCTGCCTCAATTCAATCTTTTCTTGGTGAACTCATCAGCTCCCATGGACTTAATTATTATCTCTATGCTGATAATTCTCACATATATTTATCTAGCACTAACCCCTCTCCTGAATTCCAAGCTCATACCTCCAACTGCCTACTGGATGTCTCTAATTTGATATCCCATTTGAAATCTTAAAATTCAACACCTATAAAACTGAACTCAGTACCTATCCCAAAAAACCTTTCCCTCTTCCTGAATTCCCTATGATTATTGAGGGCATCATAATCCTCCAAGTCACCCAGGTTCACAACCCAGGTATCATCCTCAACTCCTCACTCTCTCTCACCCCACCCTATATTTAATCTGTTGCCATGTCTTATGGATTCTACCTTCATAATATCTCCCATATATACACCCTTCTCACCACTGACATAGACACTACCCTGATGCAGGCCCTTATGACCTCATGCCTGGCAAAAGCCTACTGGTTAAAATCACTGCCTCAAGTCTCTTCCCACTCCAATCCATCTTCTACTCAGCTTTCAAACTGATCTTACTAAATCACAGGTCTGACTATGCCACCTTCCTATCTGATAAACTCTAATGGCTACTTATTACCAGAGGATCAATAAAATCCTCTATTTAACTTTTAAAGGTCTTCATAACCTGGTCCCTTCCTACCTTTCCAGTCTTCTTGCACCTTACTCTCCGCAATGTACTCTCTGATCCAGTGACACTGGCTACCTTGCTCTTCCTTACACAAGATACTCCATCTCCCAACTCCATTCTTTTTCACTGGTTGTCCGTTATGCCTGAAATGTTCTCCCAATCATCTTTGCTTCCCTGCCTTCCTTCAAGAATCCTTCCCAGCTCTACTCAATAGCAGTGCCTTCCTTCTGAGATTACCTCCAGAAAAAGAGAGAAAGAGAAGGAGAGAGGGGGAGAGAGAGAGAGGGAGAGATGGAGGGAGGGATAGAGATGGAGGGAGAGAGAGGGGGAGGGAGAAGGAGAGAGAGGGAGTGAGAGAGAAATGTATATGTATATATATGTATATACACACATATACATGTGTCTAGATAATAAATATAAATATATCTTATTTTTACATAGTTGTTTGCATGTTGTATCCCCCATTAGAGTCTGAACTCCTTGAGTATAAGGCCTATTTTTGCCTTTGATTGTATCCCTAGCACCTAGTATAGTGCCTAGCACATAGTAGGCATTTAATAAATGCTCACTGACTTAGCATTGTAGTGTAAGGAAATGCGGGGATACTTTGGATGAGATGTATGGTTTAGGTAGGAGTTGGATTAGATAACCCCTGAGGTCTTTCTGAAGACTGCAATTCCATGATTCTGCAAAACACATTTTAAATTGCATATTTATTTTAGCTATGATATCAATTATAATGGAATCGTACTACCCTACTGTCTCTTTGAAGACAGACAAATCTGATATAGTTCATCAACATTATGGCACTAATTGCTTAGAAATCTACCATATTTTAAGAAGAGTGGCCAAATAAAGCAATGTTCCACTATAGGTCTCTTCCTATAGGGCTGACGTTGTATGGTCAAAACAGAACGGAAGGCTCAAATATTCATTTACAGCTTAAGGAAAGGAAAATTTCATAATACTATACATAGTATATTAGAATATATGCCAATTGTGAGGCAGTGTGGTCTCAAAAAAAAAGGAAACCTATTTCTGACTCTGAAATAAGTACACTTAATCTTTAAAAAATTGAGGGAGAAGGAAAAGAGAAGCAAGAAGTTTAATCCCTCTACTGCCTCAATCTCCCTTCTATAATATAGAGATATTACATCTATTTTTCCACTCAAGTTAACAAAACAGATGCAAGGATGATTTGGAACAGTAAATAACAGCATTGTAAGCCTCTCAAAACAATGTAGTACACATATGAAATGACAGTACCATCTCATAACAAATATCATAAAGAAGTTTAACTCATATAAATCAATTGCCATAACAAGGAGACCTAAAGTCTAAAAACCTCCTTAGCAAATGTCTGATCTGCTTGCTAAATGAAATGCTATGGCAGCCAAGGACAGCACTGTTTTAGAATATAAACTCATTTGTAAAATCTTGGAAAGGCACTGCAGATAGAAAATGAGCAGAACCCAGAGCTGAACAGGCTGTGAGCAGAAGGGATTACCTTGGGAAATTACAAAGTTCTTTTAATGACAACAAGTTTTTCCCTGAAACAAAGGCCTACCTTCTTAACACCAATATTCTTCCAATAATGTTGTATGACTGCCAATCATAGAAAACTAGTCTCCAAAGAAGTGAAGTTAAGGTCACCTAAAATAAGATGGAAGCCTGAACGGTCTCTGGGAAGGGTCCATCACATCGTGCTGGGAGCACAGCACAGCCCAGAGTGGGCTGCGCCAGGACAGACCAGGCCGGAGCAGACCAGGCTAGAGCAGACCAGGCCAGAGCAAACCAGGCAGAGTAAGCCTCAGGGCCCTGAATCACTGAGCTGTGGAAGTTTCCAGATTTCTCAACCCACAAACGCCAAAGACAACCTAGCAGGTCAGTGGGAAAACTCTGTTGGACCCAGTGAGAGAAGGGCTTGGTCCAGCCTCAGCCCCAGGGCGGCGGAGGTATCTGTAACAGCAGCTGCAGCAGCTGCCAGGCCCAAAGATGGTGAGAGGAATCAAGCGGCTGATCAGAACAGGAGCGCAGGGACCTCTTTGCTGGCGCTGAGGCAGGATTCTCTTGCTTTGCCCTTCTTGGATCTGGGTTGACAGTCCTGATTGGTGGTCCTGGGGTGAGGAGGAGCACTGGTGTGGCAGAGCTTGTGGCCGCTGTGCAGAGGGATTCCTCCTGGTAGTTACACGGCAGAGAAGAGTGCTTGAGATCACTCACAGACCAGAACACAGGCTAGGAGAGGACTAAACACCTCTCCTTGGATCATACCACCTCAGAAGAACTGAAAGTTTACAGATGCCTAGAAGTAGCTCTGAAAACAGCAGTGCAAAAACCCTGAAGCTTGGAACAGAGCAGTCTCCATTCTGGAAACAGAGTTCTACCTTGGCAAAGAGCTAAAAAGTCAAGTAATTGGCTGGGAAAATGAGAAGACAGCGTAAAAAGCCTCAGACTATAGAATCCTACTTTGGTGACAAAGATCAAAACATACAGCCAGGGAAATGTCAACAAAGTCAAAGATCCTACATCAAAAGCCTCCAAGAAATGGTGTGAGGAGAAGTGGCATTAAGAATGTCAATGAAATGTATAAACCAGAAAGAAGGACTGGTCATGAAATGAGGACACACACACCACCCCATGCCACACTGTGTTGAACTTACAGGAGAACAAGGATATGACATGCACAGAATAACAAAGCATGAATGGGCTCTGATCAGTATCTCTGGTGGAAATACAGGTCACAGAGGCAATGGAGTACTCCAAATAGAATATCTCACTTGTATAGCTCTTTTAAATTCTTCAAAGCAATCAGTCTACTGTCTCAGAAAATCTTCACAATAAGCCTGTGAAGAGAAGAATTACTAGCAACTCTTATTTGACAGATAAGGGAACTGAGGAAGCCAAACTGCAGGTTGGCAGGAAAACCAGGACTATGATCTAAAACCTCATGAGTCTTATGCTCTTTCCTTTATAATCACACAGATTAGTAAATTGTGTTCAATAAAGAAGGTATAATACAGGTCTCCTAGTTATCTTTTCCCTGTTTCTTCTCATTTACCTCCTGTTCACCCTCCAGTCTACTTTCCTTACACACCAGCCACCTCTTACACAATCCTCCCCCAACCTTCAGCCTCCCCTTTGTGTGCTACTTTCCCCTGTTAGAATCTTGGCTGCTGTCCTTCCTGCTTGAAAAGGACCAAAATGACATCACCATGTCAGGGTTAGGGTACACGGTGTCCAACTATGGCTGATCAGACCAATATGATCTCAGAAGGCTCTACCACAGGTTGGGCACAAATAATCCATATGAATATTTGAAATGGAGATGTTTCTATATTGGGGCATCTCAAATTTCCTTTAGGCTACTAAAATTCTGCTTTGCTCATAGAGCACAGGATCTTCTTTGATGTGAGCCCACCCATGCTGGGTGGTCCTTTGCAAGTGTCCCCCACGTCTCACAACTCAATCAAATGTTCTTCAGAGAAACTGTGAGAGTGACCTTGCATTGCTTCTGACTTCTATGTGAGTGCTTGCCTTTGTGTGAGTTCTCTGTAAAATAGTCTTTTGGGCAAACTTACATTTGGCATTTGAACATGGCCACACCATCAGAGTTGCACTCTCTGCAGTAAAGTTTGAATGCTTGGCAGTTTAGCTTGAGAAGGGACCTCAGTGTCCAGTACCTTATCTTGCCAAGTGATCTTCAGAATCTTCCTAAGACAATTCAGATGGAAAGGATTCAGTTTCCTGGCATAGCACTGGTATACTGTCCAGGTTTCACAGGCATACCACAATGAGGTAAGCACAACAGCTCTGTAAACATTGAGTTTGGTAGGTAGCCCAATACTTCTCTCCCACACTTTCCTTTGGAGCCTCCCAAACACTGAGCTAGCTCTGATAATGCATGTGTGAACCTCATCATCTATGCGTACAGCCCTGGAAAGTATACTGCCAAGGTAAGTGAACCTATCTATAGTATTCAAAATTTCTCCATTTGCTATAATAATGGATAGCATGGCACTGGCTGGTAGAAAACCTCTGTTTTCTTGGTGTCATCAGGTCAAAATTAGCACAAGTGGCAAAGAATCAATCCATACTCTGTGCCATCAGGCCTCAGAGGCTGCAGTGAGTGCATAATCATCTGTGAAGAAAAAATCATGCACCAACTCTCCCTCCACTTTAGTCTTGGCTTGCAACATTTTCAAGTTAAATAATTTACTATCAGTGCAGTAGCTGACCTTGATGTGATTTCATCCTTTTAAAGGCATCCAACAACATCACTGGAAAAATCATGGTAAAAAGTATGGGAGCAAGCACACAGTCTTGCTTCACTCCACTGGTGAGTTGGAAAGTGCAAGAGCATTGTTCATCATCCAAAAGCTGTGCAAGAATGCTGTCATGAAGCTAGTGTATGATACTGCTGAACTTCTCTAGGCAACCAAATTTTGCCATCATTTTCCACAAGCCCTCACAACTGACAGTATCAAAGCCCTTAATCAGATCAATGAACATTGTGTACAGACCTCTGCTCTGCTCCTGGCATTTCTCCTGGAGTTGTCAGGCAGCAAACACCATATCAACTATTCCTCAGCCCTTTCTGAAGCCACACTGGCTCTAGGGCAGAAGACTGTCTTCCAGGCGAAGGATCACCCTGGACAATGGAGGCATCCTTGAACTCTTGGAGGATAACTTCCTCTTGCCATATAACCCAGAAGATTTCAATCAGCTTTTGTACAAGCAGTGGAGCATCTGCCTTGTAAATCTCTGCTGGAATAGCACCAGGTACTTTGCCACAAGAGAGGAGTCTAATGGCATTCAAAACCTCTTCTTCAGTTGGAAGTTCAGCTAGAAAGGGGCTGACTTCAACCTGAGGTTGCTTCAGCATTCGTTGATGATGATCTGCTGGGAAGACTATCAAAGTGTTCAGGTCATCTCTCTAGCATCATGTCCTTATCATTAACCAATGTGGCTCCACCAGAACTTCGTAGTTGAGATGTACTACAGGTCTTTGGCTCATAAATAGTCTCCTGAGCATCATAAAAGTGATGTGGATTGTTACTATCAACATAAAACTGAATTTCATCTGCCTTCTTACTGAGCCAAGATTCTTGCATCTCTCTAAGCTTTGCTTACACTTTACTTTTGATGGACTTAAATGCTACCTTCTTAGAGAAAGATGAGCTATCTTGCTGGTAAACCTGTGGAGCTCTCATTTTTCATTTAGCAGCTTCTGAATTTCCCCACCATTTCCATCAAACCAATCTTGATGTTTGCTAGTGTTCTGGCTCAGAAGAGTAAACAGGGTGTTGAGCACAAATCTCTGAAAGCTGCCAATTCCTTTTCTATTCCACTGTTGCCAATCATGTTTGGCTCAGCTTTCCCCTCAAGTTAGCACCAAACATAGAGAAGCACTCTAATCTGTGACATTAAGTCTTCTGGTTGTCATTTTGCCTTGGAGCCTCCACTTCAGTTGAATGAGAATATTTAGCTTGGAGATGATCGGTCCAGCACTCTGTGCCACACATTGCCTTTGTCACTCCCACATCCTGTCTGTCTCTTCTCCTGACAATGACATACTCTACTAAATGCCAATGTTTGTTGTGAGGGTGCATCCACGAAGTTTTATTGTATTTAGGTAAACAGAAGACAGCATTGGTGATGAGAAGATCATGAGATACTCAAGTCCTCAGTACTAAGGGACCGCTGATGTTGCTGTTTCCAACTCCATTCCTTCCAAGGACTCTCAGCCACGTCTGATAGTCTGTACCTACTCTGGCACTAAAGTCACCCAGGATTGCAAGCTTGTCCTCTTTTGGCACATTGATGATGAGGATCTCCAGGTCTTCATAAATTTTTTTCTTTAACCTCATCAGGGTTCATCATGGTGGGAGCATATGCACTGATGATGGTAGCATGGCACTTTCCTGCAATTTGCACTGTCATGAGCCTGTTGTTCACTCCTTTTGGGAGGCATACAAGCTTGTTGACCAAATTAGATTTGATTGCAGAACCTATGCCAGCTTCAGGGCACTACCTATCATTGCTGCCACTCCAGAAAAATGGGTATCCAACACTGACTTCAGTAAGCTGGCCTTCATTTGCCAGCCTTTTTTCACTCAGGGCTATTTGGATGCTTTATCTGCTGAGTTCTCTCACAACAGAGCTGTTGGTCTTTCAGGTCTATTGGATTTCTAGTTGTCCAAAGTATAAGCACATTCCACATACCAATGGTGAATGGAATCATCTTTGCAAAAGTTTTTCTACATTTTTTTGTGTTTCAACCACCGGGTAGGATCCCCACATGCCACAGTAAGCAGGGTAGGGTTAGGTTAAGTGAAGTGGACAATATTTAATGCACCTTTTCTAGCCCTTTCCTCACACCAGAAGGTGAGCAGTATAGTCCTTTAAAAAGGCTGCTGAGACACCTGAGGGCTGCTGAATCCCACTGTTAACTTCAGTCCAATGAGATGAAGCTATGACCTGAGCCACCTGTGTGCAGGATTGTGGCCACAGTTCTCAGTGTATCCGTACCAACTGGTTCATCACTTGCTTGTCACCACAGGACTTCGAGGTAGGTAAAAATGGTAAAATGGAATGGGTGATGTGTTTTGACTTGTGCATAAGTAAGATTTAAGTGAGGCAGAGTTGTGATTGTCCTCATTCTCTCTTCCAGAGTCAGAGGACTCTAGTGGCATGACAAAAGACAAGGCAACTAGTGGTGGTTCAGGATGCAGTGGACAACCTTGGCATCTCTGATGTCAAACCAAGCTCTAAGTGCTCAACAGAGCCTGCTTCCACCATCTTCCTGGCCCGCTAGAACAAATTGTCCACATTCACCTATTCCACTGGGGAAGTCTTCATGTGCTTAGAGTACACCCACCTAACCCACCAATAAGATTGAGGCCCCTCGTTACCCTCAAGTATCTTATCAAAATGTAAGCTCCTTTAGAGTAGAGGTCATCTTGTTTTCTTGTTTTGTATGCCCAGAGTTTAGCATAGTGCCTGGCACATGGTAAGTACTCAAGAAATAAATGACTCTCTCTCTCCACCTTTGTGTCTATGTATTTGTCCCTCTGTCTCTGTCTCTCTCTGTCTCTTTCTCCCCTCTTAGATTTGTACAGAGTGCACTGATAAATTCATTCTTTAGAAGCAAAATGAAGGTCTCTCCATAAGCAGCTGAACTCTTGACTTGAAGAGACTACTGTTTCTAAGTTTTTCATAAAAATCACATTATTTTACAGATACTAAGTTCTAAACTTTTTATTTCCCTATTATCTATTACAACAATCTGAACCCAATGGGCATTCAAATGTTTTGATTTCCATTCTTCCTTCTCCCATCTCCTTTTTCAACCTGAAGCAGTACTAATTAAGTCCTCATTATACATACAAGTCTTAAGTACTGTATTCTCTAATTATATTTTTAAGAAATTAGCTTAGGATGTGTACCTCGTCTACTTCTACACTTAAGATAGCTTACAAAATTAAATACAATCTCAAACCGGACAGTTAACAGGTTGTTTGTGTGTGGCTCAGTCTTATCCTCCCAACTACAAGGTCTCAAATACCAAGGAAGGGTTTTTGTTTGATGCTTCTCTTGAATCTCTCCTTGCTGCCCAACACAGTACTGGACATACAGAAGGTGAACAACTGACAGAATAATGTGTTAAACTAAATTCCCTTCACACAGAGCTAGTTTTGACAGTAACCTGATAGTAATTTTCCATTTAAAAAGAGAAATCACTATATCACAGTATAATATGCCACTATAATATGCACTAGCCTAATATTTTCCCTTAATAAATGTCATAAATGAATGTTTTCATTTTTTAATTGACAACTTATTCCAGTTCGATTCTGTAAATGTGGTTTTCAAACAAGATTTTAGTGTCTATGAAAATATTTACAAAAATCTCTGAAAAGTTGACAAAAGCATTTTAAATCTCCTTTACATAATGAATAAAGTTTTTAGCAGGGGCAACTATGATGAAGAACTGAAAATAACACAATCAAAGGAATCTCAAAAGTGACTTCCGTAATGTAGAAACAGGCTATTGGTGCCCTCTGTTGACTTTATATCATTACAATGAAATAGTATTTCAGTAAAAGGTAGTCTGGCTTATTTGGGGAAGTAATATAAGTGTGAAATGATTCACATTTCCAAAACAATAAAATACTAAAACTAAGAATATGCAGTAAAACCATAGTCATGAAATTTGTATTTAGTAAAAACATGTTAGAATTTTTTTTTAAATCTATAATTTGGGGAAATGAGCAAAAATTAAAACCATGAACTTTAAAACAAAACAGGAATTCATTTTAAAATTAAAATCTCAAGGAAAACTAGTTTAAGTATTAGATGGGTCAAAAAATTCTGTCTTTTATCCCTCTGGTATCTTAGAAAAGCATAGGAATTCTCTCATTGAGAAAATAACTTCATACCCCATCTATCTCTTATACTATCACATACTGACCCAGTTGATAACAAGTTAACATCTCTGAAACATCATTCAAAACACTCAACTGGGGGCAGCCAGGTGGCACAGTGAGTAGAGCACTGGCCCTAGAGTCAGGAGGACCTGAGTTCAAATCCTGCCTCAGAAACTTGCCACATGTACTAGCTGTGTGACCTTGGGCAAGTCACTTAACCCCAATTGCCCTGCCAAAAAAAAAAAAAGACAAAAACAAAACACTCAACTGTCTTGATGAACGATAATCACTATTTAGTTTAAACCTAATCTGCAGTGGAGCAGAAAATAAATCACAGTGCCTAATGCCTAGAATTCTAATATATACTGACAGCAGGGCTATAAGTAAGGAAAAAAGAATGAGGGCCCTTTCTCTACTTCTGTTCTGGAAGGCAGAGAAAAATCCTACATTACTTCGAATCATTCAAAAATCTGACTTTTTAGATTGAGTAAATACTGACCAGATACACAAAATGGCAGTCTATTGTGGCAAGACACATATCCTAGAACTGAGCTAAGTGAGTTTCAGAATGAACAAGCGGTAAACACTCCCAGAAAGCAGCCATATCAGGAGACCTCTGGGAAAGAATTAGCAAGCTTCTTCAATTGGACTGCCATTTTACAAGGGAAGATCTTTACCCTTCTTGTCAACTTCCTGACCATGAAACAAACAAAAACCCCTGCAGACTCAGAAAAGGCACAACAAGTTAGCAAAAAAGGTATAATACTATGAGAGTTTACTACATAACGATTCTTGGGATATGTCTCTAGGGATTGGTGCCTTAGTACCACCTACCTGTCCTATTCCATCGTTATCTACCACTCCCTCACCAGGACATAGTCTGCTAGTCTGTGGATCATGTGACATTACATGTGACACTTACATTACTTCTAATTGCCTTTAGGCAATTAGGGATCAAAGACAAGAAGTAACAATTGGGGAAGGGAAAAAAGTTAGCAGAGAATCATCAAGGCGGATGAGAAACAAGCTACTATGGTCAATGTAATAACAGCATCAATGTGTCTTTTGATTTTTGGCTCTAACTCTTTGGGCCTGTAACCTGCAAAGAATAACTTTTAGTAGTGCTTATAAACCCTGTTAAAAAAAAGTAGACCATGCAAAAGGTATGTCTTCATTCAAAAAAGCCTGCTTCTAGTCTACACATCATTAGAAAAAAAACAACCCACAAGAAATGCAAATTGACAGATGGGTAGCACATAGGACAATTCCAGTCTCTCCATATATCTTTTAATGGCATGACAAATTAACCTGAATTTTAGCCTAATTCAATGGTCTTCCATTTCCACTATAGTTGCATGCATTTTAATTCCTATTTTAATTTACTGAACTGTGAGCCTAGAAATTTATTTGAAGGATAAAGACCCAAAATGAAGTTAAATAAATGGTTCTTAAATATTGTTTTGTTTTGTTTTTATCTTTGCTTTTAAGGAGTTCTAAGTCTTTGTTAAAAATCCATCCATATTAGAAGGAACTTCTCTGTTTAATACTATGAGTAAGATAATTCCCAAGAGTTTAATGAATACAGGTCAGGAAGAGGAATAGCATGGTGTGGTGGGGAGAGTATTAGAATTAGGGCTAGGAAATATCCGGGGTCAAATTCCAGCACTGACAGTTATTAACCACATGTCCTTGGCCAAATTGCTTAACATCTCAAAGGCTGAGTTTCCTTATTTATAAAATGAGGGCAACATGGAGGAAGATCAAATGATATAATTTGTGAAAAGCACTCTCAAAACCTCTGAGTGCCATATAAATGTTCTCATAGCGACTCCGGATATTCAAAGGCCAAAGAACTAAGGGGAGGATGTAGTCAAATGCCTACAAGCACTCTTCTATTTGAAAAAGAATCAAAGGGTATCACAATCTGCCCTCCCTCCCCCCCCCCAATAAAAGGAAGTGGAGGAAATGTTAACCTGATTTCTCTTTTTGCTTCTCCCCATGACAGAATAGTATACTTTTAGAGAATAAGTCTGTCTTCCTATTCCAGAAGCTGCATATGATAGGCTTAGAAAGCTTGTTATTTCTACCCAGTGACCATGCTACAGGTAGGTCTTGGACTAATAACTTCTAAGGTCTCTTCCAAATTAGGATATTAAAAGAGAGAGGAGCCCTTAGCACCCCTGCATTCAACTGTATATTCTAGGAAAGCCATTTTCATGCTTTTTTAAAAAAGCGGTCAGATTAATCTTCCAGATAAAAGATCAAAAAACAGAAGAAAATTACTGGAAGATTAAGTAAGCTGCCGTTAAGGATTTATGGACAAAGCTTAAAGTACCAGAACCATCAATGTGTCTTGAGAAGGTTATGATTCTAAGTTAAAAAATTCAAGGTAAATTGAAGGAAAAATTCTAATTGAACTGAAGTGAATTAAATTGAAGCGATTAAAAATGAGAGACAAGCTAATAATTAGAGAAATTAAAATTAAAGCAACTTTGAGGTTTCATTTCACACCCAAAGATGTTAAAGATGACAGATGAGACAAATGACAAATATTGGAGGGGTTGAGCGAAAATAGGCACACTAGTGCACTATCTGGTAGAGCTATGAATTGGTCCAACTATTCTGAAAAGCTATTTGGAACTACACCCAAAATGTCACTAACTGTGCTTTCCCTTTAATCTAACAGGACTGCTTCTAGATACATGTTTCCAAAGGGATCAGACCTGTAGTACAAAAACATTTATAGCAGCCCTTTTTGTGGTAGCAAAGAATTGAAAACTGAGAGGATGCCCACGAACTAAAGAATAGCTAAGCAACTTATAGTACACGAAGGTGATGGAGTACTGCGAAGCTGAAAGAAATGATGAAGGTGATGTTTTCTGAAAGATTTGCAATCAGCATGAAATGATACAAAGTGAAGGGAACAAAACCAGAAGAACAATTTATACAATAACAACAATATTGTAAAGATAAATAATACTGAAATATTTAGAAACTCAGATTAACACAACAACCAACCAATTTCAGACAATTCATGATAAAACATACTATCTCCTCCAGATAAAGAGGTGAGGGACTCAAAGTGAATATGGAAGTATATTTTCTTTCTTTTCTTCTTTATTTTTTGAACATGGCTAATGCAGGAATTGTTTTGCTTGACTTTACATATTATTAGGAGTTTTCTTTTTCTTGCCTTCTCAGTTAATGAGGGAAGGGAGAAAATTTGGAACTAAAAATAAAATTGATTTGTATTTTTTTAATTTTAAAGAAAATATCATATTAGGTATTTAAATTAATACTTAGTTATTTTAATAAGATTTGTTTGAGTAAAAAAGAATATTCCTCTTTCTCTTTCTCTCAATTAATCATACCTTTGGAAAGTTTAGATGTTTTGACCACCTGATAACAACTTACCCTACCTGAAGGGAAAGATGCTTAGCAAGAAATAAATTGCCTCGTGAGCTGATTTTTTTTTTAAAAAAATAAATCCACACAAACCTAAGCCCAATAAATATCATTGAATGTCATAGTTTGTATAAGGTGTTTACAGGAAGACAGGAAGAAGAAACTTGGAGAGCCTTCATCGAGAGGATATTCTAATAGATGAGATGATCTGAATGAAATCCTGTAGTTGACAACAGTAAAAATAAATGCCAGCAAGGTTCTTTCAGAAATGAATTTTTGGTCCTGAAAAACAGGAGTGTCAAAGAAGACAAAGAAAATGCTAAGTGGAGGCAAAGTTGTGGAAGGATTTACAGAAAATAGAAAATCTAATAACAGAGAATTTAAAAATTCAAAAGCAACCAATTTAGGCAACGAGGAATAAGGGTGGCTAAATTGGCAGGAAAGGGAAGCACTCCCTATAATAACATTTTAATGGACCTAGAGAGTGTGAAAGAGAAAAAGTGACAGGATGGATAATAAACAGTACATATAAAAACCCTCTGGATGGTATGTGAAATGGAAAAAAAACATTTTTAGACCATGAATAGAAAGAAACACGAGGACTTTGTCCTGGCATAATTATAGCAGAAAATATAATTAAAGGACATTTTCTTTCCAAAGCCAAAAGCTTGATAGCTGGTATTATTGACAGTGACAGAGAAAGGAGAATTAAGGAAGAGACATGGTCAGTTTAGTCTCACAAATATTTAGTTTGACACTATTGGGAATCATCCCAGAGAAGCAAAAAATTAGACAGAGAACAATAGGCTAGAGGGAAAAGAGGTATATTTAGGGCACATTAACATAAATGTTGCATAAGTTTTTTTTAAAGAAATTACTAAATAGTATTTAAAATGGTCCTGCACTCTCGTTATCTGCTAACTGCAATATATGATACACAAACATACCTACAAAAGGAGGCAAAAGTCACTTTCTATATGTTCATAGAGAGCTTGCTAATTATGTGGGCACCAGCTTTCTTCACATTCCGACCACTAAACACCCATCACTCCTAGACCAAGAGTTCTTAATCTTTTTTCGTGTCATGGATCCTTTTGCTAAGGCATAAGGACCCCTTCTCAGAAAAATACTTTTAAGCAAATACGTAAGATTACAAATGAAACTAATTGTACAGAAATACAAGTTATCAAAATATTTTTTAAAAACAAGTTCATGGACCGCATATTAAAAATCTCTACTCTAGACTAAAGCTGTCCAAGATACTAAAAGCATCTGGAGCATCTGGGATTCAGGCTTTTCTTCTAAGCACCTCAGAAATATAGTCATTTCTGAGAACATCTGCTCATAACAATAACCTTCATGTATATATCAATCAACAAATATTTATTAAGAACCTACTGTATTCCAGAAACTGTGCTACCAGATACTGGGGATACAAAGACAATCCGTACCCCCAAGGAGTTTACAGTCTTGCTGGGGAAGATAAACGCACGCGCGCACACACACACACACACACACACACACACACGCAAACATGTATACAACAAACACATATATAAATACATATATATGTATTATATATGTACATTAGATAGTACGCATATTATGTACATAGTACACATGTATGTGTATATTTGTGTATACATATGTGTACATGTACATGTGGGTACGAAATAGTTACAAGGTGATGGGATGCTGGTGGGATCAGAAAAGGAAAATCTCCATGTAAAACGTCGTCTTAAGCCTTGAAAAAAATGAAGGATTCTAAGAACTAGAGGTGAGAGGGAATACATTCCAGGCATGGAGAACAATCAGTGCAGAGGCATAAATATGGCAACCAGAGTACCCTGCATAAGAAACAGTAACTTCATTGATTCATAAATCTTTAAAAGTTGGGTTCTTGTTTTGACCAACTTCCCACTGATTCACCTGGGAAATGACTGATGCAATAAGTAAACCACGTCTGACTCAGGATTATCTGGAATATTAGGTTCAAGGCTGGAACAAAGGGAAATGTTTGTAGAACATAGGGCAGCTAACAAAAGGAGGTTTGCTTAGCCCTAGCAGGGGAAAGACTTGGTGAGCAATGGAAGGATATTCAGTAGGTCTGCAGCAGTGATTTAGCTGGGTACAGCTTCCCTGCCTCTATGTTACCTATGATAACCTGGCAGACAAAAGTCTGAGAAAGGCACTAAATGTGTTGGCGGTTTCATACCTAGGCAGCTACCCCAACAACCCAAGCCTTTAATCCAATGAGCCAATTAAGTCTCCGGGGCAGTTTCAAGACCTTTTAAGAAAAAACTAATCTAGAGTGACATATGGGCCTTGGGGTACTGCTCTTACCACAACGGACAAACAGTTCTAAGTGTTTCTGCCTCATAGGCATAACATACATTGAAGTAAATATGAACTTACTTTGATTGTAGCAGGTTGCTAGCACACCTTTATCAGCTGGACTGGCACTAATGTGCCAAATTTCACCCACTTGATGGAGCAGAACATTTTTGTTTATAATATTATTTTCATCATCAAAATCTATGATGTGGATCTATAAATATAACAAAAAAACACATTAGGATTTCAAACATTTTCCTGTGCATCTTAATTAAATATGATTACATGTAAAAATTAAATGAAAATTTTATGACATATCTACTTTAGTTGTTACTCTTTTATAATAACACTTTTGTGATTTCTTTCACAGTGTATTCCTCTCAAAGGCAAGGTGTTGGTTCAGTTCAATTCAACAGAGACCCTTTATGTGCTAGACCCAATGCTGGGCCGTGGAGATACAAAGACAAAAAAGAGAAACAGACTTTCCTTGCCTTCAAAGTACTTATATTTTACTGGAGGGGAAAAGCATTCATATGAATAAATAAATACAAAATTTATACATAGTGATTTGGGGAGGAGTAGTAAGAACCATAGGGGAAGGGAAAAGCTCAGAAAGGTTTCCTAGAGAAGCTGGCACTTAAGCTGAGCCTTGATTACACCTGTAGATTCAAGAGGCAAAGGTGAGAAAAGCATTCTAAACATGAGCATGTGCAAAGACCTGGAGGTGGCAGATGGAACGTCAAGTATGGACAACAAAGTGCAGCTTTGTTTTGCTAGATTGAAGATTTTTATAAATAATCAAGATACTCTATATATGGCAAATAACAATCAGAGGAATGGAACTGCGAAGACACAAAGGCTCTACCATGTGGCTCTGCAACCCTGGAGATGAGGCTGTCTTTCCTACCACTGCTGCTGGTAGTGCCATTGATCAATGGCAGTAAAATTCCACTATGTCGATCAAGAAAACAGTGTAATATGGTGGAAAAGAGTACTAGATTGGGAATCAAAAGATCTCAGTTGGAATTCTTGCTCTATTTCTTACTACTCATATAACCTTGGGAAAGTCACTAAAACTTCTTTTTACATTGCAGTTTCCTCATCTGTCAATGGGAGACAGGAGGGGAGATGGATTAAATGATCAAGAAGGTTTGTTTTAACTCTAAAAATCCTGGGACCCTATACCTCTCCCTAGAATACTGGGGTGTGTAGAATGAATAACTTATTTAGGCCCATAATTGACTGTGCTCATGAACGAGGGTAAGAGTAGTTTCAATCATCCTTTATTCCACACTTGACTCACATAGACTAACATATCTGCACATTAAGTTTAGGGGAGAGGAAAATAGGCTAAATTAAGGTTTCCCTTAATAACTTTTATTTAAAAGGTGGGAAAGGAAAGAGTCTGACAGCAATCAGTGCTCATGATTAGTTAGAGACAAGTTACATTTTGCCCACTAAATGACCAGTAGGAAAATATCAGATAACTATTTCATACAACTAGTGCTAGTTAGGGCACTTTATTTTTGCTGTAACTATCCAGCTTTGTCATTTTTTGTGACCTTAGGCAAATCAGATAAGCTCTCCGAGCCTCAGTTTCCTCATCTGTAAAATGGATACAATATTACAAACAATACCTACCTCATATGGTAATCCTAAATAAAATACTCCATGTAAATTGTAACTTTAAGATGCAAATTTAAATATGAATTACTACTCACTTTAATACTTCAAGGATACAATTTCAGGAAACCCTCTTAATATCTAAATGAATTTGTATTATTGAAAAATTAATCATCACCTAGTGGCTAACCTTCTAGTTATGAGATAGATTGGACCTCTGACAACAGATGTATCCACATTATAGGTCTTTATACTTTTATTTCTATGAGAGCTTATGCCCCAATGGCCTAGCCTTTAAGACCCACTGTTACTTCCATACTTCAGTGAGCAACTGAAATCCAGTTTCAGTGGAGAGTTATTATTACAGCACAGTACTTTAGACATAGTAGGTGCTTAATAAAGCCTGTTAAATTAATTAATCTTGTTGTAAAAGAGGCACTTTATTGCCACTGTGCCGGGCTTCCCTCTGATGGTTTCTACTCCATATCTAAATGACTCATGTATTGGTTTAGTATATATGTAATTTCTAGGCATTCTGGAAAAAAGACAGATGAAAATCTTAAGTAAAGAATAGGTGATCAATAGATATTCATACAATGAATGAGGAACTAAAGTTTACTTAAAGTTTTTTTAATGATGAAAATCCCTCCACACTTTCAGAGTATAATGGCATTATCTATATGAAGGGATAGTTTTTACTAATAGACAACTTCTAAGCTGCAAAATGTATATATATATATATATAACTATGACAAACAATAATAAAGTAAACCTTTAGTGACTAGTTCATTTGAATTCATCTTAACTTTTAAAAATTAAACTAAGCCTTTTCATACTTGTACAAATCAGAAAAATCTCACCACTTTTTCTTCTTCCCAGGTTTTGTAAACTTGAGGACCCCTAGTTCATATGCTCAAATAAGAATAAACATAAATGAATCGTACACATCCTAAAGTACAAGGGCCACTGTGCTTCAGCATATAATAGTGTGTCTGGTTTCATGGCTCCTTATCTGCTGATTCCATTTGCCAACCCATCAAAGAAAGTTTCCTACATCATTTGTATGACTCTATCCATCTTCAAATCTAATTCCCAACTTCCCTCCTTACTTGAAAGCTTTCCCTATACTTATATCTTATCCTACCACAAAGATCTGAAGCCATCAAATCATCTACCCCTCCTCCTGGACATCTCACCAATTTTCCCACAGACATCTCTCTTATCTATGGAGGGGGCTTTGGCTTTCTACTCTACCATCTGGTCATAACACAGCTGTGTTTTTGCTGTTGTTCTCTAATGCTTTCTAATCATACTGTATTATTTGGCCTCAAACAGGTTTTAACACTTAGTAAGATTAAATGAATCTAGAAGCAGAACTTTAAGTACTAGGCTCTCTAGATCCTTTCCTAAATAGTAACTGTTTCTCTTTTGGGCAGGAAACTTGAGGGTCTTCCCCTCCCACCTTGATTTTTTTTTTGAGTTTTTGATTAAAGGGGCTTTTATCCCTTGATTAACTTCTCAAAGAGGCCTATTCACTGAATGGGCCTTACCTCACTCAAAGTGAGAACCAGAAAAGACCTTAGCCTGGAAGGGCCAGGGTCTCCCAACGCATCCTGGGACATCTCCAATCATCTGGTGAATATCAGGCCACTGGACCCAGATGGCTCCGGAGGAGAAAGAGGCTGGTGATCTTGCATAGCCCTCTCTCACTCAAATCAAAATCAACTGCAAGTCATGTCATCATTTCCCTGATGTCATGGTCCTCTTCAAGAATGAAGGACAAACAAAACAATACAAGATCCTTTCATACTGCTGAGCAAGAAAGAATTTCCCACACTAGGACTTCACAGAAGGTGGAAATAACTCTGCTGACCGTTAAATTTGGCTTGACCAAGGTCACCCTGAAGTAACTGTGGACTGACTTTAGGCAAGTCACATAACCGCTCTAAGTCCATTTACGCATATCCAAAATGAGTTCAATATAACAGATCTGGAGGCTCTTTTGTTATTTCATATCTTAAGTTTCCAGTAGATTTAAGTAAAATGGAGTATAACCTAACAAAATTAGGTATCTACTCTGTTCTCTTTTTTAACTTGGTGGAATGAGAACTGTACTAGGAGTTAAGATCTGAGTTCTAGTCTCAATTCTACCACTAGCTACCAATGTGACAATTTTTATGGGTTTTAGTTTACTCATCTATAAAATGTTCCCTTCCAACTCCAAGATTTTCTAAGGTCATTTAGATGATCACTTCTATGTCTATAACTATTCAATTTCACCTTTGTTATTAAGTAGCTCCATCTACATTCAATATTAGAAGGATTTGATCATTCCTTCTCCTGTCAAAGATCAAAATCTCAATGATGTCTTCAGGAGTTGCTGCAGCCAAAAATAATTTATTCTTTGGCAGTCAAATGAGACACTCTGACTTAAGTAGTCCGATCCTCAGAAAACGGATTCCTATTCACTAGGACCCTAGAAAAAGACTTTTGAGTTTGATGGGACCTATCAAAGCTTGCTTTTTGCAGGTATAATCTTCAAGAACTCAGGGTCACTTCAAAGTCATAATGAGGTATCACAGTAGGAATTCAGTGACTGATCACAGGATCAAAGACCTAGAGTCAAAGGTCATCTAATACAACCTACCCATTTTACAGAAAAAGAAACAGGTCCATTGAAGTTAAATGACTTGTCCAAGGTCACATAGATAATATAAACATCAGAGGTTAAGAAAAAACTGTAAGCCAACTTACTTGAGGTATGTTACATATATTCCAGTGTTTATTACAAAATAGGACAAACACATATCAAGCTACATATATGTTCTTCAGAAAGACAAATGAAAACTTGACATAATGTTAAACTCCTACCTGAGATAGTAGAAAGTATGAAAAATATTGTGTGTAATGGAAACATTTCTAGGGACAGTTGGCTCAAAAGAAGTCTATCTATAAAATTTGGGATTAAAAAGGTATGGCATTTTATATTTGGTTGTCAAGAGTTTCTCAATGACCAGATTGTAGGGTAAAGCCTGAATCTCAAAAAGAAAGAGAAAGGCTTTAAAGAAATAAAGTACAGCTTAAATAATGGAAGTAATATTAAATGATCACGGCTTGGCCATGCTAATATAATAAAAAATATTATACTATCAAAGTGCAATTACAGTTTCAGTGTTATACCAATCAAACTATCCTAGAGAAACTTTACAGAACTTGAAAAAATAGTAACAAAATTTGGGGTGTACTTCTGAGAAGGATGAGGGAAAGGGTAAATTAGAGAAATTCTGGTGATGGAAAAACAAAAGATATCAATAAAATGTATTTTTTAAAAAGATAAAAGCTAAAGGTGCACATAACATCAAATAACTGGCATGAATTTACACTATAGAAAGACAATAAAAAATTTACCTCTGCAAATTGTTTTCCCTAAAACACCAAGAATGAGGAGGGTATATTATTACATTATCCCCATTTTGAAGATGAAGAAATTGAGTAGTGAAGTGAGTTGCCCAGCGAGGGGTAGAAGGATTTTAAACTAGGCCTCCCTCTAAGTCCAGAACTCTTTCCATTATATCATGACCCGTCTGAACTCGAGTTTGGAGAGAAGTTATCAATCACAATACTAGGAATTAATAATAATTAAATGGATCAACCAACAAACATATATTTAGCACCTACTAGGTGCCAAGCCCTGAGCCTGATGTTGGGAATACAAATACCAAGAATGAAACAATTCCTGTTCCCAAGAAGCTTATGATTTATCCCAGAAGTGTCTGTTCACATCTGTCTACAGCAGAGGACAGATGTTTCAAGTGGAAGAGGAAGAGGTAAAAGTTAAAATCAAAGCATGGGAAGTGGATCTGTACAGTAAAAAATAAAAAAGATGACAAAAAAAAACACTCCCCTAGTGCAATAAAACTGGTGGGATTAGAATCTGCAAAGAACAAAGAAGAATACAATTTATGGAAGCAAGAAAGAAAAGAAATAAAAAATAAAAGGATAGCACTTTTTCTGCCTTTGGAGCATACACAATATTTTTTCATATCAAGGAGATAACAATGAAAAATTTTCTGAAATATAGTGATGTTTTCAATGGCAAGCCCTAAGAATTCATCAAATAATCTACTTGTGATTCAAATTTAGCTTGTATGTCACCAAAAACTTTTTGTTTGTCTTCAAACTGGACCAAAATGAAGGAAACTATACACGAGGCCACATAGTGTCTAAAAAAGGAATGCAAACACACAGAGAGACTTTAAGGTAATCACTCTTAAATTATCACTTTAATTTTTATTTTTTTATTCAATCAATCAATAAACATTTATTTAATATTTTTTTAGTTTTCAGCATTGATTTCCACAAGATTTGGAATTACAAATTTTCTCCCCATTTCTACCCTTCCCTCCACTCCAAGATGGCATATATTCCTTCTGTCACCCCACTCTGGCCCCCCATCCCTTTTCCCCTTTCCCCTTACTTTCATGTAGGGCAGGATAGACTGCTATGCCCTATTGCCTGTATATCTTATTTTCCAGTTGAATGTAAAAACAACTTTTTTTTTAAACATCTGCTTTTAAAACTTTGAGTTCCAAATTCCACCCCCTCTTCCCTCCCCACCCACCTTCCTTAAGAAGGCAAGCAATTCAACGTAAGCCACATATGTATCATTATGCAAAACCTTTCCACAATACTCATGTTGTGAAAGACTAACTATATTTTGCTTCCTCCTATTCTGTACCCCTTTATTCAATTTTCTCCATTGACCCTGTCCCTTTTTGAAAGTGTTTGCTTTTGATTACCTCCTCCCCCATCTGCCCTCCCTTCAATCATCCCCCCTTTTTTATCTTCTTCCTCCTTCTTTCCTGTGGGGTAAGATACCCAATTGAGTGTGTACATGTATTCCCTCCTCAGGTCAAATCGGATGAGAGCAAGATTCACTCTTTCTCCCTAATCTGGCCCCTCTTCCCTTCCAACAGAACTGCTTTTTCTTGCCACTTTCACGTGAGATAATTTACCCTATTCTATTCTCTCTTTCTCCCTCTCTCAATATATTCCTCTCTCATCCTCTCATCCCTTAATTTGATTTTATTTTTTTAGATATCATCCCTTCATATTCAACTCACCCTGTGCCCTCTGTCTATATATATATATGTATATATGCGTATGTATATGTGTATATATATGTGTGTGTATAAATATATATGTGTATATATATATGTATAAGTATATTCCCTTCAGCTACCCTAATACTGAGGTGTCATGAATTATACACATTATCTTTCCATGTAGGAATGTAAACAAAACAGTTCAACTTTAATTGGTCCCTTATGATTTCTCTTTCTTGTTTACCTTTTCATGCTTCTCTTGATTCTTGTGTCTGAAAGTCAAATTTCCTATTCAGCTCTGGTTTTTTCACTGAGAAAGCTTGAAAGTCCTCTATTTTGTTGAAGATCCATATTTTGTCTTGGAGCATGATACTCAGTTTTACTGGGTAGGTGATTCTTGGTTTTAATCCTAGCTCCATTGACCTCCAGAATATCATATTCCAAGCCTTTCGATCCCTTAATGTAGAAGCTATTAGATCTTGTATTATCCTGAATGTGTTTCCGCAATACTCAAATTGTTTCTTTCTGGCTGCTTGCAGTATTTTCTCCTTGACCTGAGAACTCTGGAATTTGGTGACAATATTCCTAGGAGTTTTCTTTTTGGGATCTTTACGAGGAGGCTGTGGATTTTTTCGATTTCTATTTTACCCTCTGGCTCTAGAATATCAGGGCAGTTCTCCTTGATAATTTCTTGAAAGATGATATCTAGGCTCTTTTTTTGATCATGGCTTTCAGGTAGTCCAATAATTTTTAAATTATCTCTCCTGGATCTATTTCCCAGGTCAATGGTTTTTCCAATTAGATATTTGACATTGTCTTCCATTTTTTCATTCTTTTGATTCTGTTTTATAATTTCTTGATTTCTCATAAAGTCACTAGCTTCTACTTGCTCCAATCTAATTTTTACGGTAGTATTTTCTTCAGTGGTCTTTTGGACCTCCTTTTCCATTTGGCTAATTCCACCTTTCAAGGCATTCTTCTCCTCATTGGCTTTTTGGAGCTCTTTTGCCATTTGATTTAGTCTATTTTTTAAGGTGTTATTTTCTTCAGTATTTTTTTTGGGTCTCCTTTAGCAAGTCATTGACTTGTTGTTCATGGTTTTCTCACATCGCTTTCATTTCTCTTCCCAATCTTTCCTCTACTTCTCTTACTTGCTTTTCCAAATCCTTTTTGAGCTCTTCCATGGCCTGAGACCAATTCATGCTTTTCTTGGAGGCTTTTGATGTAGGCTCTTTGACTTTGTTGACTTCTTCTGGCTGTATGTTTTGGTCTTCTTTGTCACCAAAGAAAGATTCCAAAGTCTGTGTCTGAATCTGAGACCGTTTTCGCTGCCTGTTCATGTTCCCCGCCAACTGCTTGACCCTTGAGCTTTTTGTTGGGGCATGACTGCTTGTAGAGTAAAGAGTACTTTATTCTAAGCTTGAGGGCTTGGGCTGCTGTTTTCAGAGCTATTTCTACACAGCAAGATCTGCCACTCCAGCACTCCTCCTCCCCCAAGAACCGCCAAACAGGACTTTGACTCAGATCCAAGCAGGCTCTGCACTCCAGTTCTAATCTCCCGCTTAATTCCTCCCACCAGGTGGGCCTGGGGCCAGAAGCAACTGCAGCTGTAGCTCTGGAAGCAGCCTCAGAGCTGCACCACCTCCACTGCCCTTGAGGCAGTGGCTGACCCCGAACTCCTTTCACTCTGTCCCAGTAGCTTTTCCCACTAACCTGCTCTGTTGTCTTTGGCATTTGTGGGTTAGAAGTCTGGTAACTGCCACAGCTCAATGATTCAGGGCACTAGGGCTTGTTCCACCCCGCTTCTGGTCTGGTTGGTCCGGGCGCAGCCCACATTGGGCTCTGCTCCACTCCTCTCCCAGTTCCGTGGGATAGACCTTACCCAGTGACCATCCAGGCTGTCCTGGGCTGAAGCCCTGCTTCCCTCTGCTATTTTGTGGTTTCTGCAGTTCTAGAATTTGTTCAGAGACATTTTTATAGGTGTTTGGAGGGACCTGGGGGAGAGCCTTAGGCAAGTCCCTGAATTCCAGCTGCCATCTTGGCTCTGCCCTGCCCCCAAACTGTCACTTTTAAAGACAGAAAAGTAGCTGGTATCCAGCAGGTTCAAAAATACCCAATGCCAAGCCTCAATTTCCAACTGATTCTACGATGACAAAGTAGGAATGGGATTTTATATTAAGCTTGTCTCTAGTACAATGTGCTTGTTAACATCCATATTTGCAAAAAATCCTGCTTAGGAAAGTTTAGTCACTAAGTCTTTCTGCCAACTGTTTGCATTTTCTTCAGTCTAACATCAGGGTCTGTAATGGGACACCTTGAAATAGATTTGGTCATCCCCATTTTTTCTCCCTTCTTCTCCATCTTTAGTCTCAGAGAGTAGGGGATAACATAGAAAATATTTCACCCCCAAAAAAGGAAAAATTCTATTTCTACAACTCCCTTACAAAAGTTAGGGAGGTTGTGTATCTAATAGACTACTATTTGGAATTTAAAAATCTGGGTTAAACTCTGGCTCTCTCACTTACTAACCTATGTAATATGTAAACAAATCTCTTCGTAAATCTGGGCTTCAATTTCCTCAATTATAAAAGGAGGGAACTGGATCTCTAAATTCCCTTTCAGCTATAAATACCACAATATCATGAATTTCAGTTTAGAGAGGCAAAAAACGTTAGACAAGATTAGTTATGAGTAGGTAGAGTAGGTAGTCAGCCATATAGCATAATTTTTGCAATCCAAGGAAGGTTTCCCCACCATACACACTCCAAACCTCTCTCAACGATCTCTGGGATTCATGGATGACATCCTTTTGGGCCACATCATTCTTTCCATTCTAAAAAACGAAAATGCTCCTGGTGATATAAAAGAAGAGAGAAGGGAAGGCAGAGACTAGAAGAAAGCAAAGACAACTTCAACTCATTTGAAAATTTCCCAGAACCGGCCCTGAGGACAATAATAAACAATCTTTTCCTGGCACCTCAAAGGATCAAATTACTCTTTAAATTACTCTATTCTATACAATCACCCAATTTTTGTTTCCTTAGTGGACTTTATCATTTTTCTTGATCTCAGGAAAAAGTCATCATTCTTTCTACAAGACAATGCCTCAAGCTCTTTTAGTTTCTTTTTTCCTGAAATTCATATGCCCTTCGTCTAGTCTCTTCAATAACCTCAAGCTGATCAAACTTAATTTTATTGGGACATTTGGTCATTTGAAGGACTGCAATAGTCCTTGTTTCTTAACAATTCTTCTCTAACAACAGCCTCTACACTGTCATTCCCTTTTCAGTGTCATAAGCCTTTTCACTGATCATCACCACTGGAGCAGTTAATAAGGTCAAATTCAGGGCCTTCCCCTTCCATCAAAGCTGAGCGAGTGAGGGAAGGGGGAAACCATCAAAATAATAATTTTTTATATTTGTACAGCCTTTAACAATTAACAAATTGCTTTCACATATATTCTCTCCTTGAAATACACAGTAACTCTATGAGGTATATAGGACAGATGAGGAAATTAAGGCTCAAAGAGGTTAGCCACCTGGCTTATCCCAGCTTGAACCCTAGACCTAGTCAAAAACCTCAAACTCTTATCTTCTGATTTCTGGTCCAATGCTTTTTCATCATGAGAGTTAGAGGCATAAGGGTCTTCTGAGATTATCTAATCCATCTTTTTCATTTTATAGGTAAGGAAAAAGAGGTAAAAACAGAGTAAATGACTGGACAACATTAGCTAGGTAGCAAATGGAAGGATCCAATTCTTCCAAATAAAAATTCCAAAGGATTTTCCACTGTCTTATCCTGTCTCTCAAAGACTTGATAACATGACTGTTAAGAAATCATTAAAAAATACACAAATTAATGACTTATAAACTTATAAAAATTACTAAAAAGTCTTCAATTTAAGATTCATTTCAACTATTTCCAAGTCATTTTCCCTTCTCTCTGTATATTTTTTTATTATTTTGTAACTATCAGTCTATGTATCAGTTTGTAAGAAGAAAAACAGCTCTCCCTCATGAAAGGGGAGCCCCAGACAGAAAGGAATACCAGAAATTTAGGATGCTGCTATTCCTGGTAGAAAGTTAGCTGACTGAGAGAGCCACAGGTAAAATTAAGGGCACAGAAGATAAAGCAGCTCATCTCACAAAGAAAGGTCAGGCAACTGTGACAGTTTTTGAAATTTCTAGAAGAAGGCATGGCCGAATTAAGCAGTAAGGATTCAGGTGCCAAGCATTTTCTGGGGAATTAATGACTGCCTGGGAGGAGCTGATGGCCTGAGGCAAAGCCAAGGGCCATTAACCCCAACCAGCCAGTCATTAATTCCCCAAGAAAAGCCTTGTGCCACTACTACAAACTTAAATTGTAGAGATGGAGGGGGAAGGACTAAGGAGTTTTACTAGAGGTGATGCCGTTTTGATGATTATATGTAGGCCACCTATAGTGTACCTGCACATTAACCAATGTGAATACCATTCTTGGCATCATACTGATTTGTGGTCTGCTTTGGCTGGAGAGAAAGAGCTTCAAAACTAACCCAAATACAGGAAACCAAAGTCCAGAGAGCCACACAATAAGCCCCAGATTCCATTCCATTCAATATCAATTATCACATTTTATGATTTACATAAGGTACCAATCACCAAATTAACCTATGTGAAAAATCACTACACCAGACACTGGAGATACAAAGGCAGAAGAAATGGCTTTTGACCTTAAGAAACTTACATTCCACAGCACAAATAAATAAATGCAAGATAATTTGAAGAAAACATTAATTGTAGGAAGATGAAGGAAGACTCCACTAAAAGAAATGAAATCTTTTGTAAATGTGTTCCAAGTGACATTTTAGAGCTACATCATTCTATCATACGTTGCAACACTTTCACTTTCCCAATTAAAAAAAAAAAGCTGTACAGTATATGACATGTGTACATATACACATATATATTCAGACAATAATTATTTATCAAATGAATCAGGTCAAGACACAGAAAGCAAGCATAAGAAGGTCTCTCTAAGAAGCCAAAATAGGTGTCAAAGTCCATGCGTCAAATTTTATGAACTTTCCGAAGGAAAGCCTCGAAGGCCCTTCCTCTCTATAAGCTATTTACTCATGTAATCCAAATAAGCTTGGACTTGGACGCAAAGGATACTAGCTATTACATACAAGTATACTGACAGTAGTGATAAATGACATGAGGAAGGAGAGAAAGCAAATACAATAACCCAGTCTGAATCCTGACTTTGCCACTTATACTATTTGGGCCTCAGTTCCCCTTTCTGTAAAATGAAAGGATTGGTCTCCAAAACATCTATGATCTCTTCCAGTTTGAAAATAATTATCCGGGGGCGGACCCAAGATGGCGGCTGGAAAGCAGGGACCAGCGTGAGCTCCCGGCCGAGTCCCTCCAAAAACCTATAAAAAATGGCTCTGAACAAATTCTAGAACTGCAGAACCCACAAAACAGCAGAGGGAAGCAGGGCTCCAGCCCAGGACAGCCTGGATGGTCTCTGGGTGAGGTCTATCCCACACGGAGCTGGGAGCTGGGAGCTGAGCAGAGCCCAGTGAGCGGCGCGGACCAACCAGACCAGGAGCCAGGTGGAGCGAGCCCTACCACCCTGAATCAGTGAGCTGCAACAGTCACCAGACTTCTCAACCCACAAACACCAAAGACAGCAGAGAAGGTTAGTGGGAAAAGCTGCGGGAGTGGAAGGAGTTCGGGGTTCGGCTTCCAGCCCCGGGGGGGGCAGCAGAGGTGGGGCAGCTACAGCTGCTGTTGCTTCTGGCCCCAGGCTCACCAGGTGGGAGGAATTAAGTGGCAGATCAGAGCAGGAGTGCACAGCCTGCTGAAGATCTAAGCCCAGTCCAGGTTGGGGGTTCTTGGGGAAGGAGTATTGCTGGTGTGACAGAGCTGGCACCTCCCCCCCAAACATGGAACACAGAACTCTTTAGTCTACAAGCAGTCATACCCTACTGAAAAACTCAAGGGTCAAGTTAGTTGGTTGGGAATATGGCCAGGCAGCGAAAACGCACCCAGATTCAGTCTCAGACTTTGCATTCTTTCTTTGGTGACAAAGAAGACCAAAACATACAGCCTAAAGAAGACAACAAAGTCATAGAGCCTACAACAGAAACCTCCAAGAAAAACATGAACTGGTCCCAGGCCATGGAAGAGCTCAAAAAGGATTTGGAAAAGCAAGTTAGAGAAGTAGAAGAAAAATGGGGAAGAGAAATGAGAAGGATGCGAGAAAACCATGAAAAACAAGTCAATGACTTGCTAAAGGAGACCCAAAAAAATACTGAAAAATACACTGAAGAAAACAACACCTTAAAAAATAGACTAACTCAAATGGCAAAAGAGCTCCAAAAAGCCAATGAGGAGAAGAATGCCTTGAAAGGCAGAATTAGCCAAATGGAAAAGGAGGTCCAAAAGACCACTGAAGAAAATACTACTTTAAAAATTAGATTGGAGCAAGTGGAAGCTAGTGGCTTGATGAGAAATCAGGATATTATAAAACAGAACCAAAGGAATGAAAAAATGGAAGACAATGTCAAATATCTCCTTGGAAAAACCACTGACCTGGAAAATAGATCCAGGAGAGATAATTTAAAAATTATTGGACTACCTGAAAGCCATGATCAAAAAAAGAGCCTAGATACCATCTTTCAAGAAATTATCAAGAAGAACTGCCCTGATATTCTAGAGCCACAGGGAAAAATAGAAATTGAAAGAATCCATCGATCGCCTCCTCAAATAGATCCCAAAAAGAAATCTTCTAGGAATATTGTCACCAAATGCCAGAGCTCCCAGATCAAGGAGAAAATACTGCAAGCAGCCAGAAAGAAACAATTTGAGTATTGTGGAAACCCAATCAGAATAACCCAAGATCTGGCAGCTTCTACATTAAGAGATCGAAGGGCTTGGATTGCGATATTCCGAAGGTCAATGGAGCTAGGATTAAAACCTAGAATCACCTACCCAGCAAAACTGAGTATCATGTTCCAAGGCAAAATATGGATTTTCAATAAAATAGAGGACTTTCAAGCTTTCTCAGTGAAAAGACCAGAACTGAATAGAAAATTTGACTTTCAAACACAAGAATCAAGAGAAGCATGAAAAGGTAATCAAGAAACGGAAATTGCAAGGGACTTACTAAAGTTGAACTGTTGTGTTTACATTCCTACATGGAAAGATGATGTGTATGATTCATGAGACCTCAGTATTAGGGTAGTTGAAGGGAATATGCATATATATATACACATATATATGTATATGTTTATGTATATATATAAGTGAATGTGTATGTGTGTATATATCTATGTGTACATGTATGTATGTGTATGTATGTGTGTATATATATATGTGTGTTTTTATATATATATATATATTTATGTAAAAGAGAGAGAGCAGACACAGGGTGAGTTGAAGATGAAGGGAAGATATCTAAAAGAAATAAAATGAAATTAAGGGATGAGAGAGCAACATACTGAGAGAGGGAGATAGGGAGAGATAGAATGGGGTGGATTATCTCGCATAAAGGTGACAAGAGGAAGCAGTTCTGTGGGAGGAGGGGAGAGGGCAGGTGAGGGGGGAATGAGTGAACCTTGCTCTCATCAGATTTGGCCTGAGGGGGAATACCATACATACTCAGTGGGGTATCTTACCCCACAGGAAAGAAGAGGGAGGAAGATAAAAAAAAAATAAAAGGGGGGGGGATGATGGAGGGGAGGGCAGATGGGGGTGGAGGTAATCAAAACAAACACTTTGGAAAGGGGACAGGGTCAAGGGAGAAAATTCAATAAAGCGGGATGGGTTGAAAAGGAGCAAAATGTAGTTAGCCTTTTACAACATGAGTATTGTGGAAGGGTTATACATAATGATACACGTGTGGCCTAGGTTGAATTGCTCGACTTCTTAGGGAGGGTGGGTGGGAAGGGAAGAGGGGAGAGAATTTGGAACTCAAAGTTTTAAAATCAGATGTTCAAAAAAAAAAAAGTTATTGCACGCAACTAAAAAAATAAGATACACAGGCAATGGGGCGTAGAAATTTATCTTGCCCAACAAGAAAGGAAGGGAAAAGTGGATGAGAGGGGAGGAGTGTGATAGAGGGGAGGGCTGACTGGGGAACAGGGCAACCAGAATATATGCCATCTTGGAGTGGGGTGGAGGGTAGAAATGGGGAGAAAATTTGTAATTCAAACTGTTGTGAAAATCAATGCTGAAAACCAAATATGTTAAATAAATAAATTTAAATTTAAAAAAAAAAAAGACCAAAAGAGCCACAATAAGTTCATAGAATTTAGAACTAGAAGGAAGCTTAGGCATTCGCTCCTAGCACAAGGCCTGTACTAGAAGGACCAGGCGCATCAACTGATGCAAAAATAATACAATTTTGCTTTGAAACATTTTAACCCTACTATCTCTATTTTCTTTGCCTAATGCATTTTTAAAAAATCACTGTCAACAGACTCAACTTGGTCCTTCAGGGTATTCTAAAGTCCAGTTCTTCTAGTGTTAATAAACATTTGCTGATTGACTAGCTGATTAATCTGGTCCAAAACCCTCATTCTGTCTGAGGAAACTGAACACCAAGCAACACCAAACTAATCTGTAGCAATTAAATGTATCAAAACTTTATTTCATTTTAAGAATTTCACAACACTTTAAGATAACTGGTAACACTGGGAATCAAGGTTGGAGATCACTCCTTTAAAGAGGAAACAGCAACTGACCTCAAGGCTGGGTTGGCAACACCAGGAACACCAGCTTTTAGGGCCCAAAAGCTCGGGGGTGAGGCAAAATAAAAGGAAAGAGCTTGGTGTATTACTTATATATTTAAATCTCCCAAGAGATAATGTCTTTGAAAGAACTTTGAGTATGAATCAATCAGTTGTAAAATGCTTTATTATCAATAAAATGCAACCGGAAAGGCCACTCAGATTTTATGTGAAAGAGACAAGAGGACCTGAAACCTAAGAACACAACCTAAAAAATCATCTTGGATAATTCAGGATTCAATTAAGCCAGTTGTTTTAAAGATAAAAGAAATAAGCCGCCTCAACAAGACAAAAATAAATCACTAACTTGCCTGCTGTATGTGGGGAGGTTAGGGAGTGAGACGTCTGGAGGACAAACTGGAAACTGCTTAGGTGCTATCTACATAAGCATAATGCACTGGGAGGCAGAGGCCCTAGGTCTATTCTCAGCTCTTCTACTTGCTACCTAAGTGATCTTGGGCAAATCATTTGACCTCTTGTTTGATAATTGAAAAAAGTAACAGAGTAAGGATTATTTCATTCTCTTTATATCTCGCATGCCCAGCACACTTGTACAAACTAAATAAGGTCATAAGATCATAGATTTAAAATCTGAAGGGATCTTAAAAGTCATTAAGTCAAATTCTTCACTTTTGAGGTGAAGACTGAGGCACAGAGAGGCCAAATGACTTTCCCATGGTCAAACAGCTAGAAAGCATCTGACATAGGATTTGAAGAAAGTTCTTCCTGACTCCAAGTCCAGTTCTCTATCCACTATGGCACCCAGCTGCCTCAACTATTTGCTGCCTGAATGATCAACTCACAACTGTCAAGTGATGGAGATACAGACATGGTTCTCATGGTGCTAGCTCTTCAGACATGCAGTCACTCTCCTGTATCTCTTAGTGGTGTTTATTCTCCAACTGCCCCAAATTGGCCATACTCTAGATTGCCCATGACCCATAAGATACATGACACAGAAGTTTAAAATGTCTTTATCTGATCTTCTTTCTTTCCATTTCTTCCTATGCCTTACTATTCCTAAACCTATTCTTCATCTTGTGGGGACTCATCCTACCCTCCTCTCTCACTCCATAACACCTTCTCATGGTCTTGCTTTTTTTCCTTCAAAATCACCACTCTCCAGTTGACCAGTTCAACTTCACACTCCACTCAAGTTTCAGATTCCTCGCTCCCTTGTCAAATCACAGTTCATACCTTGCCAAGCCCCAACTGACGCAGCCAGTGGTACAGTGGAAAGAGCACTGAGCCTACAGTCTGGAACCCGAGTTCAAGTCTGACTTCAGAAATCCAGACACTTAGCAGCTGTGGGATGCTGGATAATTCACTTAATCTGTTTACCTTAATTTCCTCAATTGTAAAAAGGTGATAATAATAATAATAATAATAGCACCTACCTCACTGGGGTGTTTTGACAATCAAATTAAATAATATGGTTTTTTTTAAAAGCACTTAGTACAGTGCCTGGTACATAGTAGGTGCTATATAAATGTTTATTCTTTCTCCCCAACCTTGGGTTATTTCTTTTATCCACCCTCTCTGCTCCTATATTTGTGCAACTGAAAGAAGTCACACAACTATGCCAGTTAGCTTGTTTCACAAAAAAATTGTGTGTTCCCTAATCTCAACTGGACTTTCACAACTGCACTACAATCTTTTATTCTTCCTTGATTGACTATCACACAGCCCATAGTGTCCAAACTTTTTCTTACCAAGACTCTTGGCTATGTACTTTAAAAGAAAATAGAGACTTATTAGCTTCCTCTCTCCCTCATCCTACCATGCAGAATCATCTCCCATTCTCTCTTCCTTCCTCTCATCTCTGACCAAGAGATGGCCCTTCTCTGTTTGTGCTCTTGATCCTACTCCCTCAGATCTCCATTGGTCATCTCCTCTTTCCTTCTCCTCCAACAGGCTCCTTCCTTCTTATCTACAGATATGCTCATCCATGAAACTTCTTCATTTGGTTCTAATCCCTTCAAGCTATCATCCTATATTCCTTTCAAAGCCAAACTCCTAGAAAAGCCCATCAATAATTGCTGCTTCTACTTTCTTCCTTAGTGCTCACTTCCTAACCCCTTAAGGTATGACTTCTAACCTCATCATTCAATCCTTCAACAATTTAATTGCTAAATCCAGTGGCCTTCTTGACCTCTCTGCAGCATTGGTACTATCAACCACCCCCTTTCCCAGACATATTCTCTACTTTGTGCTTTCAAGAAATTGACCTTTCTTGATTCTCCTATGTGTCTAAATGGCTCCTTTTCAGTCTCTTTTGCTAGACTTAAGTCCTTCTCATTGATTATGGTGTCCCCCAAGGCTCTAGTTTGGACCATCTTCTATTCTCTCCCGATATGTTCTTTCTTTTGAGGAAGATCATCTGATCCCACAAACCCAATTATCTCTATGTACCTCCCAAATCTATATATCCAATCCTACTCTCCTGAGCTCCAACTCCATACTACCAACTGTTGGGCATTTCCACCTACATACCCTACAATCATCTCAAATTTGATAAATCTCAAAGGGAACTCATCATTCCTATCTCTCCTCTAAACTTCCCTATTTTCTGTTTAAAGGCATCATCATTCCTCTAGTCACTGAAGTCTGGAAACTACAAGTCATCCTCTTCATTCTCACTCACTCCCTCATATACAATCAGTTGACAAGTCTTATTAATTCTATTTCCATAATATCTGCCCTCTTTCTCCTCATTCTGTATTACTCAAATTTAGGCCCTCATCAGCTCTAGCCTGAAGTATTATAACCTCTGAATTGGCTCTTAGCTTCTAACTGTTCCCTTCTCCAATCCATTTCTCACATTCACTGTTAAAATAATATTCCTAAAGCACAAATTTGAACATGACACTTCTCTGTTCAAGAATCTTCTAGAATAAAATAAATTCCTCAGCTTGGAATTTAAAGTTTTTCCAATATGATTAAAGTTTACTTTTCCAGACACATTACACATTACTGTGCCTCATGCATTCCACGTTACAGCCAAACTGGACTACTGAATGTTCCCTACCTCAGCATTCCATCTCTTACACTCAGGCCTTTTTACAGGTTATCCCATGCTTGGAACAACATTCCCTTCTCACCTCTGCCACTTACAATGCCTTCAATGGTTTCCTTGAAAACCCAGTTCATGTGCCACCTCTAAAGGAAGCTTTTCCTGATTCGTGTAGTTATTAGTGTTCTTTACTTCCTTAAATTATTATGTGTATACTCATGTCTTTAGTATACTGAATCAACTGTTCTTACTACACTACCTTAGTAAATGCTCTTTCCTACAAGCTAATTGAAGTTCCTGCCTGATAATCAATGTGAAGTACATTAGTATGGGTTCATGAAATACTAGAAACCTCAACCCCTCAGGGTTAGCCCTAGAACTCTCTTTGCCCTCTGACACGGAATCTGCTAGTGCTTTGGGGAAATGGGAGAGTGAGCTCCAATAATAATAGTCAAAAAACATTTATTAAACACCTGCTATGTGACTGCAGGTAAGAAAACTGAAGACTAAAGAGGGAAAGAAACTTACTCAAAGTCATATAGCTTGTAATTACTACAGCTGGTACTTAAGTCCATTTTTTCTTACACCAAATCAAATGCTCTTTTCACTATACCAAGTTGCCTCAATTCAAAAATATATTAAATAATCAGTTATTATTTTATTAGAAGCTGAAATGATTTAAGCCCAAATCAACATATAATAATAGTATAAATCAAAAATAATAAAAATAGTAGTAACAGCATTTTATATAGTCTTTTGTGGTTTGCAAAGCTCTTTACAATATTTCATTTTATCCTCACAACAACAACAGTGTGAGGTAGGTACTGTTACTCCCTTTTTACATATAAGGAAACTGGGGCAGAAAGATGTTAAGTGATATGCCCAGGGTCACACAGCTAGTAAATGTCTAAGGTCTTAGGTTTTCCTGACTCCAGGTCCAGCACACTATCCACAGTAGCCAATGTTATGCTTTATTCATATAACTTTAAAAAAAAAACCTTATTCTCAAATGTTACATTGGGGAGGCAGAAGCAAGAAACTGATATAAGAAAAAGCTTAGTAATTAACATGCATAGATTACTCAAAAAGTTACCTGATTATCATATTTAAGAGACTGTGTCCCAACCAAAAATCGAATGGCATCTGTTTCTGCAGTTTGGGGTGTTAAAGCACGGGCCTGTGAAGGATGGGGGAAGAAAGCAATAAACATTTATAAAGTTTGATCCAATACATAAAAACCAAAAAGCAAAGTTACTAAACTAGACTGGGACAACTCACAGTTTTGTATTGATTATCAAAAGGAGAAAGCCCCTCTACATTGGCCTTCTTTCATTCTAAAGAAAGAAAAAATCCCTCAAGGAGTTTATATTCTATTGGAAGAGACAAGTACATATATAAATATATGTAGCAAAATATAAAGTAAATACATACAAATATATATAAAGCATATATATGTGTATATATATATATATATACATATACACACACATATATATAATACAAGGTAGTTTTGAAGGGAAAGCACTAGCAATTGGGGAAAATAAAGGCAAAAATAAAACAAAATCAGTGTCCTTAAAGAGCTTACTAATATATAAGCAGAGGGAATAACAAATACACATACACGTACATATAAAATATATACAAAGTAAATGCAAAGTAATTTGGGGGGGGATGGAGAGCTAGCACCTACAGGATCAGAAAAGGTCTCATATAAGATATTAACATTTGAGCTTAGCTTTGAGGGCAACTCAGACTTGGCAGAGGCAAGGAGAAAGTGCTTTGCAGACATCCAGGACAGGTCAGCCAGTGCAAAGGCAGTGACAGGAAATGGAGTGTCAGGAATGAACAGCAGCAAGATGGTCAGTTTGTCTAGACCATGAAATCCATGAATTAAGGTAATAAGCTGTAAGCCTGAAAAGGTGAACTAAAACTGGGTTGTGTAGGGCTTTAAATGATAAACAGAGAAGTTCTTAATTGATCCTAGAGGTAATTAAGAGCCATTGGAACCTGCTAAGGAGTGACATGATCAGAGCTATGACTTAGGAATATCACTCTAGCAGCTCTGTGGAGGAGAGACTGGAGAAGGAAGAGATTTGAAACTAGGAGATCAATTATATACACATATATGTATACATGTATATATGTGTATATGGCCATATGTATATTTACAGGTAAACACATATATGTATATATAGTTTCTCCATATGTATGTGCATATATGTATTTATCTCTACGTGTGTGTGTGTGTGTTGCTTGTTCTTTGTTTTCGAAGAGGATCAACAGCATCATCAGGTGATGTCTTGGCTGGGGAGTGACTTAGATTTAAATGAAACAGAGTTGAACAAAGTTATCAGCCTCACTCTCTCTTCCTGAGTCATCAAAATCCAGTAGCAGGACAGAAGTCAAGACGATTGGTGATAGTCCAGGATGCAGTGGATGACCTTGGTGCCTTTGATGCTTTACCAAGCTCGAAGCACTCCACAACACCTTCAGGGGTCTTCACGGCCCTTCAAACAAATTGTTCTCATCTGCCCATTCAGCTTGGGGAAGTCTTCACATGCTTGGGGCAGACATCCTCCTAACTCACCGATGAGTTTGAGGCCTGTCGGTTATCCTCAACTTGATTTATTCCATCTGCTGAGACAAGTTTTACCGCGGTATGGCCACTGTGCATGCTACACTTTCTTGAAGCTGCAGATGAGAGTTGGGTGAAGGTGAACACCAAAGGTGGATGAGCAGCCCTGAAAAGGGTTTGGCAAGCCCTCACACCAGAGATGCTAGTTGTCTCTGACATCTCATACACCAGGTGCTATAAGAATGTCAAGACCCCCAACGACCAAAAAACTGAAACTCATTATCAGTATAAAGAAGAATGAAAAAGATGATTTTTTTAAAGGCTATTTGGGGATCCAGAGGAAAATAAATGGAGAAAAAAGTTAATTGTACTAAATGGGATCATGCTAACAGTCAATGAAGAAAAACAATTTGTTTCAATTTATTCTACCAGAGATAACTAATTTTAGACAGGGAAGTATGAAGCAAAAATGGTTAACAGGTAATTAAAATACAAGATGAACAAGTGAGTTAAACTGGATGGACCCTAAGGTCTCTTTATCTCATAGATTGTGATTGGTTAGTTTAGTCTATACAACATATATAGTAAATTATAGTACCCAGTTCATTGAAGGACTTGTCCTGAGTACTAAGCATTTAAATAATTTTAATACAATCAATGAATTTTAGAAATGGAAGGTGCTTTTGAGATCACCTACTTCAAGCACCTTCATTAGTCAGTCAGACAACAAGTACTTATCAAGTGCATCCTATCTGCCAGGCACTGTGCTGAACCGGGGAAACAAAAACACACACAAAAAAATACCTACATGCAAACTTACATTTTAATGCAGAAGACAACAAATACATATAAAAATATATGTAGAATAAATATAAAGGGAATAAATACAAAGTAGTTACATGAAAGGTAGTTTGAAGGGAGGGTACAAGTATAACAATTGGGAAAGTTTTATGCTGAACTGAGCTACATCTCAAAGCAAGAAAAGGGCTCTACTAAGGCTAAAGTAGTTTGTCTACGGTTACATAGATAATTTAACAGCAGAGTTATAAAGTGCATGAATTACATACCTAGAGAAAAATAACAGCATGCATGAGGGAAAATTGTCTATACTACATTACATAGTTTGAAAGTAACAAATCTGCCATAATTTTAGAAGAAGCACTACAAATTTGGAATGTTCTTTCCTCATCTCACACAAATAAGAAAGGTACTCGCTTTTAAAAAAAAATGGAGGAAAATCATCATCAGTCTAATGATGATCTAAGGTTTAAAGTCTAAGGTCTAAGATACTATGGAAGCGAACCTGGTATAGCATAGTGAAAAAAATGATAGATTTGGAAGCAGAGAAGCTACCAGTGAATCTCAGATTTGCAACTACTTGTGTGATCTCGAACAAGTCACTTAACCTTTCTGCATCTGCAAAATCAGGGAGTTGGACTAAATGGCTTCTAAGGGCCTTTCCAACCCTCTATGTTACTGTGAGGTTGGAAATAAGACACACCCTTTAAAATCCCATAAAAATTTAAAGAGTTCCATTATTGGGTAAAATTACAAAAAAAAAAAACCCAAATTGCAAATGAGGAAACTTGACTAGGGTCACACTACTAATAAGTGTCTGAAGCAGGATTTGAACTTAGGTCTTACTGACTCTAAGTCCTGTGCTCTATCAATTACGCCACCTAGCTACCTCTCTTCTATGAAGACACTCCCTCCAACAATGCATACATATTTAGAATCCTTCCCATTCCTACACTATTCTAGTCCCCATACTCCATAAACCCTCCATAGAGGATCTAATCAACATACTTGAGGCCTTCCTCAAGGCCTTGTAACATTCATTAGAAGCAAGTCAGCACTTAGGCTACCCATCTATGCATATAAAAAAAGTGGGGCCTTTTTTGGTTTGGGTTTTTTAACTGATGTTTTACCCTACTTCCAGTCATAATAAAGCTTTGTGATGTTCTAGTCACTTCCTACAAGAATAAGTATAAGTAACGGAATATCATTGTGCTATAAGAAACAATGCAAGTGGAGGATTCAGAGTGACATGGGAAACCTTGTATGAACTCACATAGGGTGAAGTAAACAGAATCGAGAAAACGATATACAAAATGACTATTAAATGTGCACAAAATCAACACTGAAAGACAGATGAACTCTAATCAATTGTGACTGAAGTTGGCCTCAGAAAACAAACGATGAAACATACTTCCTTCTCTCTATAGAAAGGTAGGGAGACTAAAAGGATCAGATGTGGTTAGTATGCTGGTAGGTTTTGCTTAACTGTTTTTCTTTATTACAGAGAGGATTCATAGTAGCAAAGACTCAGAGCCAGAAGACAACTTTGAAGTAATCAAATTCAACCACTTTCTTTTACAGATAGGTTAATGGAGGTCCACAAAGATTAAAGAACTTTAATCCAGGGCCACAGAGTGTAATATTAATTAAGTTGGGACTTTTTTTTACTGTTTTAGAATGCTAAATTAATTGTCTTTGACTGAGTCTTACTAGGGGCTAAACCCCAGGCCCAAATCCCTAATTACTAGGTGCTAAGCCAATGTGGGTGTTGAAGCCTTCAGGGTCTTGAGTTGCTAAGGACTAGAGCCAATAGTATGTGCCTAAGTTCTAGTCACTCAGATGAAGACTGTATAAAAAAAGAGAACAGAGTTCTTTGCTAAAGGCTCTTACTTCTGGAGGAGTGTTGGCATGGGACTCTGGGCAGCTGCTCTAAGAGCAGCCTGGCTTGTGAACCCAGATGCTGATAGTTTCTTGGTAACTATAAATTGTGATTTGCTCTGTTTATATTGTGTACATTTGTAACTTGTTTGTATTTGCTCTGAAGTTCAGGTTGCTGGCTTTTCCTAATGAACTAAGTGAGTTTATCTGTATATGTTGGATTAAAGTAAGATTGTTAACCCCTTAACGTTGCTTTCCTCAGTAAAGCAGATCAAAAGAACCTGTGCTGTCAGTGTTCTTGTTGTTGGGCTTGTGTTAGTCTTTCACCTCCACAACAGCTACTAGCTGAATTGTTTCAACACAGAGCTCATTAGTGTCTCAGGCAGGATTCGAATCCAAGTCTTCCTGACTTCAAGTCTAACATTCTATCTACCATACCAAACTTCAAAGAGGGGATGGTCTACCAGGAAATTGATATACTTTTAGAAACAAAATGCATGGATCAAATTTTTGAGTAAATTGTAGCAATGCTGAAAAGATAAGCTTTAATTTACATAAAGGAGAAAACATACTTTGTCCTGTTATTGCTTGTTATATAGTATCCCAAGTTTCGTTCAAAATAGAAATATGTAGCATTTTCTTCATGGAGTCATCAGAGTCCTGACATTCTACTTATCAGTAGCTAAAAACTACAGATAGGGATATTAAAATGTCAGGATAACAGTGAAAAATTATTAGTAAATTATTCAAAAGTTATGATTCTACTTCACCTATGAAAAGTAATTATTTGTTAGCTAATTTAAGACCCCTTACACCTCAATTATAAGTATTGACCTGAGTTAGGTATCTACTGTGAAATCCAAGCAACTCTTAAGGAAGGTGAAAATATTACATTTAATCGTGAACTTTAATGATTTAATAACAAATATTTAAACTTCACAAGAGATTTCACCCAAACTAGATTACTATTATACTCTACCACCTACTGCCCCCAAAGAGATTTTATACTCTTCTAGTTCTGTGACTTTGTTCATAATAGTCCCCTACCCCACATGAGCTTTGTATAAAAATCATCTCTTATCAGTCCCAGAACCTATGGCCATATTCTGCCCACAGCAGCCACTTAATACATTCTTATTTAATAAAAGAAAGAATTGTAACCAATATCCTAATGGTAAAATTTGTTCTTTCTTGCTAATGAGGTATGTAGATTATGTTTAATTTGATGGCAGGAACCTAGGAAGCTTCTACTATAAATCATCAAAGAACAGAAAATTGTCAGCTTAACGTTTTCCTACAAAACCTGAAACCAATGGTTTTTACATGCAATTTTCCCCAAAAAGAATACACAAATCATAATGCCGATAGGACAGGAGAGATCAAGCCACAGGGATTCTTTAAATAAAGTATAATCTTAATAAGATCATAGGATCATGGACTTAGAATTGGAAAGGGATCTTAGCAACCATCTAATCCATCTCCTTCATTTTACAGATGAGGGAACTGAGACCCAATGAGGTTAAGTGATTTGCCCAGGGTCACACAGTAAATAAATGAGGTAGGATATAAATTCAGGTCTTCCTAACTACAAGTCCAGTACTGTATCCACAACAGCACAAGGATCAAATTAGGCTTCAGAGTTTTAACATTTGTAAAATTGGTCCTAGAATCAACGATAAAGAATGCTACTGACCTCTTAACAGAGAAATTATAGAATAAATATGTAGAATGAGACATATTTTTAGACATGGCCAATAAGGAAATTTGTATTGCTTGACAATGCATATTTGTAAAAAGCGTTTTGTTTTTATTCTTTTTTTTCCAGTAGGGAAGGGGAGAAGAGGGGAAAAATGTTTGTTAATAAAAAAATTAATTAAAAAAAAATGTTTCCTGGATGTTTTCTCTTTTTTTTTTCAAATTGACATGTCCTTTCCATAACTAAGAAGAAAAAATAAGGCCAATATTTTGAGTAAGTTACCCAAAAAAATGAAACATTTAAGATACTATCCTATTAGAGGCCCATTTAAACCTTAAAACAACACTTTTCTACAGTGTTTTACATTTTCGGATACTTTTTTATGAACATTATATTTGATCCTTAAAACTCTAAAGAAGGTAATCTAAGGTGAATTGTGCAGGAATTCAATTAAACTCAACAAGCATTTATGTAGGGGCCACTTAATAAGAAAGGCAGATCCCTACATGATACTTGCCCTCAAAAAGTTTACAACCTAGTAAACAACATTTCACTGGAATGTACACAAATAACTATAATGTAAACTACACAATTGTGGCATGAAAGTAACTTTATCAGAAAAAGTCTATTTCAGAGAAGAAAAAATTTTGGATAGTATAGGATTTATAAACATAATCAATCTGATTTTGCCTTCCAGGTTGGAAAATTAAGGACAGACAATATTTGATCAATTAACAAAACTTTATTAACCACCTAAGATGTGCTAGGGTAGTCCTTTCCTAGTCGCTGGGGATACAAAGACAAAAGTGAAAGAGCTTACGTTCTAATAGGAAAAGCAATGCACATATACACAGTTATATATAAAATTACAAAGCAAAATATAAGCCAACCTTGGCAGGGAACAGAAAAAAGAAAAGGTTGGGGGAAATGAATCGAGGAGTAGAGGGAGAAGATACAGCTCTAAGATCAAGAAAGACCTCACGCAGAAGTTCACTTAAGTTGTGTCTTGAAGGAAACCAGGGATTCTAAGATGCAGGAGGTAAGGAGGGAGAACATGCAAGGCAAAGAGGATAGCCAGTATAGGACACAGATCCTGGAGATAGGATTTAGTGATTCAGGAACACCAAAAAGGCCAAAATAACTAGTACATAGAATGCATGAAAGGGAATAACATATAAGGTTGGAAAGGTAGGATGGATCCAGGCTCAGGAAAGCACTGAATTAATTAAAACCAGCTAAGAAACAATAGGAACCTACTAGAGGCTATTGAGTATGATGGCTTGGTCAGATAAGCCTTTTAGGAAAAAAACCCTAAGAGCTATGAAATGCACTGGGATGAAGAGACTTGAAGCAGGAAGACTGATGAGGAGAGTAATACAAACAGTATGCACTCCCTTGATGATCTCATCAACCCATGGCTTCCACTATCCTCTAAAGGGTAGTAAGACAGTGTGTATAGTAATGGAAACAATCCTGGATTTGAAGTCATAGAATTTGTGTATAGTTGTTGTTTTGATAAATAAAATGCACATTCCTTTAAAAGCATTAGTGAACTTAGAGTAGCCTTTCATTGTTATGTATTTTCTCAATCACTGAATACAGTGGGAAGTCATTAATCTTCCCTGGCACTCAGTTTCTTCCCTTCTAAAATGGATCAGATGACCTCCAAGGTTCCTCCCAACTGTAAAGCTTCAAAGCGTGTTTTTTAAAGAACTGTCCAGTACCCAAAATCTGCCTTTTTCTTCAAGCCCTGGTCTTTAATCATAAAGCACATAGGACCATAACTTAGCACATGATAACTTAATGTCGTGTACTATTCTCTAATTCTAAGGCATAAGTCTTTTCTCCCAATTACACTGTAAATTTCTCAAGGGCAGGAACTCTCATTATATTTCTCTTGTATTCTTTCTGCATCAGTACTTGATAAATACTTGCTAGTTGACAGACTGATGTGATCATAAAGGCCAAGACAGGAGAGATCACAGGAAGAGGGAAACTGCTTTCACCTTCCTTTTAACAGTTCCTTAACATATTTTCCTCCCCAAACCCTGTCAGTCTGAATATCACTATGGTTAATATCATTTGGGATTTACTTTGTATTTATTTTTTAAAATTTGGTATACATGTTATTCCTATCCACCACCCACCCCCATAGAATATGAGTTCCTTAAAAGCACACTTATATTTTTGTCTTTGAACCCCCACCACCCAGCACTGTGCCCAGCAATTTATAAATGCTTGCTAACTAACTTGGTCCATAAAGGAAACAAAATCAGGAGGCTTGGTAGTCACTCATAAGAGGAAGGCAGACCAAAGAACCTGTGTGAGATCAGAGGGCGGCACAAGATCAGCTAAGGGCTGGTTGGGTACTGGCATGGCTTTAAACAGAATCAAATTGTAGAACAAAAACGAAACAAAAGAAGTTACACTAATTTGTTGATCTCAAACCAAATCTCAACTTTGTTTTAATGAAATGGAACAAAAACAATTTTTTTCTTTTAATTTCTAGTGAAGGAGTTTGAACTGGAACCAAACCTACACGTTTTCTAAAATTATAGAACCAGTACAAAACAGGGATAACAAAAGAGTCTCTGAATCTAATATTTCATTTGGTTCAGTTGCCTTGGGGAACTGATACCAAGGTCTAGGATGAGCTATGGGGAGTAGTTTATTTTCTCATCAAACTGTATTATGATTTCCTTTGACCATGCCAGAAAATACTTACATAAATTAAACAAGTATAAAAGGCATCTATCAAGTTGATCACCAACAATAAAATATGAGCAATTTTACCAAAACTAATAATTTATGCTCATCATGTGTTTGTGCTTATTAACTACTTACAATTTGTCTTCTGCCTGTCTGTAACATGAAAGGTCATGGCCCTGGCTCAGTACCTGTCAGCTAATAGCCTTTAAAGGCAGAAGCAGCATCCTCAAACTTAAGGAAGTTCTTCAAGGTCACTAATAAACTTATTAGTGCCAAATCATAGGAAAGAGAGAATAAACTTGTTTTTGCTTGACACCAAAGGGCAAAAGCAATGGGGAGAAGTGGCCTAAAGACAAATATCAAGTTGGTATCAGAAAAAATGACTAAAAATTAGAGCTATCCAAAAGTGGGATGAATTGCCTTTGAAGGTGGTAGGTTCCTTCTCCCTGGAGGTATGCAAGGAATATCCTGGATGACCACTTGTCAGGCATGTCATGGAGGGAATTCTTATCTAGGTTCAGGATATAGTAAATAGCCTCTGGGGTCCTGTCTGCCTCTGAGATTCCATTAAATCCAAAGGCCTTATTTCAATCCTCATCCTTGACTTTTCACCTTCTTATACTGTGAACTACCTCCTCCTGAGGAAAACTCTTTCCTCCTTTGGCTTCTGTAACACCATGTTCTCATTGTTAGCCTCTAATCCATGTAAATGCTTTTTTCCTGTTTCTACCACTGTTCCCTCCTTATTCTTCTGCCCCTTAAACATAAGTGTTCCCCAAGATCTGTCCTTGGCTCTTTCTTCTTCTTCTTCTCTCTCGCTCCATAGACTCTCTCTTAGCAGCCTTGTTCAAACCTATAGCTTCAACTATCACCTTTACGATTGAATTCCAAATCTGTTTTTCCACACTTAAAAGACTTTTCCTCACAATTCCAAGTAACTATGTCCTAATTCTTGAGCATTATCTTGATGCCCCAATGACACCTCAAACTCAACATATAAACACATCAGCAGATTGAATTTCATGATTAATCTATACCAAGGGTGGGGAATCTGCAGCCTGGAGGACCTATGTGGCCTTCTAGGTCCTTGGGTGCTGGCTTTTGACTGAATCCAAGTTTTATAGAACAAATCCTTTTATTAAGGGGATTTGTTCTGTGAAGTTTGAATTCAGTCCAAGGGCTGCACTTGAGGACCTAGAGGGCCACATGTGACCTCAAAGCCCCAGGTTCCCCACCCCTAATCTATATTCTCCTACTTCTCCAAACAAAGAATAAAACACCTGTCATGCTTCAAGTGGATATATATACGCTGCCAGAAAATTCTCTTAAAAAGGATAAAGGAGAGTTGTCAAGCTTTGGGGTGGTACAGTGTGAAAACAAGGGATAAGGCCTTGAAGGAGTATTCCAAAGAAATGAAACAAAACTAAAAACAAAACAATTAGTCAATAAGAATTCATTAGGAGATACTATGTGCCAAGCACTGTGGTAGACACTGGGAATACAAAGACAAAAATGAAACAGCACCTGCTCTCAAGGAGCTTACATTCTATTGGGAAAGTCAATATGTATTATATAACCAAACACACACACAGAATAAATACAAGGTAGTTTTGGGAGGAAGGGCACCAGCAGCTGGGGGAATTGAGAAAGTCTTCACATAAAAGGTGTTTGAACTGAATCTTTAAGGAAATAAAAGACTAAAAGGTAGAAGAGAGAAAAAAGAAGTGCATTCCAGGCATGGGGGATGGCCAAAGCAAGGACACAGAGACTGGAGATGGGGGATGGAATATCATGAAGGCCAGTTTGGCTGGACCATAGGATGAAGGAAGGATAGTAATGTTGGAAAGATAGATTGAAAGCAGGTTATAAAATCCTTTAAATGCCAAAAGAAGTTTATATTTTATCTTAGAAGCATTAGAGCTACTTGAGTTTACTGACATTGTTAGACCCTGGATAAAGGAAAATCACTTTGAGAGGTAGATAGAGGATGAATTGGAGTGGGGAAGAGTCTTGAGACATAGAGACCAATTAAAAAGCTATTTCAACAGTTCTAGCAAGAGGTGATGAGGGCCTGATCTAAGGTGGTGATGGCATAGATAACAAGAAGTAGTCAGATAAAACATGTTCCCCAGGGACCCAACATAGTAGAAGAGAACTAACGGAGTCTAGTGATGAAAACAATGAGAGTTTAAAGAATGAGGGGTTAAAAAGTGGTTAAAAATAATAGTAATAATAATAATAGCTGACATTTATATATTGCTTTAAGGTTTACAAAATGCTTCATATACATGAGATCTCATTTGTGATCCTCATAACATTCCTATGAGATAAACTGGGTACATGATTCCCATTTTATAGATAGAAAAAACTGAGTCTCAGAGACATTAAGTAACTTGCCCATGGACCCTCAGACATTAAGTGTAAAAAGTAAAATATGAATCTTGGATAGCATTTATTTCCAGCATGCTTTCTACTACCCTATGAAACTGCTGTAGAAAAATCAAGAAGGCCACTGGATTGTAGCTGTGTGAATTCCAGCTGTGTGAATTTCAGCAAGATACTTCACATCTCTGAGGCTGTTTTCTCATCTTTAAATACAAGATAATAATACTTAAGGGACAGTTTGTAATAGATGATTGAAAGTGGGTCTCTGAACCAGCAATACCTGGCTGCAAGTACATACTGACTGTGTGATCCGGAGCAAGTTGCTTAATCTTTCACTGCTCTACACAAAACTTGCTAAGACTAATTGCAGAGAAAATGCCAACTTACACACTGTTAGAGGGATTTTTCTCATCCGGGAATTCCCTATATCAATTAAATGGTCCCTACCTCTAATAATACTTACAATACCTCTTGTAGTTGAAACAATTCTGGTATTCAGTTAAATTGGGGTCCAAATCTCAGCTCTGCTACTACCTTTGAAAAGGGGCAAATCATTTAAGACCTCTGGATTTCAGTTTCCTCATTTATAAAATGAGAAGAGTGGACTAGATGACTTCTAACAACCCAGGTTTAAATCTATGCTTCTATGATTCTACCTCATAGGACAACATGGAGGAAAGCACTCTGGGAACATTAAGGAGCTAAGGAAAAGGGAAGTATTATGATTACTATCATCATTATTGCTAGGAGAAGCAGTTAAATAAATCACTTTTTCTGTCTAGGTCTCAGTTTCACAGTCTGTAAAATGGGAATGGTGGAAGGGGAAGGTTGGCGTAGATGGTCCCTAAGGCCCCTCCAAGCTGAAACATTCTGAGTATCTGATTCCTCCGTCCTGGAGGCAGGTGGGACTGTAGCCCAGGGCGACTTCCAGTCTTTTCCCAGATACCTCGGGGGACCCACCTGGCCTGTCACCAGCGCGGGACATGACCGGCCTTCCCTCCAGACCTCTCTCCCAAATGACTCACCTGAAACTCCAGCCCATAGATCACCGGTGCATCGTCCTCCATGGCCCTCCCGAACAGGACACCTGCGGCCGCCCCTCAGAGACACTCAAGCAGCTTCAAGACCTCCCCCGAGTGTCACTCATCCCAGTTCAATTCCTTTCCCAGCCTTTCCCCGGCCTCAGGCAAACGGAACGCCCCAACTGGGTTAATTTTGGCCCCCGTCGGTTTCCGTTGCCTCTCTCTTCCGGTATAGTCAGTGTGCGGTGTTTCCATGGCTTCCCAGCGGCAGCCAATAAGAGACCGGGATACTATGCGCGTGCGTACGCCTGTGCCGTGAATATGCGCATGCGCTTTCTGGTTCCGTAACGGCGCTCTGAGGGGTTCTCCGTACTGACTCATTCATTCATTCATTCATTCATTCATTCATTCATTCATTCATTCATTCATTCATTCAATAAACGCTCATTAAGTGTCTACTCTGTGTCTGGCACTGTGCTGAGCTCTGGGGATACAAAAAGAGGCAAAAGACAAGTCCCTGCCTTCAAGGAGCTTAGGAGAGATAATATGCAAACAACATATAGTATACAAAACAAGCTATATATATGATAAATAGGAAATAATTAACAGGGGGAGGGTACTACAATTAAGGGGAGTTGGGGACGGCTTCCTGTAGAAGGTGGGATTTTAGTTGGGGACTTAAAAGAAGGAATCCAAGGAGGTCAGTAGTCGGAGTTGGGAGGGGGAACTTTCTTAGGTATGGAGGACACAGCCAAAGAAAATGCCCCAGAGCCTCGAGATGAAGTGTCTTTGTTTATGAAACAACCAGAACACCTGTGTCAAGAGAAAAGAGTACATGTCAGGGAGTAAGGTAAAAAGTAAAAAGAAAAGGTGGAAGTGCGCTAGATTATGAAGGGCTTTGAATGCCAAAAAGAACATTTTGTATTTGATCCTAAAGGCAATAGGGAGCCTCTGGAATTTACTGAGTAGGGAGGTGACCTGATCTGACCTTCACATTAGGAAAATGACCTTAGGGGCTGAATGGAGAATGCATTGGACTGGGATGAGACCGCAGACAGTCTGACCAACCAGCAAGCTATTGCAACAGTTCAGGTGTGAGGTGATGAGGGCCTGAACCAGTATCAGTGTCAGAGGAAAGAAGGGAACATATTGGAAAGATGTTTGCAAAAGTGAAATCAACAGGCCTTGGCGACAGGTTAGATATGGGGGATGAGAGATAGTGAGGAACCCAAGATAATTCCTAGAGCTCTTTCCTCTAAACCGAGGTGACCATGTGTTTGTATCTTATCAGACTCTAATTTCCATGAGGGCAAAGACCTACTTGTTTTCTAAACTGTGTCACCCTCACCACTCACCTAGCACCACAACAATAAACACTTACTAAATTGAATAGAAGGCAGGCTTTTCTTTCTATGCTGGGTTTGGAGAATTTTTGTTGAATTTGAAGTCATAGGATCATAGATCTAGAGATGAAAGGGACCTCAGAGGGCACCTAATCCACCCCTTTCATGTTAAAAGTGAGGAAATTGGGGTGGTGGTTGACTTTCCAAAGATCAAATATATAAAGCGTCAGAAGTAAGATCTAAACCAAGGGCCTAGGATCTTCTAATTCCCAGGAGTCCATGCTCTTTCCCTTTTGCTACATTCCATGCCCCTTTCAACCATGACCCAAGTTTCAAGACACAGGTGGAGGTAATTAGTGTGTCAGAGGACACAGACATCCCTCCCAGAAGGAAAGAGTTAAACTGGCTCCCTCAGTCCCAGGATCTCCCAAAGTGACATTTCTTAATGGACAAGAGAAATTGCCCATTCCAGTCTAAGCATTACAGCAGTCTGAATGCAGCTATCCTATTTGATTCAATTCAACAAATGTTTTATCAGTATTCAGTGCAGTAAACTAGGTACTAAATATGCAATAAAATAAAAAAGGAAAAAATAATGGTCCTTAAAAGAATTACTTAAAAGTAGCTTACAGACTGATAGAGAATTTTATAACTTGTACACAAAATATAATGTAAGTAGAACATGATAAGGGATTAGAGAATTTAAAGAAAATTTGAAGTAGGAGAAATCATTTTCTGCTTGGGAGAATCAAGGAGGATTTCATGGAGAAGGTGAATTTTGACCTGGCCCTTAAGGAAGGGAAAACTTTCCAAAGACTGAAAGTTATGACTGCATTGTGTGTTCTTAGTATCAGAAGTAGCCTGTGTAAATGCACCAAAGTCAAAGAGTGTAAGGTGAGCTTAAGTAACATCTAGAAATCCAATTTGGTTAACTTATATCATCATTATTGCTGGTAAAAAGTTTTTTAAAGTTGTAATATTATGTCCTCTTGAATAATGTTGCTCTCATCTCCACCAAGGTGCTCTTATCCTACAGCAACTAATTAGATGCAAATTATTCCCTTAAATAAAAAGTGGTCAGTACTGCAAATATGGAAATCTGTCAGACAAAGTTAAGAGGTAGTTTCTGAAAATTCTGGCCACTGTCCTTTCCTTTTCAACTTTCAGGCTCTATAAAGGCAGTAATAATATAGCATGAAGTATAATGGACCAGGAGTCAGGAAAATTTAGTTCCTGTTCCTAGCTCTGCCACTTATTAGCTTTGTGACTGCCCATCCTTGTGTGTGCTATGAAAGTCAAACCACCACCACCTTGACCACTATCTCCTCTCCGACTTTGATGGAGACAATCCAGGACCCTGCACCCATAAGCCTTGGGAAAGGCAGTGCATTTTCTCATGCTATTCTCTTCCTGAAATATTGTTTTCCAGTTGAATTCCTATTGAATTCCTACCCATGCTTTAAATCTCAACTCAAATGCTACCTCCTCCAAGAATCAGAGTATGTTGTTTTGTATCTTTGTAAAGGATTTATCATGGAATAGTATTTTCTTTCTTCATTTAATCAACAAATATTCATTATTTGTTGCACCTATTGTAAGGGGAGTACTGTGGTTGGCACTAGAGAAAAAAAGGAAGTTTAGGTAAGAGAGTTGACATTGTGTATTTTAGCTCATTATGTTAGTGTAAGTCTTTAGACTTTAAGTTCTAGGAGGACAAGGGTCATGTTTTAGCTAATTTTTTTTTCTGCATTGCCTTTCACAGTGCTCTGAATATGGTTGTTGTTCAATTGGTTGGTTCGATCCAACTCTTTGTGACCTTGGAATCATAGAACTGCCAGGCCCTCCACTATTTTGAAGTCTGTCCAAGTTCATGTTCATTGTTTCCATGACACTATTTATCCATCTGATTCTCTGCCATCCCCCTTTCCTTTTATCTTCAAACTTTCCCAATATCAGGCTCTCTTCTAATGAGTTCCATCTTCTCATTATATGGCCAAAGTACTGCAGATTTTTTAAAGTATTTAACTTCCAGTGACTAGCCTGAGGATTGACTGATTTGACCTCCTTACTGTCAAAGGGACTCTCAAAAATCTTCTTCAACACCTCAATTCGAAAGGGTCAATTCTGCAATGCTTAGCTTTCCTCATATTCTTACTTTCATAGTTATACATTGCTACTGGAAAAAAATATGTGTCTTTGAATGTAAGGACCATTGTTGGCAAGGTGATGGCTCTGCTTTTTACTATGCTGTTCAGATTTGCCACAGATTTTCTTCCCGGGAGCAAGCATCTTTTAATTTTATGGCTGCAGTTACTGTCTACAGTAATCCTTGAGCCCAAGAATATAAAATTTGACACTACTTCCATTTCTTCTCCCTCTGTTTAAGAGGGAGGGATGGGACCAGTTGCCCAGATCTGAGTTTTGTTTTGTTTTGTTTTATGTTGAGCTTCAAGCCAGCTTTTATACTCTCCTCTTTTACTTTCACCAAGAAGCTTCTTAATTCCTCTTCACTTTCTGCCTTCAGAGTGGTATCATCCTCATACCTGAATTTGTTGATATTTCTCCCAGCAACCTTAATTCAGCCTGGCATTTTGCATCATGCACTCTGCATATAAGTTAAATAAGGTGACAATATACAGCATTGTCATATTCTTTTTCCAATCTTAAACTAATCAATTGTTCCATGTTTGGTTCTAACTGCTGCTTCTTGGCTTGCATATAGGTTCCTCAGGAGACAAGTAAGATGTTCTGGTACTCCCATCTCTTTGATGACTTGCCACATTTTGTTATGATCCACTCACTCAAAGGCTTTAGTGTACTTGGTGAAGCAGAAGTAAATGTTTTATTTGGAACTCTCTTGAATTCTCTATTGTCCAGCAAATGTTGGCAATTTGGTCTCTAGTTCCTCTGCCTCTTTGAAAGCCAGCCTGCTCTTCTTGTAATTCTTGGTTCACATATTGCTGAAACCTAGCTTGCAGAATCTTAGATATAACCTTGCTGACATGGGAAATGAGCACAATTGTTTGGTAATTTGAACTTTCCTTGGCATTGCCCTTCTTTAAAATTGGGATACAAACAGATCTTTTCCAGTCTAGTAGCCACTGTTGTGTTTTCCAAATTTGCTCAAATATTGATGGCAGCATTTTAAGAACATCGTCTTTTAGGATTTTAAATAGCTCAGCTAGAATGCCATCACCTTCACTAGCCTTATTGTTAGCAATGCTTCCTAAGGATCACTAACTTAATTCTCCAATATGTCTGGTTCTAGATCAGTGACCACACCATTGGGTTACTGGTGACGTTAAGATCTTTATTATACAGTTCTTTTGTGTATTCTTGCCACCTCTTCTTAATCTCCTCTGTTTCTGTAAAATCCCTACCATTTTTGTCTTTTATCATGTCCATTTTTGCATGAAATTTTCCTTTGCTGTCTCTAATTTTCTTGAAGAGATATCTTGTTTTTCCCACTTAATTGTTTTCTTCTATTTCTTTGCATTGTTCATTGAAGAAAGCTTTCTTATCTCTTCCTTGCTATTCTCTGGAATTCTGCATTCAGTTGGGTATATCTTTCCCTTTTGCTTTCCTTCAGCTATTTGTAAAACCTCATCAGACAGCAATTTTGCTTTCTTGCTCTCCTTTTTTCTTTGGAATGTTTTTTGTTCTGCTTCCTGTACAATATTGCAAGCTTCTGTCTGTAGTTCTTCAGGTACTTCGTCAGACCTAATCTTTGAAATCTATTAATCCCCTCCATTTCATATTCATAAGGGATGTCATTTAGGTTATACCTATACGGTCTGATGGTTTTCCCTACTTTCTTCCATTTAAGTCTGAATTTTGCAATAAAAAGCTCATGATTTGATCCACAGTCAGTTCTAGGCCTTGTTCTGACCGTATAGAACTTTTCCACCTTTGGCTACAAATTATATAATCAATCTGATTTTGATATTGACTATCTGGTGATGTCCATGTGGAGAGTCACCTTTTGAGTTGTTGAAAAAGAGTATTTGTGAGTTATCCCTACAAAACTCTGTCTCTGCCCTGCTTCATTTGTACTCCAAGGCCAAACTTGCTTGTTATTCTAATTATCTTTTGTTTTCCTACTTTAGCATTACAATTACCTATGATGAACATGGTGTCATTTTGGGGGCATTATTTCCAAAAGATGTAGGTCTTCATAAAACTGATCAGCTTTGGCCTCTTTGGCATCAGTGGTTAGAGCATAGACATATTACTGTAATGTTGAACAGTTTGCCTTAGATTCAAACAGATATCATTTAGTCTTTTTTTTTTGAGATTACACCTTAGTATTGCTTTTCTCACCCTTTTATTGACTATGAGGACTACTCTATTTCTTCTAAGGGATTCTTGCCCACAGTAGCATATATAGTGATCATCTGAACTACATTCACCCATTCCTGTTCACTGACAACCAAGATGTCAATATTTAGTCTTCCCATCTCCTGTTTGACCATGTGTGGCTTACCTTGGTTCATAGATCGTACATTTCAGGTTCTATGCAATATTGATCTTTACAGTATTGGACTTTCCTTTCATCACCCATAGCTGAGCTTCCTTTGGGCTTTGGTCGAGCCACTTCATTCTTTCTGGAGCTACTTGTAGTTGTCCTCTACTCTTCCCCAGTAGTATGCTGAAGACCTTCTGACCTGAGGGGCTCATCCTCCAATGTCATCTCTTTTATTATTTATCATTTTAGTACCGTCCATGGGGTATTCTTGGCAGAGATACTGGAGTGGTTTGCCATTTCCTTCTCCAGTAGATCACCTTTTGTCAGAACACTGCACTAGGACATATCCATCACAGGTACCTTGCACTGCATAGGTCATAGTTTAATTGAGCTATGCAGCTTCCTCCATCATGACAAGGCAGTGATCTAGGAGGTTCTGCACACAGTAGGGCCCTTAATAGTTATGTTTCAAGGCCATTTGAATGAGGGTCATAAATTTAGGGCTGAGAAAGCACTTGCATATCATTTAGCCCACTCCCAGCCTTTGACAGGTGAAAGAATTGAGATCAATGGGGGTTCTATGACTTTCTCAGGGTCACGCAGGTGGCAAATGGACAGAGCCAAGATCCCAAGTCTTCTGACTCCAGATCCTGAGCACCATGTGGCCTCTCTTCCAGCTCGAATTAGTTATGATACATTGTTTGACCATTTCTCTCAGCCTCAGTTTCCACAACTGTAAACGAGATTGAGCTGATATATCTCAACGGTAGTGAGGAGCACGGGCTATGGAGTTCAAATCCCACCTATGTTCCTGCCACATAGTAGGCACTTAATAAAATGTATATTGAATTGAAAATTGAATTGCTACGTATGTGATTTGGGGCAAGTCGCTTAACCTCCATGGGCCCCTCTCCGTTTTCTCATCTCAAAACGAGAGGGTTGGACAAGGCCTCTGAGTTCCCTTGCAGCCTGGGATCTACGCTCCTATAAACCTTCCTAGGTCTAAAGTGTCACTCTCCACCCGGCTCTCTGCTGTGTTGGGGCAGTGAGCGCCTCTCCTCCCTCCTCCCTCCTCCCCTCCTCTTATACTGCTGGAAAAACCCGGAGGAGCGGATCGCCTGCTCGGGAGCGGACTTGGAGCGTGCACACGCAGCAGACATGCGCAGCACCGCTAGGGAAGCTCGCTGTGGCGGAGGAGGCGGGACTGGCGCTGATGCCGGCGTAGGAGCTACGAAAGCCGGCGCGACTTCGGATTTCTGACACCCCTTGCCTCCCTGGTTCTTCTCGGGTCCGCCCTGTGCGTTCCTGCAGCCCGTGATCCCCGCCCCCAAGCCCCCCATCCCCTTCCCTGGCTGGCGGCTGCAGGTGAGGAGCCGGGCGCGGGCCGCCGGCGTCAGGCCCTAGCCCGAGATCAGGGAGCCCAGGCCCGGGACGGGCGGGGAGAGGGGACCCCTGGGGCCCCGACTACACCCTGCCCAGGCCCGGCCGGTGGGGAGTGGGGGACCCCAGACCCCAAGGCGCGGCGAGGCCTCTCTCCCATATTACAGATGAGGAAACTGAGGCCAGCGACTCGGCCAAGGGCACACAGCCCCTCCGCGGACCAGCGCTTATTTATCAATATCGACGTCAGCGCTGTTTACACAGAGCTAGTGGACAAGAGCCGGGACTCCAACTCTGGGCATCCGGCTCTTTCCGCTCCACCCTCAGAAAACCCTCTGTGCCTTTACCTACCAAGTACGACTTTGGGCGGTGCTTTTAGAGGGCCTGTGGGGTGTAGTAGGAAGAGTGGCCCGCAGGGTCCGAAGACCTGGGTTCCAGCCCCCGGGTGACCTCGGGCACGGCTTTTCCCCTCTTTAGGCCTAAGTTTACTCATCTGTTAAGTGATAGACACTTAATACTAATACTTGATAAGTATTAAGTCATAAATATTACTTAAGTAATTAAGTTTATTCAACTTAAATTATTAAACTCCAATGAAAGTAGTAAGTGATAAATATTAAGTAATACTAACGCTTTTTGACTGTCTTTTTGACTGTTGGACTAGATGATTACTAAAAACCTGGCCATAAATCTATGACCCTCCCTCTCTCAGCTTCCTTTTAGACTGCAGTATGTGCAGTCTGAAAGATTTTTTCCATTGCGATTGAGAGCACGAACTGTGCCCAATCCTTCCTTCCTCCCCCCAACACCTGGTGCAGTTAAGCGTTCTGGTCAGTAGTGGCTGTATGCAACCTCGACTGAAAGAGATCATAGATTTAAAGTGCTGGAAGTGATCTTACACTCAAGCCCTTATTTTACAGACGTGGAAACTGAGCGGCCCCCCCCCCCCCATTAAGTGACTTGCCCAAACTTCATACATGGTAATAGCTAGGAGATGGGAGTTGAAGTATATCCATCAAGGTCAACATTTTCCATTTTCAATCATGAGGAGAATTTTTAACCCTGAGGAATAAATTTCTGACATCTGTATGGCAGGTGAAATTGTGATGGCCTGGTGCATGTTCTATTTATCCTTTCCCTAAATTATCCCACAATAAGGTTGGGGTTGCATTGCTACTTCCCCTTCCACCTAACAGAAAATCTAAGTTCTGCTACTGAATGTTAGAACTTAAAATAGTTTGCTTTACATAAGAGTTCAAGGTTCACAACTTACTTTCCTCTCAATCACTCCATGTAGCTTTTATAAGTCTTGCAAGAAGAAAATTGAGTTATTGGCAGAATTAAGACTCTCAAGTCTTCTGACTCCTAATTTGTAAAATGAAGGGGGAATTGGGAGAAGAGTTGGACTTCTGGCTTTTTATTTATGACCCTGTGGCCCAGATATTTTGCTTGTACCTTACCCCTCAGAAACCTCCTTGTACCTTACCTCCTTCATCATCAAAACTAGTATTTTTGCAATGTAGTTGGATGTCGTTCTGCATTGAAAGAGTTTGTTCCTTGAAGTTTGGTATAAGATAACCTCAAAGTACCTTCTGTTCAGAAACTGAATTTGGAAAACCATGTTTTTAGGAGGTCTTGGAAACCCTTCCTTCCTGACATATTTAATCACTTGGGTAGAATATTTTGACTTGCAGCCATATAGCATCAGTGAAAAAATATTGTTAAAAAGATAGGGTTTTGTGCCAGGCTACAGCTTGGGAAAGCTGAAAGTACTTTGTAATTTCCTAAATGTAATCAACACCATTCTCTGCTTTCTATTCAGTTTTAGACCCAGGCTATTGTTATCTTCTTTTTCAAACTGATTGCCCCAGTCACTCAGATTCACGCAGGCATTAATATAACTGAGTGTCATAATCTGAACAATAGACACTCTTCATCCATTTGGTTTTTCCCATCTGGCTTATCTCTGTTGAGTATTAGTTGTTCTTACTGAGCAAGACCCTGGCATCTAAATGACCTGACCTTTATTAGGAGTTTACTTTCCCTATACTCTCTACACAGGATAACCTCAATAATACTAGTGAACACCTTTATTGAGCGTTTCCCATTTTTATGGTTCCCTTGTTATTGCTAGTCAGAGAACTAATGATTTTAAGAGTTATTTCTGTGGTTGCATCTTTGAGGAAATCTTATATGATCTTAGTATATTTTCATTGAAAGAGAGCTTTTACTCTACCACACTAAATGCTTTTTTATAATCAACAAATTAAAACAAATCCTGTAGGATCTTGTACACCATAGCTTTCAGTCATTTAAAAGAGGAAAAAGAAGACCTTCAGTACATTGGGTAAATCCTCTATGGAAAAAGTGGGAGATGTGGTCAAGAGTTACATGGAATAAGAAAACATGAATGGGTTGTGATCTTCATAAGTATAGGAAGTACCTATAATAATGAGATAATGAACCTGCTGAAGTATTAGTGTTTTAAAGAATATGCTGAAGGCATTTGTTAAGGACATTATCACAGATGGAAAGGAGCATCATAATGGAAAAATGGCTGGTCTTGGGATCAAGAAGACATGAGTTCAAGACCTACCTCTAATAGTGACAATGAAGTTACTCAGCTTTTCAGTGCCCCGAGCAACTCTCTTAAGACTATTAAGTTGAATAACAGTTGCTAATCTCTATTGGTGGAGGGAGTTCCTTCAACAGGAGTTCTCTACACTTGATAGATAGGTGCAGACCCAAGTCTGTATGACACTGTGCTAAATGCTGAACAAAGAGAATTTTATATACCTTGTATTCCATGTTTCTGTCATGGAAGCTTGCATCTAAGTCAAATGCTGACATACATCTATACAGAAATGTATGACTGGGATTTGGCAAAAAAAATATTATTGCACTAATGCAAAATAGTAAGGATTACATCACACATAGGTCGTGAACAGATGTATTTCAGTATGGAGTGCAAGATAGGGAAGGGTTATATCCCTGATCAGTCCTGGGATGTTTCATGGAGAAAATGGAATTCCAGGAAGACATTTAAATAATACTCAGAACTATCTTGTGCTGATATATGAAAAATATTCCAGGCTTATGAATTACATGAAACAAGTAGGGTAAAGTATAAGAAATAAAGAAGTGTATATGAAGCTAGTGGTGACCTTTTTTTTTTATAATTAACTCTTGTTCTAGTGATGTGTATTTGTAAACTGCAGGACCCGGCAAATTGACTTTTGAGTGACCCAAAGAACAATGGACATATAGATGGTAGGTACAGCTTGACTTTACTATTCAAGTGATGACCTATGATGCTAGAAATGATATAAGCCTGAGGTATTAAATTCAGATAGGAGTAGACTACAGACCGGATACTGACTTAGAAAACCCCTGATTAACATCAGTGTTGGAATGTGTAATTGTGTTAAACGTTTCCCAGTTACATTTTACGTACATCTGGTCTGGTCTTCTCTCGGGAGTTGTGACACCTCTAGTGTAAGTAATATCACTAAGTCAATGCAGGGTTATGTAAAGTATAGGGCAGTCTTGTGTTGAGGATGAGAAATAACAGATGGACAGCCTGAGAGTTACATGGGACTTCTAACATATAAAATGATCTAGAATAGAACCTCCATTGAGGAGTTATGCTTTGGAGGCCCTGTGGGAGAACTTGGATGAGAAGGCATGAAGAGCTAGCTTGCAATCTGCACCAGAGAGAATATCTATATTGGTGATCCACTGAAGTGTTAAAAGTTTAGGAGAGATACAAAATCCCATGTGTGATCCAAGGAGTAGTGACTGATAAAAGATTTTGTTTTGAAGATGACATTTGAGTTGGGCTTTAAATAATGGGTAGGAATTTAGTGGGTAGAGAGAATAATCTAAACAAATAGGAAATTTTGGAGTGAATCTGGAGTTGGGATGATGATAAATAATTCAGTTTTTTAGGTGCATAAAATACATGATGAGATCAGGCCATTAAGGTAATGTAGCATTTTGTGGAGGGCCTTGAGTGATAATCTAAGATGTTTGAACTTTGCTACATAGATAACAGGGAACCAGGGAAGAGTTTTGAGCAGAGGAATGATACAACCAATTGTATAAAGAAAAACAGAATCATAGAGTCTTGAGTTGGAAAGTATCTCAGAAGTCATCTAGTCTAAATAGAAGTCTTCACAAAATCCCTGGCATCCTCTTCTGGCAGTGATGTGTGGACAGATTGAAGTAGGGAGAGAGTTGAGTCAGAAAGACCTATTGGTAAGTTATTGTAGGAGTATAGGTGGCTGTTAATGAGAGCCTGTACTAGTGAGGTGTCATTTGAAATAAAAAGGAAGAGATGGATATGAGATATAATTATGAAACAGAGTGGCCAGAAACTTGGATGTAAGAGTTCAGGAAGAGGGAAGACTTTAATAATATGAAGGTTTAAGGCATGGGAGACTGGTGGTGCCATTGACAAGTAAAGTTGCAAAGAAGAAGAGGGTTTTTTAAAATTTGGTTTGGAGGCTTTTCTGTTTAAAGCTGATAAGTTTTGTACATACTGAGGTTCAGGTGTTAAAGGACATGTCCTATAGGAAGCTGGGGTACAGAGTTTGGAACGTGAATTAGCATTAGATATGTGCCATTCATTTGCAGATTTTCTTTATGAAGGTGGTATTTGAAGCTATGGGGAGTAAATGAGTTTGCTAATGGAAAGAATGAAGATTTAGAGAAGAGGTAAGGACAGAATCCTGAGGAACATCCACTGTGAAAGGCAGGGAAGAAGAGGATCCGGCAATTAACCAGATAAACGGAACCCAGAGCATGTCATGTCTTTGAAGTCAAGGGAGAAGAGGATATTCAGGAGTGAGTAACAGTATCAAATTCTATAGAAGGTGGTTTTTGTACTGCCCAAGAACTAAGAATGGTTTTTACATTTTTAAATACTCAGGCCTAGGGTCTGATAAAAAAATGAAAAAAATTCTTATTCTCAGCAGGCAGCATATTGGGTCCTAGGGTTCTTTGGCAAGGTCAAGGCAGATGGGGATTGAAAAAGGCAATAGGATTTGGTGATAAGAAAGCTATAGTGGCTTTTGAGAAAGATTTGTTTTTTTTTAAATAATATTTTATTCCATCACATACAAAAACAATTTTTAACATTCATTGCTTTGTTTTAAAGTTTTGAGTTCCAAATTCTCTCCTTTCCGCCTCTTCTTCCCTCCCTGAGACAGTAAGCAATCTGATATAGGTTATACATATGCAGTCATGTCAAACATCTCCATATTAGTCATTTTGTGCAAGAAGACTCAAACAACAAAAAAAGAAAGTAAAAAAGAGTATGCTTTAGTCTGGATTTTAGATAACACCAGTTCTTTCTCTGGAGATGGATAGCATTTTTGATCACGAGTCTTTTGGGAATATCTTAGATTATTGTATTGCTGAGAATAAGTTATTCACAGTTCTTCATTGTATATTCTTGTGGTTTCTGTGTACAGTGTTCTCCTGTTTCTGTTTTCTTCACTTTGTATTAGTTAGGTAAGTCTTTCCATGTTTTTCTGAAATCATCCTGCTTGTCATTTCTTTTAGCACAAAAACATTCCATCACAATCACAGTCCATAATTTGTTCATCCATTCCCCAGTTGATGGGCATCCCCACAATTTCTAATTCTTTGCCAACACAAAAAGAACAGCTGCAAATATTTTTGTATAAATAGGTTATTTTCCCCTTTTTAAAGAATCTCTTTGAGATATAGACGTAGCAAAAGTATTGCTGGATCAAAGGGTGTGCACAATTATATAGCCCTTTGGGCATAGGTCCAAATTGCTCTCTAGAATGGTTGGATCGGTTCACAATTCCACTAACAGTACATTAGTATCCCAGTTTTCCCACATTCCCTCCAACATTTATCATTTTCCTTTTTTGTCATATTAGCCAATCTGATAGGTGTGAAGTGGTACTTCAGAGTTATTTTGATTTGCATTTCACTAATCAATAGTAATGTAGAGGATTTTTTCATATAACTATATGTAGGTTTGATTTCTTTATCTAAAAACTACCTGTTATATTCTTTGACAATATCAATTGGGGAATTACTTGTATTCTTTTAAATTTGACCCAGTTCCCTATATATTTGAGAAACGAGGCCTTAACCAGAGATACTGGCTTTAAATTTTTTCCCCAGTTTTATGCTTTCCTTAGTTTTGGTTGCATTTGTTTTGTTTGTACAAAACCTTTTTAATTTTATATAATCAAAATTATCCATTTTACATTTCATAATGTTCTCTATACGTTGTTTGGTTCTAAATTCTTCCTTTATCCATAGATCTGACAGGTAAACTTATTCCGTGCTCTGCTGATTTGCTCATGGTATCACCCTTTATGTGTAAATCATATACCAATTTTGACCTTATCCTGGTATACAATTCGAGATGTTGATTTATACCTAGTTTCTGTGATACTGTTTTCCAGTTTTCCCACCAGTTTTTGTCAGATAATGAATTTTTGTCCTAAAAGCTTGGATCTCTGGGTTTTTCAAACGCTAGATTACTATTGTCATTTACTACAGTGTATTGGACACCTAATCTATTCCACTGATCCACCACTCTTCCTTAGTCAGTACCAGATTGTTTTGATTATTACTGCTTTATAGTATAGTTTGAAATCTTTAACTGTGAGGCCACCTTCCTTCACATTTTTTTTTTCATTGATTTCCCTTGGTATTCTTGACCTTCTGTTCTTCCACATGAATTTTGTTATTATTTTTTCTATCTCTATAAAATAATTTTTTGGTATTTTGATTGGCATCACACTGAGTAACTAGATCAATTTGGGTACAATTGAGAAAAGTTTCATCGGAGTAGTAGGGAGAAAAATCAGATTGTAAAATCTCAAGGAGAGAATGTGTTATAATGTGGTGGTGCAAGTATTGTGTGTAAGCCCTGAAGAGGTGTAAAAAAACTGGATAGTAGCTGGTTTAGGTAAAAGAGTCAAGGTAAAGTTTTCAAACTATTTGGAGTCACAAGACTCTAGGTATCCTCATGGCATCAGTTTCGGTTCTGCATTGTGATGTTATATATGTATATGAATCTTAAGATGTATGATGCTTAGCTTTTCTCTTGGAATTTACCCACACTCAAATATCCATGGGTTATTTGACAGCTGTTTTCCTTGAAGCCTAGGAGCCCTTTTCAATTGGAGTTGGTTTTTAAACTCTAAAAGTTAAATGTTCTTCTGTTTCCCCCAACCTGTCAGCTAAAGTGTATTGTATTCCAGCAGCAAACTCTAACCCTGTCACCCTTCACTATTACTTTTCATATCCTAAAACCTTGGAAGAACAAAGGTCTCCAGAGAAAACTGGATAATCAAGGTTTTTAAACCAATAAGTCTATTTTTACCTGATGTTCTAAGTCAATGGACCCCTTGTTGATGGTAGCATCTGCTTGGACTTATGGGCATTTATTTCCTTACAATCTAGAGACCCTTTTCATTTAGCAACTGAGTAAGTTCCAGATAGTTAAGGTTGCCAGAAGTTTAGCCATTGAATGAATGAGATATGTCTTACGTTTCTAAAGAGGAGAGGAGATGGTAAAGCAAATTTGGAAGGTCTAAGCCATCTTCTAAATGCATGCTGAATGTTTTCTTCTTAATTGATGCCTAATTCCAGAAGGTCAATGGTGAAGATATCGCAGCTCCTGTCCCTTCCTTTTGCAAATAAGAAAAACTGAGGCCTGGAGAGGTTAAGTCAATTTCCTAAAATCATATAGGTAATGAATAAGTAACAGAGCTGAAATTCAATGCTAGATGTTAAGATTCCAAATCTAATACTCCTTCCTTTGTCTACTACTCCTTGATTGCACAAAGCAATCAGAATCTTAGGAGTTAGAGGGGAACCCCAGAGACCATGTACTCCAATCAATATCTGACCAAGAATTCCTGTTCAGTATCCCCAACATATGGCCATCTAAGCTTAGCTTCCTCCTAAATAGTCCATTACACTTTTGAAAAGTTCTAATTGTAAATTACAATGTTTTTCTTTCCCTTACATAGAACCTACATTTACCATCTGTAATTTCCTAGTTCTCCTAGTTATTCCTTCTGGAGCCAACCAGAATCAACCTAATCATTCCTTTACATGGAAAACTTTAAAATGTTTGAAGATGGCTATAATGCCACACTAAATCTTTACATAAGGATAAATATTTCTAGTTCCTCCAAAAATGACATAAATAATAATCCTTAACCATCTGGATTATCCTCCAACTAATCAAGTCAACATTTTTAAAATGCTGACTGTACCTATCAGTGTTCTTCTTGAAATCTGGTACCCAGAACTGAACATAGTATTCCAGATGTAGTCTGATCTAGATTAAAGTTCAATAAATAGTCAACAAGCATTTACTAAGGGCTACTATGTGCCAAGCACTGTCCTAAGCACTGGGGATACAAAAACGGGGAAAAACAGTACCTGCCCTCTAGGAACTGAACCCTCTAATGGGTAATACCTATATGTAAATAACTACGTACATGTAAGTTATATACAGAGTAGATGGAAGATAATCTCAGGGAGACACCTACCAATAAGACAATCAAAAAAGGCCTCCTGTAGAATATAGAGTTTTAGCTGAGTCTTGAAGGAAGTCAAGCATTCAGGAAAGATGGGAAAAATAATATGGATGTTAAAAAGTATTAGACATAAGTCACAGAAGAATGGAGTTAGCAAATGGAATGTTTGGACACTCTTCATTTTTTAATGCAGTCTCAATGTGTATTAGTTTTGGGTTGTTTTTTTTTTGTTTTTTTTTTCTGTTATATTTGTTGACTCATTGAGCTTAGAGACCATTAAAAGCCCTGCATCTTTTTCAGACCAACTACCTAACCTTCCCCCATGAATTCAATTTTTTGAACCCAAGTGTAAGACTTTACATTTATCCTTATTGTATGTAATCCTATTTGATTCAACCCAGGGTATAAGCCTGTGAAGATCTTTTTACATTCTGATTCTCTTCCAGCATGCTAGGTATACCTTCCAGCCTGGTATCTTCTCCACATTTGGTAAGCATACCATCTGTGCTTTTATCCAAGCCATTGAAAACATGTTACATGGTACAGAAAGAAGTACAGGTATTTAAAGCTCCTTAGAGGTAGCTAAATGGCCCAGTGGAAAGAGTCCTGGTCCTGGAGTCAGGAAGACCCAAATGTGATCTAGATACTAGCCCACAATCCTGGGAAAGTCACTTAACCTCTGTCTGCTAATAAGTTTCTTCAGCTATAAAATAGGGATAATAGTAGCCCCTGCCTCTTATTTTGAGAATCAAATGAAATATTAGTAAAGTGCTTAGTATAGTGCCTGGCACATAGTAGCTGTTTAATAAGTGTTTTTTCTTCCTTAGTTCCTTGAAGCACTCCACCAGAGGGTTCCTTCCAAATTGATGCCTAAGCGTTAACGACTGTAGTCAATACAAATAATGAATCCCCTGAAATAGTTGTACATATTCAAATTTTTACTATCAAAGGTTATAATAATTATAATTATATGGTAATTGGTTCCAACCCAATGGAAATATGCTGTGCAAATTCAAATAAAAATTTGGATTTGGTCAACATTTTTAATTTGTCTAATTGTACTATCATCTTATCTATATTTCCCATTCAGGACTAATTGACTAATTGAGCAATCCGTGGTGATATTTGAACCTAAGTCTTGACTCCAAGTCCAGTGCAGCCCAGTGCTTTAGCTCAGTGGGGTCAAACTCAAATAGAAATGGATCCCTATAGGCTGCAGATTGACTTAGAAAACCACAAATTAACATTATCTGTGTTGTGTTTTAATTTTTTTTAAACATTTCCCTGTTATATTTTTATCTGGTTCCAGCTGCATCTCTCTCTAGCCTGTCAAGATCCTTTTAGATCCTGACTCTGTTATCCACTCTGTTAGCTCTCCCAACTTTGTGTCATATGCACATTTGACATGCATGCTATCTTTATCCAACTCATTTATAAAAATGTTAAACAGCACAAGGCCAAGCTCAGATCCCTGGCACACTCCACCAGAGACCTCCTTCCAAACTGACATCAAACCATTAACAACTACCCTTGGAGTCTGGCCATTCATCCAGTTTAGAATCAATTTAATTGTACCACTATCTAATTCACATCTTTCTTTTGCATAATAAGATGCAGTATTTTATTAAATGCTTTGCTAAACTCTAGGTAAGATATAGTTACAATATTCCCCTGATTTATTGGTTTAGTAATTATTAAAAAAAAAGACGTGGAGCGGTATTGGAAATAAGGTTAATCTTGCTCATCCTACAGTCTCTAATAAAATTATTCTTTAGTACCTGGAAAGAAGAATGTGTCCCATTGTTTAATTTTTCCTTATTGGGAACAAACAAGTTTAGTTATTTGGACTGCACGTATAAATAATCATAAACTGTTAGACCAAATCTTGGATAACTGCAGAGTGATAAGAGGTATGTTCTCTTATCTTGTGTGAAGCAGCCAGATGCCATGGAAAGAGTGCTGGACTTGGAGTCGAAGGACCTGAATGCAAATCCTGACATTACTATTCACTACCTCTGCTACCTTAAGTCACTTAGCAGCTCTGGGCCTCTGTTGCTTCATCGGAAAAATGTTTGCATGTCCCAGATGACAGTTACAGTATCCTTGTTTTATTTTATTGCATTTCATTTTACTTTGTCTTTGTACCCCCATTACGTACTTAACACAGTAGCTGGAATATAAATACTTTCTGATTAATTGACATTTAAGGTCTCTTTCAACTCTCTATGACCTCGTGACCTTGTGGCCTTAGGCAAAGCAACTGAGTTTCAGTTTCTTTGATAGCAAAATGAGAAGTTTAGAATCAGTGGCCTTGAAAGTAAAGTCCCTTTGATCATAAGGGCATCATGTAGCTCAACATCAACCCTTCTGTTACTAAGTTTGTAAAGATGTGAGGAGAGAATTCAAGGACCATGGTATGTAGATACTGTCAGTAACACTTTGCCAATTCAATGGGTAGTATGACTTTAATGGAAAAGATTTTTTCACCTGTGTCAAACTTTGGTTATTATCTTATAGAGTCAGCATGATCTTGTAGAAACGGAGCAAGACTTAGAGTAACATAAGTCCTGGGTTCAAATTCCACTGGTGCTTAAAGCTATGAGACTGAGAGCAAGTCATTTATCATCTTTGAACCTCAGTGTGCTCATCCATAACAAGATGCCTTCCCTGCAGTAATATGGTGAAGATCAAATGAGATTTTATGAACATACGTATATACATACATAGTCTTTAAAAGTCCTAAAACAACCCTATGTAATTACTAATTATCACTCCTATCTTGTAGCAGTCCCATGTAGACCATGATATGGTATCTATCTCTATCATCGTTAGAAAATGTGGAAGATACGTTTATCGAGTGCTTACACAGTCTAGGCACAGATCCAGCTCCGGTCTTCGTGATCTATATTTTGCCACTGGACCCAGATGGCTCTGAAGGAGAAATTAAGGCTGATGATTTTGCACAGCCCTCCCTCACTGTAATCCAGTACATTTGCAGGTCATAGCATCACCTTCCTGATGCCATGGTCCTCTTCGGGAATGAAGGACAAACAACAACAACACTATCTAAGGCATTGACGTGGAAATAAAAGGGTTTTATAACTTAACCCGTTTTTGTTTTGGACCAGCCTTACCATGCTGAATTCCCAGTGAAGGAACTGCCTCTATCATGCAAATCACCACCACTTGCTCTGTAATTCATAGTCCTAGATTGTTGCCTGGGGATGCTGAGAACAGTGCCTGAATCTAGGTGACCCCTTTTGGGGTTTTCTTGCCAAAGAGACTAGAGGGGTTTGCCATTTCCTTCCCCAGCTCATTTTACAGTTGAGGAACCGAGGCAAACAGGATTAAGTGACTTGCCCAGGATCACACAGCTAGTAAATATCTGAGTTCACATTTGGACTCAGCTTTTCCTATCTCTAGGCCCAGCACTCTATCCACTGAGCCACTTAAGTGCCTTTCATAATATAGCAGAACACAAAAAGATTCTATATGAAGCTTAATCTGTGTCATAGAGCTTATTTAAATATGTGTATGTATGTATATATACACATACACACATATATATAATAAATTCTACACACTACTTTCAGAATGGTCCTGTTTGTGTTTTCTTCTGAACTGACTTCTGTGCATTTAAAAAAAAAATTACATTGACCCACTTTTTTTGGTATCACTGTTGCTAAAGCTTTTGCCCTAATTCCACTTTTCCCCTGCCTCAATTAACATTGAGGGGAGAGGTGGGCAATCCTTGTAACAAATAAGTATAATCAAGAAAAACTAATCTATACAGTGGCCATGTTAAAAAAAATGTGTGTCTGTATACCTTCTTCCATCACCTCTCTGTAAGGAGAAAGGCAATAGGCCTCATCATACATGGTTCCTCTAGAGACATGGGCGGTCAGTTCATAAGTCCTTCACAGTTGTTTTTCTTTTCAACATTGTTGTCTTTGTGTCAGTTGTTTTACTTGTTCTACTTACTTCACTCCTCATCAGTTCTTGCTCTACTGAGGTTTCTCTGAAATCATCTCTTTCATCATTTCTTATGGCACAATAATATTATATTCATATACAATTTGTTTAGTCATTCCCCAGTTATCTAAGTAGCAATCTAAGACACCTTCTGAGATAATACCTCTCTGGTCTTATTTTCTCTTAATTCCCATTTGTTTCCCTATTGAATTTGATGTACTTCTGTAATAGACTTTGTGTATGAATATGTTCAATCGTCTTTTATTTGTTTAAGATAAAAGTAAAGTTATCTCATGCCTACTGTCCCCACCCCTTCATCTGTGTTTGTACATTCTTGTGTACCCCAGTTATAAGTGGCAAGTTCCACCCCCTTCCTACTTTGTATGAGTAGTGTCGTTTTCCTTTTACTCTCCCTTCTCTTTCTTCTTTTCAGACCCTCAGAGTAGAACCAATCTACCCTCAGGACCTCTGTTTTTCTTAATTATTAACCCTCAATGTCATCTGAAGGGACACAAGTGTCTTCTCCCTCTATTATAATTTTAGCATTGTATCATCATATAGCCCCTCCCAGTTGCTCAAATACATTTACCTTTCTAGGTTTCTCTGGAGTCTTGTTTGTATTTCACAGTTCCTCCTTAGCTTAAGTCTTCTCATTACAAATTCTTGAAAATCCTTAGAGATCTAGTTTACTTCTGTAAGGTAAGTTATTTTTTCTTGGAGGCCTATATTTGCCTTTTGGGCCACTGTATTCCAAGATCTTCTCTCGTTTTTAGAAGAAGCTACCAGGTCTTGTGTGATTCTGGCTGTAATTCCCTGGTACTTTAATGCCTTCTTTATGGAAACTTGCAATTAATTTTATCTGTTAACATTCCTGGAACTTTCCTTTCAGGGTTCCTTTCAGGAAATGATTGGCACATTCTTGTTATCTTTGCTTTCTTTACATTTTGGTTCTAATAGATCTGGGAAATTTTCATTTATGATTTTTTTTTTTGAGATTTAGGGTTTAGGCTTTTTTTAAAATCATGGTTTTTCAAGGAGTCCGACTGATTCTTTCATTATCTCTTCTTGATTTGTTTTCCAGGTCAGTTATTTTGGGCACTGAATACCTTACATTTTTTTTCCCTATTCTTTCTGTCTTTTTATTTTGTTCTGTTATTTCTTTCTGTTTAATGGAAGTCATTGACTTCTATTTGGTCTCTTCTGGTTTTCAGGGAGTCTGTATTGTGGATAAGGTTTACTGCTTTTTCATCTAAGCTACTTATTCTCCTTCCATTTCTTTTCTTCAGACATTTTATTTCATTTTTTAAGCTATTAAATTCTTCTGGAACTATTCATATAGTCCTTGAGAAAACTTTTTTGCCCTTTGAATCTTTGCTTGTAGTTATTATGGTGTTAGAATGGCAATAATTTTTGATGCTGGATGGCATTTTCTTTAATTTACTCATCTTTCCAACTTTAGCTCCTGAATTGGGGCTTTTTCTAGGTCCAGGTTCTGCCCCCTGCTGTGCTCTTAGATGAGATGCTTGGTCTTTCCTTAGATTCTTGGACTCTAGTTCAGTGCCATATGCATCTTCAGAATCTTTTCTAGTATCTCAGGATAAAATATTAGGGAACCTCAGAGGCTATGGGTCTGGGCCATCAATATAGATGATGCTGCTCTTAGAGGCTGAGGTCCCCTACCCTGGAGCATTCTCAGGGGAACTTTCTACTCTTGTTGCCTCCAGAGCATTGCTGGCTGCACATTTCTCTGACTCTCTCTAGTCGGACAAGCTACCCTGTGCTGGTGCTGACTTTGTGATGAGAATGAAATGTTTTTATACAATTTGGGGGTCAAAGAAGTCATTGTAGTTTCTTCAAACTTAAGGTTTTTCCTGGAGTAAGTATTTGAGACCCCGGTGGCCTGCTTCCTATTCAGGCAGCCATCTTGGCCAGAAGTGTCTACAAGTCTTCAGCATCTTTGTGTTTCATCAGGTATTGTACCAGGGTTTCCTATAAGGATCTTAGACTCTAGCTGTTTTAGATAGTCTTCAAGGTATCCCTCAAAGTGGGTGGTTTCATACTGTTTAAATAGTGGAAATTCATTCTTCTCTTTAAGTTATTTTAGCTTATTAACATATCATTTGTGTATTGTTTTTTCTGCCCTATTTTGCTATAGTTAAATATTCACTGAAGTTGTGAATATTTAACTGTGAATATCATGGACCCCTGTAATCTTACATTATGACTGATTGTTGACTTCACAAAAGTTTAATGACTGACTGGCTTATCAGGTGTGACTTAAGTGGCCCACATTTAGCATTCCATCAATACTATAAGCCAGGGCTTGACCAGTTTGCCTGAGAGCCAGACAAATTGTTCAGCTTGCAAGGAAAGATACTTTTTAAAGTGTTGTGTTAGGTCTGAAGTCTGATTTGGGGTCTTCAAGTATCTTTTGGAAAGTGTTCAGTTAATTTCCTGCCATACTTTGGATGTAAACAGTGCCCCCAGAAACCACTACTACCATCACCACCACCACCACCACCACCTTGCCCAATTCCTTCTGCCCTCCCAGGTTTTTAAAAGTAGAACCAGAAGTTGAACCAGTTATGGCTATGCCTAAGAAGCCCCAGGAGTCTCCTGCCAGTCCACCTTTGCTGCCCACACTAAGTGGTGATGTCTGTTGCTTCATTATTTTGCCCTCCGCCCCAATTGCTATTATAGTAAAATGTGAATTCACATTAATATGCACCAAATATAGTAAGCAGCATGTATTGAAAGTGCTGGATACCATGGAAGCCTGGTACCTGAAATATCAGGCATAGTTAGTTGGTTTTTTTTTTTAATATTATTAAGAAAGTTAAAAGTGATTTATGTGATTAAGAAAGAATTCAAGTAAAGGAAAAATTTGCTTGTGTGAAAATAGTTGTGAAGAGCCAGTTAGTTGTATGCCTCCTTACTGCTTTCTGAATCATATGATTGGAAAAGTATATGACTTCCTTATATCCTTTTACTTTGGCTTTTTGACCTGGCTTTTCTAAAAAATTACAGTAATAAGTATTTTCCACACATAAGTCTTAACCTCTGCCTTCTCCATTCCTAAGGTCTTACAGCCCTTAGTAACTTTTTGTTTCTACTTAAACAGAGGCATTTATTGCCTTCTTTGTAATTATTTCCTGATTTATCTCATAATTGACCTATGACCGGTCACCTTTTTTCACTGTGATTGTTTTTCAGTTTCCTTTGTTGTGTTTTTAGAAGAATTTAGAAACTTGTTTTTAAGTCTTATTCCTATGAACTTTAGTGTATGATGATCTTCTGGAAGGTTCCCTTTTTCCTCATATCTCTGATGAACAGATTTCCCTTATCTCTTAGGTTTTAGATTGCTGCTCTTCCACAGCTGTGCTTAAGATAACTTTTCTCTCCCTTGAAATTATTCTTAAAAAGAAAAAAAATACTGGCTTTCTAAATCTAAATTGACTTTACAAACTATCACTATGGCAAAAAAGCTTTTTGCCAGTGTACTTTTAACATTTATTATAATTTCTTATAACTAAACTTATGCATGAACTGATGGCATACAGTTGATCTTCAGATCATGGGCAAAAAGAATATTAAAGCACACAGCTGCTTTTCCATTTCTTATTTTAAAATATAATCCATACCCCTTCTGCTTCTGGGAACCCCAGTTTGTACATATGCATGCAGGTGGAAGAGCTTAATGGAAAAGCCATATGCACCTCAGACTGGTTCCTCTGTGTATCCAGAGTAGCCTCTTTCCAAAATTATGTATCTATAATAATAACCTTTCATATATACATATATATTACATATATATGGAATGATAATAATTGCTCACATTTACACAGTGCATATATTATCTCATTTAATAGCCCTGTTATAACAGTGCTGTTATTATCCTTACTTTACAAATGACACAGCAGAAATCTGGAAAGGTTTAGTGGCTTACGTAGCTAGTGTAGGTCCCAGATGAGAACTCGTCTGCAGCATATCATCCACTAAACCATACAGCCTTTCTCAAATTATACCAAAGTGAGATTATAGCATTGTAGAGTTATAGAACACTTTATCAATAGTATGGAGTATCCCAAAAGTCTTACTGTATTTAAACTATAATAAGAGCTCTGTTAAGATCTGATATCTTTAAACTGCACTAAGACTTGAGGGACATCCTTTATTATTCCTTTTCATTCTTATATGAACCCTGTGAAGTATTTAATAGGAGTATTATTAACCCAGGCCTATAGATGAGGAAACAGTAGCTCAGAGAGGTTGTGACTTTTCCAGGGTCACACAGCTAGCATCTGAGACAAGATTTCAACTCAGGTTTTCATGGATTCCTAAATCTAGTTGTCTACTTACTAGACATCTAACTCAGTGGTCTAAGCAATAGATTAAAATTACTTTCCCAAGACCAACCTAGACCAACCAATAAGCTAATCACTAGTAATCTGACCACCTAGTGATGGATAACCATGAGAAATTATGAAACAAAAAAGAAGACAAAATGGCTATTGGTCATTCACAATACCATTCCTTACATGAAGTGATGGTGATATAATTGTGGAAAAGGGGGAGCAGAGGAAGCTGAGAATCACACCATTTTTAGGTGATCTACAAATTTTAATTTTTTTACTGGTATTCAAAATATGAACTACTTGTCCAGTGATTCTTAATTCCTTAAACATATTAATAAAGAAAATCATATATAAATTTTAATACACTTGTTACAAATGAAACCAGAAGAAAGAAATTTCAGCTAAATGAAAGGATGCACATAGGTATTCTTTGGAGAGGTACAGAATGGAGTTGGCCGAGTTGACTTTATTATGTGTCTAAACGTAGCAAGACACATAATTTCATGGAACAGTCATCATTTCAGTGCCATGGTGAGTGTTTATAAAAAGTCTACCATAAAAGTAATTGTAGCTTATACACCAAATAAAAGTTAGAGAAATTACAAAAGAACCTGAAAAGACTTCCCAAATTTAATCAATGTATCTATTGATTCTTGGTGATTTCACTGCCAGATTGGGAATAGGTAAAGATGGTAAGAATTCTGTTGGATAGCATGGGTCAGGATTAAGAAATGAGAAAAACCAAAGATTTAATAAACTTTAAAGAAACTTCATGCTTCTATGTCATAATTATTTTCCTAAGGAAAAAAATTGGGAGAGTCCAGATTTGACAAACACCAAATAAAATCACACCAAAAATTGATTATATCTTAATAGTTAGGAAAAGATTTTTGACTGCGTACTGTTGGCACTGACTTGTTAGAGCAAAGATCAAAATTAAAATAAAGTTAGAAGAAAAACAATTAGAAAAAGATAAGACTTGCAATTTAAACGACTTAATTCTGACCTACTTAAACTAGTTATTAGTTCATAAAAAATTAGTGGACAACAAATGACATCATTTTTCATACAGTAGTTTAACCTATGTAAATCAGGTGCTACTACAAGACCATAGGAGCCTAAAAGACACCTTTTTCTTTTATAATTCAAGTTCTTTAATATTTTTTAAACACTTATGTGTTTAGTTTTTATTTTTTTAGTAATCTATCCATCTTACTACTATTTCTCATTGAGCAAATTAAAATAATAAAGCAGAGAAAAAAAGAAAAACAAAACCCTGAACACATAACTGCGGAGTCTGGCAAAATAAATTTCTTCATTTTCATGGCTGAAAACATATGTCTTTCTGTGTCATCCTGGTACTGGAATTCACAGGGGAATAAGGTTTGATATCTAAATTTGAGAGTCATCTGCAAAGAGGTAATAATTTGAATTCATGGGAGGTAATAAAATGCCTCAAAAAAGTACATAAACAAAGAAAAGGTCTTAGGACAGAACTTTTGGAGGATACTGGGTCAACAAGGTTTTTTGTTCCAGGAATGGTGATAAATGTGACACTCATCTTTGATTCTGCTTACAGCCACTGCCATAGTTGATGCCCTCATTACACCTTGCTTAGTCTTTTTTTTTGTGCCTAGTCTTTTAAAATGGCCTCTTGTTTGGGCTCCTTGCGTCAGGTCTCTCCCCATTCCAGTATATTCAGTATGTTTTCCACATAGCTGCTAAGGTGATTTTCTTTAAACACAGATCTGAACATGTCATCTCCTTACTCGAGAAACTCCAGTGGCTCCTAGTTGCCTCTAGAATAAAATATTACCTCAGTTTCACTCATTATGCATTATTCCCCTCCCCATACTCTGAAGTCTAGCCATATTGGCCTTCTTGCTGTTTTTTGGTCACAGCCCTCATATTTCCTGTTTCCCTTCCTTTATCTGACCTCTATGTCTGGAATGCACTTCCTCCTTGTATCAGCTCATAAAATTCCTCACTTCTTTCAAGGCTCACTTCAAATACCACCCTCTACTTCAAGGCTTCCCTGATTCTCTTAGCTGTTTAATAACCATTCTGCCCAACTACTTTGTATTTATTTTATAAAAAACTTATTTTGTATGTATTGTCTCCCCCAGTAAGATTATAGGATCCTTGTAAGTAGGGATTGTTTCATTTTTTGTTTTTCTGTCTCTTGCACAGTGCCTGGCATTTAGTAGGTACTTAATAAATGCTTGATGATTGATGATGCAGTTATCCCTTACGTCATTCTTTCCTGTTACTCCATTATACAAACCTGCCACACCAGTATGTATGTATTTTAGACGTGGTTTTTGCACATTTTTCCACACCTCTCACTTTCTATTTCCTCTTATAATATGCAAGTTCCTCCCTGCCTATACACATCCATATCCTACCTAGTCTTCAAATCTTAGTCCCAGTCCTACCTCCTCCCCCTTTCAGTTCTCCCAGACCATGTGATCTCTTAGCTCACAAGACTGTTTGCTTTTTAAACTTTGAAGTGTTATCACTGCTATATAACATGTTATATTTGTCTTTATTTAGAGTTTCATATTTTTAATAATGTCATGTATTCCCCTGACTCCTTCGGGACTGTATCTTTATCTCCCCACTCCTTACCCCCAGCAACTCACAAAGCACCTTGCGAATAGGTTCTCAGTAAATATTTGTTTTTTAAGTTTGATGTTATTATTGATATATGCGAATCATCTGACTAAATCTAAAACCTTTACTCTAATGATAGTCGTCTAATAAAATCTAAAATCTAAGTTCACATGACATTTTGCAACTACTGCACATTTTGAGGACTGCTGAGTATGAGGCCTTTAACACATAGCCCTGGGCGGGGGTTCTCTTGAAATCATAATGCCTTCCCAAAATTATCTTTATTGATTAAATTCTTCTTACTAAATATCTGTAGATGAAAAATCTATTTACTCAGCTTTAAATTATACTGACTCTTGAAAAACAATTGATAAAATTAATCTCATACTTGCTATTTTTTAGGGTACAATGGAACATGTAGAAGATTCTGCCCAGAATATAAAGGAAGAATCACTTCCAGGTGAAGTAGAAAATAGAAGTGTAGTTCAGCATGTTACTCAGGAAGAACAAGGACAACTCCTTTTTCATGAAGAAACTATTGATCTTGGTGGAGATGAATTTGGGTCTGAAGAGAATGAAACTGTCTCAGAGGACTCAAATAACTTCATAGATAAGCTTAATGAGCACATGATGGAAAGTGTGATTATTTCTGATTCTCCCAACAACAGCGAAGATGATGCAGGTGAACTTGGTTGCTTGCAAGACATTGTGGAACCTGCAGAAGACAAAAGTGATCACAGTTTGGAGCAAGTACTAGATAAAGAAGAGATCGTAACACTGAGTAATGATAGTGAAACTGATCATGATGATACACCTAAAGACATTTCTGACATGACCAGTGACAGCAGAGCATCTTTGAAAGAAGAGCTGACTCAAGAAGAAACAAAAGATGAGCCCATATTTGGAAATGAAGGGACAATTGACTCAGTTCCAAGTGATGACAAAACTAACCCAGAGGAGCAGATGTCAGAAATCTCTTCCAGTCAGTCTTCTAAAGATGATCCTATTCCTGTGTGTACCATTTTTAGCCAATCAAATCAAATTAATTCTCAGCCTCAGTTGTTCCTTCATGATGGCTTTGAACCCCAGATGGTGAAATCTCCTAGTTTTAGCAGTGCAAGTGAAACTTCTTCCAAGACCCCACCACAAGTGGTTCAGCCAAGTCCTAGCCTGAGCAAATTTTTTGGAGATACTGTTAATACTAATTCCTTGGCTTCTGATTTTTTTGATTCGTTTACTACCTCCACTTTTATTTCTGTCAGTAATCCTAATGCAGGCACTTCAGTGCCAGAAAAACTCTCCTCACTTTCTACCCCAGTGGGAGAGAGTTCTCCTGATTCTGCTGATCCTTCTTATTCCATGGGGATGGAAAGATCAGAATCTGGTGTTTCCACAGCATCTCTAGAAACTTCTCAGTCTCCAAAGCCATTCTCACAGATCCAGGCTGTGTTTGCAGGGAGTGATGACCCCTTTGCCACAGCTCTGAACATGAGTGAAATAGATCGAAGAAATGATGCCTGGCTTCCCAGTGAGGAAACAAGAAATGTTTTAATTTCTGTAGCAACTCAACAATATAGCACAGTATTCATAGACAAGGAGAATCTCACAATGCCAGGCTTAAAATTTGACAATATTCAGGTAAGAGTTGACTATCAGGAAAAGAAGGTTAATTAATTATGCTAATAGAAGCCTTTCAAAATGAAATTATGAGTGTCCATTATTTTATTTATGCTGGTATCAAATCTGATGATGAGCCTTCTCAAACTTATTGTCACTTCTCAGTCATACTGCCTGTTATAGAGTCCATACTCAGAGCCACTCTAGTTTGGTAGGACTAGTCTGCTGGTATATTCCTCAAATGGCTAATATCACCTTCAAACCATAGTGAGGCCTTAGAGTAGGCCCTTTATCCCTCAGCTATTCCAGATCAGCATTTCTGGGCTGCATAAGTATTTTTCATGCTCCAAAGTATTCTGTAGCTAAATTTGTTTAGGAAACACTGAGCTAAAAATTATCTAATTATTTAGTTGCTTTTATAAAATATGAACAGCAGTTTTGTAACTGGGAAAATTGGGTATTAGATAGTGATAAATTCATTTCCCTGGAATATTATAATTTATTAAAGCTACTTATAGGATACTGGCTTGCTCATCCATGGTGAAATGGGTGCCATTTCCTTGGCAGTTATAACAAGATATTTTAAGGGCAAGAACTTTTTTAGTCTTAATTCCCATAGATCTAGTACCCATTTTCCTGTACCTAGATTAAGAGCCACGAGACACTAGCCTTACTCTTCAAGTTCTTCATTTTGTGTCTACAAGACACTGGCAGAAAGAGTTCTGGAATTTGAGTTAGGAGGGATCTGTACTCTAATTGGAGCTTTGACACTTAGCAGTTGCAAGATGAAGGGCAAGTTGCAATTCCTCTGAGACTGCTCTCCCTCATCTGAAAAATGGGTATAATAATAGTGATAGGAGTACCACACAGACTTAAATGAAATAATGTATCTCAAGGAATTTTCAAAATTAAAAGTGCTAAATGTCAACTATTATTGTTATCACTGACTCAAATTAGGTAAGTCAGGGAGTCATGAAGTAATTATGTTTACAGTTCAATTGATTAGACAGATTCTTGAGTCCTATTACTATTCATTTTTCTACAGAGGAATGTACAGTAAACCTGAAGTATTCAGAATATTCTGGGGATGAGGTGTTTTGAGTGAATTAATTTTCTAGGTAACTGAAGCATAGTCCTTTAATCTCTGAAACATTTTATTTTAATCACTTTTGATGGAAATCTTTCTAAAATATGTTAAATACCATAGTGCTTTGTAATTTACAAAATGCTTTCTTCACAAACAAACACCTTTTCTCAGGTGCCATCATTATTATGAACAGCAATTATTGTGCTTTGGTTTGTGATTTAGTTTGTCCATTCATTCAATTTCCCTGGGCTGCTGAGCGTTTTTATTGCATACTTCTTCTCTTGCAATGGTTTTTAGTCTTTACCATCCCTTTGTGCTATGGCTATGCCTTACCTTTTTGCTACGGCTTTGCCTTCCACTAGAATTTTCCCCATCGTGTTATAATTTCTCGTAAGTCATTTCTACTGTCTGCCTACCTTAGTCGCAACTTAAGATAGAACTGAAATTTGCCAGGGAATAACCAAAACATTAGAATTCTCTTATCAAATTAAGGTAGATGGAAAGTATAAGCGTTTCCACTCCTTTCCTACTAAATAAAATATATAAATACTTCGTGACAGCAGTTTTTGTGGCTTAATGGCTGCTATGTGTACTTTCAAATGGTCTTACTCCTGGATAAGTAAGATATTCAGTTAATCTCCCATTAACCTATAATGTTACCCTTCCTATACTCAGAGGCCAGTTATGAGGGAATTGAATCGAATTTTTATTTCCTTTAAATCCTAACATAGCATCTTCTTTTGCTCTTGCAAATCAAAGTGGTTGCTTGGGAAACATCCTGGTAAATAGAAATTTTTAACAGAGAACTTTTCCCAAAATAATATCTGCCTTTCACATATAATGAATGTGCTAGATTAACAAATGTTTGCTCATGCAGTATGTGGCCCAGCAGCCACAAAACCACCCTGCATAAGCATTTTCTTCCTTCCTAGATAAAACAAAAGGACTTTTAAGATACCTTGAATCAAAATAAGTTTACGTGCTTAAACATTTAAGATTGTACAAAAATTTTTTTTTTAATTTCCATGGCTCTGCTTTTGTGAAGCCTATCAAGAAAATATTGCCTCAGTTTAAAAGTAGCTTATGCTTTGATTTTTCTAAATATATTTTGAGTTTTCTTTACAGATTTTCTAGCTATTGATAACTTTTTTGCCATTTTCTTAAAAACTCTGAAAGCTTGAAACGTATATCATTTTTTCTTTTTAAATAAATGATTAATGATAATATGAGTTAGAGGAGTTTTTAGATAACTAGTTGAAAACTTCATATATTTATACTAACCCAAAAGAGAAACAAATCCATTTTCATCCAAATATGCATGAATTACTTTTTTCTCCTCTTTAAAAAAATAGAGAACTGGAGGATAGGAGGAAATAATTCACAGATTTATCTGAAAATAGATAATTGGAAAATTAGCTTACTAGGTTTCTTTATGAAAAAGAAGAGCAAATTTTTAAAAATGCCAAATATTGGTGTTAAAAATCCTATCATTTTAGAGCTAGAAGAGACCTAAGAGGTAATCTAATTCAAATATACCCCACAGGTACACTGGGAACTACCAGTGGGTTTTAGATTCTTACCTAGCAAGTGTTAAGGACTATTTAAGGGCTCCCCTGAACTTGTCTTTTTGAGTTGCATGTTGTCCAGAAACATTGGACTCAGAGCATTTAGGAGGCCCTGAATGTGAAAGACAAAGCCCACCCCCCCCCCCCGGTTGATGCAATATGTTTACATTCCAAATTGTACTCCTGTGTGTCCTGCACTAGGCTGAGAAATTGCTTGTGCAGCTGGGACCCTTGTAGATAAGCAGACCATCCTATCTTCATCGTCTAGCAGTTCCCAAGAGAAAAGAATGTAGCTTTTGCCATTGCCTTGCTCCTCTTTGGAAGGGGTTTTGTCCTTTTACCACCTTTACTATAGTTTTCCCCCTCCCATACTACACCCCTTTAAGTGGAGATTTGTGTTTCCTCCTCCTTCCTTTATTGTACTATTATACAAATGCAAACTTCTGTACAAATTGTGAACTCTGGGTTCCACATGCATGGCCATGTCTTGTAATAAACCTGGTTTTCAAGTAAGTTTCATGAAGTTGTGATTGCCTGTTGACACAACTCTCTAAGCTAGTTACCATTGAACTGCCCCTCTGAGACTTGCTAGTATTTTCATTGGGATGGAAAGTATGGGTGGTGGTAGCATTTATTCTTCTGCTCTATTCAGAGACTATGATCCTCTTGTTCCTTATTATTAGGAACTTTATAGGATTCCTCATAACATCCCCTGGGAATCTCAAGGTTTAGGGAAAATTAAAAAATTTCTCCTCCCCAAAGTTTGGGGATCCATCATGATGCAGTCTATCTGCAGATAGACTGGCAAAGCTTTAGAGCTAGGAGAAACCTTAGAGGTCATCAAGTCCAAGCCTTTCAATTCATTTCAACCAACATTTATTATATCAGCTACTCAAAATACTCTCCCTTTCTCCCTTTCTCTTTTTCAAACATGTGAGGAAACTGGTCCAGAGAGTTAAGTGAATTGTCTAAAAGGTCATCCATTGTGGTAGCAGCATGTCTCTAAATAAATAGAATGATAGGCCTTTGGAATCAGTCAGGAAGCCCTTCTTTCAAGTCATACTTGCTATATGCCCACAAACAACTCTCAGACTACAAATTAGTCATCTGCATCAATGGAAGACATTTCCACACTGGTTGATCAACGCAATAAGGAAATCATAGGTCCAGGCTCCTTCGCCCCTGCCAGCAAAAAGAAAAGAAAAAAAAAGAACAGAACTAGAATCCAGACTCTTAATTCAGTGTTCATTTAGATTCCTTCCTGCCTTTCTTCATCAGTTCCTTCACATATAGGTATAAGTAACTGATAGAGCTTAAAGTATTAACATTGAGGTGAGGAGGAATCATTTTAATAAAAAATTAAACCTCCTGCCAAAGCAATAAAAATGAAAATATTATAATTGCGGACTTCAGGAAGTAGATGAAAGGTTTTTGAGGTGCAGAGAGGGCTTTCTCAGAGAACTAAAATCCATACCAGTTAGTCATTCAGCTAGCATTTATTAAGTGCACAATATGTTCCATGCTATGCACAGGAGATACAAAGAAAGGCAAAAAAAAAAAATCCCTGTTCTTAAGGAGCTCACAGTCTAATGGGAAAAACAACATTCAAACAACTATATTACATACGTATGTGTATATATATACACATGCGCAAACACATAAATATATACATACACAGAGGATAAATTGGGGAAAGTATCAGAGGGAGGACGCTAGGATTAAGCAGGTCTGAGCAAGTCTTCTTGCAAAAGATAGAACTTGAGCTGAAACTGGAAGGAAACCCAGAGATGTAGATGAGAAGGGAGAGCATTCAGCTGGTGAAAATGTTTTGGAGTTGGAGATGGAGTGTCAGGATCTATTTATATCAAATGGAAAGGGCTCTGAACTGGTAATTAGGAGATGGACTTGCTAGTGCTGCCAGTAGCTAGTTAAGTAAATTTTTTTTTTGGATCAAAATCTTGATTTTTTTTAAAATTTTATTTAATATTTTTAGTTTTCAGCATTAATTTTCACAAGAGTTTGAATTACAAATTTTCTCCCCATTTCTACCCTCCCCCCCAACTCCAAGATGGCATATATTCTGATTGCCCCGTTCCCCAGTCAGCCCTCCCTTCTGTCACCCCACTCGCCCCCATCCCCTTTTCCCTTACTTTCTTATAGGGCAAGATAGATTTCTATGCCCTGTTGCCTGTATATCTTATTTCCCAGTTGTTTTTGAACTTCTGTTTCTAAAACTTTGAGTTCCAAATTCTGTCTCCTGTTCCCTTCCCACCCACCCTCCCTAACAAGGCAAGCAATTCAGCATAGGCCACATGTGTATCATTATGCAAAACCCTTCCACAATACTCTTGTTGTGAAAGACTAACTGTATTTTGCTCCTTCCTGCCCTATCCCCCTACATCCAGTTTTCTCCCTTGACCCTATCCCTTTTCAAAAGTGTTTGCTTTTGATTACCTCCTTCCCTTATCTGCCCTCCCTTCTATCACCCCCTCTTTTTTATCTCCTTCCTCCTTTCCTGTGGGGAAGATACCCATTTGAGTGTGTATGTTATTCTCTCCTCAGGTCAAATCTGATGAGAGCAAGGTTCACTCATTCCCGCTCACCTGCCCCCTCTTTCCTCCCAACAGAACTGCTATTTCTTGCCACTTTTATGCAAGATAATTTATCCCATTCTATCTCTCCCTTTTTCCCTCTCTCAATATATTCCTCTCTCATCCCTTAATTTGATTTTATTTTTTTAGCTTTCATCCCATCATTTTTAACTCACCCTGTGCCCTCTGTCTCTCTATATATGTATATTCCCTTCAGCTACCCTAATACTGAGGATTGATGAATTATACACATGATCTTTCCATGTAGGAATGTAAATAAAACAGTTCAACTTTAGTAAGTCCCTTGTGATTTCTCTTTCTTGTTTACCTTTTCATGCTTCTCTTGATTCTTGTGTTTGAAAGTCAAATTTTCTATTCAGCTCTGGTCTTTTCGCTGAGAAAGCTTGAAAGTCCTTTATTTAATTGAAAATCCGTATTTTGCCTTGGAGCGTGATATTCGGTTTTGCTGGGTAGGTGATTCTTGGTTTTAATCCTAGCTCCACTGACCTCCTTAATGTAGAAGCTGCTAGATCTTATGTTTTCATGATTGTGTTTCCACAGTACTCAAATTGTTTCTTGCTGGCTGCTTGCAATATTTTCTCATTGATCTGGGAGCTCTGAAATTTGGCAACAATATTCCTAGGAGTTTTCTTTTTGGGATCTTTTTGAGGAGGCAATCTGTGGATTCTTTCAATTTCTATTTTACCCTCTGGCTCTAGAATATCAGGGCAGTTCTCCTTGACAATTTCTTGAAAGATGTTATCTAGGCTCTTTTTTTGATCATGGCTTTCAGGTAGTCCAATCATTTTTAAATTCTCTCTCCTGGATCTATTTTCCAGGTCAGTGGTTTTTCCCAATGAGATATTTCACATTGTCTTCCACTTTTTCATTCCTTTGGTTCTGTTTTATAATATCTTGATTTCTCATAAAGTCACTAGCTTCCACTTGCTCCAATCTCATTTTTAAGGTAGTATTTTCTTCAGTGGTCTTTTGGACCTCCTTTTCCATTTGGCTAATTCTGCCCTTCAAGGCATTCTTCTCCTCATTGGCTTTTTGGAGCTCTTTTGCCATTTGAGTTAGTCTGTTTTTTAAGGTGTTATTTTCTTCAGTATTTTTTTTGGATCTCCTTTAGCAAGTCATTGACTTGTTGTTCATGGTTTTCTCACATCACTTTCATTTCTCTTCCCAATCTTTCCTCTACTTCTCTTTCTTACTTTTCCAAATCCTTTTTGAGCTCTTCCATGGCCTGAGACCAATTCATGTTTTTCTTGGAGGCTTTTGATGTGGGCTATTTGACTCTGTTGACTTCTTCTGGCTGTATGTTTTGGTCTTCTTTGTCACCAAAGAAAGATTCCAAAGTCTGAATCTGAATCTGAGACCATTTTCACTGCCTGGCCATGTTCCCAGCCAACTACTTGACCCTTGAGTTTTTCGTTGGGGTATGACTGCTTGTAGAGTAGAGAGTACTTTGTTCCAAGCTTGAATGGATGCTCTGTTGTTTTCAGAGCTGTTTCTCACAAGTTCTGCCACACCAGCGCTCCTCCTCCCCCAAGAACCACCAACCTGCACCTGACTCAGATCTTAAGCAGGCTCTGCACACCTGCTCTGATCTGCCACTTAATTCCTCCCACCAGGTGGGCCTGGGGCCAGAAGCAGCTGCAGCTGTAGTTCTGTCCTCAGAGCTGCACCACCTCCGCGCTCCTGTGGCAGTGGCCAAACTGTGAACTCTTTTCACTCTGTCCCCAGCAGCTTTTCCCACTAACCTTCTCTGTTGTCTTTGGTGTTTCTGGGTTGAGAAATCTGGTAACTGCCACAGCTCACTGAATCAGGGTGCTAGGTCCTGTTCTGCCTGGCTCCTGGTCTAGTTGGTCCGGGCGCAGCCCAAGCTGTGCTCTGCTCTGCTCCCAGCTCCGTGTGTGATAGACCTTACCCAGAGACCATACAGGCTGTCCTGGGCTGGAGCCCTGCTTCCCTCTGCTATTTCATGGGTTCTACAGTTCTAGAATTTGTTCAGAGCCATTTTTTATCGGTGTTTGGAGGGTCCTGGGGGAGAGCCCTAGGTGGTTCCCTGCTTTCCAACTGCCATCTTGTCTCCGCCCCCCAGTTAAGTAAATTTGAGCAAATTAGTTACTTCCCTACTTTGAGCTTCAATTTACTCATCTCTAAAATAGTGGAGTTGTGTCTTAGAACCTCTAAGGTCTCTTTGAGCTCTAAAAATGCTGATTCACAATTACTCCCACTGGGCTGTTTTGAACAATCCCCTCGTTTTACAGGTGAAGTAACTTAGGCCAAAAGAGGTTAAGTGAATTTCCCATGACCACACAAATAAGTAACAGAACCAAAATCCTAATCCAGATCTTTTGGCTTCAAAACTAGTTTTTTTTCCTACTTCATAAACAGTTAGCTACTATGTATAATAATTTATAATGCTATAAACATGAGATGGTGGTGGCGTTTATTATCTGTTTCTGTAGAGAAGGCATCACAATCTTCCCAATCCTTCAGGCTCTCAACCTAGAAGTCATTCTTGACTCTTTACTATCTCTGCCTCTTGCGTCCTGTCTGTTGCCAAGGCTTGTTGATTTCAATTTCGCAACACCTCAAATATGCTCTTTTCTCTCCTCTGACACTGCTGCCACTCTAGTTTAGGCCCTCATCAGCCTATGCATGGATTATTCCAGTAGCCTGCTAGTAGGTTAGCCTACCTTAAGTTCTTTTCACTTAGTCCATTTTTTATTCAGCCAGTAAGTGATTTTCCCAAAGTACAGGTCCAATATCACCCCTTCTGCTCAGTTAACTCCAGTGGCTCACTGTTACCTCCAAGACTGAATGCAAAATGCTCTGTTTGGTATTCAAAGCCCTCCATAACATAGCCCCCTCCTACCTTTCCAGTCTTCTTACACCTTCCTCCCTGATGCATACTCTTCAACCTAGTTACACTGGCCTTCTGGCTGTTCCACTCCCACTCCATCTGTCAGATCCTGGCATTTTCTCTAACTATCTGCTATGCCTGGAATATGCTTTCACCTCTGCTTTGCCTACTGACCTCCCCAGTCCTTTAAGTCCTCACAAAATTCCAGCTTTTTAATTCTAGTGCCTTCTTTCTGTTAGTTTTCCATTTATCCTTTATATATCTTGCTTTGTATATATATTTGTTTACACGTCTCCCACATTAGATTATAAACTCTGAGGGTAAGGACTGTTTTTTGCTTCTTTGTATACTCAGTACTTAGCATAGTACCTGGCTCTTAGTGGGTATTTAATAAATGTTTATTGATGAATTGATTAAATGTTTTCTGTGTACAGAACGCTGTGCTAGATTGTGAACAAAGTAAAAAGATAATTCAGATATGATAATAATAAAAGCATAGCACTTCAGGTTTACGAAGTGACTGTATGTATTATCTCATTTTATCCTTACAATAACTCTGGAAAGAGTTATTATCCACACTTTACAGATAAGGAAACTAAGGCAGAAGTGAAGTAACTTGCCCAGAGTTACACAACTTACAATCATCTGAGGCTGAATTTGAACTCAAGTCTTTCTGACTCCAGGACCAACACTCCATCTACTTTACCACCTAACTGCCTATCGATCCTGCCTATATGGAGTTTGTAATGCTGGAGGGAGAATCTCATAGATACAAAAAAAAATGCAGTACTATGTAGCCAGTGGGCAGTAATTATAGTGCACAGTGTTTATATAATAAGGGCATAAGAAAGATGTAGTGTGCTCTTCAAAGCCAAAGAAAGGGAAGGTAATTTCCAACTGGAAAAAGCCAAAAGAAGGCATAATGGTAGGGAGATGGCTTATCTGACCTGGACTTTCAAAGTAGGTTATTATTTCAAATGTTAGAGACGGCAGTAGAGCACGAATGGAATTTCATGCCATGCGATTTCAAATGTCTCAAATATCTAGTAATATTTTATTCATGGGAATATCCCATTGAAGAATCAATGAGTTCAGAACAATTGAATTTTCAATTAACTTAGAGAATATTTTTAGTTTCATCTTTTGTTTCTAAAACATATTTATTCACTTGCCCTTCTTGCTACAGTATAGTGAATGTGTTTGAATCATCCTTTAGATCTTTCACTGCCTTGGGGATAGAACCATCAATGATTGTTCCACAAAAGGGAGCTGGAAATAAGGTGTGGGAAATTAAGCTGAATGGGTACTGAGCCCTGGGCTTACTAAAGGATCTATTTTTTGGAAAGAATTCCTGGTACTTTGTGTTTTTGTAACATGCCTTTTTCCCTCAAAATATTGTGTAACCCCTTCACCACCCCTCAAAGAAAATTCAGTTTAGTAAGGGTTTTGATTAATTTCATTTTATGTCTTCTAGCACCCCCCAAATAAGATCCTTTCAATGAATAGGAGGAAGCCACGTTTTTTATTTAAAATAGGAGGAAGCCACATTTTTTATTTAGTGAGGGTTGCAGTTAGTTGAGTTGGACTGACATTTTCCTATATTACATACTTTTTTCTTATGGACTTTAAGGGAGATGCAGTTAAAGATTTGATGCTTCGTTTTCTGGGTGAACAAGCTGCAGCAAAGAGACAAGTTTTGAATGCTAACTCCGTGGAACAGTCTTTTGTTGGATTGAAACAGCTAATCGTAAGTAAAAGTGTTTGATATACTGCACATCATTATTTTGTGATATTTTGCTCCATAATATTTTTGAAGCTATTTGAGTTATTCAAAACCATTCACATAATGGAATTTGGTAGACATTTATATTACCATTTACTGGTTTTGCTTGAATATGTTTCACTGCATAAAGTGACAAAGGTATGTATTGTTTGTATATACCACATTATTTACATGTTGTGTCTCCCCATGTTAGATTCTTAAGTTTTTTGAGGGCAGAGACTGTTTTTTACTTTCCTTTGTATCTCTACTACTTTTAACAAAGAAGTTAGCATATAGCATTTAATAAATGGTTTTGATTGATTGAAATTATCTTGAATGTGGTAAAATATTTAGTATTGATGTATGTTTGAACATCAGTACTGTTCATGATGATTACTTTCTAGTGATATTGTATGTAAAAAGAAAATAAAATAATGCAAGAAAGAAAATAGTTTATAGATAGTTGTTCTCTTGATTTACTAGATCATTGAATAGAAAACATAGGTATTTGATCATAGGAGATAAAGAGGATAGGAACTAGACCTATGATTTCATTAATATTTCCTCATAGATAAGGAAACTCCTACTGCCAATGCAAGTAGCCAACTTTTCAACAATTTATAGTCTTAAGGAATTGCCTAGAGCACAAAGAGAATAAATTACTTTCCCAGGGTCACAGCCAGTATATTTCAGAGGTGGGACTTGGAACCCAAGTTTTCCTAGCAGTGAGACTGGTTAGCTCTGCTACACCACACTGCCTCTCTGTGTACAAGCTACATTCCTGAATATCCTAGGTTTTTTAAGTTGTTGGAAAAGACTCAGAAATCATAAAATTACTATATTTTTCTTTCCTTAATTTAAAGCCATGCACTTGAACTAAATTGGTTCTTGTCTGCATGTGGATATATAGGATGCAATCAGTTTCTCATAAGAAAGGTTCTATATATTTGTATCAGTACCAATTTTACATTGATAAAATATGTATCCCTTTATGTAGAATATATGGGAGTATCTTATATTCTTGAAAAAATTAAGCACTCTGAATGCCTCTATAATGGGAATTGGAGTTACCTGATCTAAAACTCTTAAAATATATCCTTTATTCTGGCTACTTTTTTAGCCCTCACTATTGGGCCAATCTGAATCAAACTAATAGTGTAATTTGTTCGTGCTCTTTAATATCTATCCGAATGTCCTGTGTGTAATAATCACATTGAGTTTGCACAAAGAACCCAATGGTAGTTTATTGTTGAGGAGAGGTTATTTCTTTTTCTTACTTTTTTTGGGGGGGAGCAGGGGAGTTAACCCTATCCCTAGCTCCTCTTTCCTTCCCTATCCACAGCCCTCAAGTTGAGAAAAGAAAAAAATAAACTTTTGTAACAAATATGTATACTCATATTCCCATGTCAGCTGTGTCTAAGAATGTATATCTCATTCTGTAACTTAAGTCCATCACTTCTCTATCAGGAAGCAGGTAGCATGCCTCATCATCAGACCAGTGGAATCATGGGTTGATGATCATTGTGTTGATCAGAGTTAAGTCTTTCAGAGTTGTTTGTCTTTAAGTTATTGTTACTGCATAAATAGTTCTCCTCGTTCGGCTCACTGCATTTTGGGTCAGTTCATACAAATCTTCCCAGGTTTCTCTCAAACCATCTCTTTTGTCATTTCTTATGATACAGTAACATTCCATAATTTGTTTAACCATTCCCTAAATGATTCCCTTAGCTTCCAGTTGTTTGCTATGACAAAGACAGCTGCTATAAATTTTGTTGTTGTGTAGTCATTTTCAGTTGTGCCTCTTTGTGAGCCCTTTTGGAGGTTTTCTTGACAAAGATACCAAAATGGTTTGCCATTTCTGTCTCTAGCTCATTTGACAGTTGAGGAACTGAGGCAAACAGGGTTAAATGAGTTGCCCAGGGTCAAGCAGCTAGTAAGTGTGTGAGACCAGATTTGAACTCAGATCCTCCTGACTCCGGGGCCAGCAGCTCTGTCCACTGCACCACCTAACTACTCCTGCCATAAACACTTTCGTACTTATTCATCCTTTTCCTCCCTCTTTGATGTTTGAGGACAATTTGATTCCATATGATCTGATAAATCTTACCCCAACCTGTCATTCCAGCCTTATTGTACATAACTCCTCCTCTTACATACTGTACTCTACACAGCCAAACTGATCTTCTCTCTGTTCCTCTCATATGACATTCTATCTCCTTTCTCTCTCTGCTTTTACACTGGCTGAATCCCCACCTGGAATGCACTCCATCCTCACCTCTGCCTTATACCAGCAGGATATTCACCGGATTCTATAAAGCCTTTACATGATCCCCTCAACTGCTGGTGTCTTCTCTGTCAAGCTACCCTGTATTTAACTACTTGTATTTATTTGTATTCATTCTCACTGTACTTATCCCATATGCACATATGTGCCCTTGTTGTCTCCCCAGTTAGAATGTAAGCTCCTTGAGTGTAGAAATAATTTTATTTATTGTATTTGTATCCCTAGCACCTAGCACAGTGCCTGACACATAATAGGTGTATGTTGACTAATTGATTTAATGGAATATTTAAGCTAATATCAAGGCTTGTTTTTTTAGTCGATTATGTGTTTGATTTAAATAGAATTTTGATCACAGGAGCAAGTCAAAAATAAAATGATTTAAGAGCCCATGGGGTTAAACGTAGTTTATTCACAGTGTTCTAATGATAGTTTTTTCCCTTAATGTTAATTTAGTCTGGTTTTGTTATTAATAATGACATTGTGAGAATCAATTTTTACTTTGCACAAATGATTCACAATAAAGGCCCTAATAAGATGGTACAAAGTTTCTCATCCTCCTCTCCTTCCCAATTAGACTGTGAGTACTAGGGGCACTAGTAGTAGATGGAGTACTTTCTTTTTATTATTAATTTATTTATTTTTTAGTTTTCAGCATTCATTTCCACAAGATTTTGAGTTATAAATTTTCTAGATTGAGTACTTTCAACACTTGAACATTTACCCTGACTTCAGGAAGCTGGCAAAAGATGCTTTATCCTAAGCAATAAGCATATAGACTGTCCTGATTTATCAGAAATTAATGACATTTATGTAGCAAAAGCCCTTGGATACACTTTCTACTGTCTCCTCCTGCAAGAATTTTGTATTGGGGAGGAAAAAGTTAATTTTTAGATTTTAAGGGTAATAGTCTACTAGTAAAAGAAAACAAAATTCTTTCAGTCATTCTCCTGAATAAAAACATCCTCATTTTAAGGTATAGTTTTGTGACCTCTGAGCTACCTTTGGAAGAATGCTTGGAGACTCTAAATGTAGTCAGTGGCCCATTTGCTTAAGTGAGTTGACTTCCCAGAGCACCTATGTAATACAGTTTTTACTGGTGACTGAGTGCAACTCAAAATGTTGGTCTTGATTTACAAACCCGTTCTGAAGCAAAGTAAGTAGGTGCAACACTTCTCAGAAATTTTCAGCCAAGGATAACTCCTCCACATAGGACTAGAATTCACAAAACCTTTCCTTTTTGATTTTACATCTGTTTTTCCCTTTTTATGTTCTGAATTTAGTGAATTTTACTTCTTATTTACAATAGCTGCAGCAACAACAAAACTTCTTTTTTCCATCCTATTTTTAGAAGTGTTTTCTCCTGTCCTTCACCACAAAGTCCATCTCACCACCAATCCCTACACTTTCTTTCTCCCTAACATTTTTTGGCTGTCCAGATATCTTTGAGAACAGTTTTGAGAAGCACTTGATAGAAACAACATGAACATCAAACAACATGAACATCAAGTTCATGATATGTTGGGTTTAGTTCCCATTCTAAGACTATGTATGTGTTATCCTTTGGTGTACATAGGTATCTTGAAATGTATCTCACTTGTGGCCAATAGGAAGTTGTTTTTCCCATTGTGATAATGTTTTTTCATCAAGTGAGCTTCTACTTTTCTGAGGCCCAGATGGGAGACTCAACCCTACCACACCAGGCTCAATCCTTCTCCATTCCCTTAGCCAACAGTAATAGTAGCCTGATTGTGAAATCTTAAGTTTTTTGAGCTTAGTGACTCAGTTACATTATTAGAAAAGTAAATGATAATAATTTACATTACATTGCCACATAAGGATTTAAGGTACTTTTTATAAAAAATTAACTCTTTTCTCAGGGATCTTCTTTGTTGGTAGATCAGATGGCATATAATAATAGTGCCTAGATTTGAAGTTTGGAGACACACACACACACACACGTTTTCATCTCCTGGTCTGTCTGAAATAAAAATTAGTTGCTGTCAATCCCTAGAACATAGTTTCTTGAATAGGAAATAAAGGTAGATAGAAATCATTTTAAAATTCTCTTCATTTTTTTTTTTATACTCTGATCCAAGTGTTTTTTGCTTTTGGCCTTGAATTAGATTGCTTTTTCTGTTCATCTTCATGGAAAATAAGCTTCAGTATTTTTAATTTTATATATTTATGTGTGTATGTATCTTTAAATTCCCTAGACAAGTACAGGTATGAAATATTTAAATGCATGGAAAAAATCCTTGCCTTTAGGTCCCTCTAAAAATGAAAAATGTGAGTGCAACAATTATATACAAAATTAGCATTAAAGTAGACAAAGGATTCAGCTGAAAAGAGAATTGAGCAGAATCAGGTTAAATTCAACCATGAGCAAAGAGAATCCCAGAGATACCTTACATGAATAAGAGCTTTCCTTAGATCTCATAGGATTGCTAGTGATATTACTGCAATTGAGAGAAGCCCTAGATTTTACTAGCGTGGACTTCCTGAGAAAAATCTTTTGTTCATTTGGGTCTTCCTCTCGGCTTTTCTCCACAAGCCTTTCCCTTGAGCTGTGGTGAGATATGGAGAAGCCCATAGAGAGTTATGCCTTAATACTAATAGACTCACTAGTAAACTCAGACTTGTCTTAGTTTTTTATTTCTTATTTCTCTAAGTCCATGACTTTCACTGTTAGTAGAAGAAACAACTATTTTCTTCATTTTTCTTATTCTCTTCTTCCCTTCCATTTATTTTTCTATTCTCTGCTCTCGCCTCCCACAAAAAAATCATTCTTATCAACAATATGTGTATATATGAATGAAAGGCATTTGTTAAGCACTTACTATGTGCCCTATGTATTTACAGGAAGGACAATTGAAGGAGTTTTGTGTTATACTTTTTCTTTTCCAATTAGAATTTTGATGTACATATCGCCATCCTAGCAAAACTCAGACCAACTTGTAAATAAACCATAAATAAAGGGAGGCATTTATTCAAAGTCAAGGAACTATAGTTTGGGGAAACATACTACACTATTCAGACAGAGATACCTGGAGACACACACACATACGTACATATATATGTATTCATATTCATATATATACATGTACACATATGAGGCAAATATTGCTATTGTTATAATTTACATGTTAATATCTTTCAAGTTATGTTTAGGACAAATCTTTACAGCTAACATTGATTTAGCACTTAAAACTACTATAAGTGAGAATGAACGAAAAAGCATTTATTAAGTTCCTTAGTGCCTAACACTATGGTAAGTACTAATATGAAGCAAGATAGTTCTTACCTTCAAGGAGCTTATATTTGGGGGGTGGGGTGGGGTGGGAGTGCGGTTAATAGTATTCTTTTTCCCAATTACCTGTCAAGAAAATTTTTAGCATTCATTTTTTACAAGATTTTGAGTTCCAGATTTTTCTCCCTCCCTCCTAAAATGGTAGGCGATTTGATATGTTATACGTGTGCTTTTCTTTATCTGTCTTAAATTAGTTCTTTAATTCATCTAAAATATATATTTCAGTATTACTGAGTTAGGTGTTTGGAGAGATAAAATAAGTAATAATATAACCTCTGTCCTCAAAGTGGTTAGAAATTACTAGTGACCTAGGGGCAAGTTATTATTTCTTTTTCAGGCCTCAGTTCCTCTTTTTTTAATTGACAGATTTATTTTTAACAATAGTAAACATAAAGAAACATAGATATAGCACATAACTATATTTCCCCAAAATTATTAAACAAAACAGAACAAAAAAGTTTAACTGATAGTTAGCCATATTCTTTTAAAATTTAGTTTTTTTGCTCAAGGAATAGAAAGCAGCGTGCTTTAACAATGTAGTACCAATGTTGTCCATTGTTTTTCTCTTATTTTTATTGCCATTTAATGTTGTCATTTACATAATCATAGTCATTGTGAATATTCCTTTGTCTCTTCTTTTTTTATTTTGCATCTCTTCATAAAATTCTCTTCTTGTATTTATATGAATTCTTCATAGACATTATTCCTTATAGCAAGTCTCAGTTTCCTCTTCTGGAAAATGAAGGCGCTGGATTAAGTGATCTGTCAGTTCTGTTTAATAAGCATGTATACAAATAACTAAACCACAAATCAGAATTTTTAAGTGCCATAAAATGGGCAAAAATAATGACTTATGTGGTGTTTGACAATTATGAGACACTTTCAGTTTGTCATCACATAACCTGTGAGAGTAGATAGTACATGTATTAATTCCATTTTTAAAACTAGCACTCATAAAGGTGGTAAAGTGACTTGTAGAATCATAGGATCATATGACACTGTGTTTATAGGGACCTTAGAGACTATCTTGTTTCTTGTTCCCAACCCCCTTTGCTGTATAGATAAGAAAACTGAGATACACAACTAATAAGTAGCATAACCAAGCTGAAAACCCAGGCCTTCTTACTCCAAACCCAGGGTTTTTTCCATGTTAAAGAATGAGGGGAATTTTGACAGTTAGAGATTGAAGGAAGGACAGTCGAAGTCAAGTGGGCAACATGAAAAAGGCACAAATATAGGCAATCATGGAGCATATTTTGAATATGATGAGCAGACCAGTTAGGTTTGGTCAAGGATTGAAGAAGAGAAGTAGTAGGATATAAAGTTGGGAAATTACAATGCCATGCTAAGGAGTTTGAATTTTATCCATTAGGAGGTGATGGGTAGACAATATAGATTTCTTTTAAAAAGCTAATGGCATTATTACAGGTATGCTTTAGAAAGGCTAATTTGGGACAGTGGTTTGGATACATTCAAGTCATTTACTGGAGGTGGACAGACAATTTCAGGTAAACCAGTTAAAAGCATAGAGCCAGAAGAGAAAAGTGGAACAAACCTAATATTTAATGGGGAATGGGGAGCAGGAAGGAAGAGGAGGCAGTTAAAGAGTCAGAGAATGGCCAAGGTTGAGGGATGAAAGCTGTGCAATTGTTGTAGTATTGTGGAAGCCAAAGGAAGTGAAAGTTTCAAAGATAGGTTAGCAATATTCTGTATATTGCAGAGACCATAGAAGATAAGTACTGATACAAGAGAACTAGATTTGTCATGAGGACTGAAGCAGACTGCCCATGTTAAGTCTGACTGGGTGGTAAGGAATTGAAAGCAGTGATTATAAAATATAACTTGAGAAGTTTGTTAGTGAAAGAAATGACAAGAATGGAAGGTTGCAGGCATCAGCCGGATTGAGAGATTTTTCTTTTAAAGGATATGGGGAAATGAGGATGTTGTTGGTCAATAAATTCTTACTAAACTAAATCATAAGAAGGAGGAGGAAAAACCTGTACGGGGATAAATAAAATGTTGACAGATGGGATAATTGGTGGACTAAGATCCCGAAGGACGTTGAAAGAGGAGAATAGCAAAGGAATAGGTAAAAGATTTAGTCTCAGAAAGGAGAAAAAGGAACATTGCTGACATCCCTAAGTCTAGAGAGGAAGGATGTATGCCCTGTCAAGATTTTCCATTACAACAATTCAATTTGACATGGTCTCTAAGAGTATATTACATCTAAGGCATCAGATGATCAGAGCTAGAAGGGACCTTAAAGGTCATCTAGTCCAACCCCCTTGTTTTACATATGAGGAAACTGAAGCCCAAAGAGGCCATGACTTGGCCATGGTCATACAGAGCCAAGTTTTGAACCCAGGTCCTTTGACTCCAAAGCCAGTGACCTTTTTACTGATGCCTTTTGAGGTGACTGCCTCTGATCATAACTAAAAAGCATTCTTATGTATTTTAACTTTATTTGCTGGAATAGTTTTTGCTATTGCATTTACTCACTGATAAGTACTTCAATTTAAGATTTTTAACAGTAAAATCATATAGTTGTTTTTATAGCATTTATATAGCACTTTAAGGTTTACAAAGTATTTTGTATACTATCTCATTTGCTTCTGACAAACAATTCTGTGAAGTAGATGCTATTATTTTCAATGTTTTACAGATGAGAAAACTGAGACCCCAGAGAAGGAGTGTCCCCCAAATTCACTCGCGAAAGGTGATATTCTTACAGTGGCCTGTAGTCCGTATAGGAAGATTTCCATCCTTATACAGAAGAAGCCAGAGAGAGAAAATCAGCCCCTAAAGTATAACAATTCTGCCACCCTCTCTGAATGTAATTTTTTTTTACTTTTTTTTTATTTTTAGTTTACAACACTCGCTTCTACATAATTTTGAGTTCCAGATTTTCTTCCCTCCCTTCCCTCTCCCTCCCAAGGACAGCATGGACTCCCATGTAACTTACACATATAACTTCACATTGAATTAATTTATACACTAGTCAAGTTGTGGAGAAGAATTATGACCAATGGAATGAATCATGAGAAAGAAGAAACAGAACCAAAAAAAAAAACAAACCCAAAAACAAAAGAGAGGGAAAAAAAGGGGGTGGGGGTGGGGAAAGGCGAGCATGAAGTGTGCCTCAATCTGCATTCATACTTCATAGTTCTTTCTCTGGATGTAGATAGTATTCTCCATCGTGAGTCCTTTGGAGTTGTCTTTGCACCTTGTGTTGCTGAGAAAAGCAAAGTCTGTCTGGGTTAGTCCTCACAGAATCCATATATCTGTGGTTGTGTATAATGTTCTCCTGGCTCTGCTCCGCTCACTCAGCATTATGTCGTGTAGGTTTTTCCAGGTTATTATGAAGTCTGTATCTTCCCCATTTCTTATAGCACAATAGTATTCCATTACCTTCATATACCACGGCTTATTCAGCCATTCCCCAATTGATGGGCATCCCTTTGATTTCCAATTCTTGGCTACCACAAAAAGAGCCGCTATAAATATTTTTGTACATATGGGTCCTTTTCCCGCTTGTGCGATCTCTTTGGGATACAACCCTAGAGGTGGTATTGCTGAGTCAAAGGGTATGAACATTTTTATAGCCCTTTGGGCATAGTTCCAAATTGCTCTCCAAAATGGCTGGATCAATTAACAACTCTAACAGCAATGTGACAATGTTCCAATTTTCCCACATCCTCTCCAGCATTTATCATTTTCCTGTTTTATTATTTTAGCCTATCTGACAGGAGAGATGTGGTATCTAAGAGTTGTTTTGATTTGCATTTCTCTAATCAATAGTGATTTTGAGCATTTTTTCATATGCCTATAGATATCTTTAATTTCTTCCTCTGAAAACTGCCTGTTCATATCCTTTGACCTTTTCTCAATTGGGGAATGACTTGTATTCCTATATATTTGGGTCGGTTCCCTGTATATTTTAGAAATGAGGCCTTTATCAGAGATACTAGTTGTAAAGATTTTCTCCCAATTTTCTGCTTCTCTCCTAATCTTTGTTGCATTGGCTTTTTTCGTACAAAAACATTTCAATTTAACATAATCAAAATTATCTATTTTGCATTTTGTAATGCTCTCTATCTCTTGTTGGGTCATGAATTCTTTTCTTTTCCATAAATCTGATAGGTAAACTATTCCTTGCTCTCCCAAATTGCTTATAGTATCAGCCTTTATTCCTAAATCATGAACCCTTTTTGACTTTATTTTGGTATATGGTGTAAGATATTGGTCTACACCCAGTTTCTGCCCTGCCATTTTCCAATTTTCCCAGCAGTTTTTGTGAAATAGTGAATTCTTAGCCCAGAAGCTGGCCTGTTTGGATTTTTCAAAGAGTAGATTGCTATAGTCATTGACTTCTCCATCTTGTGTACCTGTCCTATTCCACTGATCCACAACTCTGTTTCTTAGCCGGCACAAGATAGTTTTGATGACTGCTGCTCTATAGTACAGTTTAATATCTGGTATGGCTAGGCCACCTTCTCTAGCATTTCTTTTCATTAATACCCTAGATATTCTAGACCTCTTGTTCTTCCAGATGAATTTTGTTATTATTTTATCCAGCTCTGTAAAATAATTTTTTGGTAGTTCAATTGGTATGGCACTGAATAGATAGATTAATTTAAGTAAAATTGTCATTTTTATTATATTAGCTCGGCCTACCCATGAGCAACTGATATTTTTCCATTTGTTTAGATCTGACTTTATTCGCGTGAAAAGTGTTTCATAATTATGTTCATATAGGCCCTGGGTTTGTCTTGGCAGATAGACTCCCAAATATTTTACAGTGTCTACAGTAGCTTTGAATGGAATTTCTCTTTCTATCTCTTGCTGTTGGGCTTTGTCAGTAATGTATAGGAATGCTGAGGATTTATGTGGGTTTATTTTATATCCTGCAACTTTGCTAAAGTTGTTTATTATTTCCAGTAGTTTTTTACTTGATTCTCTAGGATTCTCTAAGTAAATCATCATATCATCTGCGAAAAGTGATAATTTAGTTTCTTCTTTGCCTATTCCAATTCCTTCAATTTCTTTTTCTTCTCTTATTGCTACAGCTAACGTTTCTAGTACCAAACTGAATAGTAGGGGTGATAATGGGCATCCTTGTTTCACTGCTGATGTTATTGGGAATGCATCTAGCTTATCCCCATTACAAATAATGCTTGTCGATGGTTTTAGGTAGATGCTATTTATAATTTTAAGGAAGGCTCCATTCATTCCTATGCTTTTTAGTGTTTTTTAATAGGAATGGGTGTTGTAGTTTGTCAGAGGCTTTTTCTGCATCTATTGAGATGATCATATGGTTTCTGCTAGTTTTGTTGTTGATATGATCAATTATGTTGATAGTTTTCCTAATATTGAACCAGCCTTGCATTCCTAGAATAAATCCTACCTGGTCATAGTGTAGTACTTCTGGTGATAAGTTACTGCAATCTTTTTGCTCATATTTTATTTAAAATTTTTGCATCAATATTCGTTAGGGAAATTGGTCTATAATTTTCTTTCTCCATTTTGACTCTACCTGGTTTGGGTAGATGATGGCTACAGAAAAGAAGATAATCTGTCTGGGCCTTGGGTGATTGGGACAGCATTGTCCAAGCACCAAAAGCAGAATTGAAATTGTCACAAGGAAGACTGGTGTAAATCCAACTTTTTTGTTTAACCCTTTTGGCTCTTCTTACTTTGCATTATTTAACAAAAAGAAAAAATTGTTAGGAAGGCAAACTACATGATTTCTTTTTCTCTTTAATTGTTTGTCAAAGTACATGAAAGCAAATATAATGGGACCTTGATAAAAGTAACTTAGTGGGTTTGCTGTTGTCAGCCTCTAACCTGTGGATGGCTGGAGCCAAACTGAGTAGGCTAGAGGCAGGTGAGTCAGAAATCAAACAAAAGTTTAATTTCATAGCGAGGGGAATAGCTTGCAAATGAATTCCTCCTTCCTAAGAAGGGAACTCACCTGCTTATAGCAGGGCTAGGGTTTTTAAGTATGAAAACCATAAATGGCTGGACCACAGCACAGGCATTCTTGGGTCTTGAGTAAACAGTCTCCAAATCATTAAGGCCATTGAGCCTTCTGGTTGTTCAGCGGGGCACAGAACCAGGGGTGGTATGGCTGGGAACAGCAACAGGACACCTGGTTCAGTTCACTTGGTGATTACAGGTACCGAGGATTATTAGCAGCTAACAAGTACAGGGGGTTGTTGTTATGCCAAACACAAAGCACAGGGCACTCAGGGCACAGTTTGCCTGCTGGGTCTTAGCTTTGGAAAACAGGGTGTCTCCTAGAGTATGTTGACACTGTGAAGAAAGCCTTCTTATGGAAAATAGTGATAAGGAAAAGAAGTTATTATTAGATATCTGAAAGGGGAAAGGTAAAGTGTTCAGATCTGTAATCAAGCCTCTCCCTTAATTAGCAGATAATTAGGTTCAAGAATTCAAGTATAAGCTGTGTCATAGTGAATGAATTTAATAATTGTTCTTCCTTGCTTGCCTATCAGGATGTGTGTGTGTGTGTGTGTGTGTGTGTGTGTGTATACACACACATATATATTTGTGTGTATAATTTTTTTTTATTTGAAGATGATGCTGTGCCTTCAAAATATACTTAACAATTAAAAACTTTCAAACAAATTGCCAGGTTGTTAGTGTGAACTTTAAGGTACATTAGAAACTCCAGAACCTTCATTGGAGATTAATTTATAAATTAATCCTCCCTTAATTAGGTCCTTTTAGTACAGTAAATCTCCAATCCAGAACAGACCAACCTTACACTAAAAAGAATTGTAAGGTGTATCTGTTCACATGGTATGACTATCAAATAAGGAAAGCATTGTGTATATCATGAGAGTCTTCATTGCTTAATTACTCCATGTGACTTGTATATCAAAGTTGTAGTATACAAACAATATAAACATGCATTATGATTTGTAACAATAAATGCAGAGTTATTTATTTTAAAATATTTATTAGTTAAAAAATTGAAATTTAATATAGGGTTTTACTTCTTTCTATAAATCGTATTTAATACAAATAGCCAAAGAGTGATTGAATTTTTCTTACAAAATAATTCTAAAATCTTTCCCAAAGTTGAAAATCTTAGGACATGAGTGGTAAAAGTTATAAATGCATAAAAATAAAGTTCTTCATATGAATAAATTAAAAATAACAATATGATGATTAGATTATTGGAGTATTTTTGGTGGGCTAGTTTGAATTTTAAATTTACTGTAATAAATCACTGTAAATAATTGGATGGCTGTATGTTTTCTTCATTTTAAACATGTGAGCAAAAATTATGCATACAGTACTTAAACAATGATTATATGTGATTCAATCAGTCAACAAAAGCATTTATTAAGAACCTAGTATGTGGCAGACACTATGCCATATACTAGCAGTGCACTTTGTCCGTGAAGCCCTTTCCTCTGATTGGTCCATTGCTCCCAGAAACTTAGTTGTTTTTTTTTTTTTTCCAAGTAAGATGCCAAGGCTATCCATGTCTTCATTTCTCTTTGGACTCTACTCTGGGTCTCTCCAAACTTTTTTCTGCTATGACACAGCAACCTTCTCACCCTGAAAGTTCACTCTGCCCTGGCCTTCTCATCCTAAAAGTACATTTTGCCTCTGCCTTTCTCTGGTTGGTCAGTTCCTTCCAGAACTTCCATTTTAAGGAAAGTGTCAAGTCCAGCCATGTTGTCATTCCTGTGAGCTCTATTTCTGACCCTCAGGACTTTTTTCTTCCTCCCTCCCCACCAGCCAAGGGTCATAGCTTGTGTAGAGAGAAAGGATATTTTAATTGCTCGAATGGTATTACAGAATTAATGATTCTCTTTGAGTCTTAAAAAAAGAGGCAAGTACATATCTTTCATTTCTTGAGTGAATAATATTAGACACTTATTCCATCTGTTTTAGACATCATATACAGCACTTCATTTTTATAAGTAGTTTCTGCATTTTTTCATAGTAAACGTGTAAAGTTTATTTTAAACGAAATGTTCTCTCAAGTCAAAATAACCTTTAACAGAGATCACTTATGGCAATTATTTAGTATTTAATTATATAACGCCTTTCATCCAAACTGTTTAAGGGCTTTAGATATATATTTCAAGTCTCACAAATAACTGTTATGGTAAGTATTCCTAAGCATCTGATATTGAAAATTAGTAAAGGTATGACAGAATAAGAGGACATTAGTAAGAAATACAGAGAACAGCAAAAAGAGAAACTTAAGAACAAAAACAGAAAAATGGACAAAGTGATATAAAGAAGATGTAGAAATATAAATTTAAGTAACAAAAGGCATATACTTTTAAAACTGGCTTCCACAACTGATTGAGATTTCAGCTAGCACTTTAAGAAAGAACAATATAAGATTTTAGAGTACCGTTGCCCCTGAGTTGTTTCATTCTAGCCTCACCTCCAGCTTCCTTTTTCTCCATTAAATGTTACTTGATGTAAAGGCTGAAGAGGGAAGGTTCTAGGAATCTCTGGCTTTTCCACTTACTATTGCAAATGAGATCATGAGATAGTGAACACTAACCCCAGAATAAATATTATAAACCATTATTGGATTTTAAAATGTCAATCAAGAGTGTAAACATTTGTAGGGATGTAAATAAGTATAATAGTAGAACCCATTTGCTCCAGAAGCTCAAAAAATTAACTCCTTTGTCAAAGTGCAATAGCAGTAGGCCTTCCTAAGAAATGAATTTATCATTTCTGGGAATTTATATGAAGACTTCTCAAAGGCTATTGTGAAAAATGGGTACCAAGTAAGAACTTAGGTTTCCCATGACACTTCTTCAGATGAAGTGGATATATTCATTTTGATAAAAGCAGTCGGTGGTTTCCTTTTATGTGTATTAAAAGTGCCAAATGTACAGTAACATTGACACACCTGTTTTTTGGATACTAAGCTTTAGTTAACAGTGACTTCTGAATTTTGTCAATTATATAGACTTAAGAATCATGTTAGAGTGGAAAAGACTTTTAAAAAAAACCTACCCACTTATTTTACTAATGTGGGAACTATTATTTGTATTTATTTTTAACTTTATGTTTTCCTTAAGCATAAATCACAAACCAAATACTGCTTTTACTATTTCCTTTAGGCATAATCAGGTCCATATCATCTTATTTCCTAAAAGGTCAGTAGGACAGTGATGAAATAAAATGATCTTCCTTATGATTGACTATAGGTATTACAAGATCCCTTTGGAATTCTATCTCCTTTTTAAGCCCTTTTTAGATATTGTATGACCAATTGATTTTCTTTTTTAAATTTATATTCTCCCTCTAGAAGGAAACCTTCAAACCTAATGTTTTGTGACCCAAATACAACCTCCGTCCTTTTAAAATGGTTTGGGTTATTATTTAGTATGTCCCTACTAAGCAGTAGATAGATAGATAGATAGATAGATAGATAGATAGATAGATAGATAGATAGATAGATAGATAGACAGATAGACAGAAAGAAAGTATGCACACATATCTTTTTCATGGGTTTCTTTGTTTTCAGTGTTACAATTAAAGATGTCAGGCATATCATAAAGGTGTTTTTGTCAAAGTCGTTGGAGCCATTGTCTTTTAAAAATTGTTACATTTGAGAAATAGAGGAACAAATTAAAGTTATTTTGTCCTATTGTTAATGCCCCCTGGGAATCAGCATTTTCCCTTTGACTTATACAAAATACCAGTTATAAAAGCAGATACTGATACTCTAATCATTTTCTTAATTAGAAAATGTTTTCTTATCTAGGTAGACTTTACCATTTGCTTGTTGTTGATGTGAATTAGGAGGATTGTGCTAATTTTGTTATGATTTCTACAGAAAATTAGAGAGGTATTTTAATTCAAAAGAAATCTTGTTTTCCTGCTGTTGTTGACCTGCTGACCTGTTGTCACCAGAGCTTAAGGAATTTTGCTTCTGAAAGCAATGTTTTTCTAAGTGGACTATAAGACTTGTAAGCTTATCTCAGCTACACCTTCCAACTTCAAACTGTTACAAGAGGGAAATTTAAGTAACTCAAATGAACAGAAAGGGAAGTGTGCTAAAGAAATAAAAACTTATTGAAGTACTTTTCTGAAATACTTTTAAGTGTTTACATTCTTTACTATTGTATTCAGTGATGTTAAAAAAAAAAGCACATATATTTGTCAGCCTCTTGCTGCTTGTCTGCTGAGCATGTCTTCTAGAAGATTGCCCCAATAAAGTGTAAGGAATTATAGGTTCCTATTTCATCTCTTTGGTGCTAGAGTTTTCAAAGGAAGGTCTTTGTCCCAGGAGAGAAATTATATTGCAGTGGAATGAGTCTTAGACTAGAAAAGAAGCAGGAGACTTTGATTCTGGTCTCAACCTCTAACTAGATGAGTCAACTTTAATTCCCTTAGCCTCTGTTTTCTCATCTAAAAATGACAAGGTAAGGTTACATGGTTTATAAGTTTTCTGCCAGATCTAAAGCTTGTGATTATGATTAGCTACTCTAAAATTCAAAGACTCAAGTTGTTTCCAAGAATTAGGCTAGTTTGAAGTATAAATTTAGTTTTAAATTACTACATTCCAGCTATAGTCTAATCAATATTAATCAGATGGGAAATTGCATAGCTTAACACTGGCACATTTAGTCAACAATAGCAATTATGCAAGTAAATATTTTGTATTCTGGCATCTGTGAAAAAATGATATTGTGGGACACTGTAATGTGAGAATAAAGATTTTCTGCTTACAAGTTATAGAGGAGGGCAAATCACAAATTTCTTTTTAGGTTTTACATTTAATAAAAATGAATAATTGAGATGGTAGTTTCCTGCTTTGTTTTTAATAGTATGATGGCCCAGTCTGAGATCTAAGTACATCTTAGCATGTGAAAGTTAAGAAGAACTAGAAACTTTTGGAATCTGTTTCATTAGTATTAACCATTTATGGAGCACCTCATATTTGCAAAGTGCTAGGGTATAATTTTATGTATTTATGTGAATTATTAGGAATATTTCTAAAAGTTGATTTAATATACTTATCAAAACAGAGAAAAATCAAGGGCCATTTTTTTACGTTTTATGTTTCTTGAACCAAATAAGCTTGTCCTTGAAGTTTGTAAAATAGATGATAATTTGAATTTTCTGAGAGCTTAACAAGAATTTAGTAAATGCCCACTGTGTTCAAGGAACTATGGTATCTGTGAGATAAAAAGACCAAAACAAAATCATCTGTGCCCTTAAAGGGCATACAGCCTCCTGAATGTATCAGTTCACAACTTCACCAACAACAATTAGTGGGTCTGGCTTCCCAAAGCCCTTACAGCATTGCTGAGCAGAGAGAGTTTATGTTTTATCTTTAAGGCTGTAGGAGGTCAGTAGAGTTGATTGAGTAAGAAAATCACATGTTCCCTGTTCTCAAAGAGCTCATTTGAGGGAGATAAAATATATAGGAGAGTTCAGCTTCAGGATGAACAGAAAGGCCAGTGGTCTTTAGGCTGCAGAGATAGTTAGTCAACAAACATGTGCCAAGTCCTGAGGATACAAAGAAAGATCAGAAACGTGGTCCCTGACCTCGAGATGCTCAGAATCAAGTGGAAAATATGCAAACAACTATGTGCACACAACAGGTAGGTGTGTGTGTGCATGTGCATGTGTGCACATGTGCGTGTGTCTGTGTGGGCAGTGGGGGGTGGGGGAATACAAGTACCTCTTGCAGAAAGCGGGATTTAATCTGTCATGAGGGAATCCAGGAGATAGAGGTGAGGATAGACAACATTCCTGGAATGGGAAGGATGAGTTGTATATTGTTAATGGAATGGGAAGATCTTTCCCATCCATCAATAGGCCCGTGTGACCTGCTTGAGTGAGAGGAACTTGCTGAAGGGGTGGAGTAGGAAGTTGGAGAGAGAGAGAGGCAGAGAGAGTCAAGCAGCAAGAGGGAGTGATTTGCTTAAGGGAGTTTGTTTGTGGGGAGGCCCTATAGAGGGAAGGCTTGGGAATGGGGGTGCCTCCTGCATTGATGATGTGTATAGATTTCTTTGTTGCTATGAGGGATTTGACTTTCTGGTGTTGGAATAAATGTCTTGGTTTAGTCTTCAATGAAGAGAGTCTGTTATATCTTGCTATTCAAACCTGGGAATATGCCAGCATATTCATAGCAGCCACTGTGGGTATCACATTGGTGATATATTCTGGTTTTTTGGAGGGGGGAAGGCAGGGCAGGTTAAGTGACTTGCCCAACGTCACACAGCCAGTAAGTATGTCAAGTGTCTGAGGCCGCATTTGAACTCAGGTCCTCCTGACTCCAGGGCCAGTGCTCTACTCACTGTGCCACCTCGCTGCCCCTTGGCAATATATTCCATTATGGACATAGTGAACTTGAACTGCCTATGACACAAACATTTCCATTTCCAAATGGAAATATTTGGTAGGCAGTTTGTGATGTAGGACTTTAAGCTCAGCAAAATAATTGAGACAAGATACATAGATCTTAAAGTCATCAGCATAGAAGTGCTATGTGAACTCATGAGAGTGGATGTTACCACCAAGTAAGCATAGAAAGAGGGCCTTTGGATATACACATATTTATAGAGGCATCTGGTGGCACAATGGATAGAGTGCTAGTACTGGAATCAGGAAGACCTGAATTAAAATCTAATCTCAGACATTTACTAGCTTATGTGACCCTGGGCAAGTCACTTAACTTCTGTGGGCCTTAATTTCCCTAACTGTAAAATGGACATGATAGTATCTACTTAACAGAGTTGTTTTAAGGATCAAATGAAGTAATATTTGTAAAAAATGCTTTTACATCTCCCTTCTTCCCTTTCAATTCTGGATGCAGCTCACTGTTTCCGTGTCCAAAATTAAATAGCAACAATAATAATAATAATAAATTACATAAAATACTGATTGACTAAACTCAGTGCATTACCCATTCCATTAGATGTCTGTCTAGATAATAGATAAAGCTAGATGAGACCTTAGAATATGTAGTACAACTATCTAATTTTACAGATGAGGAAACTGAGGTCCTTGGAAGCTAAATGACTTGCTTAAGATATTCTTTGTCCATTTGTTTTTCCTGAGTGGATTGCTTGTTGTCATGTATCTGACTGAAAAGACCCACCAATATGGAGCTTGATGCCATCTGTACTATGATATCCACAAAGAAAGCTGTATCTAGATGACCTCATTATCTATAATGAACCCCTCCTCCATCCATATCCTAAACAGCATGTCCTCTGCCAATTGGCAAGCATCTTTGACATTGTTTTATAGTGATAATCACAGGATTATTGAATAGGTATTTCTATGATTGTATCTATAACAGAATTTTGTATGATCTTAATATATGTGTATTAGCACTTCGTTGGATGAAATCTTTCAAGGCTGCATTTTGCTGTGCTAGATCAAATATTTTAAAATAACCATTATACAGTAAATTCAAGGAAATCTTATATTTCTGTATTTTTAAGTGAACTGTGCAGCTAAAGATGTGATCTACTGTGGAAAATGGTTTGTAAAAACCATCCTATTCCCTTTTCATTTTTCTTTCCTCTTATTTAACATACCCAAGACTGAATTCATTATCTTTTACCTTCAAACCCTCCTGTCTTCCAAACTTCCCAGTTTCTATCAAAGGCACCATCATCTTTCCAATCACCTAGTTTTCTAGCCCCATAGTTGTTCTCAGTTCATTACTCTAACTCTACAAAGACAATCAGTTGCTGAATTTTGCTGTTTCTACCTTTATATCTCCTCTCATGTCCGGCTCCTGTCTGCTCACTTAGCATTCTCCTTAATTTCGGCCCTGATCACCTGTGGCATAGATTATTACAAGAGACTCCTAGTTGATCTCTCAACCTCAAATCTCTCCCCATTCCAGTCTGTTCAACATACTACTCCCAAAGCAATTTTCTTTAAACATAGATTTGACTATGTGACTCCCTTATACGACTCTAGTGGTTTCTTATTACCTCTAGAATCAAATAGTAAGTCCTCCGTTTAATTTCATTGTCCTTGATAACCCTGGTTTCATCTTATCTTTCCATCCTCATTGGACATTCTTCTTCTTCCTACACTTTGTAGTCTACCCAAATTGGTTTTCTCTCCAGTCCTTACATAAGACTCCATTTCCTGTCTCCATACCTTTGCACTGGACTGCCTCAATTCCTGAAATGCATTTCCTCCTCACTTCTGCCTCATAGAGTCCCCTCTCTCATTTAGATGAAACTCAAGCACTGTCTGCATAATGCCTTTCCTGGTCGCCCTTAGTTCTTGTGCCCACCTTCACTTCCTCCCAAACTGCTTTGTATATATTTGCATTCTCTTCCTTGTATGTGGCACTCATCAGTGTTACAGGCTGCAAGGAGGTCCAGAAGGATGAGCAGTGAGAAAAGGCCTTTAGATTTGGCATTTGAAATATCACTGGTAACTTCAGAGATAGTAGTTTCAGTTGAATGAAGAGGTAGGGAATTAAGAGAGTGAGAGGAAAGAAAGTAGAAGCACTGATTATAAATGGTCTCAAGGAATTCAGGGAGGAAGGTTATAGGATATTAGCTAGTGGGGATGAAAGGATCAAGTAAGGGTTTTTTGAGGATGGAGGAGACATAAGCATGTTTGTAGGCAGTAGGGAAGTAGTCATACAGGAGAGAGGTGAAAGATAGATAAGAGAGTGGATATGAGAACGGAGGAGACAGTCTGCTCTAGAAGATGGAAAGTGTAAGAAGACAGGAAAGGTCCACATTGTTGAAGGGCTTTAAATGCCAAATAGAGGATTCTGTATTTGACCTTGACATTAATAAGGAGCCACTGAATTAGCAGAGGTGCAAAAGTGGGAATACATGTAACATGCATGGGCACCAATGTGTAATTTTGTCTGAAATGGAAGGTTAGTGTTAGAGAATCATAGAAACTGCTTTTTACTTGAATTATCTTAAAGAGGTTTTTCTAGGTTCTTTGACAAACACAGTTGGGCCATTTTGATGGGAGAAAAATTGAATATTGAAATAGTGATGGATATTTTTATAAGCTATTCTGACTTTTGCTGACTTCACTTTATAATTCTTAAATACTTATATATAACACTACAGTACAGAAAATAACTTCAGTTATACTCTCCAGAGAAATCTTCCTATCAAGAGTGACTCAGTACCTCATTTAATTGTGTTATTAGATGAAGAAATAATAAACTAAAGAAATAAAAAGGAGGATGAATAGGTTTTCATGGCATTTAAAATACACAGTTATTGGTAGACTACTTCTGTGGTAGTGTTAACCTATGGTAGGTGAGTTCTTTCCCTTGCAGAAGAGAGATGGGGGTGGGGGGAGACAGAGGGAGAAAAGAAGGGAGAGAGGGAGGGATAGAGAAACACACTGAAACTGGAACAGAACAGAATATTCACAAGACTTGAATAAACAATGTACCAACCTCTCTGTATTTCCAAAGAAAACTTAATTTTCTTTACAATAGTAAAAGTAGATAACTATTTACTGAATAAAATCAGGGGCATTTTTTCCCAGAAGAAAGATTTTATGTTATTGTTTTTCTTTAAGTATTTCTATATTATGAACAGTATTGTCACTTCTGGTGATAATTCTCCACAAATGTGCCAACGGAGAATAGTGCAGACAGCACCCAGTTGAGCACAAGAAAAGGATGTGAAATTTTAAGTTCGAAATTAAGAGGTTTCCTACATTTCTGTGGATCTCACTCTCACTAGAGCTTCAAAATTGCTGTCTCTTACCTGCATATTAATTGATATTTTGTAACATAGAACCAACAATGAATGCTAAAGAATAGCAAAAGAGGTCAGCAAAGAATTATATAGCAGAGAGAGAAGATGAGCTGGTGATTGTGACCAGAGTACTCTACTGGTACCCTCCCAATGTCAGAAAAAACAAGGAGGGACTCCAGCACATTGAGTGGACCCTCATGTTGAACTTTAGGGTAGATGTAGATAAAAGTCATCCATGATGAGCTGGTGTAGATGGGTTTTGATCCTCATGTTCAGAAGGAACTCCATCCTCTGAATAATTAAATTATCACTGTCTTATTTTTCAGTTTTTACACAATAACGTTCAATAAATTCGTATACGTATGTGTGAGGGGGATGACCTTTCATCTCCTTTAGTGTTCTAAGAAAAATAGTTGGTGAGTATCTGAGGCAGCAGTTACTGGTTTACATGACAAACTGAAGAAAAGAAATTTTGCTTTCGACTGCCCTTGGAACTAAGGAGAAGCAGGAGAAAGAAAAATAGAGAGAATAATCTTTTCTTTGTACTGCTAACTGCTACTGAGAGGGAAAAAGAGAAGAGGAATCCGGATAGTCTGGATAGATTTTTGCCAAATTTAGAAGGAAAATTGTTGCCTTTCTCTAAAATAATACAACATTCATTCAGCTGAAAGCATCAGCTCATCCTAAAGCTGGAAGTGATAGGTTGTACATTTTCTGTCCAGGGATAGATCCGCATGAGTAAAGGAACAGCATAGAAAGAGAGCATCAGAGAAGAGCATGGCAGATCACCCTGTCTCCGGCTAAGACACTCTGCCTCGTGAGGGATTAGTCTGTATCGGCTCAGCTAAGCAGTGGAAGTATTTACTCCCATAGAAGCTATGCTTAGGAAGGAACTCATATAGACAATTCCTGAGGTAGAACGAGGATATTGAAGTCTTCAGTTCTAAAATTGTGAGTTACCTTGGTGCTTATAGCATGTTCCCACTCTTTCCACAGACAGTATGTGCAGTGGTGGTAGAGTGTGACTGGTGGAATGGTATGTAAAGAATGTATTTGCTTTGCATTTTCAGTAAATATTTTGGTTAATATTAATTAAGCATTAGTGGCTGATTTATTCCTGGAAAATATATTAGTGGGGGCTCATTAGCTATAGTTTTAGTAGGAACAGTTATTCACAAGGGCTACCCCTAGGATTTTGAGAGTATTGTGTATAAAAGCCTCCTTCTCTCTGAGGAAAGTCCAGCTTGTGAGTGTTAGGGCATGTCAAAAGGGAAGCAGACCACAAAAAGTGAGTGATTATCTTGGAGGGAAGAAGGAAGTGAGAGTGTGATAATACCTGCTACAAAATGAGTTGCGTCATATGAGGCAGATTGTGTACACACACTTATCAAAATATATCATTTCCACAAACATCTATTTAGCTATGGGCTATAAATACTATTTAGTAGTGGAATAATAATATAATGATGGCATGTTATTTGTGTTTTCAAATTATTGTATTTTCAAGGTCATCGTATCTCAGTACCGTTTTGGGAACTTTGTTAAGTCACATGCCTTTTGTTTGGTCTACACTTTCAACCTTCAGAAAATAATTCTGGAAATAATGCTATATAATTTATCACATTCTGTGTAGACACCACAAAGAGGCCCTCGGAGAAGTTTTTGTTTGGGAAAGATGTGTTTGATAGAAGACAGTATAGTACAGCTCTATAATCAATTGTAATGCCATAAAGATCTGTTAATTATTATTTATTTTTACTTCATCTTCCTGGATGACCACCTGTCCTGTTCAGGTATGGATTGGACTCTATAATCTCAGGAGGTTCCTTTCAACTCCGAAATTCTGTGACTTTGTGTGCAGACCTATTAAGAGGGAGGTAAGGTAGGGGAGAAGACTGCTTGTCGAAAAATGATAGGAGGAATTATATAATTCTGCTTAAAGCTCTGCTAACCCAGTCTGCTTTGTCACAGAGTTCACTGAGTTTATGTGACGTACACGCTCCATGTTTAGACTTGTCTCTAGATTGGTCCAAGGGAATAATAGTATTCTTTCTTTCTTGTTTTCTTCCTTCATTATCTGACCCTTTTTTACATGCCTAGGTTTACCATGAAGTTTTAGTTTAATGGGGCAAGAAGGAAGCTAGTGGTCAGAAATAGTGATAATTGTAGTATATCCTGGCTGGCCCTGATGGTTGGTGGGAAGTTTGTTAGAAGACATATGCTCCAAATTGGGCTTTGAAAGACATGACTTTGGAGAGAAAATTCATTCAGTCATTAGGAGGGAAGGAAGAAGGAATATGAGCCTCAAGATTAATTCCTCAGTAATTTAGGCCAATTTCTTAATAATCTTCATGAGGATAAATTTATAATCTGTCCACTATCTGGCTAGTTTCTTGTGCAGGTGAGAAAACAGATGGAAAATACATGAAGTTAAACGGCTTGTCCTTAATTTCTGAACAATTCCTAAGAGGGAATTTTTCTTATGTGTATTTCTCTTATGCACTTATATATTTATTGTATTGTATTTATTTGAGAATGTAGCTTATCTCCTTTATAATATCATAAGTTCCTTGAGGGCAAGAAACATATTTTATGCATCTCTTCTTATATCTAATATAGTGCCTAAAAGTAGTAGGTAGTTAATAAATGCTTAATGAATGAAAAGCTGGAAAATCTTTTGGAAAGTAAACCATTAAAGTGGTCTTACTGAGTTGCAAATGCTAGATATAAATAAGGTCTCCTAGGAGAAGACATTTGTATAATTATAAATATAGTCATTTCTTCTTTAATACTTGTTTGAAAATGCAAAATTGTTCCAACACAATTGATATGTTAGGGAACACAACAAGAATTCTGATTTGCTTATGAGGATTTGTCAGGAGAAACAGTAAGAACACAGAAAACTGCACTACTTCACAATACCCTAATAACTGCAACCCTTTCAGTACCCACTTCCATAAGCAAATTTCAGGTCTTTTTCAAGGTAAAGTGCCATATTTATTGGCAGTAGGAACTGAGCAAAAGAGGGCTGGTCTATACCTATGTAGTCCATTATGACCAAAAAAAGAAGCTCTAACAAAAATGTTAACACAGTTCTATAGATGTTAAATGGCTAAGACATATATGAATACTATAATAAATAGTAATGGTAGAATCTCTAGCTGCTGCTCATTCTGCACCCTGAGTTCACACAGCCTGGGCCTGGCAAAGTTAACAGTGAGGGGCAAGAGGATGACCTCAGCAGGCCACAACTCTGAGACTCCTCGGTTGGTGGTGTCCATAGTAGAAGGTCAGTGGGGGAGATGAGGAGGGAGTGGACAGATTTTTGGCTCTGTATACAAAAAGATTTACTAATGATTAGAGCTGTGCAAAAGTTGAATGGAATCACCCATGGTGGTGAGTTACTCATTGCTGAAGATCTTCCATCATCAGTGGGATTTCTGCTCATAGACTGGGTGGCATCCGAGATGCCTTCCAGTTATAAAACCTATGATCCTATGATGATCCTGAGATCCTTACTGCTATGCATATATCCCAAGGAGGTCAGTGATTTTTTAAAAAGTCTCATAAACATCACAGTATGGATAGTAGCACTTTTTTTTTTGTAGTAGCAAAGAACTGGAAACAATAATGCATCTCTGCAGAAGTAGGCAAAAAGTTTGCCTTCCTTCATATTTAACTTTTTAAAAATTATGAACAAATCCATCTTAATTATATTTAAGGAAAATGTTATAAAGTTTTAATTACAAAGAAGCAAACACAGATTAATGACCACTTTGCACCTCCTTATTATGAATTAAACTTAACTTCACTTAACTTGGTCTTTCCATTTCACTTCAACAAACATTTCTCAATCACTCACTGTATGCGAGCTTTTATTAGGAATAAAAAGACAATTTTTACCCATAGGGAGTTTTTCTCTTTCGGGGAAGATAATATACATGCATAGGCATAATATAGGGTAAGGAACAAGAAGTAGGAAAGTAATGGAGAGATGTAATTTAAGTCATGTATAGAAATCTTGGATAACAGTTGGATCTTGTATTACGTTAGATCTGCTTTGAGAAATGGATTTAGTTTACTGAGTTATATGTAACTGCATTATTGCTGTGGTAATAAAGAAGAAAAATAATTGTCACATAAAATCCAAGAAAGACCAGAAACATCTTATTTAAAGATTGTATTTGCTGCATAATCAAAATCACTTCCCAATTTGTATTTGTTTAAAAGAGTAAGCAGAAGGGCCACACTGAGGGTCATAAAAGGTTAACGTTCACTGAAGCTAAAGCTTTCCCATCATATACCAGGATATGGAAATAATTTCATTACATATTGCTTATAATGGTATTCACTAAACAATTGGAATATCTATAGCAAGTATATACCAGAAAATGGAAATTATTTCTTTATTCAAGTATGACCCCCAAATTCTCTCCTATATTGACCCCCAAAGATCTGCCAGCTAAGGTACTTTTAAGAGGAAGGAAGACTTTGAACATTTGGTTTAGTGTTTAGTATTGGCATTGGCCCTGAATGTGAAAGAAATTAGAATGGAGCTGGGGGAAAAAGGATTGTTCCAATAAAGTTAAAATTTTAGTATAAATTAAAGTAAGAAAAGATAGAATTGCACCTTCTGGTTTTTTTTTGTTTGTTTTTATATAAGTTCTTTTAAAAATTTAATTTATTTTTAGTTTAGGACATTCAGTTCCACAGGCTTTTGAGTTTTAAATTTTCTCCGCCTCCCTCCCTTCCTGCCTCCCCAAGATGTTGTGCAGTCTGATATAGGCACTACATATTCATTCATATTAAACATATTATCACATTAGTCATGTTGTAAAGAAGAATTATAACCAAAGAAATGAATCACGAGAAAGAAGAAACAAAACAAAACAAAAAGGGGAGAGAGCAAATAGTATGCTTCAATCTGCATTCAAACTCCATCATCCTTTCTCTGGATGTGGACAGCGTTTTCCATCATGAGCCTTTTGGAGTTGTCTTAGAACCTTGCATTGCTGAGAATAACCAGGTCTGTCAGTGTGGCTTGTAACTATGTACAGTGTTCTCCTGGTTCTGCTCCCCTAACTCACTGCTTCTGTTTTTAAAAGTTATCCTATATAAAATATCAGAGGGTTCTTTTGACTGATTCATGAGTCTGTTAAAATAACTAGAGTAAATATTCTATGAAGGAATTATAGAAAAAGACAGGCAAGAAGTACCAAGAATTAGAAGGTGTAGATGGCTTTTGTTCTTTACTGGTGGAAGGAATCCCTACTCTGATGGATCTGTGAAAGAATTAGAGTATCTTCCTTCAAAAAAAGCTTGACTCAGGGAATTACTAAAATCTTTCATTTCCGTTACATTGAACCCTTAACTTGTTCTATAATAACAGAGCTGGAAAGGATCTTTCTAGTCCAACCCATACCTGAACTTTTATGTCTTCTATAATAGCCCCAGCAAAAGGTCATCCAACCTCTACTTAAAATATCTCTAGTGAAGGTTAACCTGGTTCCTCCTGAGGCACTCATTCAACTTGGAGGGCTCTGATTTTAGGGTTTTCACTTATATCCATCCATGATCTTCCTGTCTTAAGCATCTTCCTCCCTTTGCTCTTAGTTCTGCCCCCTGGGCCAAATGGAATAAGACTAATGCTACTCTTGCACATAACACTCTCAGTTCCTTCCTAAGTCTTCCCCTTTCCTGGCTAAACATCCCCATTTTCTTCAGCTGATTTTCATATGGCGTAGTCTCCAGTTCTTTACCATCCTTGCTGTGTTCCTTTGGGTATCCTTCAACTTGTCAGTGTCCAGCTACACAGAACTGAACACAATACCCTAGCTGTAATCTGACCAAGTCAGCATGTAGGAGGACTAAATTGTCATTTCTTGATACTGCAGTCTTCTTAATGCAGCCTAAAGTAGTGTTAGCTTTTTTGGGGGTGCCCATATTCATATTTTTGACTCATCTTGAGCTTGTAGTCCACTAAAAACTCCATATCAAACAGAGCCAGGAGAACATTATACACAACCAGAGATACATGAATTCTGTGAGGACCAACCCTGACAGACTTCGCTCTTCTCAGCAACACAAGGTACGGAGACAACTCCAAAGGACTCATGATGGAGAATGCTACCTACACCCAGAGAAAGAACTATGAAGTATGAATACAGATTGAGGCACACTTCATGCTAGCCTTCCCCCCCCCCTTTTTTTTTCTTTTTCTCTCTTTTGTTTTTGTTTTTGGGTTGTTTTTTTTTTGTCCTGTTTCTTCTTTCTCATGATTCATTTCATTGATCACAATTCTTCTCCATAACTTGACTAGTGTGTAAATTAATTCAATGAGAAGTTATACGTGGAAGTTATATGGGATTCCATGCCGTCTTGGAGGGGGGAAAATCTGCAACTCAAAATTGTGTGGAGCCGAGTGTTGTAAACTAAAAATAAAAAAAAAATTAAAAAAAAGATATTCTTATAACCAAAACATATTACGGATAATAAAGGATATAAAAGAGAAAAAAAAAACTCCGTATCATCAGATCATAGATTGAGATGTATAAAAGACTTCAAAGTCATCTGGTCCCTTCTTTAAGTTTACAAATGAGTAAACTGAAACCTAGAATTTACATAAGTACTAACAGTCAGGGTTTAAACTCAGGTCCTCTGACTTTAAATCCAGAATGTAATAGGAAATATGCTATACTAAGAATTTTTTTCTGGCCACATTTACCCCATCTTATGAAGTTGATTTTTTAACTGTGGTATGAATTTATATCTATCCGTATTAAATTGGTTATTATATCTTGCCTAGTATTCTTAGATTGCCATCCAACATGTTAATTGTTCCTCCCAGCATCATGTTATCTTCATGTTTGAAAAGCATGCCATCTATTCTTTGACTAAGTCATAGATTAAAACATAGGCAAGTAACTTAACCTTTTAGTACTCAAGGCAGCTCTCTTAAGAATGTAAGTTGTAGTGAAAGTGCTAACCTGCATTAGTAGAGTTTCCTCATCTGTGACTTACTTATATAAAAGAAATTGTAGGTTCTGTTCTTACTCCTTTTAATTACTTACTCTTTTATTCTTTTTAAAGTGTTTTCCATTTAGTTCATATGGTTAGCATTTCATACCGAGAACAGTTATGTGTATTTGTGTATGTTTTTCCTACACAAGAGACATTGAAATTTTCTTCTTGACCAATCTACTTTATAACAGTATATTTACCTTCATTTAAGAAGCGGCATCAAAGAACAGTAAAATAAGATGCTATCATTATAATGAAAAAAATCACTAATTCAAATTAATTATTGGTATATATAGCTAGAAATTAGTAAACACTATAAATTGCAGGATATTTTAAATGCGTTTTGTTATTTTCAAATTCAGTATACATAGCAACTCAAGATCTGATAAAAACATTTCCCAATATTAATGAATATTAATTTAACAAATAATTTAATGAACATTAGTGATATTATAAATAACGTATATGTTATATAAATGAATACTTCAAAAGTTTTTTATAATAATCAAGTCATTAAATATTAATACTTATTTATGTTTTCTTAAGTAGTTTAAACATTCCCCTCTTCAATTTAGTTCATTTGTTCCTAGATTATTCTCCACATAGCAATGATAATTTTTTAAAAATCTCAGATCTTTGAAGCATCAAGTGAAGTATTTGAGTAGATAATGAGCCTTTATTTGTGGAAAAAAAGACTTTAGTGTCTGACATTAAAAATAAGACCATTTAACATTTGGTCATTTCTGCAGCTTTTACACATATAAAAAATTAGACATGTTCAGCATATTTTAATATCAGTTTATTTTAAATGGCCAAAATATACACAGTAAAACTAGGTGTTCTTATCACTAAAACAAAAGAATGAAATTGGAAAATCTTTCTCATAAAGAGTTATATTTTTTATTTGTATAGACTTTATTGTTTTAGTGATCTGATCATCTTAAACTGTGTCTCATGCTTGGCTTCTCTTATTGCCTAATTACACGTGCAGCTTTGACAAATGGCATTCTCTGTTTTACTGGCCGGCTTTACTGACCTTGTCATTATTACTAATGGCTATATGCAGGAGCTTCAAGCAAAGTAAGCAGCTGTGCATTTCAGTGATTTCATTTGTTTGTTACTTATTCCATTTTTTTTTAAATAAACAGAACAGCAAAAATTGGAGGGCAGCAGTTGACCTGTGTGGACGACTTCTTACAGCCCATGGCCAAGGCTATGGCAAAAGTGGGCTGCCTACCAGTCATACAACAGATTCTCTGCAGGTACAGCCTCCATTGGTTTGTTCTGCTGTTTCTCTTTAAAAGTTATGTCACTGGGTGGGGAGCAGGGCAGCTAGGTGAGTAGAGCACCTGCTCTGGAGTCAGGAGAACCTGAGGTCAAATCCGGCCTCAGACACTTGACATACTTACTAGCTGTGTGACCTTGGGCAAGTCACTTGACCCCAATTGCCCAGCCTTCCCCCCTCAAAAAAAAAAGTTATGTCACTGGTGAAGTGGGGTTGGGGGAGTATTAGGAGTTTGGGTCACAGAAGTAACAATTATCGTGCTCATATACCTATAGTATGTAATATTACCACAACTACTTAAAAGTTCTTTTGAATTCTTGTAACTATTGGAACTTTAGTGAATGATTTATGTTACCACCTTATTCAAAGTACCATAATAACTTCTGAAGGAAGTGATACTGGAGGATTCTGCAGTAGGATTATAGCATATACCCATTATAGATATGTGAGCATTATAATTCATCCTTTCAGTCAATCTGTCATCTCATCAGTGTGGGGAGTTCTTTTTATGTGTTTAAATCACAGTCCGTCCATGTCCCTTATCTTTTGCAGTTCTTGTCCATGCCTTTACATAAATTTCTTCAGTACCCTTGAGGCCTTCCTCTAGTACTTTTAATATCTGTATCATTATGAAAAAAAGATCATCCTATTTTAAATGTCCTGAATTAATATCTATGGAGTTTGCTATCTGTTTTTTTAATTTAACTTTATTACAATTTTATTGTCCAGTTGTGATTAGCATGAAGAGGGTTTTACTTGAAGGAAAACACGAATAAGACCTATTAATCACCGCATAAAATACTATTGGTCTAAATACAGAACTTACTTCTCCCCCAAAACTAGTTTGTATAAAACTCCAAAGGAAGTTTATAGGGGCACTATTAGAGTCCCCCAATCCAAAGAGTTTATACTTTGTCCCAGTGGTTATTCTGTAAAGTGGATCCCATTTGTAAATGTATTACATAGGATAGACAAGGATAGTAGATTACACAGAGGAATGAGATTTATAACCTTTATAACTGACCCAGGAATAGAGTGAAAAAAGTGTTATAGAGGACAGTTGGGAATAACCAGACTGTCAAAGTGCTCCTCAACCATGAAAAGTTTTTTAAGGTTTTAGAGCCCAAGTTTTTTCTTTTTCCAAAATCAGTAGTGATGAGGATCTCTGAATTGATCCAAGTATTGGTTGCCATCCTGGCATTTGTACCCAGAGAGCCTTAATCCCGCCAAGGGCAGGCAGACAGGAATTGGGTGTGGGTAGTAGTGAAATTAGGGAGAAGATGGGAAGTATCTGTCTAGACCGGGGGTAGGGAACCTGTGGCCTTGCGGCCACATGTGACCCTCTAGATCCTCAAGTGCAGCCCCTTGACCAAATCCAGACTTCACAGAACAAATCCTTTTTTAAGGGATCTAGACTGGTCTAGACTGTGGTAGAAATGACAAGGTAAAAAGCACAGAGAAGGATGATACTAGAGGGAAAAGAAGAAGGAGGAAACGGTGGAAATGCCGTCTGTTTTACCACATCATACATGGATATTTCTATGATGGATGTGTCATGGCATGTGCTGGACATGACCCTAAAATGAATTTTGAAGCAGTGTTTAACAAAGAGTCACCCAGTTTATAAACATGAAATGTTTATTTTTAGGGGAAAAAACAGGTTTCTCCCAAATAAGTCTATTTTTAAAATTTAGTAATTTTGTATAATTTTTTTCAGAGTGTATACATGTGTATGTATGCATATGTGTAAATAAATATACATATACATACACATAGATAGTTTTTGTTTTCTTTTTTAGATGAGGTTTAGACTTAGAACAATATTTATTGAGCTGCCTGAAAGATATACAAGTCTTTGTCCTCAAAGAAATTGCCATGTATGGGATAGAAAAGACAAGATTGATGTCATTACTCTTTATAGTTTACAAAATGCTTTCCTTACAACCCTATGAGGCATGAGTAGCATAAGTATCATTTCCAATTTTTTTTACTAAGAAATCTAAAGATCATAGATAAAGCTAGAAAATGATAATCTCAGACTCAGAGCCATGTCTCTGACTCAAATCCAGTACTCAATCCACTAAACAAGTGTGTGGTGATGTGGGGGGAGTGTTTTGGAACATGTTGAATTAATTCAGGAAGGTTCCCTGGGTAAAATGGATCATGGATAGACAGGCAGCAGTTGAAGAGAAGAATTGGAATGATGTGGTGGGCAAAACAGAAGAGATTTTTCTGTATGTTTGGAAGAACTTGTCCAAACACTCAGAGGCAAGACACTAAATATCATCCACAAGAAAAGTTTAAAAAGAACTGGTTAATTTAAACAATACATAGGGGTTAAGGTTTACTAGGAGATTAATACAGATAGGCAAGTGTGCAGCTATTAAATACCCCAAACTTTATTAAACTAATTTTATATGAAAGATCTAGCAAACATGCTATTTTGAAGTTTTGTGACACTTTTTAATATAAAATGTTAGTTAAAAAAACCACGAAGATTTAAAGATGACCATTTTGCAATCTTCGATGAAAAACAGTGATTGCACAAGGAACACATAAGTCAGGAAATATTTATAAATGAAATTAAAACTTTTTATTGATTATCTACTTTGTAGATAATTGTAGATTATTGGTAGCAAATTTGAAACCTCAAATGGATTTTCTCCTACCTATCCAGGATGCTCATGGGCCACTTACCCTTGGTCTTCATTGGTACGTGTGCCCAGAAAATGCAAAATAATGCCCATATTGCCTTAGTAAGACATAGTTAAAAAAAAAAAAGAATGAGACATAATAAGAAAAAGATTATCGTCTCGCTAAAATAACCAGTTCTACACAACTAATAAAACTTAAATTTCTTATCTAAAAAGTTGTATTTCTGTTTTCAGTATGTGCAAAGTGCTTTAGTGGAGTTGTTTAACATGCAGACATTCATACTAAATCTTTTAGAAAAGAGGAATTTTAAATTTTTATCTATGAGATATTGACTTTGTATCTCCACCTTCTTCTTCATGTTTAGCTCTGGTTTGTGAGGCTGGCCCTGTTGGTGAAGCTGAGCCTTTTCCAGAATGCTGAAATGGAATTTGAGCCTTTTGGAAATCTGGACCAGCCTGATCTTTATTATGAGTACTACCCTCATGTGTATCCTGGACGAAGGGGTAAGACAAATTCACTACTGAACTATGAGTATAAAGGGACTTTGCTTTGAGTTTTTAAAAGCCCGACAGATTTTTCTCCTTTAAGTTTTTAAAACCTCACTAACTCTATAAAATGAAATGTGTAGAATTGACTACTGATTTAGAGAATGATTTCACTGACGAACTTCAAGTAGGACAAAGATAGTATATAGTTTCAACTAGGAAGTGAAAGAAACTAGAAGCAGGAAGACTAGCTCTCCAGGCTATTGTCATTCTTGAGCCGTGAGGCCATGGAAAAGAGAGAAGGGGTCAAACCCAAAAGAGATCGTAGCGGGAGAAACAATATGACTTAGTAAAACGTAATGTGAACAAAAGAGAAAATGGAGTCAAAACTAACATGTTGGTTCTTGAAAACTTAAGATGTATGTGCCATTGACAGTGATAGGGTCTTGGGTAGGTGTACCTGCTTAGGGGAAATACTGATGCACTTACAGCAAGGAGGATGTGAATTCAAGATCATCAGTGCAAATTTGAAAATAATTTACATGCAAGTAGTAACTGAAATTGCAGGAATGAGCAAGCCATCCAAGGGGTGTTCAAAGGAAGCAGAGCAGAGGCACAATCGTTACAGGTACTATAGCTAAAGCACAGAAGGGAAGAAGAGAAACCAACAAGAGACTGAAAATGTTTAGGGATTTAGAGAGTGGGTCAAGAGAGATGATATATGTAAAAACATTTATTAAGTGTTTGCCATATGCCAGACGCAATGCTAAGTGCTTAACGAATATGATCTCATTGGATTATAAACCCCTTTCACATACATTATCTCCTCTCATCTTCACAACTGTGCAGCAGTGGGTAACAAAGATCTTATCATTTCTGTTTGATAAATGCCAGAAACAGAGAAGTAGATCCTACTGTCAAAAAATTTAACTATGAGATATATCGTGGAGTCTCAGTTAACAAGGACTTCAGTGTGTATCTAGTCCTACCCATACCAGAAAAAGAATGCCACTACAATATATCCAGCCTTGCTTAAGTAACCCCAGTGAAAGGCAACTCCTCCCTAAGCATTCTACTTGTATATGACTCTAATGGTTAGGAAGTTTTCCTTCCATCACTTATTTGTTTTTTTTGCAACTTTCTCCTCATTGCTCTTAGTTATGTCTTCCAGAACCAAGCAGAGTAAGTCCACTCTCTCTGCCATCTGAAAGCCCTCCAAATAATTTAAGACAGCTCTATGTTCCCCCTAAAGTTTTATCTGCTCTAGGAACATTCACAGTTCCTTCATTTGATCCACATATGCTGTGGCCTTGAGACCCTTCACCATCCTGGTTGTTTACCTTTGGATAGTCTCCACCTTCTCAATGTTCTTCCTTAAATGTGACACATAGAATTTAATAAAATATTTCAGATGTGGTCTCATCAGAGCAGGAGCATTCTGGGACTGTCACCTCTCCAGTCTGGAAGACTCTACCTTTTAGTGTAGCCAAACAAAGGTTAGAGTTACCTGTGAAGAGGCAAAGAGATGTTCCCTAGGCACATGGCATTATTTTTAACCCCCTGCCAACCTACATCATTTGTTATTTTCTGAGTGATGTATAATGATTCCTTCTGTGGAATAAGAAGGGAATGGTAAGGAGAACTATTATCCAAAGTAGGTACGTTCTCTCCATAGCAGCCTCATCCCCAACCTCTGCCTGTCACATGTTTACATGGCAGTACGGAAATGACAAAGTTAGGAAATATGTACATTAATGGAAAAATTAGGTATACCCTGATCATTCCTTCATGCTTCTGAGAAATGAAACAGCTAAGATCAACTGATAGGTTTAAGCAGATTTCTGAAATACTAACACTACTATTGTCTCGTTCAACTTTACTTGGCAGAGATGTGGGGACAGGGAAGTCCCTCATTTTATACAGACATGCAGATATCCAGGATTCTGTTATAACTGAGATCAGCCAAATATATCTCTTCTCTAAATCTTTCTTCTCAAATGTTTGTATTCAAATAGAGTGTGAACTCTCGTCATAAAATTTGTGTTTTTTAATTATACCCTTTCTCTATGAAAAAGATTATTAAGTTGACTAAATCTGTCCTCTCTCACCTATCATTATTCCCTATCTTACTCTCCATCTTCATTTTCCTACCCTTTTTCTATAATGAATAAGGCTTGATATATAAAATCAGGACGATGCACTAGATTTTCAGTTGTGCAGGGGTAATTATCTAATTTGTGGACTAGCCAATACACTTAATTCTCATTATCTTTTTTGCTTGTTATCTACCTTTGGTCACTTGAGATTCACCTATCACTGTGAATATTCACCTATTTCCAAGTAGTGAAATTATGACTACCTCAAAACAGTAGAATACGTTAATTTTGCTTTCTTTGAGCAGTTTTAATAAAAAGATAATGTTGTGAAAAGTTAAAATGATTGGCTGCAGCGAGGTTTTAGGATTGCCATCTGTTTACCTCTTTAGTTTGCTTAACCAAGGTGGTGCCTTGTGTAACGTAACTTATGTATCTTATGTCATGAAACTATTGGGGTTTTACCAGACCTTTCAAGCCGTCAGGCATAGCAGCAATCCTTGCATTCTTCTCCTTGCATCCCTAAGTCACTACCTCAGTGGTATGTAGATGGAACAAATAGAGCAACAACTGTGTCCTGGTACCCATTTCTTTATATCAACAACTTATCCAGCTCAGTGAAATAGAGTGCTGGACTTGGAGTCAGAAAGATCTGACTTTCAAATCCATGCTCATATACTTACTTGCTGTAACTCCCAGTGTATATGAAGGTATAATGAGCTAATATTTATTAAGTACTCTGCAAACTATAAAGCACTATAAAAATGCTATTATTGCTATTACTACTACTATAAATAATAATTTAAAACCTTCTTTTTGGTCTAGTGCTGGCAGATATGTACAAATTTATAGCATATAAAGGCTTCTTTTGATATCGTTGACCTATAAATTCCTTAATGATGCTTGAGCAGCTAGGTGGCATAATGGATAGAGTACCAGACCTGAAGTCAAGAAGACTCAGCTTCCTGACTTCAAATCTGGCCTTAGACATTTACTGGCTGTGTGACCCTTGGCAAGTCCTAGTGACCCTGTCTGCCTCAGTTCCTCATCTCTAAAATGAGCTGAGAAGAAATGGCAAACCACTTCAGGATTTTTGCAGAAAACCCAAATGGGGTCAGGAAGAGTCAGCCACGACTGAAAAATGACTGAACAGCAACAGTGATGCTTACAGCTACGAAAATGCTCTGAGTTTGTAACCCCATTGAGGTCTCTGCAAATTGAAAATTCATCATTTTTCAGATATTTAAACCACTTTTTGTGAACTTCATAGTTGTTTATATGGTAGACATTTTCAGGGTTACTTAAAGCTTAAACCACCAACCTTTTCTTGAACTAGCATCTTCCCATTCAGGGATAGTTGATATCCTATAATTCAAGAATAATATTTGGGGGGCAGTTTCTGGGGTCCAGTAATTCATCACTGTGCCAGTGTTTGTTGCTGGCAGAACCTCGTGCTTTACGTATAGTGGGTATTCTCTAAATTCTTGTTAATTTAAAAAACAGTGCGATGTGTTTGTCAGTCCTGAAGTCTGATCTTTATAAAGAGAAAAGTCATAAATGTGGTAGGGAAATAGCTTTAAAGGGGGAAGACAAAGTCCTGAGTTAAAGAAGAAAAGTGCCTTTTTTTATGTTGAAGAATTTTTTTTCCTAAGGGTTTGCAGATCAAAAAACATGCTTTTGATTCTGCCTGAAACTAAATTGCATTGGGATATGGATAAAGAGAAGATAGTAGCTATGCATCATTAAGCAGCTAATTTAAATTGTGAAGTAAACATAAATCATACATATATTTTAGTGAAAGTATATTAACATTCATCCACAATAATATGCTGGATGTTTACTAATTTTTCTTCTCATTTTGTGGTGTAACAAGCATAAACGTAAGATTTTGATTCATTTATTTCATTTCAGTTCGCAATATATTAGCAAAGCAAGTCATTAAAATGTACTTTCAGAAAAGACTATAGCGACACAAACAAATAAATTACTTTTATGAATGAGCTTTAATACATTTTATTTAAATATTGTGCATAATTTTACCCATTCAAAATATTCATAACAAGAAATGTAATAAATCACATCTTAGAATCATATCATTTTCCTTATTCTACAGCCAAGAAAGAAACAGTATTACAGTATTATCTATCCCTCTGACATTTCTAGCAGTTTTATATAGTTCTACATACTTCTGTCAATTGGGAAAATACAACCTACAATAAGTTTTTCTTCTAGCTACCCAGCAGTGGTAAGTGTTGTCTTTTGTTTCCTCCCTTCCACTTGAAGGATTAATTGATGAGGAAGGACCAGTTCAGGACAAGGGCTTTACTTTGCTTTTAACTTGGACGAAAGTAATGTTTAAAAAAATACTATATTCTAGTGACTTCTAATGATCTTGGCCCTGGGTTCAAGCCTTGTTGGGCCTCAGTTTTTCTCATAAAATTAAGGGAATTAAAACTAAATTATGACTAAAATCCTTTCCTGCTTTAAATTCTATAATTCTCTGCTGGGTTTGAGTGGAGGATTTAGACAAAGTCTGGAGTGGTATTAGGTCCTTTATACCATGGGAACCATTTTCTTTTCTCTTGAGTAATAGGTTAGTGTAATATCCCCTTAGGTTTTGCATCTTATTCTAGCTTATATACTGAAGAGCATGGAATTGGGGTCATTTTGTGTGTTCGTTTTGCTAGTTAGAAACTAAGATGTCACAAACTTTAAATTTATTGAACCCTACAGAAAACATTTAAAAATAATACTTTATCATATCATATATTTGGCCCTTTATGTTTAAACTTAACAAGTCAGATCTTTTACCTACCATTGTCCTAGCACTTAAGAAAATCCAGAAAATTAGTCTTGGCTACACTGGTATGGGGCACATAGGTAGCACAGTGGCTAGAGTGCTGGCTTAAAATCAGAAGACTCAAAATCCTGAGTTCAGACGTGGCCTCAGACACTTATTAGCCGTGTGACCCTCGGCAAGTCACTTAAGCCTTTCTGCCTCAGTTCCTCATCTGTAAAATGAGCTGGAGAAGGAAAACCACTTAAGTACCTCTGCTAAGAAAACGCCAAATGGAGTTACAAAGAGTGGGACATGTCTGAAAAATGGCTGAACGACAACACACTGTTTGAGGACATCAAAACAATAAGAGTTGAGATAGCTTCTGGAAAACTCTTTGTCAGACTTCTGACGTTCAGCTTTGAATATTCTGTTTTGGGATGGCACACATTAATGCAGGAAGGCAGGAAAAATTGGCAAATGGGTTTTTAGGTTACTAATCATAATTTTTGTTCCTCTTTACTTCGAAACAGAAGTTCTTTGTGAATGTTACAATCAGAATTCTATTTTAATTGATCTCAGAAAATATCACAATTATGTCATTCAGATTTCTTTTTACAATGTAAGTCCATTATGTATTATATCTTATAATAATCACTTATATAAAGATTTACAAGGCATTTTCACATAAACCTTCTTTTTTGGTTCTTACAACACTATGCAGTGAGTAGTGCAAATATTATTCCTTTTTTGACAAGTAAGGAAAAAGCACATCTTAAGAGGTTACATGACTTGTCCAGGGTCTCACAAACTGTCTCAGATCTTTTGGCTCCAAGTCCAAGATTCTAGATAGATGGAAAAGTAGATTCGTGAGACAGTAGTTATCAGTGTCCTCTCTGTTGCCATTTTTGGTAATAATAATGTCAGCAATTCTGTGTATTTATTTGATATTTTCCTGTTCTTCAGATGCCTTAAGAAACTCTCTCTCACTACCCTCAAAATTGAGTCACCTCTAGTATTGACTTCTTTTGTGTATTTCATTATTTGTGTATACTTCAGCTGTTTTTCCCACTTTCTCTTTCTTTAGTACTATTTCTGTCTCAGTGAAAACTAGATGAATCACTGTTTCTGAATAGATTCTATCAGAAAATCATAAATTGTGTATATTTATTACCAACTATTAAGTTTTTTTATCCAGTAAAATGAACCTGAAATTTTTGAAATTTTTTTTGTTAATTTTTTTCAACTCTTTTTCATCTCAAACAGTTTGGTTCTTTTTTAGTTCAAAAATCTTGTTGATTTCTAGTTCAATTCTCTTTAATTTTTCTGTAGGGGCAGAAATACTGTAAATACTGCCAGGAACTATATAAATAAACTTTGTAAGACTCATTTCATTTGTGTAACGTATGCTCTGAAATTACTATCCCAATTCCCACTCCCACTGATGAGTCAGGTCTGTAGAACTATATTGCCAACACAATACCCACAGCAGCTGCTATGAATATGCTGGCATATTCCCACATTTGAATCGCAAGATATAATGGACTCTCTTCATTGAAGATGAAACCAAAACATTTATTTAAACACCAGAAAGCCCAGTCTGTCATAGCCACAAAGAAATCTGTACACATTATCAATGTAAGGGGCACTGCCATCCCCAAGCCTTCCCTCCATTAGGCCTCCCCACAAACAAGCTCCCTTAAGCAAAATCCTTCCCTCTCTCATTCACACCAGCTCCTCTTTCTCTGTGTCTGTCTGTCTGTCTCTCTCTTTCCCTCTCTCTCTCTCTCCCTCTCTCCCCCCTCAACTTTAGAGAACACATATGGCATAGAGAACACATGTGACAAAGCAATAACTCACAGCTCTTGGAAATCCTTTTGCTAGAGCCTCCAAAATGTCCCCTTAGGTATGGTGTAGTTTTTTTTTTTTCCCCACTGGGTTCTGTTCAGAGCCTTGAATCTACTTTCCTCTTTTCAATCTGTCTGTCTTTGGATCCCAACATAGACACTGTTATCAGCTCTTCCAGGGGCGCTGCTAGGACACCAGTGTGAAAATGGGAGATCCAAAATCCTTTAGTCCTCTGAATTTGGAGGTCCTCCTTCATTCAAAGGGGATGATGATAGAGTACCTCAGCCTCTCTATCCGCGCCTCCCTCCATCAAGTTTTTTTTTTAATTTTTGTTTTTGTTTTCCCAGTGGTTTGGTCAGAACCCTTTCTCTTGGCTTCCTGCTTGCCCAAATCTCTGATTCCAGTTAATTTTCCCTCAACTAAGTCCCTCAGCCAAACCAAACAGACTTCCTATAGAGTAGTATCCAGGCCGTGTTTACACATAGAGAACAATATAAATATGTTCTCACCTAATAAATGTATAAAGAGTGATGTCTTACCACTTCAAGTGAAATGGTATGATTTGATTAATTTACTCAGTTGACCCCCTCCCTTACATTTAATTTTTAAAAGATAATAACAGTATTTATGTAGTATACTTTTTTTGCAAGACAAGTTCCCTTCTAGAAAATCATGAGTACTATAAATTATATTTCCTTGCTAAATTTGACTTTCTCATAAATATGTCCTTGTAAGATGCAGCACTTCATTACAAAATCTCCTAAAGGGAAACTCTAGAGAAAGAGTGAGGTAGCTTCATGTTTTATCACACTAAGAGATCTTACTTGGGTTCTCTGTGTAACTATTGAGGCAAAACAACTTAGTCTAGATAAGGAAGCCAATTTAAGGCTAGTTTATGTAAGTTTCTTTATGGTCTGTAAAGAATTATTTCAAAGGAATTTTAGAGTCTATTTTGCTGAAGAGATTTAGGACCTAAAATTCGTAAGCTCTTCCTTGTTAAAAAAAATTTTGTTTTATTTTATATATTTATTTATTACATATTACATTATTTAATTTATTTTTATTTTATATATTATATTTCTATTTATATATTTTATATGATTTTATTTATTATACTATTTAATTTATTTTTAGTTTTCAACATTCATTTCCACAAGATTTTGAGTTACAAATTTTCTCACCATCTCTGTCCTCCTCCCCCACCCCAAGATGTCTTGTATTCTGATTGGCCCTTTCTCCCTTCTGTCATCCCACTCCCCGCCTCACCCCCATCACTTTTCCCCTTACTTTCTTGTAGAGCAAGATAGATTTCTGTAACCCATTGCCTGTATATCCTAGTAAACCCTTTCTTAAACCTTTTCTCACTATTTGGCCTCATATCTTCAGGAACATTCAACATTTTCTTGTTTTGTCTAATTTTCATGGAGTCATAAAATCTTATCGTTGGAAGAGGCCTGTGTGGTCATCTACTTCAGTCCCCTCCTGATACATGAATGCTTCTTACAGTATTGATAGTAAGTGGTCATCCAGCTGCTGCTCAGACACTTCCTCTATCCAGTGAGGGAACTCATTCCATTTTCCTACAGTTCTCATTAGGAAATTCCTCCTTAGGCCGAATTGCATTCTACTTTCTTGTAACTTTCTCTAGTCCTGAATTCTAAAATTGTCTAGTTTGAGTATATTGTCCTTCTTCTATACAACAGCCTTTCATCTCTTTGAAGGAAGCTGTTATATCTCCTCTTGCCTTCTCCAGGCTAAACATCGCCAGTTCCTTCAATCATTCTTATGCCAAACTTTTGACTTCCTGCTCCATCTTGTTTGCCCTCCTCTATACACACACAAAAATGTGATCCCCAGGACTGAACAGAACAATCAGGGTGTGATTTTCCTACTTCGTTTCCATTCAGTGCTGTGGCTAATTCTTTTCCTCAATTGCTTTCACTCTTTGAAATTTGAATATGTGCAGGGCCATTTCAACAGCATTAGATTAATAAACTAAAGCACATAAAAATAGATCTTTTTTATTCTCATTTTTCTTTTCATATCTTTTCTAAAAAGAGTTACAAATAAAAAGCCTTTAAGATAGTTACTCCAACATCCTTTCCCACATGCTAACATAATATGATTTATCTTTTTTTTGCCTGTCTTGCATCCAGATTTCCAGATTCAAATCAAAAGGAGATGAAATATTAGGCAACTATTGCTACAAGTATTAGTGCTGAGTAGTAAGCATGTGCTTTAGAAAGCTACCTTGTTGAGGTTTTCTTCTCAGTTTAGCAGCAAACTGCCATGGAGAGAATTAGGTGTTGGATACAGGCTGCCAGGTTTTGATGAATTAGAATTAGGGAGAGTTTGTTTGATTAATAAAAGATTTTTCTATTTTTTTATTTAATATTTTTAGTTTTCAGCATTGATTTTCACAAGAGTTTGAATTACAAATTTTCTCCCCATTTCTACCCTGCCCCCTACTCCAAGATGGTGTATATTCTGGTTACCCTGTTCCTCACTCAGCCCTCCCTTCTGTCACCCCACTCCCCCCCCATCCCCTTTTCCCTTACTTTCTTGTATGGCAAGATAGATTTCTGTGCACCATTGCCTGTATATTGTATTTCCTAGTTGCATGCAAAACCTTTTTTTTTTTTTTGAACATATGTTTTTAAAACATTGAGTTCCAAATTCTCTCTCCTCTTCCTTCCCCACCCATCTTCCCTAACAAGGCAAGCAATTCAACATAGGCCACATGTGTATCATTATGCAAAACCCTTCCACAATACTCATGTTGTGAAAGACTCACTATATTTTGCTCCTTCCTATCCCATCCCCCTTTATTCCATTTTCTCCCTTGAACCTGTCCCTTTTCGAAAGTGTTTGTTTTTGATTGCCTCCTCCACCTATCGTCCCCCCTTTTTTTATCTCCTTCCTCCTTCTTTCCTGTGGGGTAAGATACCCAATTGAGTGTGTATGTTATTCCCTTCTCAGGTCAAATCCAATGAGAGCAAGATTCACTCATTCCCCCTCACCTACCCCCTCTTCCCTCCCAACAGAACTGCTATTTTTCTTGCCACTTTTATGCGAGATAATTTGCCCCATTCTGTCTCTCCCTTTCTCCCTCTCTCAATATATTCCTCTCTCATCCCTTAATTTGATTTTATTTTTTTAGGTATCATCCCTTCATATTCAACTCACCCTGTGCCCTCTGTCTCTCTGTATATGTATATTCCCTTCAGCTACCCTAATACTGAGGTCTCATGAATCATACATGTCATCTTTCCATGTAGGAATGTAAACAAAACAGTTCAACTTTAGTAAGTCCCTTGTGATTTCTCTTTCTTGTTTACCTTTTCATGCTTCTCTTGATTCTTGTGTTTGAAAGTCAGATTTTCTATTCAGCTCTGGTCTTTTCACTGAGAAAACTTGAAAGTCCTCTATTTTATTGAAGGTCTATATTTTGCCTTGGAGCATTACACTCAGTTTTGGTGGGTAGGTGATTCTTGGTTTTAATCCTAGCTCAATTGACCTCCAGAATATCATATTCCAAGCCCTTCAATCCCTTAATGTAGAACCTGCTAGATCTTGTATTGTCCTGATTGTGTTTCCACAATACTCAAATTGTTTCTTTCTGGCTGCTTGCAGTATTTTCTCCTTCATCTGGGAGCTCTGGAATTTGGTGACAGTATTCCTAGGAGTTTTCTTTTTGGGATCTTTTTCAGGAGGCAATTGGTGGATTCTTTCAATTTGTATTTTACACTCTGGCTCTAGAATATCAGGGCAGTTCTTGATAATTTCTTGAAAGATGATGTCTAGGTTCTTTTTTTGATCATGGCTTTCAGGTAGTCCAAGAATTTTTAAATTATCTCTGCTGGATCTGTTTTCCAGGTCAGTGGTTTTTCCGATGAGATATCACATTGTCTTCCATTTTTTCATTCCTTTGGTTTTGTTTTATAATATCTTGATTTCCCATAAAGTCACTAGCTTCCACTTGCTCCAATCTCATTTTTAAGGTAGTATTTTCTTCCGTGGTCTTTTAGACCTCCTTTTCCATTTGGCTAATTCTGCCTTTCAAGGCATTCTTCTCCTCATTGGCTTTTTGGAGCTCTTTTTCCATTTGAGCTAGTCTATTTTTTAAGGTGTTATTTTCTTCAGTATTTTTCGGGTCTCCTTTAGCAAGTCATTGACTTGTTTTTCATGGTTTTCTTGCATCATTCTCATTGCTCTTCCCAATTTTTCCTCTACTTCTCTAACTTGCTTTTCCAAATGCTTTTTGAGCTCTTCCGTGGCCTGAGACCAATTCATATTTTTCTTGGAGGCTTTTGAGGTAGGCTCTATGACTTTGTTGACTTGTTCTGTCTGTATGTTTTGGTCTTCTTTGTTAGCAAAGAAAGATTCCAAAGTCTGAGTCTGAATCTGAGTCCTTTCGCGCCGCCTGGTCATGTTCCCAGCCAACTACTTGACCCTTAAGTTTTTCGTCGGGGTATGACTGCTTGTGGAGTATAGAGTACTTTGTTCCAAGCTTGAGGGGATGCACTGTTGTTTTCAGAGCTATTTCGCCACAGCAAGCTCTGCCACACCAGTGCTCCTCCTCTCCCAAGAACCACCAACCCGGACCTGACTCAGATCTAATCTGGCTCTGCACACCTGCTCTGATCCGCCACTTAATTCCTCCCACCAGGTGGGCCTGGGGCCAGAAGCAACTGCAGCTGTAGTCCTCAGAGCTGCACCACTCCCGCGGACCTGGGTCGGTGGCCAAACCAGGAACTCTTTTCACTCTGTCCCAGCAGCTTCTCTCACTAACCTTCTCTGTTGTCTTTAGTGTTTGTGAGTTGAGAAGTCTGGTTTCTACCACAGCTCACTGATTCAGGGCACTAGGGCCTGTTCTGCCCGGCTCCTGGTCTGGTTGGTCTGGGCACGGCACACTCTGGGCTCTGCTCCACTCTCAGCTCTGTGCGCAGTAGACCTTACCCAGCCACCATCCAGGCTCTCCTGGGCTGGAGCCCTGCTTACCTCTGCTATTTCGTGGGTTCTGCAGTTCTAGAATTTGTTCAGAGCCATTTTTTTATAGGTGTTTGGAGGGACCTGGGTGGGAGTTCACGCAAGTACCTGCTTTCCAGCTGCCATCTTGTTTAATAAAAGATTAAATAAATATAAAGACTAAATAAAAAATTAATGAAAGACAGAAGATGATTTGAGGAAATAGTATAGTAGTTATGAGGGCAGAAAGTGTTTCATTTTTGTCTTTATATCCATAGCATCTAACACAGTGCCTGTTCATATACATTGTTGACCTTCATTCTTGAAGAGGACCAAAATGACATCACTATATTAGAATCAAATTATAGTGCATCTGACTGTGGTTAATCAGACCAATATGGGCTTGGAATGCTCTACCACAGGTCAGGCACAAATAGTCCATCTGAACATTAGGGGTGAATTCTCTAATCTTTCATGTTTCTTTTGAGCTACTTCACTTCTGCTTTTCTTATAGAGCACAACACCTTCTCTGATGAGGCCATGCTGGATGGTCCTGTGCCAGTGTCTCCAGTGTCACACAATCATTTCCAAAATTCTTAAGAGAGACTTTGAGAGTGTCCTTGTATCACTTCTTCTGAGCACCACGTGAGCGCTTGCCATGTGTGAGTTCTCCATAAAGTAGTCTTTTTGGTAAGCATACATTTGGCATTTGAACGTGGGCAGCCCATTGTAGTTGCGCTCTCTGCAGTAGTTTGAATGCTTGGCAGTTTGGTTTGAGAGAGGACCTCAGTGTCTGGTATCTTATCCTACCGGGTGATCTTTAGAATCTTCCTAAGACAATTCAAATGGAAGTGATTGTGTTTCCTGGCAAGGCATTGGCATACTGTCCAGGTTTCATAGGCATACAACAATGAGGTCGGCACAACAGTTTTGTAGACCTTCAGTTTGGTAGTCAGTCTAATAACGTTCTCTCCCATAGTTTCCTTTGGAGCCTCCCAAACACTGAGCTAGCTTTGGTAATGCATGTATCAATCTCATTATCAATGTGTACATCCCTGGAAAGTATACTGCCAAAGTAAGTGAACTTATCTATAGCATTCAGAACTTCTCCATTTGCTGTAACCAATGGTTCCATGTATGGATGGTGTGTTGGTGGCTGATGGTGCACCTGTGTTTTCTTTGGTGTTAATTGTTCAGCCAAAATTAACACAGGCAGCAGAAAATCAATCCATACTTTGTTGCCTCTCAGTTTCAGAGGCTGCATTGAGTGCACAGTCATCTCTGAACAAAAAAGTCACGCACGAACACTCCTTCCCCTTTGGTCTTAGCTTGTAGCCTTTTCAAGTTGAAGAATTTACCCATCAGTGTCGTAGCTGACGTTGATGTCGTTTTCATCCTCATTGAAGGCATTTTTCAACATGGCTGAAAGCATCATGCTAAAAACATGGGAGCAAGCACACAGCCTTGTTTCACTGCATTGGTGACTGGGAAAGCGCAAGAGCATCAGCCATTATCCAGAACCTGGGCAAGCATGACATCATGAAATTGACATGCTGATGAACTTCTTCAGGCAACCACATTTTGACATAATTTTCCATAAGCCCTTACAACTGACAGTATCAAAGACCTTGGTCAGATCTACAGACATTGTGTACAGACCTTTGTTGTGCTCTTAGCATTTCTCCTGGAGTTGTCAGGCAGCAAACACCTTATGGACTGTTCATTGGCTCTTTCTGAAGCCACCCTTGCGCTTATGTAGATGATGATTTTCCAGGTGAAGGATCAGCCTATTAAGGAAGACTCTGGCAAGAATCTTGCCAGCAGTGACTAAGAGAGAAAGTCCCTTATGATTGTCACAGGACAATCTATTTTCTTTACCTTTATAGAGATGGACAATGAAGGTGTCCTTGAATTCCTGGGAGATAGCCTCCTCTTGCCATATAACCTGGAAAATTTCATTCAGCTTTTGCATGAGCAGTGGACCCCCCACCTTGTAAATCTCAGCTGAAATAGAATCAGCATCAGGCACTTTGTTGCAGGAGAGGAGCCTATAATGGCATTCTTCTTTGCTTAGAACTTCAGCTAGGAAGGGATTGACTTCAACCTGAGGCATATGATCAGTGGCTTCAGCATTGATTGGTGATGGTCTGTTGAGAACACTATGGAAGTGTTCAGCCCATCTCTCTAGGATCATGTCCTTATCACTAATCAATGTGGATCCATCAGTACTGAGTAGTTGAGATGTACCATAGGTCTTTGGCCCATAATTAACCTTCAGAGCATTGTAAAAATACTTTGGATTATTACTATCAGCATAAAACTGAATTTCATCTCCCTTCTTAGTGAGTCAAGAATCCTGCATCTCTCTAAGTTTTGTTTGTACTTTCTACTTTTGATGGAATTAAATTCTGCTTTCTTTGAGATGGATGAACTATCCTGCTGGTAAACCCTGTGGAGTTCTTGTTTTTCATTTAGCAGCTTCTGAATTTCCCCATCATTTTTGTTAAAGCAGTCTTGATGTTTTGCAAGTGTTCTGATCCAAATGAGCAAATACAGTGCTGTACACCACATCTCTAAAAGCTGTCCACTTCTTTTCTGCCCCACTGTTGCCAACTGTGTGTTGGCTCCACTTTCCCTCCAAATTAGCAACAAACTGTTCCTGCTCAGAGACGCACTCCAATCTGTTGACATTAAGTCTTCTGGTAGTTATTTTCCCTTAGGGCTGTCACTTTTCTGAATGCTAATATTTAGCTTAGAGAGGATAAGTCTGTGATCAGTCCAGCACTCTGTGCCACAATTGCCTTTGTTACTCTCACATCCTGTCTGTCTCTTTTTACAATCACATAGTCTGTTAAGTGCCAGTTTTTGCTGCAAGGGTGTATCCATGAAGTTTTATTGCATTTAGGTAAATGGAAGACAATGTTAATGATGAGAAGGTCAGGAGATGCACAGGTCTAAAGTAGTAAGTGACCATTGCTGTTGCTATTTCCAACTCCATTCCTTCCAAGGACTTCTTGCCATGTCTTGTTACTCTGAGCCTACTCTAGCATTAAAGTTACCCAAAATTATAAGTTTGTCCTCTTTTGGAGCATTGATGATAAGGGTCTCCAGATCTTCATAAAATTTTTCTTTGACCTCATCAGAGTTCATCATGGTGGGAGCATAGCCACTGATGATGGTAGCATGGCGCTTTCTTGCAATTTGCAGTCACACCGTCATGAGCCTGTTGTTCCTCCTTCAAGCTTGTTGACTAGATTAGTTTCAATTGCAAAACCTACACCAAACTTCATGACATTTCTCTTTCACTGTGGCCACTCCAGAAGAACTTGTATCCAACTCCAGCTTCAGTAAACTGGCCTTCATTTGCCAGCCTTGTTTCATTCAGAGCTTTTATTTGGATGCAATACCTGCTGAGTTCTCTCACAACAAGAACTGTTTGTCTTTCAGGTCTACTGGCTTTTGTATTGTCTATAAGTGTGCACACATTTCATGTACTGATGGTGACTAGAATCATCTTTGCAGAAGTTTTTTTTTTTTTTTACTGTTTTCGTGTTTCAGCCACAGGGTGGGATCCCTGCCTGCTGTGGTAATCAGGCCAGGGTTGGGTATGCAGACAATTTTTAGGGCGCTTTTTCTAGCCCCTTCCTTATACCAGGAGGTGAGCTGTGCAGTCCTAAAAAGGATACTCAGACATCGAGGGCACTGCTGAATCCCACTGTTCTTCCAGCAAGAAGATGACCCTCTGGCCTCTGCTGCCAGTGTGCAGGGTGGTGACTGAAGCAACCAGTGAATCTGCACCTGTCGCTTCCTCACTTGCTTGTCGCCACCAGACTTTGAGATAGGTAAAAATGGTAAAATGGTACAAGTGATGCCTTTTGATTCGTGCCTAAATTGGATTTAAATGAGGCAGAGTCGCACAGAGTCGTCAGGCTCACTCTCTCTTCCAGAGTCATCACAGTCCACCGGCAGGACAGAGTCAAGACAACTGGTAATGGCTCAAGTTGCAGTGGATGACCTTGACATCTTCAGTATCTAACCAGGGTCTAAGCATTCCACAGTGCCTGCTTCAGCTACTTTCATGGCCGTTGGAACAAATTGTTCTCATCCACCCATTCCACCAGCGAAAGTCTTCACATACTTGGGGTAAACACCTCCCCAACTCACTGACAGGTTTGATACCCCTTGGTTACCCTCAACCTGGTTTAGCCTGTCTGCCAAAATGGTTTACCAGGGTGTGGCCATTGTGCACACTACAGCTTCTTGGAGCCACAGGTGACAGGTGGATCAGGTAGGCACCAAAGGTGGAAAGCAGCCCTGAAAGGGCTCAGCAGCCCTCACACCAGAGGTCCTAGTCTTCCCTGAACATACCCTACACCCTGCCTGTACATAGTAGTCACTTAATAAATGCTTATTGCTTGATTTGATTGCATATCATAGGTACTTAACAAATGTTTTTGAGTGAATAAATACTAGCATGTTACAATCTAACATTTTAATGGCAGCTTTATTTATTTTATTCCTTTTCACGTTAGTCTTATGAAAAGGGGGACAATATGTAAATAAAATGCTCTTCACAATCAGTATATTAATGTTGTTGTGAATTGTTTCTCAACTTTTTCTTACACCACCCAAAATTTTCAAAAGAAGTTGCTTGTTTTATTTCTTCCCTAAAGGAGCTAAAGTTTTTTAGCCCATTAAATTTAGCACTGGAAACAACATTAGAATTCATCTAATGCAACCTTTTCATTTTATAGGTGAGGAAGATAATTCTTAGAGGGAAGTGACTTCTACCAAGTCATGTGATATAACTAACTGAGCTGGAATTTTACTCCCAAGTCCAGTGTTCTTTCTGTTACATTACACGTCCTCTCCTTTTATCCGCTATAAAGATTCCCAAACAGGACCTACTCTGAATTGTTCAAAGCAATTTGAGATTCTTAAACAATACTATTTGCTGAAAAAAATAAAATGTAACTAATGTTAGGCCTCTTCTGTTGCTTCTGCTGTAGCTTCCTGTTAAAATAATTAGCTTGTTGTAAGTCTAGGGAAATATAATGCCCCATTAACTTCTACTTTAGGGAGTTTACACTAGACAGAAAGTTAGGAGTACAATATTTTCTCCGGGCCTCCACTTTACAGAAATTCCTAACATTTAGTCAGAGGTTCAACTCTCTGCCTTAATTTACATTTATATCTACATCTAGTTAACACCGGACCTCTTGGTGATTAAGACAAGATTCACATTACCAGAAATGTTTGGGTAAGGAAGTATCAGGGTATATTTATAGTGTGTTTGTTGTTAGACCAGGGCAAATTGGGGAGAGACCATACTTTTTTCTTGTTAACTTCTTACAATTCTTAAAGAAATGATTATATCTGAAGGAGATGGTTACATCTGGTGGCATCATCTCAAGTCTTTTGCTCTAAGACTTTACTCCTTCCTCTCTATTGCCAGACTCTCAGACTAACCTGGCTTCCTCATTTTATATAAGCTCCAGAGTGTGTTAGCAAGTTTCCTCAGCCAGTCAAAACACACTTTTTGTAAATATCATTTAAATTCATCCAAGTACTTTTTACACTTAATCTAAAGCCTGGGAGAGAGATTGATTTTTTTCACCTGGTTAAGTTACCAGAGCTAGCAAGGTTAGCTTTTTATCACTTACTTCAATGGAATGAAGTGACTTGATCATTTTACTCAATCAGCTCCCAGCCTTCAGACACTTTCTTGTGGGATAGGTATGGAGCTGCTTATTGCCATAATAATAGCTAGTATTTAGGGTAACTAGGTGAATACTGAAGCAGAAGCTTAAATATCTTGAGCACATAGTGAGAAGATGGGACTCATTGGAAAAGACCCTGATGCTGGGAAAGATTAAAGGCAAATGGAAAAGGGGACAACAGAGGATGAGATGGGTAGATAGTGTTGTGATAAAAATGAACATGTACTTGGACAGACTTGGAGAGATAGAGGAGGATAGAAGGGCTTAGAGTGCTGTGGTCCATGGAATTACAGAGAGTTAGACATGACTGAACAACTCAACAAAAACAACAAAAGCTAATATTTATATAGCATTGTACTATGTGATAGACACTGTGCTAAGTGCTTGAGGAAACTGAGGCAAATAGAGGTCAACCAAATTACCCAAAGCCACACAGCTAGTAAGTGTCTGAAGCTCAGAACTTAGTCATCTTGACTTTGGCTATCCACTGCTGCTAGGTTGCCATTATCATGCCCCTGCCAAAGTGCCTGCACCTTTTGGGTTTATCCCTTCCTTCAACAACTTACCCACACAATTCCATCACCTCCCATCCTGTTACCTGCTTTTTTGTGAAATATCAGTACAAGAGGGTAGAATGAGGAAAAACAAAGTATATGCAAGTTTAGTTATTTCTTACATCATGATCACTAAAGTCCTCAGCTGATGCTACATCATTGGAAGTGGCATGTTTGGAGTTTGGAGGAGGAGAGATGGGTTTATGGAAAAATATGAGCTCTACTTTGAACAAACTGAGTTTGAGGTACTTGTAGAACATCCAGATGGAAATGCCAGCAGGCAGTTAGTAATATGGGGCTTAGTTAAGGAGAGAGATGAGAGTTAGGTGTATGTATTTGGGAGTGATCTGCATAGAGATGACCATTAAAACCATAGAGCTGATCACCAAGGAAGAGTAGAGAGAGAGAAAAAAAGACAGTTCAGGACAGAGTGAAGATTTCAGGTGACCTGAAGGGCCACATACATGGCACAGCATCTTCAGCCTATTACCAATAATGACTTACACATTAAAAAGTAGAATAAAAGATGACATTTGGGAAATGTATAATCAGAAAAGGAGATGTAGTGGCAGCTAGGTGGCGCAGTGAGTAGAGCACCGGCCCTGGAGTCAGGAGGACCTGAATTCAAATGTGGCCTCAGACACTTGACATACTTACTAGCTGTGTGACCTTGGGCAAGTCACTTAACCCCAATTGCCCTGTCTTCCCCCCTCAAAAAAAAAAAGGAGATACATTGGTGAATGTAGGTAGAGCAAGGAACAGTCTGAGTGCTACATTGGTACCCCGATGATGTCAAAAGACCTAGAGAACATTGAGTAGACTTTGTATGGTAGCTTTGTGAGAGGACGTAGATAAGAGATCTCTGGAATCAAAAGTCACAGATAAGTTTCAGTCAACACCACTGGAGGCAACAGATATCAGTGAGATCCTGTATCTTTTGAAGTAGGTGTACGTATCAATGTCTTCCTTTGACATTGTAAAGAAATCTGAAGGACATACCTTACGACCATAGTGTCATCAGATGTACCAGTCAGAATTCGATTTCTCAGGTTAAAATTCTTCTTGCACTATTAAATTGGATAAAAGTTCAAAATCAGCACTTTCTGTGATTTATTATTTGACCAATCAGAAGGGCAATTTATTGGCTTTTTACCTTCATTTAAGCAGAAGCTTTATTGACAAGTCACTAGAACCATATTACATTTTGATCTTTAGCTTTGTCATCCTTTGTGCTCAATTTGATGCAACTTACCTAAATTTAGAACTCACTAATGCCAAAATCGTGAAAATACCGTGGTACACCTTGGTCTCCTCTTAAGTCATTTGATTTTTTTTAAAGAGTTCACCATTCTCCTTAAGTGAATTTTTTTTAGTAGCTTAGTATTGCCACTATTCCAATTCCAAGGTCTTTCTCAACATCCTTCTATCATAAGATTTCAAAGACAATTATTCCTCTTCCTCTCTCTCTCTGTGAAGGAAAACACACTTCACATTATTCTTTGAACAAGAGAATGTATAGAGGATATTAAAAAAAGTTTGATTTCTTGCTGTTCTCCTGAATAAATTCCTCTGAGGTTATATAAATAGAGAGAATGAATTACTTCAACGTTATTTTCATGTTTTATTTTCTGTATATCTTTTGGCATTAATGATAGTGGTAATATTTTGGATTTAAATAATATTTCTTCTGCAAAGGATTCAAAGCACTTCCTTAATTCATTTAAAAATACAACATCTCTATGAAGTGGGTAGGGTTATGTACTGTACTCCTGTTTTAATCAATAAGTCAACAAACATTTCTTAGACTCTTATTGTATAGCAGACACTATGCTAAGTACTGAGGGTCCAAAGAAAGGCAAAGCAGTCCCAGCTGTCAAGAAGCTCACATTCTACTAGGGGAAGCCATATGCAAACAACTACATGCATATAAGATAGAGGTATATAGATATAGATCTACTTATAAATATATATGTATATATGGTTATAGTTATACAGATAGATTTTAGAGGTAATAACTAAGAGAAGATACAAACATTGAGGGGCATCAAGAAAACCCTCTTTTGGAAAGTGGGATTTGAACTGAATCTTGGAAAAAGCTAGGATGTAGAGATGAAAAAGGAGAGAATTATAGGCATGGATGGAATAGTCAGTCAAAAGGCATGGAGTCAGGAGATGGAGCATCATATGCAAGAAACAATTAGGAGGCCATTGTCACTGAATCATGAAGTGTATAGAGGGGAGTAAAGTGTAAGAAAACTGAAAAGGTAGGATGGGACCAGCTTACAAAAGGCAAAACAGGATTTTATATTTGATCACATAGGTAGTAAGGAACTTCTGGAGCTTATTGATTGGGAGGCAGGGAGACCAACCAGAAGAATGTTGCAATAATCCACATGATGAGGGCTTGTACCAGAGTAACATCTATGTCGGAGGAGATAAGGTACCATGTGTGAGAGATGTTCTGAAGGTAGAATGAACAGAATTTGGCAACAGATTGGACATGAGGAGTTGAAGATACAAGCCTGGGTCACTGGGTAGATAGTGGTATCCTTATCAGTAATAGAGAAAGAATACATTCAGTTTTGAATATGTTGTATTTAGATGTCTGTAGGACCTCCAATGTGAGTTGGCTAATAGGCAGTTGAAGATGAGTGACTAGGGATCAAGATTTCGCTTGATGTTAGGGTTTGGTAAATTCATCTGAGAATCATCTGCATAAAGATGAGAATTGAATCCTTGGGAACAGATAAAATCAACAAGGAGCCCGAATAGACAGAAGAAAAAAAGGGCCTTGGACAGGCTTGGGAGACCCCTATGATTAGGCAAACATAACCTGGCAGAAAATCCTGCCAAGGAGACTGAGAAGGAGTGGCCAGACAGTTTGGAAGAGAAACAAGAGTGAGCAATGTTTTGAAAACCTAGAGATGAGAGAATATCAAGAGAAGTATTTTACACATGAGAAGAAGGGGGGGATAACAAGATTAAGGTTTTACATTCAATGTGGATTCTGTAGTAGAACTTTTTTGTCCTTTTTCTCTGTCCACTAGTACTTTGTGATCTTGTAATTAATTTTTGAAACGAAAGTTACTTGGGGTTTCGGTGTTTTGGGTTTTTTTTTTTGGTGAAATGATGCTATGTCAATAATTTGTTCTTCATGTACAATAGAGGGGATAATTGTTCAGGTAAGGGTTGGACTAGAAACTAATATCCTTGCTAACTCTTGAGTTTTTATAATTCCAGTCTTATGATCCTGTGTTGCTTTTATAACTCTTTAGATACAGTTAACTTATTCTTTCTCTTGCTAATGAAAGTATATAGAAGTAAAAATATTTCCCCTGAACACTGCTTTGTCTGCATCCCAAAAGTTTTGTTGTTTTGTCTCATTATTGTCATTTTCCCTAATTAAATCATCTTTTCTTTTTATGATATTTTTCAATCCAATTTTAGTACTAAATTACTTAGTTTTCATTTACATTTGAATGCTTTCTTCAGATAATTTTTATCGATGATATGGTATCATGATCAGCAAATAATGTATTTAATATTTCTTTTCTGCATTTGTTTTTAAGCCCTAGGTTTTTATGCTAGCATATGGTCAGTTTTTATAAAGATGTTACACAAAGCTTAGAACTATATGTATTTCTTTCTTTTTTTTATTTAAATTTATTTATTTAACATATTTAGTTTTCAGCATTGATTTTCACAAGAGTTTGAATTACAAATTTTCTTCCCATTTCTACCCTCCCCCCCACTCCAAGATGGCATATGTTCTGGTTGCCCTGTTCCCCAGTCAGCCCTCCCCTCTATCACCCCACTCCCCTCCCATCCCCTTTTCCCTTCCTTTCTTGTAGGGCAAGATAAATTTCTACACCCCATTGCCTGTGTATCTTATTTTCTAGTTGCATGCAAAAACTTTTTGTTTTTGTTTTTGAACATCTATTTTTAAAACTTTGAGTTCCAAATTCTCTCCCCTCTTCCCTTCTCACCCACCCTCCCTAAGAAGTCAAGCAATTCAACATAGGCCACATGTGTATCATTATGTATAACCCTTCCACAATACTCATGTTGTGAAAGACTAACTATATTTTGCTCCTTCCCAATCCATCCCCCTTTATTGAATTTTCTCCCTTGACCCTGTCCCCTTTCAAAAGTGTTTGTTTTTGATTACCTCCACCCCCATCTGCCCTCCCCTCCATCATCCCCCGCCCCTTTTTTTTTATCTTCCTCCCTCTTCTTTCCTGTGGGGTAAGATACCCAATTGGGTATGTATGGTATTCCCTCCTCAGGCTAAATCTGATGAGAGCAAGGTTCACTCATTCCCCCCTCACCTGCCCTCTCCCCTACTCCCACAGAACTGCTTCCTCTTGCCACCTTTATGCGAGATAATCTACCCCATTCTATCTCTCCCTATCTCCCTGTCTCAGTATGTTGCTCTCTCATCCCTTAATTTCATTTTATTTCTTTTAGATATCTTCCCTTCATCTTCAACTCACCCTGTGTCTGCTCTCTCTCTCTCTTTTATATACATAAATATATATATATATATACACACACACACATAGATATATACCTACATACACATTCACTTATATATATACATAAACATATATATAATATGCATATTCCCTTCAGCTACCCTAATACTGAGGTCTCATGAATCATACATGTCATCTTTCCATGTAGGAATGTAAACAAAACAGTTCAACTTTAGTAAGTCCCTTGCAGTTTCTGTTTCTTGATTACCTTTTCATGCTTCTCTTGATTCTTGTGTTTGAAAGTCAAATTTTCTATTCAGCTCTGGTCTTTTCACTGAGAAAGCTTGAAAGTCCTCTATTTTATTGAAACTCCATATTTTGCCTTGGAGCATGATACTCAGTTTTGCTGGGTAGGTGATTCTAGGTTTTAATCCTAGCTCCATTGACCTCCAGAATACCGTATTCCAAGCCCTTCGATCTCTTAATGTAGAAGCTGCCAGATCTTGGGTTATTCTGATTGGGTTTCCACAATACTCAAATTGTTTCTTTCTGGCTGCTTGCAGTATTTTCTCCTTGATCTGGGAGCTCTGGAATTTGGCAACAATATTCCTAGGAGATTTCTTTTGGGGATCTGTTTGAGGAGGCGATCGATGGATTCTTTCAATTTCTATTTTTCCCTGTGGTTCTAGAATATCAGGGAAGTTCTTCTTGATAATTTCTTGAAAGATGATATCTAGGCTCTTTTTTTGATCATGGCTTTCAGGTAGTCCAATAATTTTTAAATTATCTCTCCTGGATCTATTTTCCAGGTCAGTGGTTTGTCCAAGGAGATATTTCACATTGTCTTCCATTTTTTCATTCCTTTGTTTCTCTTTTATAATATCTTGATTTCTCATCAAGTCACTAGCTTCCACTTGCTCCAATCTCATTTTTAAAGTAGTATTTTCTTCAGTGGTCTTTTGGACCTCCTTTTCCATTTGGCTAATTCTGCCTTTCAAGGCATTCTTCTCCTCATTGGCTTTTTGGAGCTCTTTTGCCATTTGAGTTAGTCTAATTTTTAAGGTGACGTTTTCTTCAGTGTATTTTTCAGTATTTTTTTGGCTCTCCTTTAGCAAGTCATTGACTTGTTTTTCATGGTTTTCTTGCATCCTTCTCATTTCTCTTCCCAATTTTTCCTCTACTTCTCTAACTTGCTTTTCCAAATCCTTTTTGAGCTCTTCCATGGCCTGGGACCAGTTCATGTTTTTCTTGGAGGTTTCTATTGTAGGCTCTTTGACTTTGTTAACTTCTTCTGTCTGTATGTTTTGGTCTTCTTTGTCACCAAAGAAAGAATGCAATCATCAGAGATCTCTCATGCCCAACTTTTCTAGAATTCTGTTCATCTTTTAATTTAAAAAAAAAATCCTTGTTAGACTTATCTAATCCTTTCAAAAGCCCATTAGAGTTTCCAGTCATTACAGTTTTACTTTCGACTTCTCTTTATAATTTATCTTCTTCAAGTACTTTGATACTATGCCATTCATGTTATATGTTAAGTATTGATATGATTTCATCATCTTTGCCTTATCGTTTTACTCAAGTCTTTTACCTTATGTGAGATCAGGATTTTGAATTTTCCTGAAACATAATAATAAACATAATAAATTCTGCTCTGGCCCTTCATTTTAACTGTGACTATTTAGTTTTCAAGTGTGTTTCTTGAAAACAGCATAATGTTAGATTTTGCTTTCTAACCCATTCTACCTTTCTTCATATTATGGGTGCATTCATCCAATTAATGATGATTATGTCTTAAAATTTTTCCTCTTAATTTTTTTTTGAAAAAATGAAATAGAAACGGTTGGGGCAGGGGAGAGGGGGAGAAGGCATCTAATTAATACTAGTAATCTATCAATGAAGTAGACTCTTCCTTCCCCTGTATCCTTCTTTTCCCAAAGCCCAGATACAGATCTCTGGGTGTCTTATACTTTCCTTTCCTCTTTTTAGTTATTCTTTATGATAAACCCTCCACAAACTTTGCTTGTGACTATTCTTTTCCTGAATCTAGTCTTGTTCTTATATTGCTATTCTCCTTTCTCTGTGCCCATCCGTACTCCTTTTGAGTTTCATGTATATATACACCAGACTTCGGGTATGAATGTGTATATGTGTGTGTTTGTATTCAAAACTTCTTTATCCATTTCCTAGTGTAATCATAAGATTATCCACCCCCCATACCTTCTTCTGTGTTTCAAGTTCAAAGTTCTTCTAACATATCCCATTTGTGAAAGAGTTAAGTCTCCCCCCCTTCCTCCTCCTTTCTTTCCTGATGTATTGTTTTTCTGCTCCCATTTCTTTCCTCTCCTAAAAACAACAAAAATGAATAAAAGCACAGCCCGTTACTATTTCTGTCTTATTTATCTCCCTTTGTGACCCTTGAAAACATTAAGATTATGAAGGATCACTTGTCTCTTCTCCTCCTGTTATAACGAAAACGCTTAATCATTTAGCCACCTTGAATTGCTCATATATATTTACCATTGTAGGTTTCTCTTGATTCCTGTTTGCATTTCAAAATTTTTACTCAGCTTTTATCTTTTTAATCATTAATGCTCAAAAGTCCTCTATTCTATTGAAGATTCCTTTGCCCTCTCTTTTGGGTTATAGTGGTATTTGCAGGATTAAGTTATTGTTAATCATAAGCCTTCATCTTTCGTCTTTTGGAATATTGCATTTAGAGATTTCCGCTTTTTTATAGTATTTGCTGCCAAATCTTAAGTAACTGTAATTATGGTTCTTTAGTACTTAAACTTTTTCTCTCTGCCTACTTTGCGTATTTATTCTTTGACTTGGAAAATATATTTTGGCTCTCATATTTCTGAGAATTTTCAACTTGGGCTTTTTTTTTGGCTTTCTTTTAGAAGGTGATAAGTGGGGTCTTTCTGTTTTCCCTTTCCCTTCTCATTTTAGTAGTTCTAGGCAGTTTTCATTTTATAATTTCTTGAAATATGGTCTCCATATACTTTGCTTAGTCATCGATTTCAGGGGGTATGAAGATTGTTAAATTACTTCTTTTCAAACTTTTGCTAGATTAGTTGGTTTTCACAGTAGGTAACTTACAGTTTCTTCTATTTACTGAGTTTTTTTACTGTTGTCTTGTGGAGTCTTTGAGCTTTGCTCACTCTATTCTGTTTTTCAGGGAGTCCACAATTTGGGACAATTTATTCTAAGCTGTTTGTTCTCTTTTCATATCTCCACACCGCCCCCCCCAACCTTTCCTTGATTTTCTCCTTCAGTTGTATTGCCCTCTCTGTTTATGTTACAAAAGCAATCACCTTCCTACAGCTATATGATTTTTAAAGATAGCAAAACTGCAATGAAAACCATTAAACACTCCCCTCATGGGGTGCTATATACAAACACCTTCCCCAGTGTTACCATTAGGGGTATTAAAGGGACAGTTCTAGAAACATTTGTGTGTTATAGTTCCTTCCTCTATCACCCAGGTCATGGTTATGGATTGTATTTCAGGAATCTGCCTGGGATCTTCTCTGTACATAAGTGAGAAATGGAAAAAAGCCAAGAAGATAGATCATTCTCCCTGCCATCTTACCAGACCTTGCCAGTTACTCAACATGCTTTTATTAAGCATTTACTATGTTCCAAGCATTGTACTAAGTACTTGGGATACAAAGAAAGGCAAAAGTAAGGTCTCTGCCTTCAAGGAAATGACATTTTAATGGACCCAACAAGAGTTATGGCATTGGCCAGTCTTTAATCCCACTTTAGTCCCATCTGCCATTTGTGTGTCTGGTCTCAAGATCAGTGTGAGCTACAGCCCTGGCCTCAGAATGGTTTCTGTCACTACTAGGTAGTATCTTGGTGTCACACCAGTAACAATTACCAGCCACTGTCTGGAAAGCCCTTTAGCAGTTCTCTTCAATTTAGGCTGTGGCTATGATAATACAGTCCTCTAAATACCTGGAGTTAATCGCTGTTAGTTTGCATGCAATTAAGCCACCCTGACTTCTCTGGAAACTGCCAAGCATTCCTATCCTTGTAGAGCAATACAGGAAGAATTCAAGTATCAGATGGGAAAAAAGAAGCATCTAATCAATCCAGTACCCCTGTGATTGTATAATTTTCAACACACTCTCTTAATAGTAGGGAAAGGAAGGGGAGGACCATGGTGATCATCATAAGCGCTGTGGGCCAAGTCTCCTCTCACTGTCCTCAAATATCACCCCAGACCCTGAATAATAGTTCAGATAAGTGTTGGCAGGAAAGTGGGGTATAGTATGCATACTGATTACTGGGAAAACTTGTTTTCAGAGCTTTCATGCCCTGGACTTTTTCCATAGGTACTCATACTCATTTCCCTTCACTGTCTCCTTGGTGCCTAGGGCTCCTGTAGCAATACATCTCTCATGTGGGACGTACTCTGAATTTCTCCCCCTCATCAAAATTTAACATGACATTTCATTTCTTAAGGCCTTGCTAGGCCCTAAGAACCCAAATTTGAACTGAGTTTGTTTTTTATTGTTATTTTATGTTATTAATAATGGCTTAATATGTTTTGATATTTTCATTTTAATTAGGACAAGTTACTTGAATTTTTCAGGTACCTTGGGAATCCTATATGAAAGAGATATATTTTATGGTGGAAGGCCTCTCAAAATCATACTATTCAGTCTTTGCATATTTATAACCTACCTATTCAGCCTGTAGCTTTGTGACTTCTGGGTCAGGTCTCTTCAATATAATGAAAGGAAATAATGTTTAATTATTTGGAATTGTCCAGTGTTTATACTTACGGCAAGTTTGTATTCAAGACTTTGTCTAGTTAAATGGGTGTAAGAAGTGAAGTAGAACATAGTTGCTTACTCTTCGTGAGGTAGAGTTATTAAACTCTTTATGCCAAAGAAGTACTCTAGGTTGCATTGGTGGTATTCTCTGTTTTTCAGCATCTCAGAACAGTATTATAGAAGAAAAGGAAAGTGAAGGGAATAAGCATTTCTATAGCACCTACTATGTGATAAGGGCTTTTACAGATATCTCATTTAATCCTCATAGCAACCCTGGGAGGTAGATGCTGTTATTATCCTCACTTTTCAGATGAGGAAACAGGCAAACAAAGGATAAGTCACTTGCCCAGGATCACACAACTAGGAAGTGTCTGAGACTGGATTTGAACTCAGGTTTTTCCTGACTTCAGGCCCATTGATCTATCCACTGTACCAAGTAGCTGCCCTTTTGTATGTTTTGATCATTGCTTATTGAAAAATTTTTACAAAGCTCTATGTTGAAATAGTGGCTCAGTGGATAGAGTGCTGGGCCTGGAGTCAGAACAACCTGAGTTCAGATCCAACCTCAGATACTAGCTGTGTGACCTTGGGCAAGTAATTTAACTTATGTTTGCCTTAATCCACTGGAGAAGGAAATCACAAACCACTCCAGTATCTTTTCCATGAAAACCCCATTGTAAGGTCCCAAAGAGTCAGCCATGACTGAATGACTAAACAATACACTGAAATGGAACACATTTTTCTGCAGTTAGTACTGTTAGCTACTTCATCCAAGAAGTAAAGTGGTGAAAATAAAATACTTTGTCATCACTCTTTTGGTTCTCTATCTGTCTGTCTATCTATCTATCCATCCATCCATCTATCCACATATGTGTGTATATGCACACACACACACAGACACGGACACAGACACACGTATAAACACACAAATGTGTTGGAATTTCTTCAGGGATTATACATGGTAATAAAGAATTGAACAGCTTTTGATTTTTATTCTAGGCTCAATGGTGCCTTTCTCAATGAGGATTTTGCATGCAGAGCTTCAGCAGTATCTAGGAAACCCTCAAGAGTCACTTGATAGACTTCACAACATGAAAACCATCTGTAGTAAGGTAAATCTCTCACCACGGTGATCTTTATTTCCTGGAATTAAAAATAGCTTTTTGATTGCTCTGGTTCACCATAACCAAGATGTCCACCTGCCCTCTGCCTGTGATTATTTCCTGCTTAAAGATAAGATGGCACTCTTAATTGTTATTTTAAAAAGAATGTGCTGTTACCTTCTGACTTGAAAAATAATGTTTGCTGACTCTGGGTAGTGTTAGGCAGGAATTGAATCCTAAAATATTCCCCTCAGATAAGGTTTGCATTTTGGTGGATGAGGAATAGGATCCTAAAATTTAAAACAGGAAGAGTTAGGACCTTAAATATAATCTAGTCCATTCACCTGTTTTACAAATGAGGAAATGGAAAACCACAGATTTTAAGTGCCCAACATTACAGCCAGGTGGCTCAGTGGATGGAATGCAGAGCCTGGAGTCAGGAAGACCTGAGTTCAAATGAAGCCTCGGACTCTAGCTTTGTGATCCTGGTCAAGTCACTTAACCTCTGTTTGCCTTAAGCCTGTGGAGAGCAGGAAATGATAAACCACTCCAAGAAAACCCCATAGACAGTAGGGTCCATAGGGTCATGAAGAGTTGACAAGACTAAACAACTGAACAGCAACATTACATACCTACTAAGTAAGTAGTAGAGCCTTGATTATAATGTAGGCCCCATGCCTCTGAATCCATTACTGTGTCTACTGTACAATGAGTTGGAAGGTTATGTCATATGTAGAAACCATATCTTTAAAGCATATCCATTGTATAACAACTTAAGCCTCTGTATGTACGTGTATGATCACACACCTGCATACTACAGTATTCTGAAGTCTTCTGAATCATCAAAAAAAAATTGATGTGCAATATAGTTCTGATATAATACCAATTCTTTAAAAATTATTCATTTTTCCATGATACCTCTTAGTTAACCAGAATGCCTCATTGCCCATCTATTCAGAATAAAAAGATTTAAAATAAATCCAAGTGATGGCAGTATCAGAACTTTTACTGATAGTCGTGTGTGTGTGTGTGTGTGTGTGTGTGTGTGTGTGTGTGTGTGTGTGTACATAGCAAATGAGTAGGAATTAATTAAAAGAGGGGAAGCACTGGAATTAAGAGGGGTTAGGAAAGCCTCCTGCAAAAGGTGGAATTTTATTTGATGTTTAGAGGAAGCCAGGGAGGTCAATAGTCAGAATGGAGGAAGGAAAGCATTCTAGGTTTAAGGGACAACCAGAGAAAATACCTGGATCCAAGAGATGAAGTGTCTTATTTATAGAACAGCCAGATGGTCAGTGTCACTAGCTCAGAGTATGTGTTGGGGAGTAAGGTGCAGGAAGACTAGAATGGTAGGAGGGAGCTAGGTCACAAAGGGCTTTCAGTGCCAAACACAGCACTTTGTATTTGATCCTGGAGGCAATAGAAAGCATGTACTATAGATTTTAGTAAAGGAGATTTTTAAGAATTCAGAGGAAAAGATAGGTAGAATTTCATGAATTAAAATGCTATAGGGAAAGTATCTTTTCCCTGCCTCCCCTCTGCCCCCCACTACCCCACCATAAGGATAGAAGGTGAGAAGATGTTCAAGAAGAGCAAAAAGAGGCGAAAGAAACAGTTCCAGTGAGGAAGAAAAATCCAATTTGTCTGAAAAGACAGTTGTAGTTGCACAGGGAACTCAACAGGCAACTTAGATTTTTTTTTAAAGAAATATACAGAATATGGAAAACAAGGCCAGGTAACAGAAGATAATTAAATATAAGCACATGTCACAGACCTCTAAAAATAGTTTCAGGACTACTAAAGCTCAGAGCGAGATGAGACTGGTGAAGCTAAGATCAACAAAAAAGTCTGTTATCTAGCCATTATCAAAGACCTGCTATGTGCCAGGCACTGTGGTAAGCACTAGAGAGACAAAGAAGTAACAAAAAACAGTCCCTGTTCTCAAGGAGCTCACAGTCTAATGGGGAAGATAACATGCAAATAACTATGTACAAAGAAATCTATCTAGCCAGTAAGCCCCAAATTAAGTGGGCAGCTTCTGGCCATCAAAATTTGTCTTCCTGAGGAGAGGGAAAGAACAAGCTGAGTTACCCAACTAGCTGGGTTCACTTTCAGGCAGCTCGATCTACTCACAGGTTGTGTTTGTCCTTTGCCCTCGAAGAGGACCATGACATCAGGGAAATGATGACACGTCTTGCAACTGACCCCGAATAAATCAGTTTTTGTCTCAGAGAGAAGGCACAAAGATTAAGGACTGAGAAAGGCTTTTTCCAGAAGGTAGAACTTTAGCTGAGACTTGAAGGGAACCAGGAGGCAGAGATGAGGAAGGAGAGTTTCAGGCATGGGGGACAGCAAATGAAAATGTTCAGAGATGGGAGATGGTGTTTTGTGTGTAAGGAATAGCAAGGAGGCCATTATCATTGGATCACACAGAACATGAAAGGGCGTAAGGTATAAGAAGGCTGGAAAGGTAGGAAGGGTCAAGTTATGAAGGGTTTTAAAAACAAAACACAGGATTTCATATTTTATTCTGGAGGTAATAGGGAGCCCCTGGGGTTTATTGAGTAGAGATGTAATGTGATCAGACTTGCATTTTAGAAATATCAGTTTGATGGCTGAGTGGCCTATGAATTGGAGTGAGGAGAGACTTGAGCTGTCTCAAGATATCTCAGCCTGGATGTCATCTTAAATCAAACATGTCCAAAACAGAGTTCATTCTCTTTCCCCATAAACCCTTTATCTACCTTCTCCCAGTCCCTCATGCTCACAACCTAGGAGTTAACTTCAACTCCTTAACTATCTCTCACTGCCACCACCCTCCATATCCAATGTGTTACCAAGGCCTATGTATTTCACCTTTGCAACATATCTTGAATATGCCCCCTTCTTTCTTCTGATACTGCCACCATTCTAGTGCTGGCCCTCTTTGCCTCATGCTTAGGCTGTTGTAATAGCCTGCTGGCTGGTCTGCCTGCCACAAGTCTCTCGCAACTCTAGTCCATCCTCCATTCAGCCACCAAAGTGATTTTCATAAAGTACCAGGCTGACCACGTCAGCCTCTCTATTCAGTAAACTCCAGTGGCTCCCTGTCACCTCCAAGATCAAATACAAAATCCTATGTTTGGCGTTCAAAACCCTTCACAACCTACCTCCTTCCCTCACCTTGTACTCCTTCACATACTCTTTGACCCAGTGACAATGGCCTTTTTGTTCTTCTCCAAACAAGAAATTCCACCTACCCATTTTCTCTGGTTGTCCCCTCCATACCTGAAATTCTCTCTCCTCATCTCTGCCTCCTGCTTTCCTCCAAGTCCCAGCTAATATCTCATCTTTTACAGGAAGTCTTTGTTGATCCCTCTGCATTCTATTCTATTCTGTTTATTCTGCATATAGCTTATTTGTATATAGATTGTTTTTTGTTTTTGTTCATTGTCTCCCCCATTCAACTATGTGCTCCTCGAAAGCAGGGCCTTCACCTTCTTTGTGCCAAACATAGAGTAAGCACTCAGTAAATGTTTGCTGAATTGAGGCATGGAGACCCTCTTCTATAATAGGCTGTTGCACTAGTCAAGGCCTGAGGAGATAAGGCATGTAGTGGTGTCAGAGGAGAGAAGAGGGCCTATGGGAGATGTAAGAGAGGTTATGAAGGTAGAAATAATGGGGCTCAATAACTGATTGGATATGGAGTTGTTTATGCTCTTTTGAGAAAAAGGAGCATCAAAGAAGCAAAAAGACCTGTGAGTCAGGTAGCCAGGATGATGGTCCAGGCAACAAAGAGGACACAGAGATACTTAATTCTTCTTTTGCTTCTGTTTCCTGGCCTTTGGACTAGAAATGGGAGAAGAAAAAGGGCTGATGGGGGATGGACACTGAAGATAAATGAGGAGGCAATAAGAGAGCTCCTAGGTGTCCTTGATGAATTCCAGTCCCCTGCACCAGATGAGCTCTATCCTCCTATCTGTGTTGTGTTTGTGTTTGTGAATCATTGCAGGGTTACTTGAAAGATCATGGAAAAAGGCTTGTGTTGTACTGATTTTCAAAAAAGACAAGAGCCCAGAATCTACAAAATATAGGCCAGTGATATTGACTTTATTTCCTTAGAAAATTCTAGAATGTATTATTAAAAAAGTTGATGAACATCTAGTAAGAGAAGTGGTGATTGCAAAGACCCTACATGGCTTCATCAGGAACCAGTTATGCCAGACTAATCTCTTTTCTTTACTGACAGGACTGTTAACCTTTCAGATGAGGGGAATGCCATGGATACTGCTTACCTTGATTTTAGCAGAGCTTTTGATAATGTATTTCAGGCTATTCTTAAGGAGAATATGGAAGGATGTAGACTAGACCACCATATATTCAGATGGATTCAGAACTCGTTGGATAGCCAGTTAATGCCAGTTAACTCCAGGTGTTAATGTTTTATTGACTTCTTGGCAGGGAGTCCAGTGAGAGACTCTAAGGATCTCTTCATGGCCCTATGCTTTTTAACATGCTGATCAATGATTTATAGAAAGGCATTAGTGGCATGCTCATCAAATTTGCAGAAGATACAAAGCTAGAAGAGACAGATAAAATATTGGATCCTATATACATGTACACACACACACACACACACACACATACACATACATATACATATATATCTCCTAACATAGCCTGGATCCTAAAATCATTTTGCAGGCTATGGCATTGGGCTGAATCTAACAAAATGAAATTCAGTAAGGATAAATGTAAAGACTTATACCTGAGTACAAAAAAAATAAGCTTTACATGTACAAAGATGAGACGGGCATGGTTAAACAGTAGTTGTTCTGAAAAAGGGCTTGGGTTTTTAGTGGATTTGACTAAAAGCAGCATGGTGGGTCTGCCAACTTGGGCTTCATTGAGGGACATAGCTTTCAGGAACAGGAAGGTGATAATTTCACTATAATCTGCCCTCATGGAATATTGTGTTCAGTTTTGGGCACCATAGTTTAAGGACATTGGTCAGCTCATATGGCAAAGGGCCTTGACTCCATGTCGTATGAGGATTGTTTAAAGGAACAGAGCACATTTAGCACAGAGAAGAGAAGGTTTGGGAGGGCTATGGTAAGCTATCTTCAAGTATTCGAAGGGTCATTTGGAAGATGGAATGAACTTATCCTGTTTGGCCCCAGAGGGCAGAACCAGAAACAATGGGTAGAAATTTTCAGAGGCAAATTTAGTCTTGATATTAGGAAAACTTTCTGACAGAGCTCTTGAAGTAGAACAGCTGCCTCAAGAGGTGGTGCTTGCATTTCTTCAAAAAAAAGGCAGAATGATCTCTTACTGGGTGTAATATAGAGTTGATTTGGTGGCGGGGAGGGGGTGGATTGGACTGAATAACCACCAAAGTCACTTCAAAGTCTCATTCTGTGATTCTGTAAGATGTGACTTTACATAGCACCATATGCCATATGAGTCCCAAATAATAGATGTGATTCAGTCTTTCCCATAGCTGGTAAATAATTTTTGGCTATCTGCAGATACTATATCTGAATAAAAATCCTGCCTCTACCACATACATGTCCAACAAGTGGTCTTCTAGCTTTTGCTTGAAAACCTCAAATTAGAGGGAATCCATTCCAGCTCCCAAAGCAGCTTATTATACTTTTAGAGAGCTCTGAATGTTGCCGGTTTCCCCGAATTATGGTCTATCATTTTTACATTGGTATGTAGACATCTAAGGCCTTGGATTTTAATGCTGGCTCTTTTCTTGGCTTTTGTCTCCTGTGAATTTCTTTTTTTTTTTAAGCTATATATTGTTTATTTTATTTTTAGTTTACAACACTCAGTTTCATAAGTTTTTGAGTTCCAAATTTTCTCCCCCCCCTCCAAGACAGCTTGTGATCTTATATAGGTTCTACATATACCTTCACATTAAACTTATTTTCCCAATAATCAAGTTGTAAAGAAGAATTATAACCAATGAAATGAATCATGAGAAAGATAAAACTAAACCAATGATAAAATTTTAAAAAGAGGGAGCAAATAGTATGCTTCAGTCTGTATTCAGACTCCGTAATTATTTCTCTGGATGTGGATCGTCTTTTTCCATCATGAGTCTTTTGGAGCTGTCTTAGTACCTTGCATTGTTGAGAAGAGCCAAGTCTGTCAAAGTTAGTCCTCACAGAAGCATTGTGTCTGTGGTTGTGTACAGTGCTCTCCTGGTTTTGCTCTCTTTACTCATCATCAGACCATATAAGTTTCTCCAGGTTCTTATTATGTCCATCTACTCCTCATTTCTTATAGCACAATAGTATTCCATTACATTCATGTACCAGTTTGTTTAGCCATTCCCCAATTGATGGGCAGCCCCTTGATTTCTAATTCTTTGCCACCTCAAAAATAGCTGCTATAAATATTTTTGTACATCCGGGTCCTTTTCCCCCTTGTATGATCTCTTTGGGATATAGCCCTAGAAGTGATATTGCTGGGTCAGAGCGTATGCACATTTTTATAGCCCTTTGGGCATAATTCCAAATTGCTCTCCAGAATGGCTGGATCTGTTCACAACTCCACCAACAATGCAGTAGTGTTCCAATTTTCCCCCATCCTCTCCAGCGTTTATCATTTTCCTGTTTTGTCATGTTAGCCAAACTGACAGGAGAGATGTGGTACCTAAGAGTTGTTTTGATTTGCATTTGTCTAATCAATAGAGATTTAGAGCATTTTTTTTACATAATAGTAGATATCTTTAGTTTCTTCCTCTGAAAACTGCCTGTTCATATCCTTTGACCATTTCTCAATTGGGGAATGACTTGTATTCTTATAAATTTGACTCAGTTCCCTGTATATTTTAGAGATGAGGCCTTTGTCAGAGACACTGATTGCAAAAATTCTTTCCCAATTTTTGGCTTCCCTCCTAATCTTGGTTGCATTGGCTTTGTTTGTACAAAAACTTTTCAATTTAATATAGTCAAAATTATCCATTTTGCATTTTGTAGTGTTCTCTATCACTTGTGTAGTCATGAATTCTTCCCTTCTCCATAAGTCTGACAGGTAGACTATTCCCTTCTCTCCCAAGAAGTATCAACCTTTGTATCTAGATCATGAACCCATTTTGAATTTATATTGGTATGTGGAGTAAGGTGTTGGTCTATGCCCAATTTCTGCCATAGTATTTTCCAGTTTTCTCAGCAGTTTTTGTGAAATAGTGAGTTCTTATCCTGGAAGCCGGACTCTTTGGGTTTATCAAAGAGTAGATTACTATACTCATTGCCTACTGTGTCTTGTGTATCTAACCTATTCCACTGATCCACCACTCTATTTCTTAGCCAGCACCAAATAGTTTTAATGGTTGCTACTTTATAATACAGTTTAATATCTGATATGGCTAGGCCTCCTTCCCTAGCATTTCTTTTCATATTCTGGATCTTTTGTTCTTCCAGATGAATTTTGTTATTATTTTATCTAGCTCTGTAAAATAATTTTCTGGTAGTTTGATTGGTATGGCACTAAATAAGTAAATTAGGTAAAATTGTCATTTTTATTATGTTAGCTTGGCTTAGCCCTCCTGTTAATTTCTGATCATCAGTACTGTTATTGTTTATATATAGTTTATTGGTAATTAAGGTGGGACTTTTTTTTAATTAGATTTTTATTTTTAGTTTACAACACTTAGTTGTACACATTCTTCCCCCCCACCCCGGACGGCATGCAGTTCGATATAGATTCTACATAAACCTTCGCACTAAACTTATCTACACAGTAGTTAAGTTGCAAAGAAGAATTATGACCAATGGAATGAATCATGAGAGAAAAGAAACAAAACCAAAAATAACAAAAACAAAAGAGAAAAAAATGGAGAGCAAATTGTTCGCCTCAATCTGCATTCAGACTCCACAGTTCTTTCTCTGTATGTAGACAGCTCTCTCCATCATGAGTCCTTTGGAGTTGTCTTTGAACCTTGTATTTCTGAGAAGAGCAAAGTCTATCAGAGTTAGCCCTCACAGAATCCATATATCTGTGGTTGTGCATAATGTTCTCCTGGCTCTGCTCCACTCACTCAGCGTTATGTTGTGTAGGTTTTTCCAGGTTATTATGAAGTCTGTGTCATCCCCATTTCTTATAGCACAGTAGTATTCCATTACCTTCATATACCACAACTTGTTCAGCCATTCCCTGATTGATGGGCATCCCCTTGATTTCCAATTCTTTGCTACTACATACGGGTCCTTTTCCACTTGTGTGATCTCTTTGGGATATAGCCCTAGAAATGGTATTGCTGGGTCAAAGGGTATGCACGTTTTTATAGCCCTTTGGGCACAGTTCCAAATTGCTCTCCAGAATGGCTGGATCAGTTCACAACTCCACCAGCAGTATAACAGTGTTCCAATTTTCCCACATCCTCTCCAGCATTTATCATTTTTCTGTTTTGTCATTTTAGCCAGTCTGACAGGAGAGATGTGGTATAAGATGGGACTTTTTTTTTTTTTTTTGCTGTTTTCTCTTTTAGAAATGCTGAAGTAATCAAATGCCTTTGGTTAAGCCTTAGTAGGTATAAAGCCCTAGGCTCATGCCCTTTTGCTGATTAGGTGTGAATCCTTTGAGCGCTGAACACAGTTTAAAAGCTCAAAGGCTGGTGTTCTGTCTGGGGCTTTCAGTCACTGGAAGAGTGGCGCGTGACTCTGGGTCAGCCAAGAGCTCCCTGGGCTTGTGAGATTGTGAGATGTTGATGCTTTCCTGGTAACTATGGATTATGAACTGGTCTGTTTATATTGTGTATGTTTGTAATTTGTTTGTATTTGCTCTGAAGTTCAAGTTGCTGGCTTTTCCACCTGAGCTAAGTGAGCTTATACATGTATGCTGTATTAAAGTAAGATTGTTAACCCCTTAACGTTACTTTTCTTAGTTGAGCAGATCAAAGAACCTGTGCTAGCAGCAATGATTGTTAATTTTGTTGGGTCTTACACCACAACAGCTGCTTCTAGCCGACTTGTTGTAACATATAGTCACTTTTATCAGTGTATACAGCTTAGTGCATAGACCTAGGCATTTTCCTCTATTCCCTTCTCTTCACTTTAAAGTCTTTTTTTATTTGAGTTGATCAGTAACTGTGATAAAAAGACCATCTGTACTTCTAAGGTCTTCAGTATTTTTTCCTGAGATTTCATAATCCTTGGCAATGCTTTCTTTGTTCTTTCAGACAGAATCATTTGTACCCCATATCAATTATTAGAAGTGGATACTAGGTGAAAGAGTGGCGATTATTCCCCTAGCTTGTGCTTAAAAGAAAAAAAGTAATAAAACTTTAGCCATATATAAGTCTATGGTAGTCAGTCTATATAGACTTGCCCACCAAGGCTCTTTTGTGACTTCTCTAGCCCCAGCAGTTTTCCCCATTAATAGTCTTTTAAACTACATTTCACCTAATTAGGGAGGAGATGGGAAGAAGGTTCACAGTATGATTTGCCTTGTGACGCATGCTCCTCTATGGATACCCTGGTCTATAGATAGCACTTGTTTATGGTAAATTTTTCCTCCTAAAGTCATTTTCTAAATCATGTCTGTCCAAAGTTACATAAGAAATGGAAAGTTCTGTTCATGCTTACATTTATTGTAAAACTAGAAGGCAAGAATTATTTTAAATTGCATATTCTTATTGTGACAATATAGTCTTCTGAGATTGTGTCTGAGAGACCTGGGTATTACTTCTATTTTCATTCTTGATTGAGTATATGTATGGCATTTGGCAAGCCACTTGTCATGAACTGAGCCTACTCAGGCTGGTTCCCTTGTAGTTTAGGTCTAGTATTGTAATAAATTACACTCTTAGGTCATTCAGCAGGAGTCATTCAAAAGGCAGCTTACTTAGCAATTGCATAGAAAAGATATCCAACAAAAATACAACAGTTAGTTCAGGTAGATGCAGCTCCCCTCCCCTTCATTCAAAAACTGTCTAATTAACAGAGCCGACCTTGTAACCCCAAGATGACCAGGAAGTCATATTGTTGTTCAGTCACTTTTCAGTCCTGTCCAACTCTTCATGCCCCATTTGAGATTTTCTTGACAAAGATACTGGAGTAGTTTGCCATTTCCATCTCCACCTCATCTGACAGATGAGGAAACTGAGGCAGACACGGTGATGTGACTTCCCCAGAGTCACACAGCTAGTAAGTATCTGAGGGCAGATCTGAACCCAGATCAGCCTGATTCCAGGCCTGGCACTCTATCCACTGTACCACCTAGTTGCCCATTCATCCAGCATAGGACTAGCACCTCTGGGATGAGGGCTGCTGAGCCCTATTCAGGACCACTTATCCACCTTTGGTGTCTGCCAACTGTCACTCAGCTCTCATCTGTGGCTCAAAGAAGCTGTAGCATGCACAGAGACTACACCCAAGTAAAACCATCTCAGCACACAGGCTAAACCATGTTTAAGGTAACCTGTGACAGATATCAAACACATTGGTGAGTTAGGGGGATGTTTACTCCAAGCAAGTGAAAACTTCCACCAGTGAAATGGGCAGATGAGAAGTTTGTTCCAATGGCTGTGAAGGTAGCTGAAGCAGGCTTAGAGCGTGGTCAGACGTGGAAGACACCAAAGTTATACACTATTTCTCAGGCTATCACCAGTTGTCTTTTGTCCTGCAAGTGTACTAAAATGATTCACTCTGGAAAAGAGTGTGAAGCTGCCGACTTTGTGCAGCTCAGCCTTACTTAAATCAGTCCATGCACCAATCAAAATATCACCCCATGATGTCATTGGTCCTTTTTGAAAACAGAGGATTAAGAACAACAGTAGGTTACACCACAAGTGGTTTTACCAGCTGGTTTTCACTCACATATACACACACACATTTTCTTGAAACATACTAGGCTAAATTAGCCTAAAACTTTCCTGATTCATCACCAAGGCAAAATACCCTTGTTACACATATCCTTTAAGGCTTTATGTTGTCTTTTTCTTACTATTCTGTATTTGTCCATGTTACAAGTGATGTTCATTTTAGCCAGATCTCACTCATGCAAAATTTTTCAGGGGTTGGGTGAGAAAGAAGACAGTATGATTCCATGTTCCCCTAGAGATAATCCTGTCTGTATTAGGTGGTTCTCTATTAGGTTCAGGAGGAGATAAAAAGGGAGAACCATCTTTTTTGTAACAAATGTAGAAATTGAGGCTCAGAGAAGTAAAGGTACTTGATCGAAGTCACCTAGCTAATAAGTGTCAAAGCAGTATGTTGGAGCCCACATCTCTTGCTCACTTTATTACAGTATGCTCATTTTTCCCAGTGATCTCAAACTCTATTTAGTGAATTGGACTAGTCCATAGATGATGGCCTCCAAACGACACTTTGACAATCATACTTAGAGAGGGGTATGGTGGATAGAGTGCTGAGCCTGAAGTCAGAATGGAAGATGAGTCTTCCTGAGTTCAAATGTGGCCTCAAATACTTTTAGCTGTGTGATCCTGGGCAAGTCACTTAATCCTGTTTGCCTCAGTTCCCTCATCTGTCAAATGAGCTGGAGAAGGAAGTAGCAAACCACTCCAGTATCTTTCCCAAGAAAACCCCCAAAGGGATCATGAAGAGTCGGACACGACTGAAAACAACTGAACAACAGCAGAAATTTTAGAGAAGGAAAGAGAGGGGAGGAAAAGAAGGAATTATAAATTCACACTGTGCTAATTGACAAATTAGCTGGCTGTTTACAATAATATTTTTCATAGATCTATAAATCCAAAGATAGTCCTGAAAAACTAGTTCTAAGAACAAGGTATTCTGATTTTACTCTCAAAGAAAATTCCGGTTATTTTATTTTCATTGCCTGTACTGTCTGTTGTTGTCCTTCTAAGGAATTTTATCAGAATTATTGGAAAATCAAATGTCTGGTCAGAGGATAGATAGTAAATAAAGAAACTAAAATAGGTATTTTGGAACTTTTCATTGCAGTAGTAAGGAAACCAACTAAGTCATTTTTAGAAAATGAGTGAACTTGACATTTTTGTAAACTTATACGTCCTCCTGTCCAGTAGTTGTTCCTTCAGAAAAAGTCAAGTTGCCTAAGATTCAGGCACTATCATGGATTTTCCAAATTAAAAAAGAAACAATTTCAAGTTACAGTTGGAGAACAATAGAGTAGGGAATAGGGACAGAAGTAGTAAAATATTTGGACCTAACCTTCAGTAAACTTACAGTCTGTGGAAGAAAGATGTGAAATAGCCTGAGAACATCACAGGACGACATATAAGTACCAAATTATGTAGGATGAACTATTTGAGTTCTATGAAAGTTCAGAGACGCAATCAGTGCCTTATCATGGTGTGGAGGTAACTGGGTTCTTGAAGAATATGTTAGCAGAATGAAAGGTCTGACAGGTCCTATCAACCTAGAAAGGTTGCAAGAATACATCACACAATGTCCTATTGGTTGATTGCACAAATATCTTTCTAGCTAAAGTGAGAGAGAGATTCATCACAAGAAGGCTCTTCATCAGAAGATAAAGGTTTTTGACAAAAGTGATTCTTAAAAACTGAAAGGGATGTGATCAGAATCTGTGGAAGATATAACCTCACCAAGAAAATTATGTATCCTTGAAATATTGAGGAAAATTAGTTTTTACAGACAGGCAGTTTTCAACTGAGTATGTTTTTATGAAGAAGTCAAGAGTGTTAAGCTTCTCCATATTCTGTGGATTACAGATTAGTAATTAAAATGAAATTAGTGAATTAGTGAATTTTTGGTTATTTATATGACTGACATACTTTAGGGGCAAAAGTATGTCGTTCCTTTAAGGAGCTTAACTTTGGCTGCTTCCTCTGGGGTAGCAGATGCCTCAGCTCTTTGCCCATGTTAGCTCTGGCTATTCACCACAATTCCAGATCCTAACTTTCTGTTATGGCTCTCTTCTACAGCCCCCCATACTTAAGTAGTTAAAGAACTATGTTGACAAGTTGAGAGACTAAATATAATACATAAATAATGATGCCAGGTTAGCCTGGGAACCAGCTGGTCATCACTATTGGAGTGTTCAGTGTTCTAAGATGTTCAGGGTTCAATTTAGATGTACTCTAAAATGTCTGTCCACATAGGAAGAACTGGAAGCAAAGAAAACAGAAATGGAAAGAACACCTGGCTTTGGCTTCTAATACACAAAAGTGGTCTGTGCTTGAGGCAGTACCATTTTGAAGGCACTAAGGGACCAAGTCTCCAACGTAGCTGAAAGGAGAGGATACCATATATTTGGGGGGAGAAATCACTGTTCATAATACTACTTTTAAGAAAAGACGAAAAGATACCTATAAGTACTCAACAGTATACCTGCTTTCCTTTATCTGCCTAATATTTTTTAAGAGTAATCCGTGGGACTCAAAATTTTTTAAAAATCAAATGTTAAAAATTGTTTTTACATGTAATTGGGGGAAAATAATAATTTTTTTCAAAAAGAGTAATCCATACATATAAAAAAGCATCAACAACTTAAAGAAAGGTACAGCAAATACAAGATCCCACTGTGATTACTTTGTTGACTATAAAAAGAATATGATTTAGTAGAATAAAATGCTACATTAAAAGCTCTTCCCCCAACAGATTATCTCCATGAATATTTTTAAATCATATGAAATTCCTTGGAAAATGGAACAAAAGAGAATATCTCTTTGATTATTAGTAGCAATAAAGGCATAAAACAAGGAAACATGCTCATCAAAAGTGTTTCCACTGTCACAGGTGATGTCCAGTGTAGAATCCAATCAAATGATTATCTGTACATTGCGAGATCTTCTAAAATGTTGCTGTTTATAGACAACATTGTGTTTATTGCATCAAACCCCAAAACACTGCAGAGGCTGCTAAATGAGATCCATAATCACTCTAAAGAGTTTGCTTAACAAACCACACAGGAAAAACAGGTAGACAGAAAATTCCTGTTGTTTAGATTCCTGGTTGGTTGTATTTGAATGGACAGTTCATAGGCTTTATTTACTTATATGAATATCTTGTACTGATACTGGATATGGTCCTAGATTTGAATAGTACCAATAAATTGGTTTTAGAATTGAATAGAGGAAGAGAATTAGGCTGAATTACATTGGGAAAATTGCACAATACTTTTACCAACCTCAGTGTTGTTTTTGAAACAAAACCCCATTTTTTAAATCTCGCTATTCTTCCAGTTTTGCATTGTGTTTGCAAGTCATGGAATTCCACTGTCTCTTATGATTAAAAGTAACAGGTTATCCAGAGGACAATGAGGAGGCCCATGGTAAACATGCATAGCCTGCAACATAATTCCAACAAAGGATGTTACAGAAGAAGTGGCATAAAGGATATCAGAGAGATATATGACTGGAAAAGGCAGTGAGTCACTCATAGAGCGAGATAGAAGGATAAATGATGGGCAGCCTGCCTGCCTGCTCCATTAGTATCCACACAGTATCAAGAAATAGACCTACCCCCACTACCAGTAAAATACATGGATGGATTGCAATTTGCTTTCTGAAAAATAAATGAAATCCAACTATTTCATTACATTGCTGAAGGATTTGACAATTACTAGTAAGATATTAATATGAGCTTTGTAACTAGGAAGATTTTGCTCATTCAGAGAAAGGCTATCTAACTTCTGGACATATTTGTTATGCTGTTTTCTTTGTAAACATAAATAAGAGAGAACAGCCATTTTCTACCTTCTCCCCAGCCATTTGGGGAAAGAGAATAGCCTGTACTAGCTGACCATTAGTATACTGATAATGTCCATCTCTGTGTGTCTGCTCTATCTGACCTAGACAGAAGAGTTGCCCTACTTTCTGGCTGCTCCAGCAGAAAACGAACAAATTGGTCATGACCCAATTAGATAAGATAGGAGTGATTGGCAAGTACCTGAAGGATATAGTGAGAAAGCCTTTCTGCTTCCAAAGTTGAGTAAGTGTATCTACCCTTTGCCCCTTGGGTTCACACTCCGAGACTCATATGATCTCCAGTAGGAAAGGTAGGTAAGAATGTCCTTTGTCTTTTTTCTTTCCTGCAAAGGTCATGATCTCATTTTCCTGTTCAGTAGTACTATGGAAATTCATACCCTTAGGAACACCTTGACTGAATTATTGCAAAAGATATGCTTGAGAATAACTTGGATAGTTAGCATCTTCATTTGATACATAATGTAGAACCTGACAGACTTAGTAGGAGTCACAGACATAAATAAATATTTACCACGGCTCCAAAGAAAATCAGGATACTCCAGGCTCTTTTATGCACTAGGCATAAAAGAAATTCCATGTCCCTGCTTCTCTTTTCATTAGGTTTTCATAGGATTTCATATTCTTTCATTTAGCGGTATGAGGAACAGTGGGAAAGGTGGGATGTCTTGTTTGTATCAATAAGGAGCATGTACCGCAAGGTGAAGGTTCTGAAAAATAACATTCAACTGAAAACAAACCCAAGAACTCTGTCCAGTTACAAGAATCCCCTGAGAGACTGGAGTGCAGGTTCCAGGCTTTGTTAAAAGAATTTTATGTACTCTGGTTTAGGTCCTTTGAGGCCTTGGAAATCCCAGATTAATAAAGACTCATGTGTTATGTTGGCACCCTTGGCTATAGGGCCCATGAGGGCCCTGTTTTATCTAAATTTTGGGTCTCCTACTATCTATCAAACTGCTCTGCACAAAACAGGTCCTAGATAAATGTTCCTTTGACTGTTGCTATACTTGAATCACCATCCTACCGAGAGTACTCCAGACTAGGATGATTTATGGAAAGAACTAGGCTCATAATTATTTCCCTCCCCAGATTAGAATCAGATGTCATGACATTAAGGCAAGTATATTTGTGCTGATTGGATTAACTGTTGGAGAGAACATAAGTAAACGTGGGTAGTGACAATACAGATTTTATGAGCCGCTAAAGATTATTGTAAGCCCAAAGACATTCTAAGCCTACCTACAAGACTACTTTTCCAACTAAAGCACATTACTCCATAGTTTACATAGACTTGCAAACTATACTTGTGTATAGTTTCTGTAGCTAGTCTCTAGAATATCTTTGCTAGAGAGATAATTACTAATCTATTCTAGTCCCTGCTAAAGTCTAGTTCCAGTACTTTGGAAATTAGAGGGACTAGAAATAATAATTCAAAACAAATAATGTTCCCTTTGGTTTAGTAAGCTTAACTAAGGTTACCACTTTTGGTAACATAGAGTGCAAAAAAGATAGACTAGATTTCACACAGGAAGATTTGACTTTGAATCCTGGCTCTTCGACTTATTAGTGGAAAAAACTCTTAACTTCATCTTCCTTTAGTTTTCTCATCTGTAAAAAGGGTAACCTGGACTAGATGATCTATAAGGTCACTTCCAGCTCTAAATTCTATGATCTAAACTCTCTTATCATAAAATTTATCCTTACCACTTTCCTTTGAGAATACAGAATAAGTATCCATTTTAGAGGTGATGAAGAGGTTGTAGAAATCACCAAAGATCTCACTAACTATAATAGTGGCAGCGATGGTTTCCCAATCGAAGTCTTTCATTTCTCAGCCAAGGCATTATTTTCTAGGCCAAAAATTCAAATAATGTATCGCTGTTATAGTGCATGCTTTGGAGCTTTGTCCCAAACCATACTCATACTAATGAATCAGGTCCTCAGAAGATGGGCTCAAGCTTACAGCCCTTCTTGGTCATGATAATTAAAGAAAAGACTGAGACAGAGGCCAGAACCCTGTTTCTCCTCCCCTACTCACTTCTCAAGGATTAGAATGCCCCTCCCCACTTGTTCTTAGTCTCTCAGATTACGAACTAGCTTTTTGGTTTTATACAGGCCTGACAAGCCATCACTAAGTTTTCTCAGCCAGTTGTCACTTTCTGTGCACTCCATTTGATCAAGGAATTTTTTGTGCTTAGTCTAAAGCCTATGATTGGTTGATTGATGCTGTTTCCCATCTTGTTACAGTAACAAGATGTATCATTTTAAAAACTGCTTTAAATGGGGTAATGTAATTTGATTGATTTGCTCAATTGTGTCTCACTTTTAAGCTGGTAATGTGCTAAGCCTTCTGTATACCTTTCCTTTTTCTATGCCTTTTTTCTTCCCTCTTGTCCAGTGACCATTGTTCTTCACCATGTCTTGGTTTCTCACTCCACTTCCCATAATTTGGTTATTCCTAGTAGCATTCTGTTGTCCTTTGAATTCCTAGCATTATTTATTATTAATACTAAGAGGTAAACTTGCCCAAAAAAGCCAAATAATTTTATTTCCGTACCTATAATTAAGCAAATTCATTCTAAAATTCTTTAAAAGGAAGAAAAGTTGGTAATTCTGGATTGACATTAGTTGCCATAATGGGTATATTTTACTGGAATCTCTATAGCTTACCCATTTAACTTTAATAAACAATTTCTTTTCATCATTGACTCCCTAAGCAGGCTCTGCACAACACTTTTAACCACATGAACTGTAATCTTCAATATTACTAGCTTACTAACTTATAGTTCATGTTGAAGCTTCTCAACTTGAAGAAAATTCCTACAAGCCTTTCAGAGATTTGTCTGCCAAAGCTACCCCCCCCCAAACACATTTCAAAGAGGAACACATTAGTTTTCCCTCCCTACTTGGCTATGGCCCCTAGCAACACTCTAGAGGCAGCCAGCAATTTCAAAGGCTCAGTTTTTAAAAGCCAAAGGAGGAGTTAATTTTACTGGTTCCCAGTTAAACAAAACTAAACCTGTCGGTCCAACAGCTGTTCTGGTCCAGTATACGTTTTTACTGCCCATAAACCCATCAGTGAGGTAAAGGGATGTCTGCCCCAAGCACGTGAAGACTTCTCCAGTGCAGTGGGTAAATGAGAACAATTTGTTCCAGTGGCCATTAAGGCTGCTGACACAAGCATTGTGGAGCTTGGCCAGACATCAGAGATGCTTAGGTCATCCATTTCATCCTAGGTCATCACCAGTCCACTTGACTTTTGTCTTGCCACTGGACTAAGATGACTCTGGAAGACAAAGTGAAGTTGATGACTTTGTGCTGCTCTGCCTCACTTAAATCCAGTTCACACATACACACAAGTCAAGACATCACCCATGATATCATTGATCCTCTTCAGAAACAAACAAGAACAACAACTGATAATCTACAGACTGACATGCCCTTGCTGGACTGATGTTTGTTCTCCTCATCTTAAAATGTTCCTCAGCTTTGGCATAGAGGAAGAATACTTTTTTGCATTGGTTATGAAAGATTCTCAATAAGTACTAATCTTTTTTTAAGTGCTTTTTCTGGACTTTCTAAGACTATCTGCTGCAGAGCAGGTGCTCATCTGCATCAGTAGTTTTGCTCACTAGGAGTTTCCTATACCAGTAGAATCATAGGTCTGTGACTGAAAAAAAAAGGCCTTTCAAAATAGCCTGTAATGGCTGATATAAAAAAGAAAAAGTAGTAAACACTGATGGCATTGGGACTTGAAATATTCCGTTTCCCCTCCTTCCTTTTTGTATAACATGTCAATTTATTAAACTGTATAGTATCTGTATACATGATATGTTATAGTCATCTGCTTTGTATTCTTCACAACTCCTTAGAATATGTGTAACTCCTCCTATCTAGGGTCATCCTAAAGAAGGGTCAAGACCTCCTAAATGCATTTTTTGCTTATGCCTTACTTTTATCAGTCACTGTTTCACAAAACTGCTTATGTTGATAATAGCATTTTTCTGTTACCCAGGGTCAACATCAATAATAATAATGATATATAATTATTAAATACTGAATATTTTAATATGTCCTCAGCACTGAAGATAAAAGATAAAAATGAAACTTATTCCATGGAATTACCTCCTCCTGGAGAAATACAGCATATATAGATAAGAAAATACAAAAATATATAAAATAAACATATTGTCTTTTGTGTGTAAAGAGTAATGTATTTGGGGAGGGGGGAAGGCAGCAAGGTGATTGGGGGTTAAGTGACTTGCCCGAGGTCACACAGCTAGTAAGTGTCTAAGGCCAGATTTGAACTCAGGTCATCCTGACTTCAGGGGCCAGTGCTCTATCCACTGCACCACCTAGCTGCCCCATTGTTGTATTTAGTAGTGATTACTCATTTATGTAGCACTTTAAAAGATGTATAAAGTGCTTTTCTCGTAACAACTCTATGAGGTAGCATTATTCTTCCTGTTTTGCAGATGAAGAAACTGAGGCTCAGAAAGGTTCCAGGTCACACAGTGAAGAAAGATCAGAAACAGATTTGAGCCCAAGTCTTTCCTTACTTTTTGTCCAGTGCTCTTCCCAACATTTCATGCTTCCTGAAAACCTTGCAATCAAGAATGACTCTTCTTCATCTTACCTTCCCCCTTTACCCTCATCCAGTAATCACCAAGTCCTATCAGTTCTTCCTTCAAAATACCTCTTACATCTCTCTTACTCTTTGTTTTCCCATTTCTACCATAATCAATCCTGGCCCTTGTCTGTCACACCTGACTTGTTACAGTAGTGTCCTTCCCTCCCAAGCATAAAGACCTTAGCTTAAAAAGGCTAAGGTCTCTCACTGTATCTGGGGGCCATTTCCAGTCCTGATCTATATCTCATCACTGGACCTAGATAGCTCTGGAAGAGAAAGTGAGGTTGGTGACTTTGTATAGCCCTTCCTCACGCAAGTCATGGCATCATCTTCCTGATGTCATGGTCCTCCTCGAGAACAAAGGACAAACAACAACAACCACCAAACACACATTTCCTCCACACTTCCGTATTTCTGTTGAGAGAACGACCATTCTCCCAGTCACTCAGGTTTATCAATTCAGAGTCTTGACCCTTCTTCCTCACTGTCCCCCATCCAATTGTCAATAAGTTGGCAGTTCTTATCAGTTCTGCTTCTACAACATTTCATATCATTCCCTTTCTCCCTACCATACAGCCTTGGTCAATCCCTCATCATCTCTCTCTTAAACTACACTAATATATTTTTAATTGGTCCCCTTTTCCAGTCTTTTTGACAGCTAGATGGAATAGTGGATAGAAAGGTAAGCGTGGAGTCAAGAAGGCCTGAGTTTGAAGCCTGCCTCAGACACTTACTAGCAGTCTGACTCTGTCACTTAACCTTTCTGTGTCTCAATTTCTTCATCTTTTTAAAAAACAAAAGAGGGAATTGGCCGAGCTCAATAGCCTCTAAGGTCCCTTCTAGCTATAAGCCTTTGATCCAGTGATCTCTTTTTAATCCTTCCTCCACATACCTGCCAAAATATCTTCCTAAGGCACAAGTCTGACCAAAATTCCTGTGCAATCAAAAATCTTCATTGGTTCCTTGTGGCCTCGAGAATAAAACATAAAAGCCCGAGTCTGGCATTTTTGGCCCCCCCAGAGTCTGGCTTCTGCCTGTCATTTTCAGCCTTATTGCATACTCTTCTCCTTCAGGAATTCTATAGCCCAAAAATCTTAAAACCACTTTTCCCTGACCCTGAGGTTAGTTCTATTCATTATGCCCAATACTTGTCATTCAGTCCTTATTAGAATTCATTAGGACTAAGAAAAAGTTTTCCAGTAGAATATAAGTTCCTTGAGGGCAAGGACTTTCATCTTTGTATTACCAGGACCCATTCCAGTACCTTGAACAATAGTAGTATACATGTTTTTTTTTTTAATTGAATTTCTCCACTTGATCTATTAATTGGGAAAACACAATTCTGATGTCTCAGAGTATCTTGCAGGGCTGTGCTGTGAATTACCTATACCAGTGCAAACTTGCCTAGTATTATATTTTATCCTATGAAATCCAAAATTGGTGATTTTTTCTGGAGTGGCTTTAGACTTTCTTTGTTCTGGTTCTACACTTGGAGGAAACCAATGGGGAAATTGTAGGCACAGCACATTTGCCTACCATACAAGTTTCAGCTCTTCTTTCAGCATCAGCATTTCTTTATAATAAGCTTGGAGATTTCCTTTTTCTCTTGCACTATTATTGCAATACATGTCTATCCAAATCAATGTGCTGTTATATATACCTTGTTACCAAACTGCACTTCTTGCTATCCCCTGAACTCAGAATGTCATCTCCCATCTTCATTCATGCCTTTGCCCAGGCCATTCCCCATGCCTGGAATGATAGCATCTCCTTTCATCAGAGCCTAACTAGGAGTGTCAAACCCAGTAGGTTGATGATGGGTAAAATAAGGTAGTATGTCTGTGTTGGGTGCTAAGAGATGAGATGATTCATTCTAGCCTCTATAACCAATGACACTCAACTACTAGGAAAAGGCAGAGGGAGGGAGGGTGGGTGATAAACAGGAGATAGGAAGTGAGGGAAAAGAAGTGTCCAGTGGGGCAGAACCCTCAGATGTAGTACTGTGCCACTTGGGACTGAAGAGAGAATATGCTTTCTGTATACCAGTGCCCTAGGACAAAGCCCTGGTTGTCCTACCCTTTATATTGCTGTGGTCTTCAGCTCTGCCTCTTATATTCCTTGACTTCATTCATTACTTGGTTCAAAGGGCTTTCCTGGTATCCCCAGTTAGTGCTTTCTCACTCCAGAAAATAGCTTGTGTTTACTTTCCTGTATAGATATTGCATTCTACTCCCCATCTATACCCTCTTTCCCTACCCCCATAGTAGAATATCAGCTTCTGGAGGGTTCAGGGGCTATATTATTTTTGTCTTTGTTTGTACAACACTTTGAACATCTCAGCCTCTTAAGGGATGGTTTAACTGAAGTGAATCCTTTCCTAGATTTGTATCTAGAAGCAGTCATGGTGCAGTCTTTTGCTTCTGTTACTTCACCCAGTTGTTTACTTCAAAACTAGGCTGGGATTTCTTACATATAACTATTAAGCACAAGAAACTTTAAGAAATATGTGTCCCTTTAGAGCCAGAGAATTCTTTTTCAACCTTTATACTCATCCTCAACCCAAGAATTTTCTTAGGTTTTTTATTTGAGTATAGGTTTCTCACTATACGCTTAAGCAATTAAACTTTACTTGTGCCTGAAAACATTTAGTTCATCTGCTTCTTCAGTGAAGTACTTTACCTCCAGCCCGAAGCATGATGAGTCTGAGTCTGTAGTCACTGATAAGATGTACAACATGAAGGTGAGTGTGTAGCCAAGCTTGGGATCTGAATTCATGTGCCTTCCACAAGCTTGAGTAAGGAAAGGTCACTCAAGAGAGAAATCCTGTCCTAAAAAGACATAGTTTATATGTCTGGCTCCAAAAAATGATACAGACTGCGAAGGCACAATTAACTCCCATACTTCTTAGCTGCTGGTAAAGAAAAGCTCACACTTTCTTCTCCCTTCTAATACCTAGGATAAAAAAGGCAAGATTTTGTGAGAGGTTCCTAACCATAAGTCTTAGAGAGCTGTGGCTTTTTCTCACAGCTAGCAAGTGTTTGAGGACAGATTTGAACTTTTTTCTCCAGCTATATTTCCAGTCTTGCTGTTACTTTAAAAGTATTTCTTCTGCCACATGCTTCTGTCCCCCCAACCCTCAGGAGCTCAAGTATCATTCCTCCCACTTAACCAACTGCTAGAAAGAAAAAAAAAGCTTTTCTTTGTCTTCACTTCCTACCAACCCAGGAAGGCTTGGTCTTATCCCGTTATTCAGATTAGGACAGAGGCCATGCCACACCATAACTGTTCACATTTGAATAGTGCTGTTTAGTGTTACAAAGCCCTTTCCTTCCCCACAACCTTTTGTATTGATAGTGGAAATATAAGTGTTATCCCACTATCATAGATGAGGAACTGAGGATCAAAGAGATTAAGAGGCTTTCCTGTAATCAGACAGCTAATGTCGGAGCTAGGATTTGAACGTAGGCCACCTGGCTTCAAGTCCATTGCTCTTTCCATTGTACCATACTGCTGGGCCATTCTCTTGGTGGGACCTCTTTAATTTTAACTCTTGATGTGATAAGAATTTAATGTTACAATAGCTAGTTAGAAGGTCTTTTGATTTCTGATTGCTGTTTTGGCTATTACTATGCTGTTTAAAGTGCCGTGATAATTTCCAAAAAAGAAATTATATTAGAGATTTCCATAGTAGGAGTATAGCTTCCTAAGATCTTTTCTGCAGTGCAGTCCAGAGATATTTCTGACAGTTAGGATGAGTTTCCTCTTTAGGTATTTCTGTTCTATCCCTTTTTTTTCCCTATCCTTACCCACTCCTGCCCATTCAGTTACATATTTAACACTAAGCCCTTGTTTCCTAGTCAACATCTTTTTTTTTGCCCGTTTAATTCCTAAAAGACAGATGAAGCAAAAAGGACTGTGCCATGCCTGTTGGGTAGCAAGAGGCCAAGTTTTAACATTCTATCCCAAGTTTGTTCCCTCCTTGTTTCATGTGGCATAAGTTAAAATGTTCCAGAATCATCAGTGCCGTTTTCTCTTGTGAGGAACTACCTCATATTCATGGGAAACGAGGGCTGGCTCTATAGATTTAAGAAGTATCTGCCTAAAAGAAGATAAGTGAATCCATGGCAACAGATGAGATCATTAATATAATGGGGGGGGGGAGAACCAGAAGAACAGCAGCAGCAGCACCTTGGAGGAGAGAAGGAGGGTTGAGTGAGACACCTACTCTTTTAGGGAATGAGACATGGATGATGAGTGAGCAGAAGAGACTGAAAAGGAATAGGCGGACAGATGAACCAAGGTAAATCCAGCACAAAAACCTAGGGAATGGGGGATATCGAGGAGGAAGGAGTAGTCAGCACTCCCCAGTTTTATATAGGTGTCAAGAAGGGCGAATATTAAGAAAAGTCCATTGGATTTGAGGATCCTTGAAGAAAGCAATTGTTGATTAGTAAGGTTAAAAACTGGACTATAAGGAAATGAGAAGAGAATCATAGAAGAGGAGTCAGAGGCAAGGAGTGATGTTGCCTTCTCAAGAAGTTTGGGTGAGGGGGATGTAGGAAGAGAATTTGAGGGAATAGGAGGTTCAAGCTGAGGTGTTTGTTTTTTAAGGGTAGGAGAGGTGCATGTTTGTAGGTATCAGGAAACAAACCACTATATAGGAAGACATTGAAGATTAGAAGGAGAGGGGAAGTGATGACAGAGGCAAACTGCAGGAGAAGAACAAAAGGGATGGGATCAGAGGCACTAGAAGTGAGTTTGGCTTTGGCAGGGAGAAGAGCCACCTCTTCATCCAATCATACTAATGTTATCATGTCTTCTATGCTTCTTGTCCATATTCTCTCATAAATCTTCCATAGAGGCCATCTTCTGTGCATAAGTATTGGGACAGCACTCAGGTACTCTAGCTTTTATTGATTGCTTATACCACATGACCAGCCAGCCTTCATTTTTGATTGTATGTGAAATATTTCAAAAGTCTTAATGCTAATTTAAGGTATTAAGACTTTTGGATCACTCTGTATAGTAAATAAAAGGCCTGGTAGTCAGTAAAACATAGAGTCAGTTCTCACATCTTACACCTACTGTCTTGTCTGACCCTGGACAACACATTTAATTCTCAGTGTCCCAGGCAACTCTTGCCAGTTGGCATTGGGGGGGGTGAGGGGGGGTGGGGTGGGGGTGGGGGTGGGGGTTTCCTCACCAGGAGTTTCATAGTCCAATGAAATCACAGGTCTGGATCCAAAAAGTAAATTCCTTTTGCCTTTTCTTGTACATAGGTCATTGTTGAGAGAAGGCTTTGACCTACTTAGAGCCACCATGCCCTCCCTTCATCGTTTCTTAGATCACCTGCAGTTTTGATTCATTGGAGATTATGGTGTTGCAAGATTCCCAACTGGGAGAACATCAGTTTTACAAGATGTGTTTTTGTGTCAGGGAGTGTCTTGAGATTGTTAAAAGCAATGCACAGTTTCCCAAATGCAATTCAGCCTGCTCATTTCCTCCCATTCAATTCTGGGGCCAGCTCATTTTCGAAACTGACAGCTTGTTTGAATGGGCCTGGTTGAAGCTATTGCAGTTGTACAGTTCTCATCTCACTTCCTCTTCTAATTTGGTTTTGATTTTGACCATTGCTCTAACTAGTCAATGATTTGCCTGCAAAAAGCTGATGCTTATGTGTGTTGTTCAGTTGTTTTCAGTTATATCCAACTCTCAGTGACCCCAGTTGAGGTTTTCTTGGCAGATACAGTCCTAAGATGGATTGCCATTTCCTTCTCCGACTCATTTTACAGTTGAAGAACTGAAGCAAACAGGGTTAAGTGATTTGCCCAGGGTCACACAGCTAGCAAGTGTTTGAGGCCAGATTTGAACTCAGGAGGATGAGTCTTCCTGACTTCAGACACAGTACTCTATTTACTGCACCACCTAACTGCCCAATTCTTGTATAGCACCCACATTAGTAACTTTTTTTCCTGTCCATTAAGATGTAGTCGGTTTTATTTTTTGTGGTATTGTTCAGTGTTTGCCATGTCCAGTACCACCTGATTGTCTTCCTAAAGAAAACATTCATGTTACATAAATTCCTGAATAGTCTTAAGCCTTTGCTTTTTGTTTCTTAAACCTAGATTATATTTTTCAATCTCTTTTTCTCCATCCTTCCCTGTGCCCTCCTTAGCATTAAAGTCACTGAGTATCAAAGTATATGTTGGCTTGGTTTTAAATAGATTTGTCAAGTTTATAGAACTGGGAGATACAGTCTTGTGCGCAAGGATTAGCATGTAGGCCAGTGTAGCTGGATCATAGAGTGGTATATTAAAAGAATGGAAAGATAGAGGCCTAATGTGATCTGATCCAAGTTTTAGGAAAACTACTTTAGTAGCTGAGAGAATGGATTGATGTGGGAAAAAACCCAAAGCAAAAAAAAAAAAAAGAAAGAAAACAGAAGGCCACTGCAATAATTCAGGTAAAAGGTAATGAGAACTTGAATTAGAGTGGTGAATATTGGAGTAGAGAGAAGAGAACATGTATAAGTGATGTTATAAAATAGAATCTACAAGACTGATAATGAATTATATATGTGGGTGAGTGAGAGTGAGGAGTTAAGTATCACTGAGGTTGCAAACCTAGATGACTTGGAGAATGGTGCTATGAACAGTGATAGAGAGGTTCAGAAGAGGGGAGGGATTGAGTTCTATTTTGAACATGTTGAATTTTAGATGCCTATGAACATCCAGTCCAAGATGTCCACTAGGCAATTGATGATTTATGTCTGTAGTTCAGGAGAGAGAGGAGGACTAGATATATAAATCTGAGAATCATCTGCATCAAGATGATAATTAAACCCATGGGAGCTGATGAGATCATCAGGTGAGAATGTATAAGGACAAAAGAAAAGAGGGCTCAGGGGACACTCACAATTAGTGGGTATGTATATGTGGATGAAAAATCAAAAATGGAGACTGAGAGTCAGACAGGTAGGAGAAATGCTTAATATAGGAAGTATATTGTATGTGCTTAATAAATGTTTCTTGAAATGAATTAGTAGGTATAGAAGTGAGTGAGAAAGGAAGAAACATTGAAGATGTAAAGGAGGGATCTTTAGCTTGAATCAGAAACTTCTATTTAAAGTGACAGTTGGGGAAAATTTATGTGCTATATTAAAAAAGGCTACAGCACCTCTTCATACTCCTGAGGAACCAGTTTGATATTTCACAAAAGTTAATAATCATTCTCATGTGGAACATATTTAATATTTTGCTTTTTAAAAAATGCATCTCTTCTCTGTGTATCCTGTCTCTTATTGCTTTATGGGCATCATAAACATGAACTCCACCATCAGTAGGAGTACAAATGGCGCTCTTCATTTATAGTCTCTATCTCACTATGATAGTAATCAATGATTTTTCTTATGTGTCTATATGAAACATTCTTGTATGAATTGGTTTTCATGAAGGCTTATGATTTGTGAATAATCTATTCCTCCTAGAAGTATATATGGTAAATCGAAGAGCTTTGGGAATAGCAGTACCCTGTAGACCATTGGCAGATAGGTGGCTCAGTGGCTAGAGTGCTGGGCCTGGAGTCAGGAAGACCTGAGTTCAAATATGGCCTCAGACATTTACTAGCTCTGTGACCCAGGTAATCAGCAGAGGGAAGGTATTAGTATTAAGAGCGATCAAGAAAGGCTTCTTGAAGAAGGTGGGATTTTAGCTAAGACTTAAGGAAGCCAGGGGAACCAGGAGGTGGAGGTGAGAAAGGAGAGAATTCCAGGCATGGGGAAGAAGGAAATGGCAAACCACTCCAGTATTTTTGCCAAGAACACCCCACGGACAGTATGATCCATGGGGTCATTAAGAGTTGGACATGACTATCAACGACTGAACAACAATTAAACCACAGCCTCTGCTTCCAGCTTGCCCCTCTTGTCATCATCCAGGGGAGCAACTTCTTGGAGAAGAGGTCTTCCACACCCAACCTGACCAATACCAACCACTGACCAGTTGCCATTCATGGGCAGGTAATCCCAAGAGTTCCCAGGAAGAGTAGCAGCAGCCTCAGAACACCAGCCCTGCTTCCCTGTCCAGGGAAGATATTCTTATGGAGTGGTTACCTAGAAACTCCCGTCTGTCTCCATGTCAGTCACTGCCACTAAAGTTCCAGAAAAGAAAGTTCTCCTCCCATCCTCCTTGGCAGAAATGTTTCAACATCAGAAATAGCATATAGTTTTGTTTTTTTTTTAATGGAAATGGCACTATATACATTACCCCTCTACCTTTTCACTAGACCATAAGGACCACAGGACCAATGCTTCTTACTTGGAACTAAAACCTTATGTCTTGTCTTCTCCTATTAGAATGTGAGCTCTTTGAGAGCAGGAAATGTCTTATTTTTCTATATGTATTCACAGAACTTAGTATAATGCTTTGCATATAGTAGTGCTTATTAAACATACATTCATTACTAGAAAATTATACCAGGTTCTAGAAACAAACTCATTTTGTTTTTGTTTTTTAAACAATTACTATAGATACTGAGAAATTTGGAACAAGGCTTAGCTGAAGATGGGAGCATGAATAACATTACACAAGAAAATAGGCTTGGTAAGTATTCCCCTTCTACTATGTCTTCTGGAATGCCTGCTCCATAGTTAACACATTTTCTTTCATCTTAAACCTCTTCCCTTCTTCCATCTTCTGGAATTTACTGAGACTTAATTTCCTCTTAATAACACTACTTCTTACCCAAACACCCTTTATCATAATAGCTACATTTTCTCTCATAACCCCCAGCTAAGTGATTGCGGTAGAGGAGTTGGAATTCTCCTTGTTCCTCATTTCCAACTTCATCAACTTAGCAGCCTCTCCTGCTTTGAATTCATGCTACCAAATTTATCATCCATCTCTGAGATGGATATTTCCTTCTTTCCTTCCTCAAAGAGTACAGTCCTTGACTTACAGTCTTTTCACCCAACTTCTGCCCTCACTCTAGAGGACTTCACCATCCACATTGATGCCGTCCACTCCCTCTCAGCTGCACACATAACTGGTTATGTCCTTATTATTGCTGTCACCCACAAGTGTTCCACTTCCAAGTTCACAAATTCTGAAATTCCTTTATCTGATCATAATATGTTATTATTCCATTGGGCTGTATAACTTATGACCCCTAACTGTTCCTTGCCCTTACTGTGACTTCCAGCCCCTCCACCCCTCAGTTCTTTCCCAGGTCATCAGCCCTGCACTTGCCACACTCCTCTCCTTTTTCTGTCTTATGCTGTTGATGAATCTCTTCATCTCTACATTCTCCCCTGCCCTTGAATCCCTTGCCTCTTTACCTTTCATCAGTCATGCCTTCCTTGCCAAACTCCAACCCTAGATTGTTGCCACCATCCTCTTTCTTCATTCCTATTCGTGTCCTCTGAATGGAACTAGAGAAAATAACAAAATCATGCTAATTGGTTCCACTACAAATTTGTTATCCTCAGCTGGGCCCTCCCTTCATCAAGGCAGTCATTTTACTCTTCTCTAATCAATTTAGCATCTCACTTACCATTTTTTCCTCAAACTGCCCATAGTTCTTAGCTGAGGACATGGCCATCTGCTTGAATGAAAAAACTGAAGCCATTTTCTGAGAGCTCCCTCTTCCCTCCTCTTTATCTCACTTTACTCAAACACCTTCCCTCACTTTCTTCTCCTTCATTCTTGAATTAAATAAAGAGGTAGACCTGATACTTGCCAAGGCCAACTCCTCTCCAGCAGATCACCCTCACTATCATACTCTCTCTCTCTGTCTGTCCCTGTCTCTCGGTCTATCTGTCTGTCCGTCTCATTTTTATCCTCTCCCTGTCTACTGGCTTCTTCCCTGCTGCCTGCACACATACCTAAATGTATCTCACATCCTTAAACCTTCACTTGATTCTACCATCATCACTACCTCTTATCCTGTATTTTCTCCTCCTATTCTCAATCACTTCACTCTGTATTAGATCATACGAGTCTTCTAGTTTTGTCTTAAACCATGCCTTAAGCATGGATCTTAAGGAATCTTAATGTTATTCCCCTATTCCTAAAGCTCAGATCTAACCATGTTACTCTCTATTCAGTAAAATCCAGTGGTTCCCCATCACCTCTAGGATCAAATATAAAAGTCCTTAATTTGGCTTTTAAAAGCCTTCTTTGGGGCATCGAGATGGCACAGTGAGTAGAGCACCGGCCCTGGAGTCAGGAGGACCTGAGTTCAAATCCAGACTCAAACACTTGACACATTTACTGGCTGTGTGACCTTGGGCAAGTCACTTAACTCCAATTGCCCTGTCTTCCCCCCGCCAAAAAAAAAATAAGCCTTCTTAACCTGGCCCCTCCCACCTTTCCAGTCTTGTTATGTCTTACTGCCCACCAAGTACTTTGTAATCCAGTGATAATGGCCTCCTTGCTATTTTTTGTTCATGATACTCCATCTTTCAGTTCCAGGCATCTTCCCTCCCATGCCTGGAATTCTCTCCCTTCTCACCTCCACCTCCTGGTTCCCCTGGCTTCCTTCAGTCTTAGCTAAAATCCCACCTTCTTCAAGAAGCCTTTCTTGATCTCCCTTAATAGTAATACCTTCCCTCTGTTGATTACCTCCAATTTATCCTTTATGTATTTTGTTTGTACATAGTCATTTGCATGTTGTGTCCCTCTCTAGATTGTGAGATCTTCAAGGGCTGAGGCTATTTTTGCTTTTCTTTATATCCCCAGCACTTAGTACAGTGACAAGCACATATTAGGTGCTTAATAAATGCATACTTATTTGATTTTCTTGCTCATCTTACTCTATACCATCCTGCCTTTTATATACTTTTTATTGTTTGCCCAGATATTTAGGGAGTGATCACAAGGCACAGACGTAAATCGTTGTTAAAAATATTTTTGTGTTCATCATCTGAAGTGATGAACTGTGTATTTTTTTTTTCTGGATTCATTCCGTAACATTGGGAGTTTTTTTTAATCAAATTCACCCCTAAAATTATTTTGCTTGGTATCAGCAAAATGGTTATAATCTAAGAATGAGTAAGTGAAAAATGTGCCAGGGAGAGGAAAACCTCTCTTTTTAATTTTCAATTTGCTTCAGCCAGTACTCTTACTCTGAGTATTCTCAGGGTATCCAGAAACTTATTCTAACTCGTACTAGGCCCCTTTGAGTCCATTCTTTTCTTCAGCAAACATTCCTTAGGCACAGTAGTGTTGGGTGGGGGGAAGCAGAAAATTTAGATGCAGTCATGGTCCTTGCTCTCAGTGAGGATGTAACACATCCTCAAGTAACTTTAGGGGAGGAGATAGGGTAGGCTAGAACTTGTTATTTTATCCATGTAGAGACCTACCATTATGGAAACTGGCTCCACTCATGTAAATTATGTATTTGTCTATAGTTAAGAGTTTTAGATAGTTACCTAAGGCAGTAAGAAATGAAATAAATTACCCATGGTCACAGAGCCAGCATTTCTTAAAGACAGGACTTGAACTCAGGCCTCCTTGGCTCTGAAACCAGCTCTCTGCCCACTGCCTCTGCCTCTCAGTAGAATTAATAGGCAAATATGCTTATGTACTTTCAAGCTATAGATATATTTACCAGAAATGGGAAATAGCAACTAGACCTGTGATTTCATTAGTGTAGGGAACTCCTGGGACAGGAGACTCACTCTCCTAGTGCAAATCAGTACCTCCTCTACAGCTTAAGGGCTTGACTTCAGCAGAGTTGCCTGGGGAATGGAGAGGTCACATGACTTATTCAAGACAACACAGCCAGCATTCTCAACACAGTGTCAGAGATTGGACTGAGCCTGTCTTTCTGGCTTCAAGACCCACTCTCCATCCACTGTCATGCTCCTGCCCAATACTACCTTGTAGCTTTTTACTTTTGACTCTGAAGTGCTTTCATGTCGTTTATTTTATTTAATCCTCATAAACAGCCCTATGAGGTAAGTAGGGTAAATAGTATTATCCCCATTTTGCAGATGAAAAAACTAAGGCCTCCAGAAATAAGGTGAGTTATCCCAGAGCCCAAGGTTGCTGGCTCTGAGACTAAGGCCCTTTGTGTAGTGTGGGCTTTTGCACCTGGAGAAGGCAGTCAGCCTTGGCAGCTGGTTCTCCTACTGGGAGTCGCTGGCCTGGAGAGCCCTATTGCTCGTTGGTAACTTCTGTTTGGGAATCAGTGTCCCCCGATTATGTTGATCACTTTGGTTTTGGAGCTGATTAACCTTACCCTGCTAAAGGGCATGATGGTCCTAATGATTCACATTTACTGAAGTTACCTTCTTTTTGTCCTATTTTTAGAAAAAATGTAGCACTTAATGATAGCATTTAGTCTTTTGTCGGCATTGAAAGCTGAGCACTTGCCCTGCTGGTTTGTATTGTTGCATCCCTGATTCAGACATTCTGTTCCTAGAACCAGTTGGGGGTTAGTCCCTATGCCGGGGCAGTATTTTCTGGCTCATGGTGGAGTCTGACAGCATAGTAAAAATGCTAGGCTAAAACCCAGTGGTGTTAACGAGGGGATCTTTTAAATCAGAATTCACAGAACCCAATAATTGATGGCTGGAAAGAACCTCTAATTTATTTGTGCACATTCACAAGCTGCTCTTATTTTCCAGCCTCTGTTCAGCTGTGGAGGTCACGTCTGGGCCGGGTGATGTACTCCATGGCAAACTGTCTGCTAATGATGAAGGTACGTGGGCGGCAGTAACTGCAGAGCTGCCGTATATTCTGGAGTAGGATGTCATGAAGAAAAATGGAGGAGAATCACTGGTGCATTCTGGATCAGGGAAAGCTACCTGACTAAGCATGAGGGTTTAGCTTAGCAGAGAATTAATTAGACTAAGTAATGGCATATTTAATAGATAGCTAAGTGCAATAACATACTTCAAGGCTATATCTATGTGAATTCCTTCTGAAATCAATTCAAATAGAATATAGAATTTGCATTTTTAAATTGAATTTTTCAAACACTGAGCTAAATACTGTAATTAGGGCCAATTACCTGCTCCCTCTCTCATCTTTTCCAAACTCTGCCCCATGAAAGGTCTCTTGTGCGTAGTGAGTACGCTAGGGGTGTTCGGGGTTTTTCTTTTTTTGTTGTTGTTTTTTGCTATTGTTTTGATTTAATTTGATAACGTCTAGAGCCAGGCAACACTACCATGCCCTCATATGAATTGTGACCCACAGCTTTCAACCTCCTGGGGAAAAATCTGAAAAATAAAGGAGCCAAAGTGATGCCAAACAATTTGGTCTTACTGGGCTACTCTCATTTCGGAGCATTTTCATCCTAGTTTTTGCAACAGTGTTTTTTACTTCTTTATATACAAAAAACTGGAACTGCCCACACCTTCTGTTTCTCTCCCAGCCACAGGAATCAGAACGTCCTGATGATCATCTGGTGGCACAACCCACAGGCTGCACAGACCAGAAGCTTAATGCTTCTGTATGAATCAATTAGCAGCAAACACCCAAGAGCAACACTATTAGCACTCTACCTGCTATTATAAGACAGAGATCATAACTTCTCCCACACTCTGAGTTTTCAAGCTGCCCAAGGTCATATCTGAACCTGGTTTTCCATAAGGCAAAGCAGGCAATTTGCCAAGTGAAGAAGCTTGCTCAGGGGCTTTATTTTTTAACCTTGAAATATCAGTTTCCTGCCCCTAGTGGGATGGTGATCTTGATTTGAGGAGTAGGTCTCAAAGGAATAAAGTGTATAAATAAATTGACACCATCAGATTAGCACATTCAGTGACACAAAGAAGACAGTGCAGTAAGATAGTATAGAACATGTATGTGCAGCGGCACGATAAAGAGCTCGGAGTCTGAGCCCGAAATCAGAAAAAGCATTTATTACTCGTTCTCACGAGGAAGGACGCCACCCAAACGGTAGGGGTTGAGGGCACTTTAATTATATTTTACATTTATTTGGTTTGAATAAATGGGTACATCCCCTCAACAGAGCAAGGGGAGTACAAAGGATTCAGATGGATGCCAATCCTTTTATAGACACGCCCTTCGAATCTCCCACCAGGCTCTTCATTGGCCAGATACAACCCCCTGACTGCTTACGTCATGCCCTCCTCTAAGCATGCGTACAAGCCTCTGACCTTTCACCTGACTGACCTGAGACCTGGTCTCTGCCAGATCAGAGCTCTGATCGGAAGCAGCTCCAATCAGTCACCTGGCCTACACTCTGCCAAAGCTGGGGGGGGGGGGTGGGGGGGAGTGGCGGGGGAGGAGGAACGCTCCCAACTGTGAAAACAAAATCACTCCCTCATCTCTTACAATATGATTTAGGCTTTGAAACGTGAAATACAGGTGAAAAGCTTCCCCATGATGATCTCAGTTTTCCTTGCCAATCCTTTCTAAAAAGAGGCACACTTTGGAGGTATGGACATGTAAATTTTAAAAACCGCATTATTTTTCAACAATACTAGCTCTGTCACTTGGATAAATCTGCCCTCCCCCCCGGGCCTCAGTTTGAGCATTTGCAAAATGAGGAGACTGGCCTAAATCATCCCTATGGTCCATTTCCAGCTTTAAATCCTTTGATCTTAAGTATCTCCACAAGCACTTCTAGCCTCTAAAGTTCTATCATCTATATATCTAAGACCTTCTCTTTTACATATATGTTCTTTTTATAAGAAAATCAGTGGTTTTTTCCTAAACTTAGTGTTTTACAGTGTCTCTGAAATATTTCTGGTACTGTTTGCTACTTGCATTTTGCTCTTATTCCTACAATAGGTCTTCCCACCTTGATATATGTCAATAGGAGTTCCACATGCTAACAACCCCAGGCCCTTTCTTTTAACAAGTCCTGTGTGTTTCATCTCTCCTCCAGGCACTATGTTAAGCAAAACCACTTCCTCTGAACTACTTGTCCACATTTCTGGAAGTCTCACTGTAGCCCTCTAGAGTCCTATAGCTCATTTACTCTGCCCATCCAAAAGCAGGTCATACTCTCTAGCAGCCTCCAGAACAACCAGTGCTGAAATCTCCCACCTGGCCACCTGTGGTAAAACTGATGGAGCACCCCCACCCCCTATGGTCATTTTGCACTTCACCTAGAATGTACCCAGCTTGCCAGAACATTCTTATGCAAAACACCTTTTGAACTAGCAGCTTTGATGTTTCATTATGCTCTAGGTCTAAAACTCCTCCAAGAGGATTGAATTTACCTGTTAAGCTGGTAGGTTTTCATTTGAATTTTTAAGATGCATTAATAGAAAATGGTCAAGTAAAGATAAATCTGTTCCTCTTTATATTCTAATATTTAACAACAGCAATAGTTAGCAAAGTCAGTTCTTTGCTCCTATATGTCACAATTCACTGCACAGTGGCATGCTGTGTTTTTAAGGGAAATTTACATATACTAATATCTAATTTTAATGTTCAAATTAATCTTTTCATTCGTATATAAAAGAATGTAAAATTCAGGCTTTGGCTATTTTGAGTTGATGCAGTCTGTTGCCATCTAGTGAGTAGATGTGTTATTGCAATAGAATGTCATTCATGTATATATATGTATATGTAGTATGTGTGTATGTGTGTGTATATACACACATATATATGTATACATACACAGAAATATACATGCATATATATTGTTCGCCTTTTAATTGGATTATTTTTATGAGCTAATGATGTTAATCAGCCATTGAATAAATTTTAATAATATCCGTATTAAAGTGAAATAAGCAGTCATTTAATTTTTAGGATGAGAAATTTAACATAGACATTCTAATAGTTTGCTTTAGCTCTATGTTTTGGCATATTATACTATTAAAATATGCTTGGACTGTTCAAAAGATATTAAAAATTTCACCACTGTTCTTATTTTTTAAAAAGTTTCTTCATATTCTTAGATCTTAAAAGATAGAAATTCCCTTCAGGTGTACTTAGGATATAGGCATATTAGTCATAGGCCAGCTTATTTTAGTGTACAAGGTAGCAGCTCAAGTATGCCCTTCTGATTTCACCTACCCTCTACACCTTCCTACATAGCTTGAAATTCTTCGTTTTAAATGGGAGTGTGTGTGTGTGTGTGTGTGTGTGTGTGTGTGTGTGTGTGTGACCGACCCCATAAATCACCCACCCAGTTGTTTAAATTATGCTACACCAGTCTTTTCTGGTTCTGAAATGGTTGTAAATCTAGTTTCATGGGCACCAAACAAATGCCACTGCTAAAGGGAAAAGGGTAGAGATTGAATCAAAATAGATTTGTCCCTTTGAACAAATCATTCATATCTTTCTTCAAGGCCAAACCTATATGATCAGGAGAGTAAATTAGATTCATTGTGAAAAACCTGCAATAAGTAAACAATCCTTTTAATTTGATTTGATTTTCAATATGTCACATATTGGGGCAGCTGGATGGTATAGTGGAAAGAGTGCCAGCCCTGGAGTCAGGAAGACTCATCTTCCTGAGTTTAAATCTGACCTCAGACACTAGCTGTGTGATCCTGGGCAAGTAACTTAACCCTGTTTGCCTCAGTTTCCTCATCTGTAAGATGAGTTGGAGAAGGAAATGACAAACCACTCCAATATCTCTGCCAAAAAAACCCCCAGTGGGGTCAGGAAGAGTTAGACATGACTGAAAACGACTAAACAATAACAAAAATGTCACATTTTATTTTACCAGAGTGCATAGCTATAAATCTCCTGCCTTTCTATGCAGAAAACATAGAGAATAGGGGGAATACAGGAGCTGCATGTAGCAATTACTTCTTGGTTTCTTACCGAATTCTGGTCCCACTTGCCAAAAGTGTGTACTTAAACACACTATGGTCGCCATCACCGTCTCATCTTCTAATGGTTTCTCCTCCTGGCCGCCTCAAGTCCTTTTCCTGTAGTCTGTGAATTGAATTACTGCACTATATTGATAGAATTCCCAAAATTCACTGCTGTGCTTTCATTGGTATAATGATATACCTGGTACACAGCATAGTATAATAGATCCATTGCATGTCTGTGAGAATTTCACTTTTTGAAAATGCCTCCTTTTTAGTTCTTAGGCTTCATTAATGTCTTTCTGTGTGCAGTAAGTACTTTCATACTCCTAAATAATGATCTGTTGTGATGGTTTTACCTCTAGTACACAGGAAGGCTTCTGAACCTGTGGAAATGAGTGCACTTGGTCTCTGGTTAGGCAATGGAAGCTTGAGTATCACTATGGAATCTAGATATAATAAAAATGAAAAGTATTAGGTAGGCCTTTTCCCACAACTTCTTTTCCAGATCCCTTTATTCCCCCTACTCAGACCTTTCTTATAGAGCTGTTTACACAAGCTAAAATTTTTTATGGAGCATAAGATTTGGAGCACATATTTAGGTTAACGTGCCTCCAAAAGGTTAGCACATTTTCCCTGCTCATTCATTCATAAGCCAAAGATAAAGGATGTAAACATGCTCATTGATGAGTATTAATTTCTGATAGTGTAGAGCCCTGTTGAGGTATGGAATTTCAGATACACCCACATATTGCCACCCAACTCCCAAAGATAGGAGGTAATGTAGACTATGCAATTCATCCACCTGTGTCTACTGCCCCACTTTTTTCTGGCTCCCTCCCACTAATTAACTGTAGTAACAGAAATCCTCTTTCTATCCTATCTACTTAACAGGGTGGCTGTTGGGAAGAAAGCATTGTTATATTGTAAGATGTTTACTTAGCACCACAAAAGCCCAGGAAAAGTTCAAAGGTCATAGCATACTTAACTGTAACCTTAGATTTAAAATTTTGAGCTGGAAAATGTATATTCCCCTTCCCACACAGAGACACCCTTTACCCTAAAGGGGATTGGTGAAGTAGCCTCCAGAACAGCAGTAGAAACAGCTTGGCTTGTATGAGGGATGACACTCTCAACATTGACTAAAAACAGGCCAGCTGCTGCCTCAGTTACTATGAGGCAGTGACAGGTAGTGAGAGGCAATAGGAGCAGGAAGCCAAGGTGCACTGTCTGGTTGTACAGCTTATCTAGCCTTGAATAAAATTAGTTTTAATGAGCTCCACTTGAAGTTGGTAGACTGTAAGGAAAACCTGGAGCCTTTTATTTTTTTTTCCTGCCAAATTGGAATTTTACATGTTGCCTGTCTTTCTTTATAACATTCCAATTAGGAAACTAGTAACTCCAAGTCCAAGTTTGGATACAATTTAGTATGCAGAAGAATAAGGAAATAAATGTACCTGCTGGGATATTAAGATTAACCATTAAAAGCAGAGAAATACAAGTTACTATATATTTACTTTATAAGTAAGCTGAAGAGTTAAAAGTCTTCTTGTATGTTTTTCTAAAGAGTAAGTGCTCTTGGTACCAGGTAAAGAACTAATTACACTCAGGTGTATGAGCATTACCTTGAAGTTTTTTGTTTGTTTTGGCGGGGGGGGGGGGGTGGGGGGGGGTGTTAAGATTTATTTTTAAGTATCTTAATAGCCTGTCTCAATTCTTAGCCTTTCTTAATATTCCATTGAGGCACACTGAATGTGAATTAATCTTATTTATTTGGAAAGTGAATAAAGACAAAATTTATCAATTCTCATAATTTTTTTGGCAGAGGAGAGTTAGATGTACCATCCAATTGAGATCCTAATTGCTACTTGGAAGAAAAAAATATTGGGATAAAGAACTGCCTGCCTAATTAAGCTAATAGGAGACCACCAAAAGCTATCATCTCAGTGATGAGTAATGGTTCATCAACTTTTATTACAGATAAACACTGGGAACCCCTTTATAACACTGGTATCAGTGGACAAGATTAACATAGACAGACTATTGGATAGTGTTGTCTACTCTCAGAATCTGATGATTAAGAAATAGTTTAGATGGAAATAGAATGAGTGTATGTGTGTATACACACACACACCCATCTATATTTATGTGTATAGGTATGTATTTATATGGAATATGGCACAGTGGACAAAACACTAGATTTGGATACAAGTTTGAATCCAAGATTTACTACTTACTGCATGTACAATCTTGAGCAAATCATTTCCCTTTTCTGAGCCTTAATTCTTCCTCTGTAAATTTTCTTCCAATTCCTAAAGTGATCGAGACTAGACCTGTGATTTCACTGGCATGGGGAAACTCCCTGATGAGGAAATTCCCTCTACCAGTTCAAGTCAGCACCTTCTCTGCAACCTACAGACTTGAGCTGTGTAGGGTATTTAGAAGTTAAGTGACTTGTTCAAGGGCACATAATCATTATGTGTCAGAGGCAGGACTTGAACCCAGATCTTCTTGACTCCAAAGTCAGCTCATCCACTTTTCCATGCTGCCTCTCAGAGTGTGTTTGTATGTATGTATATTGCACAAAGTAATTTCCCCTTAAGTGATGCCTGGCATGTAGTAGGAGGGATTAAGAGAATAACATTTTTTATATAGTACCTTCTATGTGCCAGGCACTATAGTAAGGGTTTTTACAAATATTATCTCATTTGATCCTCATAGCAACCCGATGAGGTAGGTGCTGTTATTATCCCCTTTTTACAGTTGAGGAAACTGAAGCAAACAGATATTAAATGCATTGCCCAGGGTTACACAGGTAGTAAATATCTGAATTTAGAATTGAACTCAAGTCTTCCTGACTCCAGGCCCAGCACTCTTTTCACTACATCACCAGTTGCCTCTGCATAGTAAGACACTTAACATATGCTTATTGATTGGCTAACTAAAATGAGTATGAGTAAAGGTGAATTTAAACTTCTGAATTTAAACTATGGCTTTGTGTTCTTCTCCTCTTAGGATTATGTACTTGCTGTAGATACATATCATTCAGTTATCAGATACTACCCAGAACAAGAGCCTCAGCTGTTGAGTGGAATTGGAAGAATTTTCCTTCAGGTATGTGTGTGTGTGTGTGTGTGTGTGTGTTTAATGAAAGGTTAAAACTTAATATTATGAATCCTCTCTTTGGGTAGCTTATTATTTAATTTTTATTTTTTGTAAAGTGTAAAAAAAAAGAGCAAGAAAATATTTTTATCTAAATTTGTTGTGGCCATTTAAAGGTTTAGTCCTTGAAAATCAGTCCAGTTTTATTGTATTTAGGGGTTTTTTTTTTCTGTCACACGTGTAAAAATACATAAACCTAACATTTTTAAAAAATCATTTTTACTAAATAAAATTATGCACATTAAACTGATTTTAAATGTAGATAGTGATTATTTTCTTGCTGTATTTTTGAAGCATCCTACAATAATCAGCCAACACGCTTAGACTCCTCTTGCCTTGGTATTGGTTTTCCATTCATAGCTCTAGTACAGATGCTATAGCCTGAATATTATAGTGATCACAAAATGGAGTTCCTATCCTTTGTTAATTATAGGAATAAATTTTCATTGCTGAGTTGTAGAAGTTCATTCACTATATAAATAACAAATCTATTCTGATCACTTACAAATCATACTAGAAATTTAAGTAATGCACACTAGTGTCAACAAAGTACAAAACCCTCGAGAAAACTGCATTAGAAACAATAGTGATGTTTATCAAATGATACTCTCTATCTTGTATACTGGCATCTTTTGCAAAGGCAAGGTAAAGAAATTCTACCACAAACTCTCTTTTTTGAAATTTTTTTCATATTTTATTATTTAATATTTTAAGTTTTCAACATTGATTTCCACAAGATTTTGAGTTACAAATTTTCTCCTCATTTCTATCCTCCTCCCCACTCCAAGATAGCATATATTCTGTTCCCCAGTCACCCCTCCCTTCCGTCATCCCAGTCCCTCTACCCCAATCCCCTTTCCCCTTACTTTCTTGTAGGGCAAGATAGATTTCTGTACCCCATTGCCTATATATCTTATTTCCCAGTTGCATGCAAAAACAAATTTTTGGAGGGACATCCACTTTTAGAACTTTGCATTCCAAATTCTCTCCCTTCTTCCCTTCCCACCCACCCACCCTCCCTAGGAAGGCAAGCAATTCAACATAGGCCACACATATATCATTATGCAAAACCCTTCCATAATACTCATGTTGTGAAAGACTAACTATATTTCTCTCCATCCTATCCTGTCCCCCTTTATTCAATTTTCTCCCTTGACTCTGTCCCTTTTCAAAAGTGTTTGCTTTTGATTACCTCCTGACCCTATTTGCCCTCCCTTGTATCATCTCCCCTTTGTTACTAGCTTCCCCAACTTTCCTGTGGGGTAGGATACCCAATTGAGTGTGTATGTTATTCCCTCCACATGTCAAATCTGATGAGAGCAAGATTCATTCATTCCCCCTCACCTACCCCCTCTTCCCTCCCAACAGAACTGCTTTTTCTGGCCATTTTTATGTGAGATAATTTGCCCCATTCTTTCTCTCTGTTTCTCCCTCTCAATATATTCCTCTCTCAACCCTTAATTTTATTTTATTTTTAAGATATCTTTCCTTCATATTCAACTCACCCTGTGCCCTCTGTCTATATATATATATATATATATATATATATATATATATATATATATATATATATATATATATATATATATATATATAAATATATATGTATATTCCCTTCAACTACCCTAATACTGAGAAAGGTCTCATAAATTACAAACATCATCTTTCCATATATGAATGTAAGCAAAACAGTTCAACTTTAGTAAGTCCCTTATGATTTCTCTTTCTTGTTTACCTTTTCATGCTTCCCTTGATTATTGTATCTGAAAATCACATTTTCTATTCAACTTTGGTCTTTTCATTGAGAAAGCTTGAAAGTCCTCTATTTTATTGAAAATCCATATTTTGCCTTGGAGCATCATGCTCAGTTTTGCTGGGTAGGTGATTCTTGGTTTTAATCCTAGCTCCATTGACCTCTGGAATATCACATTCCAAGTCCTTCGATCCCTTAATGTAGAAGCTGCTAGATCTTGTGTTATCCTGATTGTGTTTCCACAATACTCAAATTGTTTCTTTCTGGCTGCTTGCAGTATTTTCTCCTTGACCTGGGAACTCTGGAATTTGACAACAATATTCTTAGGAGTTTTCTTTTTGGGATCTTTTTCAAGAGGTGATCTGTGGATTCTTTCAATTTGTATTTTACCCTCTGGCTCTAGACTATCAGGGCAGTTCTCCTTGATAATTTCTTGAAAGATGATATCTAGGCTCTTTTTTTGATCATGGCTTTCAGGTAGTCCAATAATTTTTAAATTATCTCTCCTGGATCTATTTTCCAGGTCAGTGGTTTTTCCAATGAGATATTTCACATTGTCTTCCATTTTTTCATTCCTTTGGTTCTGTTTTATAATTTCTTGATTTCTCATAAAGTCACTAGCCTCCACTTGCTCCAGTCTGATTTTTAAGGTGGTATTTTCTTCAGTGGTCTTTTGGACCTCCTTTTCCATTTGGCTAATTCTGTCTTTCAAGGCATTCTTCTTCTCATTGGTTTTTTGGAGCTCTTTTGCCATTTGGGTTAGTCTGTTTTTTAAGGTGTTATTTTCTTCAGTATTTTGGGGGGTCTCCTTTAGCAAATCATTGACTTGTTTTTCATGATTTTCTTTATCACTCTCATTTCTCTTCCCAAGTTTTCCTCTACTTCTCTTACTTGCTTTTCTAAATCCTTTTTGAGCTCTTCCATGGCCTGAGACCAATTCATATTTTTCTTGGAGGCTTTTGATGTAGGCTCTATAACTTTGTTGACTTCTTCTGGCTGTGTGTTTTGATTTTCTTTGTCACCACAAAAAGATTCTATAGTCTGAGTCTGCATCTGAGTCCTTTTGCGCTGCCTGGTTATGTTCCCAGCCAGCTACTTGACCCTTGAGCTTTTTGTCGGGGTATGACTGCTTTTAGAGTAGAGAGTACTTTGTCCCAAGCTTTAGGGGCTGTGCTGCTGTTTTTAGAGCTACTTCTACTCCACTGTCACTGCAGTCTCTGCCACACCAGTACTCCTCCCCCCAAGAACCACCAACCAAGCCTGTGACCTAGATCCAAGCAGGACAAAGCAGGAAAACCCTGTCTCTGTGCCAGCAAGGCATTTCCTGCACTCCCACTCTGATCTGCCACCGTGTGAGCCTGGAGCTGGACCATGTACTTTTCTTGCCCCGATCCAGCATTTTACCCTCTAACCTGCTCCATGGTCTTTGGCGTTTGTGGGTTGAAAAGTCTAGTAACTGCCACAGTTCAGTGATTCAGGGCCCTAAGGCCTGCTCTGCCCAACTTCTGATCAGGTCGGTTCTGGCACAGCCCATGCTGGGCTGCACTCTGTTCCCAGCATGATGCGATAGACCCTTCCCAGAGACCATCCAGGCTGTCTTGGGCTGGAGACTTGTTTCCTTCTGTTATTTTGTGGGTTCTGTAGCTCTAGAATTTATTCAGAGCCATTTTTAACAGGTGTTTGGAGGGATTTGGGGGAGAGGTTAAAGGAGTCTCTGTTTTCCAGCTGCCATCTTGGCTCTGCCCCCTGTATATACTTCTGTAGGTTTGTGTTGTCTCCCTCATTAATGTGTGAGTTCTTTGCAAGTAGGGACTGTTTCATCCTTTGTACTTCTCTCCTCAGAACCTGGTATAAAATAGGTGCTTAATAAATGCTTATCAGTTGATTAATAGAGCACTAAGATTAAATGACTTGGCCTGGGTCATACAACTAGTATGTGTCAGAGTGGGGACTTGGTCCCAGATCCTCCTACCTCCAAGGCTAGTCCTCTGTTCACTACACCAAGGTGCTTCTCAGGCTGTCTTACCTCATGACATTTATTTGGACAACCAAGGTTTGAGCACAGGAACTAAAATAGCTGTTGAACTTAATTTACATATATACCATGATTTATGCCAATGACCACCCTTACTGTGAAATGCAGCATTTAGGCAGCCCAACCTATAATGATATCAGGAGCACCTATCAAAGGGATTCTTGCTCAAGAAATATCCCTGCTCCATGATTCTTCAAACTTCCTTTAGGGTCAAAATCTTGATTTCTAGATTAAAACTAAAGCTCAATGTATAGATGTCCCAATGCTAGTTACGTAAATTCAAATTGGAGGACAAATGACTGATATCATATCTTCTGCTGTGAGCCAAGTATTTATAAAAACAAAGACAAAATTGCCTGACTTCACAGTTTTGCTGAGGGCTTATCCTAAATGCTTGTATTGTCATTTAGGTGAAACTGTGTCTTTGATATTAATCTCTAAAGCTCAGGACCACACTTGTTTCTTCTCCTTCCACCCTTCACATCTCTCTCTACCTTAGCAAAGGGACTAGTTTATTCTCAAGAGATAACTGTAAACTAAAGTAGACATACAATGATCAGTGTGTGTACCTTGCTGATATTTTAGCTTCTGAGAACAAAAACAGTCTTCAGACTGAATCAAAAAACCTAGGTTTACATCCTGGCCCTGACACTTAAAAGTAGTAGAACTATAACAAGTCATTCAACATTAGGCTCTTTGTCTATAAAATGGGGATAATATTTGTAGTAGTTATCTCACAGAGTTGTTTTGAAGATCAATTAATATCTGTAAGATACTCTGTAAACCTTTAAATGTCATTGAAATATTAGCTCTTATTATCCTATTGACTTTGCTCATCAGATATTTGAAAAAGATATAAACAGTCTTGGTGGTGCAGTGGCTGGGCCTGGAGTCAAGAAGTCCTGAGTTCACATAGAGACTCAGCCACTTACCGGCTGTGTGACTGAGCAAATCACTTAAACTCTATCTGCCTTTGTTTCTTCATCTGTAAAACTATAATAATAGCACCTACCTCCAAGAGTTGTTGTGAGAATAAAATGAAATATTTGTAAAGTGTTTTGCAACTCTTAAAGCGTGGTAGAAACACTAGCTATTATTGGCTATCTTAACAAGAAAAAAGTAAGTCATCGTGTTTTTTCCTGAGTGTAGAACACAGTCCAGAAAGGGAAAAGACCTAGATGAAAAGTGTGGAGGGACTTAGGGAAAGGATCACCAGTATTTTCTGACTGCCAGTTACTTAACTATATGACCTTAGATTAAGTCCCTTTTTGAGACCTTAGTTTCCTCACCCATAAAATGAGGGAGCTGGACAAGATAGTGGAGTCTCCACAAGGTCACATGTGTATCTAGTATACTGTCATACCTGTCATGTTTAGGTGCATTTCCTATTTTGAAGTTAATGTGGAAGAACAAGAGAGAATAGGAATAGATTCAAGGGTGTACCTGGAAACTGGTAAATTTTCAGTGTTACATTCACATCTTGGAAATCAGTAAACTATAAAGATTTCGCTTATTCTTTTGTTGATTGTCTAGACTTAAGAAAGTATCAATAATGTTAGTGAAACATAAATATCTACATTTTTTTCCTTGAGAGACAATTTGTTAAACACAAACATTTACCAGCAGACCACTGGATAAAGGAGATTCCCCCTTCCTACCTCAGTTGGTGGGTCAGTGAAATAAAAGTAATAATAAACTGATTGGAAAGGTCCTATGAATCGCAATGGTTTGATGTAAGCTGCACAATGCATTCCCCGAACAGAAATATTGGAACAACCCTTCTATCTGAGGGAATCCCTCTTCTATTTGAACTACATATGATATTCATTGAGACACTGAAAAATACCTTACATGGTCATGTTTTCCTGGTTTATACGTCACTTGATATTTATAATAAGGGGCTCATTTTTATTGTTGTTGTTCTGGACCTGTGATTCCATTGGTATCCAGAACTTGCTGTGAAGAAACTCCCTCTACAAAAGCAAGTCAGCATCTTTTCTACAACTTAGATAGTCTTAAAGGCTCATTAACTGAAGTTATCTCTGTGAATTTATTTATCAAGTACTTTTACATGATTTGAACATAGGTATGAGATACCTTTTTGGGAAGAGAGCTTATACATTTTCCTCTATCAAGTGAAAAACTTTTTTTGTGTATGATCAGCAAGCAAAAGACAGTGGGGTTATGTATTCCTTATACTTCTCGGTCAGTTATGAAACTGAAAATGGCGATCTGCTGTGGAAAATAGTCTGCAGAAGCCTGCCTCATCCTTTGTTGCAGTTCTATCAAGGGTACCCTGAATTTCACATACCTTTTCTGTCATAAATGCATTATAAAGATGAGAAAATAGGTGATGTAAATTAGTAGCTGCTGCTGCCTTCTTGAACTCCTTTTTCTAGTGTTAATACAGTTTATGATCTTTCATATGCTTTAGGAATCTTCCTGTCTTTGCTATATCCTGATTACTTTTAAGATTGCATCACCTTCCACTTGAATTTCGTGTGTGTGTGTGTGTGTGTGTGTGTGTGTGTGTGTGTGTGTGTGTATTTGGTCTGCTCAAACTGTGCTTCTTTATTTCTTCTTAAGCCATATTTCTGTTTCCTATATAACTCATTGAACACTGCAGTGTTACATCCCAAGCATGTTAGTTCTTCCGTCAACAATGATGAAAATAGAGTATAATAATAATGCCAGGTTATCTGTTCCATTTTTGTTTCTATTTGTTGTCCTCCTGGTTTCATCTATGAATGTGCTTGGAATAATCTAACTTAGTTGACTTTAACTGCCAAGTATCTCTAGGCTCATTTTCTCCTTTTTGTTTGAAGCAATATTTTTAGTAGTCTTCCATCCCCTCCTTTGTAATGTTTTGCAAACAAGGTTATAATCCTAATTTCTTTATTAATAATATTTCGGCAATAAAAACTATACTCAAAAAAACAAAATAAAAAATAAAAAAATAAAAAGCGGGGCAGCTAGGTGGTGCAGTGAATAGAGCACTGGCCCTAGAGTCAGGAGGACCTGAGTTCAACTGTGGCCTCAGACACTTGACACATGTACTAGCTGTGTGACCTTGGGCAAGTCACTTAATCCCAATTGCCCTGCCAAAAAACAACAACAAAAAAAAAATAAAAACTATGCTCCTTTTTAAGTGAAAGCATGAATTTAATACATTTAAGTTTTAATTAACAAACATTTTTAAAATATATTTATGTAAATGTACAAGAATAATAGTGATTTATAATATAGTAATAGTGCTACCACTGAAATCCTTCTCTTTTGCCTGATATTGGCATAAAGGTGACCATTCTGTGCCAAGGAACCACAAGCTCCTAGCAGGTCCTACCAGCCCAGAAAGGTTTCAAGTATATAAGGCAGTGATGATGATCTGTATCTGTTACCTGAATTTACAGAAACTCATTCTCATAAGTGTGGTCACCAGATGATATTTTTTTAGCCAGAGTATCACATCCATACTTGCAGAGGGGGAGGAGTGGGAGAGGACATTGATGAAGGTGTTGGAGATGGATGGGTGGGTAGTAAGGAATCTCTTGTCAGTGGAGATGCTATATATGTTCTTTGATGGTTCTCTAACTAGCACCATGTGAGTCTTTTAAGTCTTCCATTTCTTTTTTTTTTCAGATGATTTTATGTTTTCTAAGTCCCAGTGATGTACTGTGTAGCAAATTAAACCCTGATTTAGTAAGGTTCTGATTGTAATTTTTGAGTAATAGACAAAGATGCTGTCAAGTTGAAAGGAAGGGAAAATATGCTTAGTTTAATAAGGGACACAAAGAGGAGGGATTTACAGTGTTTCTACATTGTTTTAGTTATTTTATGAGAACATGGAGCTTCATAAAGGACATATGTCCAATGAAGAATTTTCAGAAACAGAATTTGAATGGCCAGAGCTACATAGTATACATAAGCCACAGTGCTGATATTAGGAGACCTAGATTCTGGTTCTAGTTCTGCCAGCAAGCCTCTGTGTTCCCCTGGACAAATCAATCTCTTGGATCTTCAGTTACCTCATCTCTAAAATGAAGTTTGCTTAGATTTTTCTCTAAGATCCTTTCCAGTTCTCAGTAATACCGTTAATTCTGTGATCATACCAGAAAGATAGTAAGGATTTTCCAGACTTGCTTGTAAAGAGGAAAAGACAGAGAAGACTCCAGAGTCTCTGGACCACTGGGTTCCAGAAGTAAGAGAGTGTCTCCTTTGCCAAATATTCTAGCAGAAAAGGTAAATTTCTCAAGAGCAGGGATCTTAGTGGCATATTTTCTATTCATGTGGATGCTCAGTAAATGTTAGTTGATAATGGTGCATAGTGCCATACCCAGCCCTGCTCCTCTGAACTAGGCCTGTGCCCTTGTTATCTCCTTCCAATATGAAGTGCAGGCATACCTTGGAGATGTTTCAGGTTTGGCTCCAGACTACTGCAATAAAGTGATTATCCCAGTAAAGCAATTATCACAGTAAAGCAAAAAACATGAATTTTTTGGTTTCCCAGTGCATATAAAAGTCCTGTTAAAATTATTCTGTAGTCCAGGGGTGGGGAACCTATGGTCTTGAATCCACATATGACTCTTTAGGTCCTCAGGTATACCCTTTGACTGAATCCAAACTTCACAGAACAAATCCCTTTAATAAAAGAATTTGTTCTGTAAAACTTGGACTTGGTCAAAAGGCCACACCCAAGGATCTAGAGGGCCATATGTGGCCTCTAGGTCACAGGTTCCCCACCCCTGCTGTAGTCTATTAAGTGTACAGTAGTATTATGTCTAAATAAAGCAACGTACTTACTTTAATTTAAAAATACTTTATTGCTAAGAAATGTTAACCATCCTCTGAGCTTTCAGCAAGTTATAACTTGTTACTGGTGGAGGGCCTTGCCTCAATATTGATGGCTGCTGACTGATCAGGGTGGTGGTTGCTGAAGGTTGGGGTAGCTGTGGCAATTTCTTAAAATATGACAGCAATGAAATTTGCCCCATTGTTAGACTCTCCCTTTCATTTGAACACTTAGAGTCTCTAGTAGGATTATTAATTGACCTAATTTCAATACTTTTGTATCTCAGGGAATAGGGAGACCCAAGGAGAGGGAGAGAGATGGCTGGTCAGTAGAGCAGTCAGCACATATTCAACACTTATTTATTTAGTTCACTTGGATGCAGTTCATACCATCCCAAAACAATTAGTATCATCATCAAAATAGTATCATCAAAGATGACTGCTTAGTGATCACCATAATGGATTTAATAGTAATAAAAAAAAGTTTGAAATAATGCAAGAATTATGAAAATGTGACAGAGACATAACATGAGCTCATGTTGTTGGAAAAATGGCAATGATAGACTTGCTGGACACAGAGTTGCCACAAACCTTAAATTTGTTAAAAAAAAAATTAAAAATAAAAAAAAACCAGCCACAATATCTGCAAAGCACAATTAAGTAAAGCACATTAAAATGAGGTATGTGTGTAGTACGGTGCAGCTGTTTATCTTTCAGCCAACCAGTCCCAGCCAGCTAACTTTCCCCTCTGTTCAGGCTGTTCATTGTCAAGTTAAAGAGAAACAAAGGAGGGCTAAACCATTTAAAAAGTTTTAGTTGATCCTGTGTTGGTCAAAAAAAATACAATTAGTGTCAATCTCTTTTATGTTTCCTTTCTCCGTGCATGTGAGAACAAGAAAAGAAGCAGGGAAAAGAAACAAAAGACTTTTCTTGAATAATGCTTTAGTTCAGGCATTGTAATTCTACAGAGAAACCTGAGAAGCAAACACTAATCAAAAAAGGAAATGAAATTTTCCATTTAATTCTAAAGGAATGAAAATAGAACAAATGATTTTACTAAAGAAAAATGTGCAGAAGTCTGTGAAATCTTAAATACTCTATAATAGCTCTATGATAATGCTAGGGATATATCTAGGCAGTTGAAGATGAAGTCAATGTGTTGATTTTAAGCTTCTGGATAATACCACACAGTTAGGTTCAGAGTACACCTCCTGTCCCTACTCTGTATCGGAACTTACAATGAATTGCACTCTTAAAATATTACTGAAATATTAGGTGACATGAAAATGGTCTTAATTCACTAAAAATTGCTAGAAATGCAAAAAGGGGCACCAGTGATAGGGTAGGTACCGCATGCTGCCTCTTTTATATTTGGGCTTCTGATCACTAGCTTTCCATTTCAATTTTTCAAAAAACTTATCCCTTTGTAGGGGAAGGAAAAAAAGTCTAGGCTTATTATGAGTAGTGCTTGTAATATTCCTGGTTTCCTGATTGGGCCCACCTTTATTAATATGTGCTGTTCACATTTTAAAAAATTTTCTTGAAAGATAATGGGGTAAAGATTGATGGCATTATTTTTAAGTATTGATACCTGAATGTAAAATAGGTCAGTCATTCACCTTAGCCTTCTCTCAGGTCTGATTATCTTATAGCCATGTGTCTGTGCTGAAGAAACCATTGTCATTTACTTGAAAATCAGGTGACAAGTCCTCATTTTTATCAGTTTGCTGCATATCTCTTCGTCATGCACAGCTTCCTTTAAAGGTACTCTGAAGTTCTGTGCAGAGGAGCTATAAGTAGGTGGGGAGAAGGGGGAGAAAAATCATACCAGGATAGGAAATCTCAGCTTTTTGAAATGAAACCTACTTCTGTAACTTATTTTGAGACATTGGTATCCCTGGAAAATTTTCCACCTAATCTGCTGAATTAAAGAACTTTAGAAGTAATATGATGTTTAAACATATGAGAAACATTCTTCTTTAGTTCTTTAAATTTGTTTCTCTCTGACTCATATGCAGGCCCTTTGTAATCCTTTTAGGAAAACAGGAAGAGAAATTAGAGAAAACAAGGTCATACTCAGGTCTTAAAGGTGATTCAGTTATATGAAACAGCTAAGCATTTGTGTCCTAGGAAGGAAAGGCTAATGGCTGAATAACTGAAAGTAAATGCCTCTAATAACAATAGCAACAACAGGTGGAAAACAAATGCCGCAGTTTTGAGGGGGCAAGGAGGGAAATAACTCTTCCAAAATAGGAGGGCCTTTGCTAGAGGAAAGCAAGGAAGAGTAAGGAACCAGGTTAAGGACCCTTTGGAGATAAAAAAATACATATATATTAGACTAGACAAACAGGAATTAAAGAGAAAATCGTTCTGTGGCAAAGATGACAATCAAATAAAGTTCCATTTCAGTGCCCCGCTGTGGGGCACTCATTAGTAGTACTGGGTTCTCAAGGGTACTGCCTGCAGAGCGCAAGTTCTAGGGAGGTCCTATCAAATTGAAAAGCTTTCCAGAATAGGCCCAGTGATGGATCATGTCAGACATCCAAGGACCAGTCCAGCTGCATTTGAAGAGGCTTCTCACCCTTTTATAAGGCAATGATTTTTCAAACCACAGGAACCTTTAGCATTCTCCTAAATTGTAGAAGGATTACTGTTTGTGTCAGAGGAGGGAGTGTCCAACACCAATTGAATCATAAAGCTTTGAAACCCTGAAATTAGTGTAACAAGGATGAGGAAAAAGGAGACACACTATCCCAGCTTCTTTATGGCTATCTAAAGGGTTAACTCAAGGAAACCTTTGTAGACTCAAAATCTGAGGCCATTTAGAGGCCGGACCCCCAAGCATTTCATCCTCTCTACTTCTTCCTCCAAAGTGGTCCAATATCACTGTGCCTATTCCAGGTCACCCTCGGCATCTGGCCAGTTAATGGAAGCTAGAAGGATTTTTATTCCAGTGTACTTACCACTTCAGGTTAATCTACTGACTGTTTCCTAGTTTCCCTGTCACAAGAAACAGAATTCTAATTATATTTACCGAATTCAAAGTTATCTACTATCTGCTACTTTCCTAGGATCATTCATCCTTTCTTGTTTAAAGGCTGAGGACTCCATTTACTCCCCTTCAATCCTTAGGCAATTTGCTTGCTGTTCAAGAGGCCTAAAAAAAAAAATAATAGGATGCATTACTGAAGCCATACTAATTTGAAAGCTTGAACTTTTCAAAAGTAACCTTTAACTCAGTATTTTGTCAGAACTATCATCAACAAACATATACTGAGAACTTTCTATGTGTAAGATACTCTTCTAGGCCCTGGAAATATATGAAAGTATCTCCCTGTTCTCTAAATGCTTATAATCTGGGATGTATACTATATGAACAATAGATGTAAAAAAACCAAAGTTTTCTAGCATATACTAAGTGCCAAGCAAGTAATGTTCATATAAGGGCTGCAAGAGTTCAGGAAAGGAAGTAATCACTGATGATTGAGGGGAAATAAGTGTAAAGGATTAGGGAATGAAAATGGTAGTTAGGGGGGAATGCACACAGAGCATGTTTGGGCAGTATGGAGGGATGGCTATAAAAGTAATGGAAAATCAGGTTCTAGAGGACCTCAAATGTCAGGCCTTATAAGGATTTTGGGTTTAGCCTGGCATTCAAGGTTGCAGTTGATCTCTAGTCCATTAAATTCCTTCGTCATGATCTGTTAGGCATTATGTGGAATACAAAGAAGTCTTTAGCCACACTTTTGCCCACGCAGATATCTATAATACAAGCCCTTTTCTTTGCATGATAAATGCCCTATGAGTGGTATTAACAAAACATTCTAGGAATTCAGAAGAGAGGGAGATCACTTCAGGTGAAGCATTTGGGAGGGTCTTTTTCAAGAATGGAGTTTTGGAGCTGAGTTTACTATTTTTACCCCATGGGGTAGTCGCAAGTCTTGATGAGGCAATGAAATAAAACATTTTGCAAACATTAAAGAACTACATAAATTTCTTCTGTTATCGTTACTCATGGTGTGTTCAGTTTTATATACAATTCAGTTTGGATAGACTACATAGTCTTGTATGTAGGGAATAGTGGGAAAAGAGACTGGAAAAGGAGATTTGGAACCAAACTAGAGCAGGCTTTGAATGCAGTAGTGAAGAATTTGGACTTTGTAGTAGGAGGAGGAGGAGGAAGAGGAGGAGGAGACAGTGAAAGAGCCAGTGAACAATTTAGGGCAAGAGAGTGATAAGATCATAACTGTACTGGAGAAGGACTAGCTATCACTATTGCCTAAACTGACTTGGAGACTGGAGCGAGAAAATCTTTTACTGTAGTGAGCATGAGATATGTCCCTATCAAGGGAAATGGAAAGGGCTAGATGAAGAAACAATCCAAGATAAGTATTGATTAGGAATAGGATGCCTAAGCAGTGTGCTCCTACTCATGTTGTAGGCCCTAAATGTTTATTAAATTGAATTAAATGTCATCAAAGATGACTCCAAGATTTCCTCTTAGATAGTGAGAGAGAGTAGAAATAGAAGGGAGAGGGAGGGGGGGTGGAGAGAGAGAGAGAGCGAGCGAGCGTGCGTGCGCACTTTTTAAGCATCTAATATGTACCAGGCGCTGCATGTCCCAGTTGGGGGTGAGGAGGACGGGGGAAAGGGGTACCTCTTGGTTGAAGTGGGGTGGGAAGGGGAGAAGGGCATCCCTAGTGATACTGGGTCTTCCTACTTCCTGGCCATCCTAGATGGGTGCCTTATAATAGAAATAAGTCAGGAAGAGGAGGGTGGCTTACTAGAGTTTTAAGTTTTAATAAGATATCCAGGAAGAAATGTCTAATAAGGAGTTAGACATGTGGGTTTGGAACTCATGAAGAACATAAGGGACTATAGAGTAGCCTACTAAGTGGTCTCCTCCATGCCTCCAGTCTCTGTTCGCTTTAATACATCTTCCTCATAGCTACAAAATTGAAATTCCTAAAAGCATAGATCTGACTGTGTCACTTCCTTAATCAAGAAACCCCAGTGGCTCCCAATTGTATCAAGGATAAAATACAAACTCCTCTGATTGGCATTTAAAATACTTCACTTTGTCATGATTGATCTGTGATATAAGAAACTGAGGCACAAAAGTCCAAGCACAATCAATTTATTAGCAAGGTTAGCAGTTACTAATAAAATGAGATCCAAGACTCCCCAGCACTCAAGGATGCCTCTGGCAGCCAGAGTAGCCTTTTTTTATACAGTGAAGAGATAACAGTTTATATGAGGAGCTAAAAATAGTTCTGTGATGAAAACTTAACTAAGACAGAAATTGGTCTATATCACAGGTAAGGATGGGCTTACAAATGGCCTGACTCAAAGGAGGGGATCTCCAGACTCTGGGCTGTGGAGAACACACAAAGTTTATCAGCGTTCTCCAGAAAGTCCAGTGTAAAGCAACCCCTAACTTATGCAGGCAGAACATCTTATAACTCCAGGGACTCGTGCCCCCTCCTCCCATCTAGGGGAAGAGTTCAGGCTATAGCTCAGAAAAATAGGGAAGTTCAATTCTCATAAACTCTTATACTAAGGCCTATACAGTGAAATCTTACTCTAGTCCATAATTATTTGATTCCAGTGAGTTACTACAATTCTTAATATGTATAATTATATATAATTAATGTATATATTAATCAAATAATAATCAATAATCTATCTAACTTTTATACCTTCTCACTCTCTACTCTCTGGGAAATACACATTATTTCTTCTCACACTATACACTCTGTGTTCCAGCTAAGGTGCCCTGATTTCCATTTCCCGTATACAGCATCCTATGCACTTCTCTGTCTTTGGACAAGTACCTCCCATTTCTGAACTGTACTCCTTCCTCACCTTCATCTCTTAGAATCCCTAGCTTCCTGATTCCAAACCCCCCACTCTCAATTACTAATGTTCTTCTCTACCTTCCCCTTTGTCTGTATTTTATATACTTTGTGTTTACTTATTTGTGTTCATTTTGTGTCCCCTTCCATAGAATGTAAGCACCTTGAGCACAGGGACTGTTTTGTTTTTTTATCCTCAGCACCTAACCCCATTCCTGGAACATAGAAGACATTTAATATTGTTGGCTGAATGAATGGTAGCCACAGAATTAGAATCTCAGTGTTAAGAATGAGGCGCAAAAGTCATGTAGTTCTGAATAAGCCTTTTGAATTTCCCATCAAAAACAAACACATTTTTAAAAATATATAAACCATGCCTCAGATTCCCCTCATTCCTATAAACAGCCTCACATTTACTGCTATTTTTTAAAGACCAAGTAAGATATAAATAAGACTCTGTCTGTATAACATATATGAAGTACATACATATGGGGTGACATCCTGAGCTATCTCCAGTCATCCTAATGAATATCAGGCCATTGGACCCAGATGGCTCTGGAGGAAAAAGTGAGGCTGGTGACTTTGGACAGCCCTCCCTCACTCAAATCAAAGTCAACTGTAGGTCATGTCATCATTTTCCTGATATCATGGTCCTCTTTGAAAACAAAGGACAAACGCAGCAACAAAGAACAAAATATATAGGGCACCTAATTGCAAAATGTGAACTTATATACTGTCGTTTCCTTTTTTCCTCCTCTCTTTCTAAATCATGTAAAATAGGTAAGGGGTTTTTTTTTTCCCTTTCTCCCCCAAAAGAGTTTATTTCAGGGACTACTATGCTATGAGAAAACTGTAATGAAGGATTTACTTGGGAATAGATTAGGAACACAAGACACAGTAGTCAGTGACTATAGTAATCTACCATTTGATAAACCCAAAGACTCCAGCATCTGGAATAAGAATTCATTATTTGACAAAAACTGCTGGGAAAACTGGAAAATAGTATGGCAGCAACTAGGAATAGACCAACATTTTGTACCATATACCATGATAAGGTCAAAATGGGTACATGATTTAGACATAAAGGTTGATACCATAAGCAAATTAGTAGAGCAAGGAATAGTTTATCTGCCAGATCTATGGAAAATGAAAGAATTTATAACCAAACAAGAGATAGAGAACATTATGAAATACAAATTGGATCATTTTGATTACATAAAACTTAAAAAGTTTTTGCACAAACAAAGCCAATGCAACCAAGATTAGAAAGGAAATAGAAAGGGAAATAATTTTTATAGTGATTGTCTCAGATAAAGGTCTCATTTCTAAAATATAGAGAGAACTGAGTCAAATTTATAAGAATACCAGTCATTCCCCAATTGACAAATGGTCAAAGAATATTTTCAGATAAAGAAATTCAAGCTATCTATAGTCATATGAAAAATGCTCTAAATCACTATTGATCAAAGAAATGCAAATTAAAACAACTCTGAGGTACCACTTCACACCTATCAGATTGGCTAATTTGAAAAAAAAAGACAATGATAAATATTGGAGGAGATGTAGGAAAATTGGAACACTAATGCATTGTTGGTGGAGTTGTGAATTGATCCAACCATTCTGGAGAGCAATTTGGAACAATGCCCAAAGGGCTATGAAACTATGTATACCCTTTGATCCAGAAATACTACTACTAGGGCTATGTCCTGAAGAGGTCATACAAATGGGAAAAGGACCCACATATACAAAAATATTTATAGCAGCTCTTTTTGTGGTGGCACAGAATTAGAAATTGGGAGGATGCCCAGCAGTTGGGGAATGGATGAACACGTTGTGGTAGATGAATGTAATGGAATACTGTAGTGCTATAAGAAATGATGAGCAAGTAGATTTCAGAAAAACCTGGAAAGACTTGCATGAACTGATGCTGAGTGAAGTGAGCAGAACCACAGAACATTGTACACAGTAACAGCAACACTATGCAATGACCAGCTCTGATAGACTTAGCTCTTCTCAGCAATACAGTGATCTAAGACAATTCCAAAAGATGCAAGAAGGAATAATATGCTATCCATATCCAGAGAGTAGATCCACATTAGACTATGGAGTCTGAATGCAGATCGAAGCACACTATTTTCTCTTTTTGTTTTTTCTTTCTTGTAGTTTTTTCCTTTTGTTTTGATTCTTCTTTCACAGCATGACTAATATGGAAATTTTTTAAAAAGGAATTACATAATAGGAAGAAAAACCGGGCTGGTTGGTATGTGGCAAGAATGAAGGATGACAGATAAATCACCACAGTTGTCTACTAATACCCTTTCAATCAAAAGAAAACAAAGAAGGTCTCCAGCACATTGAGTAGACGCCTTATGTTGAACTTTTGGGAAAATATGGACAAGTGTTGCATATTTGGGTCGGGCATGGACGAGTTACAGCCTGTATCATTGAAAGGAACTCCTGAATCACTGAAATCACAGATCCATTTGCGTATTGTGCTCCAAAATAGGAACCACATATCCCAATGGACTAAAAACACAGTAATTAATTAGGAATCGCAGCTTTACCCCTACTCTGTTACTGATAGACATTGGGTGAAGAACATGGTGGTGCCTATATCTAAAAGGAACCGCTATTATCAATCAATTTTAGAGAATGAAAATGAGATAGAAGTTTTTGGCCCCAACTCCCCCCATCCACTGCCAGTACAGGAATAGAATATTGACTTGGAAGAAATTCTAGTCATCTGCATAGAATTAATAGTTGAAGCCATGGAAGTTGATAATGAGATCACCATGAGATAGACTAGAAGGAAAGGACAAAACCTTGGCAAACATCTATATTTAGGGGGGCAAAAAAAAATGATTGAGAAAAGCACACAGAAAAATAGACCCCTGCAAACTGCATATTGACTTGGAAAGCCACAAATTAACATTATTTATAATATATATTTATTTATTTTGTTAAACATTTCCCATTTATTTTAATCAGGGAATTAAAATGGGAATTTTATGGCAACATGCTGCAACTTGGGCGGGGAATTTGACTCCTGTAGTCTAGAGAATTGAGAGGTTAAATGATTCACCCAGGGATCACATAGCTAGTATGTGTCAGAGGCAGGAATTGAATCCAGATCTTTCTTGATTGGACACTAGCTATCTGTCTACTATACCACCCTGACTCTCATCTCATCAGCTAATCAAATAAAAGCTTTTCTGAAATGGCAAATTGTAAAATTGAAAAACCTAATTTGAAAATTGTAAAAATGTTTTTGCATGCAAAATATGTAAAATAAATCTTAACACCTAAATGTCTAGAAACAATGTATTGAACTAAATATCAGTAAATGTATGACTAGAATTTAATGGCAGTTAATATAAAATGTATGTTAGAATTTTAGTTCATGACATGCTTAGTTTGAGTTGTATAGGGTGACTACTAAAAAGCTGTACATGGAATTTGCATTCATCAAAGTATAGTGTTGAAATTGTACTATAATGGAAAACATACAAGTAGGCATAAGAAGACAATACTTATCTTGACACAAGCATTTAGTAGCTGTGTGACTGTGGGCAAGTCTTATGACTTTTACTCTTCCTGGCCTTTGTCCCTTTCCTCATCTACGAAACAGAAACAATCCTTTCCCTGTCTAGATCAATGAGTTATTGTAAGGATCACATGAGGTAATGTATATAAATGTACTTTGACATCCATAAAGCACTCTCAGAAAGTAAGGTGTTAACTATTTCTCTAAACTACTCAGGCCACATCTGAAATATTGCTCATTTCCAGGCACCGTGTTTTGAGAGGAGCATTAACAGCGTGTGTTTAGGGTAAGGCAGCCAGGATTATGAAGGGTCTTTAATTGTGGTCAGGAGGAATGGAGAAGTTTAGCCTAGAGATAGAAGAGACATGATATTTTTCTTCAAATATTTAAAGGACTGTCACATACAAGGGGACGTAGATTTGTTTTGTATAGCTCCAGAGGACTGGAGATGATAAGACTGATATATGACAGTTAAACAAAGGCAGAGATATAAGAAAGAACTTTAAAACAGTTATAGCTGGCCAGTAGTGCAGCCTTTAAGGTAGTGAGGTAACTTTCATCAAGCAAGCAGAGTACCACATGATCATCACAGAAAATGTTAACAAGATCCCTGCATTGGATGAGAGATAGTACTAGATATCCTGGAAGTTTTCTTCTAATTTTGTGACACCAAAAGTTGATTTATAGCTTTTACTTGACATTCTCACAAATTCATCAATTCCAAAAATAATTGAGTATGCAGTTTATGTGCTAGGAATGTATGGAATGTACAAAGAAATAAGTCTAAGCCAGTCAGGTTATATATATATATATATATATATATATATATATATATATATATATATATATATATATATATATATATATATATATATGAACAATGTCAGAACAGTATAAAATAATACATGTTCTATGTGTCATGTCCCCCTGTAGAAGGTAAGATCATGGAATGTTGGAATGATTTCATTTTTGTCTTTGTATTGCCAGCACCTAACATACATAATAGGTGCTTAGTAAGTGCTTATCAAAATATTAATTGATTACCTAGTTCATTGCCAAATAAGGGATATAAACAATGTGCCTTGGGAATTCAGAAGAGAAAAAGAATACTGTGGCCTACAATAGGCAGGGAAAGCTTCCTGAAAAAAAAAAAATTCCTTGAGCTAATCCTTTAAAAGCGGATCAGAGAAGGAAAAGAAGGCGTAAGTAGAGGTACAGTGGCAGAAATGAATGTGACATAATAAAGAGGGCATAAAACACTTTGGCAGAAATAGACCTCTCCAATGGAAGTAAATCGGAGGTAAAATACAAAATATAGGATGGAACAATATTGTAGCCCACCTTAAGTGCGAGACTCTAAAGACTTTGGATTCTAAGCAGCAGGAAATCATTGAAGATTTTGATTAGGGCATGATGACGTGAGTTTTAGGGAGAATGATTTGGCAGTGGTAAGAAAAACTGATTAGAAAGAGAAGAGTAAAAGGCAACAAAAGTAGTTAAGTCAAGTGTAAAGTTATAAGGATTGGTGATTGTTGTGAGAATAGAAAATGAGTGGATATGAATGGTAATATGAAAGAAGAATTAGGGGTTGAGGAAGGAATGGCAACTCACTGAATATAGGTAGGGATTGAGAAAAAAGGAATAGTCAAGGATGAATTTGAAACTTTGAGTTTAGATGACTGATTTCCCATATTCTTTTCCCTTTCTCCTCAGCCTCTTGGGAGGAGGGAGAGATTGCTGGGGTTTGGTGGGGAGAAAGATGACTTCAGTTTTGAATGTTTTGAGTTTGAGGTGCTATCCAAGGGGGAAATGTTCACTCGATAGTAATACAGAACTGGGTACTTTAAGACAGAAGTTAGCCCTGAAGATAGAAATCTTAACAGTAATTCACATGGCTAAAGTCATAAACACGGATAATCAATAAACATTTATTAAGTGACTCCTATGTGCCAGGCACAGTACTAAGTGCAGATAATTTAAGAGAAAGAGACTAGATAGAAAAGAATAGGAGCTGGGAATTAAACATTAAGAAATAGCCACAGTTGTTGTAGGAAAAAAAAAGGGGGATGCCAAAAGAGAATCACAGTCATGAAATTTTAGAGTTAGTAGGGTCTGCAGCAGTTTTTGAGACTAAATCCATGTCCAAAAAGAATCCCCACCCCACTATAAAACACCCAACAAGTAGTCATCTGGCCTCTGCTTAACCCCTTCAATGAGGAGGGGCTGACTACCTTCCTAGGCAACCTGTTTTACTTACAAATACTGCTGGTTAGTGACTTTTTTTGGACATCAAAAAATTTGACTCTTTGCAGCTTCCAACCATTGCTCTTAGCTCTGTCCTGTAGAGCCAGACAGAACAAATCTGATCCCTGTTCTACATGACTATAAATGAAGCAGAGTTGCAGTAGCTCAAAAAAATGTGAGATGCACAAATTTAGAGACGTCTCCACTCCAAATGTTCATATGGACTATTTGTGCCCAACCTCTGGTAGAGCCTTCTGAACTCATATTGATCAGCCTCAGTCAGACACACATTACCTTGACTCTTACATAGTGATGTCATTTTGGTCTTCTTTGAGAATGAAGGATGACAACCAGCCAACCAGCCTATCAGATACTTGAAGACATCCGTCATGTCCCCCTTAGTCTCTCTCTAGATTAAACATCCCAATTCTTTCAAATAGTGCTCATCTGGCATGGACTTGAGGCTTTTCAGTATCCTAGTTGTTCTCATCTGGACATGCTGTAGATGATCAGTGCCTTTCCTACATTGTTGTGTCCAGAACCGAACACAGTGCTCCAGATGTGGTCTGCCTTTTTCAGAATAAAGGAAATCTAATTATCAGTGTTTCAGAAAGTAAAATCATGGAAAAAAGAAGTCAGTAATGTTAGCTATCATAGGACTCTTTTTTTTTTCATTTTATAATATCACCAGGTCTTGAAGTAATCACTTGTAAGAGAGCCTGCCTTACTAGACTGAAATGCTTTGGAGGGAATTCAGGACAATAACCTCAAGAATGCCATCAGAAAAAATGAGATTATTGTAAAGGGGTGTGAGCTTTACAAAATAGGTACAATTGTTTACATGTTCGTGGTATCCTGTGGACATTAGATATTATTCATTAGTGTTCTTTGTGATCCTGTGCTCTTAACTATGAATCTGCATGAAAATTATGAGTAGGGATAAATATTCAGGCTTTCTTGATGGGGAGAGATGCACATATGAGCATTAGCAGTCAGGCACATGGTTGCCAGCACTCAAACAATCTGCTTCCCTCTTCTCCTCCAACTAGTCAGATGCACTATCAGCTTTTTAAAACATTTTTTATTTTTCTCCCTGAAAATCAATGCTTTCAAAGAGTTGATTCTGTCACTTAAATATGACTTAAAGATGACTTGTGTCATTTATTTGTGTATTAGTAAAGTTTGATATAAAGAAGCAGACTTTCATTCCAATCATAGAGAATATCAGCAGATAAGAAAGCATGTGACGAAGATTTTACTAATATCTTTCGTTAAAAATTAGCTAGTTTTGGTAAAAAAAAAATACCATCTCAACTTATTTTCTTGCAAGTTCTAAAAATCTTATTATAATAAACTCCATTACTTCTAATATTTATTTTTACCAAATTTCATTAGCACAGAAAATAAGGATGGCTCATGTTTTTAATTCATTAATAAGAATGCTTCAAACCCAGAAAGTGAAAAAAAGTTTGTCCTCCAATTTTCCCTAGCATTTTTCCTCTCTCCCATATCTGTCATGTTTTATTTTGTATCATGTTCATTCGTGTGTACATTGTGTCCACATCTTCTCCCCTCCCGATTTTTGAAAACTTTCTTTTAGTCAAGAATTGTATCGTTTCTCGTCTTTGTATACCTGGCCTCTAGACAATGCCTTTCACTGTAAGTGCTTAGTCAGTGTTTGTTGAACTGAAATTTTCATGCACCAGCCCCATCTCGTTCCTTCTCTCCCTCTCTTGTGTCTTTTTTTGTGTTGTTTTGTTTGTATTGGTAGTTTGAGAATTTAGGTCAGTTTTGTTTAGGAAGTTGGAATGGTTAATGAGATGGGGGGAGGACAAGTTAAATTGAAAGATAATTTCTTCTGGATGACAGAACAAAAGAACTGTCAACTCATTTTTGGCTCACCTCAGTTTTCTTCTAATCAAAATGCAAACAGCAGCAATCAAGTCTCATTATACTGAGACCACTGTATTAAAAAAAAAAAAGACCAGAGAATAAATTGTATAGCATATAGACTCTGAAAGAGCTAGAAAGGAAAAGTGAAGTGATTTGCCCAGCATCATACAAACACACTTAGTGGCAAATCCAATACTAGAACCAAGTTTTTCTTCTTTCCTCTTTTATTGTTACTAGTAGGTGTTCCTTGGAGCATGAAAGAGCCTTGTTTTACATAACTCTGATGCCTTGGAAGGCATGTATTTTCGTAACATTTTTCCTGAATTCACTTCAAGTCCTAGTTTCCATGACATACATAATCAGAAAGTATTTCGCATTAACCAGGAGAGGGAAAATTGTCTGAGGTGTGTAAATGTACTATAGAGCTCTTTCCCCACCCAAACACTAACTTCAGTAACATTTATTCATTAAAGAACAACTTAAATGATATATTGATTGTTACTTGAAGATAGACATTTCAGCTGGTCTCAGAATGACCAATAAAAGTCATTAATCTTGCCATGTTTCACATCTTTTAAAAACACCATTCTTTTTATTTGAAATTATTTACAGCTTTCCATTTCAAAGGGAAAAGCAAGTGTTTATTATATTAATTTTATAATATTAATTAATGTGTTATATCAATTTGAATAATATCCATCTAATAAGATATCTGCATAAAGAATTTTGTAGCCATATTTTCCTCTAATAAATGCCGGCCATTGTTGTTATTATGTGAGCTAATAGCTTCAGTCTTTTTACAAAGAATAATGATTGGTAAATGATTAAGATCCTAAGAATTCTGTTTCCTTTTACCTGATGTGCCAGTGTCTTCACATTGTAATTTAATTTACCTTTAAAGTAGTTTGATGTAGTTTGAAAGCTTCATTTGGTATATTAACTGAACTGTTCGATTTTTTTCAAATCAGATTGGAGACATAAAAATGGCTGACAAGTATTTTCAAGATGTTGAGAGAGCAGCACAGAAATTGGATGGACTTCAGAGTAAAATAATGGTTTTAATGAACAGGTATATATTTAAACCTAAATATAAGCTGTATTTTTTTAGAACTCCTGCAAAAGTTTTAAATTATGCTAAATGAACATTAAAACCCTTTAGAGAGCTTCTGTCTCATCCTTACTTCTTACCCCCCTGAGTCTATCAGGGCTAAGACTAGATGCAAGACAGACCCGGGAGATTACAAAGACTAATAGCACCTACTTCCCAGGATTGTTGTGAGAATCAAATAAGATAATATTTGTAAAGTGCTTAGAACAGTGCCTGGCACATAGTAGGCACTATATAAATGTTATTTGTCATTGTTATTACTATTATTATTATCATTATTATTAATATAGTTACATTAGCCTGAATTGAAATTATGTTCCTTTAGTCATGAAAATTTATTTTAAGGGTCCTTGTTCCTTTGGTGTTCTTCACACCATTGCTTATATTACCCCCAGTTTTAATTGAATTTGCATAAATGTTTGCTTTGAGTGTCTGACACTATTTTGTTTCATGTACTTTGGTGTTCTGTTGAGGAATCTGACTTTAAGAGTAAAATGGTACTTTAATAATGTGCAGCCTCATGTGCATATACATTTATTAAGATATAAGCTGTTATATATGGTATATAGGGAACATATAGGAATTGAAAATACAGATCAAGCAGGTATCAGTTTTTATAGCAGAAAGTAATTTTAGGTTGAGTTCCTGTGTGTAAATTAATGAAAGTTAGACTCACTTTATTTTGCTAGCCAGAATGTATAAAATGGTTCAATCAACTAAAATGTCACTACCTCCGTCTGGAAAGCATTAACACCCAGACTGCTCAAGATTACACTTTGAAGAGCAAATGTCAGAAATGCTCATATCTTTAAAGTTATGGGTAGGGGGAAGGGGACAGCATCACTCCATCAATTCTGTTTGATATATTATCATTTTGAATTCTCCAAGTTAATTGCTTTTTGTGTCACTTATATTACAGAGCATTCCTTCATCTTGGACAGAATAACTTTGCAGAGGCTCACAAATTCTTCACAGAAATTCTGAGGATTGAACCAACAAATGCAGTGGTAAACTACCTAAGGAGAAGCATTTTTAGTAACCCTAGAACCCAAGATACAGTACAGTACAACAAACTTTTATGAAGCAAATACTTATGTGGAACATTCTGCTGAGCACTGGAAGCAGGAGGGTAGTAAAGCAAGAAATCAAGGGTTAGGTGAACTCAGTGCCTGTCCTCAAGCACTTTCCTGCCTGAGATAACTAATGTAAAATATCACAGGAGAAGTACACTAGAGAAGGGTAGAATAGAGTCTTGGGCTTCATGCATTCTTCAGATTAACAGATCAGATTTAGAACTAAGGAGCATTAGAAGTCATCTAGTAGAACCCTAGAGACCATCTGGTTGAGCCCTAGAGACCATCAGGTGAGCCCCATTGTTTTATAGATGAGACAACTGAGTCCCAGAAAAGTTAAGTGACTTGCCCAAAGTCATATGTGTAGAATAAGTGGCAGAAATTGACTTGGAACTCAGATCTCCTAAACAAAAATCCAACCCTATTTCCATTTTACCATTATGATTCTCCATAAAAATCTGATTAGAGTTATCTGGGGTCTGGAGAAGCTAAATTACTTGCCCAGGATCACACAGGTAGTACCTATAAGAAGATGGATTCAAAGGTAGGCCTATTATAGGTATATTAGATTCCTGCTTCCAAGTCTGCCACTCTATCATCTGGAGTCTGAGAATCAACAGAGTAAGGTTCAAGTCCCAACTCTGCTACTAAGCAGCCATATTACCCAGAGCTAGTCATTTCCTTTCTCTGGGCCTTAGATTTTTTCCCTTTCTGTCAAATAAAAAGGCTGATTTAGATGGCCTCTAAGTCCCCTTTCTTCTGACTCATGATCAGTTCCATTTGCAACAGGCAACTTATTTTATCTAACTAGTGTGAGCTTTCTTTTACACTGATGGTCTTTTGAACCCTCAGTACCCACTGACCAAAATGTAGATCACAGGAACTTAGTTGAAAACTTCAACTTAGTTGAAAACAAAGCCTAGTACAAAGGACTTGGGGTTTAAGAGAGTACTTGGGTATAGGAAAATAAGTAAATGTGTTTCTGAGTTAATTATAGAAGATATCTTTCCAAGCATTTAGTCAGTCTGGTCTGATTACATGGTCTATGTTCTGTTTCTCCAGGCTAATAACAATGCTGCTGTTTGTCTGCTTTATCTGGGAAAGTTGAAGGATTCCCTCCGGCAGCTGGAAGGGATGGTTCAGCAGGATCCTAAACACTACCTACATGAGAGTGTTCTTTTCAATTTGACAACTATGTATGAACTGGAGTCATCCCGAAGTATGCAGAAGAAGCAGTCTCTGCTTGAGGCTGTAGCTGTCAAAGAGGGTGACAGCTTTAACACTCAGTGTCTCAAGTTAGGATAGATCATTTAATTTTGCCAGTTCTTTTCCTAAAAGGATAATTAAAAAACTGTATATACCAAAGCTAATATATAAATGTTACTCTAACAGATTTTTTAAAATCTCTTGTATTATTGTAGTTTGGAGAGTAGCTGAGGTGTCTAAAGGGCATCTGGAGCAACCACCCAGGCTCTCCCAGCCCTGACAGTTTATTGAGCTTCAGCCAGCTTTCTCCCTGCAGCCCTGCCACTATTTTTGGAGGAAAAGGAGGTAAACATACTATTAGACTGTTATTCATAGCTAGAGACAATTCAGATTATGCAGTTGGAGGCCTTTTGTTTACTCACTGAAACTAACCTGCTTCATTTATTTATTTCTGAATATCCTAAGAGAGAAGTTGAAAAATATAATACAAACTAAACTCAGTATATGCCCAAGTATTCAAGGGAATTTATGAATAATGAAAGGAGATTTCAAACACAGACTGCCATTTATCTTCTACAACTGCTAGTCACCTTCTCCTGCATCTCCCTAAAACTAAAATGCATCAGTTTTATTAATCAAATTCTTTTTCAACCTCATGCTTAAAACCTTGGGCTCTCAGACATGTTTTTTAATCCAGGGGGAAGAATCCATCATTAAATCTCTTCTCTTTTGTACTTTATAAAGTAGGGGCAGGGGAATGAAACATAAATGAAGTGTGATTTTTGAAGGTGAAATATACACGTGTACAGTATTTTAGTGCTTATGTATGTGTGTCTGTATGTATGTATTAGTAAATTAGGAGGTATTTGGGGGCCCAAAGTATACATACATGCTAATCTTTTATGTTTGGGTTTTAGCCCATTACTGTATTTAGGAGTTGTTTTGTTTTCATAAAGATCAACATACAAAAAAGGCAAATGAGAGGATGATTATTCACATATCCTTCGTTACTGAAGGATTCTTCACAATACAGAAGAATAATCAAGGGCTTCTTAAATTGGAAGCACTTTAAATGATTCACTTTAAACTAACTGGTCAAAAACAAATCTGTTGCAAAACACAAGATAAATCTGTATTTCCTTTTGACTTTTAAAGTTTTTTTCTAAGAATTCATAAATAGTTCCTCAAACACAGGTATCTATCTGGCAAACATCTTTAAAGTACTTTACTATATTTTAGATCATTCTTAGCCTTAGGTTCACAAACCTATTTTTAAAACACTTTTATAACTATTTCAATATAATAGGTTTCTTTTGTAATCATTTGTATTTTGTTTTTATGTATTCAAAAACATTCTGAGAAAGGAGAGTGCATAGGCCAAAGTGGGCCATGGCAGACAAAAAGGTTAAGAAACTCTGCTTTACAGACGGATTATAGTTTAAAATGAAGAAAGCAAAAGGGATCTGAAATTACAATACTATAATAAGAAGATTTTTTTAAATTTAGGCTCATAGGAGAACAAAATTAAAACTTTTCACTTTAAAAAAAGTCAAGTATCAGATGATGTAATTTGGAGTCTTTCACCTCGAGGACTGTGCCACTAATCTGGCCCCAGGGGAATGAGAAATGGAGGCTTTCCCCTCTGGCTCAAATCTAGAACCAAATGTGGGAGGGAGACAGGCAGTCTCAAAGGGTTTGGTAATGGATTATGGAATCTGTCATTTCTAGGTCAGTGGTTCAAAACAGGAGGAGGTCAGTTGTGCATGAAAGTGTTTAATGTCTCATGGTTGTCTCCTAGACATAGACAAAGTAAATTGGAAATATGAATCATAATTCCTAGTAGGCAGTCATCTACATCCCAGAAACCACTAACTTCATTCCCATTAATTGGTACCCATAGTGAGAGTGTCACTAGAGAAGGGCCATACATTGAGTGGGTTCTATTGATCTAAATATCCTTTTAGGCCTGCAGATGACTTCATCCAATCAGAGTTATAGAGCTAATGGAGGTTAAGGATAAAAGAATACACATTGCACTTCTCAGGGTGCTTTGCACTCTAGGTAGATAGCTTAAGCTTGGCAGGTATTTTTTTTTGCTTGTTTGGTTTTTTTGGTATTTTTTTGTGGGTGGTAGTTTCATTGCATTTCACTTTTTCAATTAGTTTCTTGCAAGCTCTTAAACCTGGCAGAGAAATTATTTGCTTGTTTATTTTGAACCAGTCTATCAAATGGTTGTTTATCTTTTTAGTGCAAATGGTGGTATTAATATATTTGATGCACAATTGTTTATCTTTTTAGTGGACTTAAGGGATAGTGATTCTATACCTCTAGAAAGCTCACTACTTGAACATCAAAGGAACCTGCCTACTATATAAAATTCTAAGGTTAAAACTGCATATCCATTATAAGTATTAAACCAGTATTATCAGTCTTGTCCTAGAATTTTAAATTCATGAAGTCTATGTTCATCATAAGGAGGAATTTATTTATAATTACAGACCTTCAATATTATTTATGGGAAACTATGTTATTGTAGAAAGAAAAAATGGTTTTGTAATAGAAAAGTTTGAATTCCATTTTTGTTACTGATTATCTCTGTAGCCTTTGGGCAAGTCATCTGTTTCATTCTTCTGGGCTTAAGGTTCCTCATCTGAAACTGAGGGGAAGGAAGGGGTCCCCTAAATTATCTCTAAGGTCCCTTCTAGCCCTAGATCCTAAGATCCTCCCCTGGTCCTCAAAAAAAAATGCAGAGATTTGATTGAAATGTCTTTTTTTAGTTTTTAAAAAAATTATACTTGATAGCTCAGCTTTTGCATATATAACACTGTGACAATTTCAAATATCCCATGATCCCGTGTTTAGGCAACTGGGATTTACTCTTTTTTGTTAAAAGGGAGATTGGCAGGAGTCAAATAGAGGAGGTGCTTAAGTTCACTAGTGCCTGCCTGATGCTTTCTTCCAGAAAAGTTTGTTGACATGAATTCATGCAATTAGAAATTCAGAAGAACACTGAAAAAAGAGAGAGCTTTGGGTACATAGTGAACAGTGGATTGAGGCATTTTGTTTCTGAAATCCTAAAAATAAGGCAGACATTCTGAATTGTAACAATAACAACAATATATTTCTGTCACCCTTTTAACATTTACAAATGTCTTCCCTCTGATCCCTGCAAGGTAGCTAGTAAAAGTACTATTATCCCTATTTTACAAATGAGGAAATAGGCTTAGAAGGTTGAGACTTTCCTGTAGTAACACAGCTACAAAGTATCTGAGTAGAGATTTGAACCCAAGTCTCCTGACTCCTAATGTATTGCTATTTCCAGTGTGCCTTCATGTCACAAGAAAGGTCATTCAGAATGCTTACTGCTTTGTGAAACACACATGGCTTCACTGTTTCCAGATTGTTTAAGGGGAGAACCTTATAGAAGCTAGCCATGTTTGGTAACTGATTGGATACGTGGGGCAAGAAAGAATGAGGAGTTAAGGATGATACCAAGGTTTTGAAGTCACCTAACAAAGCGGAAACAAATCCTTTGGAGGACTCTGTGCTACATAACCTAAGAAACCTGCTGCTTTGTAAGGGTTACTTGGAGACCACAGTACAGCCTCATGGAATTCCCTTTAAGCCTCAAGTGGTATTATTAATTTCCCTTTCTCCCACACATGAATTATGAATTAGGCAAAGTTTTTCTTTGGCACATCCATACTTTGTTATTCACCACTAAAGTGGAGGACTTGAAGTAGATGATATCTATGGTTTTAAGAATTGTCATGAATAAGATGGATTATACTTGTTCTATTTGGCCCCAGAGGACTAAAAGAATAACAATTTTCTCTTTTTTAAGAATTTTAAGAGAGGTGAATGTAAGCTTGATTTAGGGGAAACACTTAGCAACTTCGGAAATGGGATGGGCTACTCTGGCACCCATTCGAACTTTGCCTCACTTGGAAGTCTTTAAGCAAAGACCTCTTTAAGGGAGTAGTATAGGTATTTCTTAGGTACAGACTGGACTAAATGGCATTAAAGTAAGTAATCTTACTTCAAGCTGACAGTTTCTTTTTGACAATTCTTAGTTGAAAAAATTAAGCCTATCCTGCGCTCCAGCTCACTTGTCTCCAAAGGTGCGATCAGTTTCGTATCAGTCAGGTTTCAAACCCAGGCACCAAACACAGGTCAGTGATCACGAGCTGAATGGCTGCACCAGGCTGCTGAGGAGCTAGGTTTTATGATTCTCTTGGAGACTACGACAGCATTCACTTTGGTACTTTCAAACACTGCAGTTTACCCATTTGTTAACTTGCTCATTGTTGAAAACAGTTCTTATTAACCAGTCAAGGGACCGAATCCCCATGGTAGAAAGGTCTGGGCCAACAAATAATGACAAGGTGGGCAGATTGCTGGAAGGAGTTCTCCCATTGGCCACACTGGATATTTAAATGCCACAAACTCTGACCCAAGCAACTGAACATATGTGATAAGCTTGAGTACATTGCGGACCCATCTTTTTATCTGCCCACTACGTGCCGCCTATTGATTATCACACACATGAAACATTATACACGATCAAGAACAAAAGATGTTAGAGTATTCAATGCAGCAATGCCAGCCGGTCCTAGCATTTTAGTAGCACTCAATCACTATAAGCAGATGTCCTCCACATTCCTATTGTAGATGACTGAAATACCCTCTAGGATATTAAATCAGGTTATCATGAGGTCCATGAACTGTTTTTTAAAAATATTTTGATAACTTTTTTCAATATAATTGCTTTATTTTGTAATCTTACATATTTTATTCTGTTTATTATTTTCAAAACATTCTGAGAAGGGTACTGAAGGCTTCATAAGACTGCCAAAGGGATCAGGACAATAGCTAGCTAAGAATAGCATTTGTACAGTGCTTTAAGATTTGCAAAACACTTTACAAATATTGCATTTTATCCTCACAACAACCCTGAGAGGTGGTGTTATTCCCATTTTACTGATGAGGAAACTGAGGAACAGAGCATGACTTGCCTAGGGTCACAGAGCTAGTAGATATCTGAGGCTGGATTTGGCTGGTTAATAACCTTATCTAGAATGTTCACAATATAAGAATTACAATAACAGAGACTCCTAATCTTTACCAGATCAAGTAACTTGTAATTTCTCTCACCAATGTCACCTCTGATCTCTTAATTTCCAAATCAAATGGCTTTTATTAATCCCCATCCTTCTTAATCTCTGCAGCATTCGGCACTACCTTGTTCTCCTACATGCTCTTTCCACTGTCTATTTTTAGGACACTGTTCTGTCTTGTTTTTCCTCCTACCTATAACATACATCAAGGTCAAGGCTGTCCTGGGCCTTCACTTTTCTCTCTGTACTCATTTATTGACCTCAGTTTCCATGGGTTTAATGACCATTTCTATGCTGGTGACTCCCAGAATTCTCTAGCCCTAGTGTCTTCTGAGATCTAGCCACATGTTATCAATTGATTCTTGAACATTCAAATTGGATGTGCCATAGGCATGCCAAACACTGCACATCTAAAACACAACTTATTTTTCCTCCAACTTATCTGTTTTCTTAATTTCTCTAGTACCATTGAAGGTGCCATCATTCTTAGAGTCATTAAGGTTTGTAGCTTTGATGACTTTCTCAATTCTTCCTTTAAATCATCCTACATGTATACTTTGCAAAATCTTTTCATTTCCATCTCCACAACATTGCTCATATATGTTCTTTCTTTTCCAGCACCCAAGCTCAAGCCCTTATCACCTCTCAGCTAGACTGTTGTGCTCTGTGATTCACCATATTTATGTTCTGTACACAGGATGCTCCACCTATCACTTACATGCCTTTGCAATAGCTGCTGTATCTATGCCTGGCATCCTTGCCCTTTTCACCTGTTTTCAGAGTCCCTGCTTTCATTCATACACACACACACACACACACACAGAGTGTATGTATATATACATACACTTAAAGTACATGTTGTCTTCCTCATTAGAACACAGCAATCAATAAATCCTTGGTGATGTATTGATTTAGAAGACTTTTTAGCATAGACCTGAGAGTACCTCAACCCTCCTACAGTCACCAAAGTCACCCTGAAACCATAGACATCACAGTGTATTCTTGAGTCCTGTCATCAAGATGGCTGGACCTCTTCATTTAACAAACTCCCCTCAAATCCACCTCAGAGAACTTTTTAAAAAATGAAGGAAGTGGGAAGAACCACAGGCAGAAGATGTTCTATATATTGTTAGGGTCAATATATCCATTGTTTTTGTCACCAGTGATCCCTATTATGAAATTAAATAGTCTTTTTCCCCGGTCCTCATCCTTGACCTCTAGTATTTAAGTGTTGGCTAGTGACTCCTTCTGAATTTTCAGGACTCTGTTCTATCATGATTCTCTTCCTGCCTATCAAGTCATTCCCATATCCCGCCCCTATGTCTGGGTGTACCCCCAGGGCTCTGTCTTACATCCGATACCTAAACTTGTTAACATCCAGTTACCCACTTGACATAGCTACTATCTGAGTGTGCCATAGGCATTTCAAACTCAACATGACCAAGACATCTCATTGTCTTTCCCCTTAAGCCCACTCTCTTCTCCTAAATTCTTTGTTTTGTTTTTTGCTATTAGGGATACAGTCATTCTTCCAGTGATCCAGGTTCAAAACCTGCTAGTCATTCACTAACTGACTTGAACTCTTATTCTCACCATCCCACCATATCCAATGAATTGTCAAGTCTTGTCAGTTCTATCCCATAAATATCACTCATATGCATCCCCTCCTCCCCATTCACATCATAACCACCTCGTCCAGGCCCTCATCACCTGTCACCTGGACAATTGCAATATCTTCCTAACAGGTGTCCCTTAATCTAGTGCAGGCCTGTACAACCTGTGGCCTGCCAAGGGATTTTGGGCAGCCCACAAAAAATGTAGAGGAAAACATCTCCACACTTTTCATGGGCCACTCAAAATCCTTTGACATGCCCGTGGGCCACAGGTTGCACAGGCCTGAACTAGTGTCTCCTGTTTCTAATAAATCTATCTTCCATGAAGGTGCTGAATTAATACTCCTAAAGTACAGACTTGATCATGTCATTGCTGCTCAAGAAGCTTCATTGACTCCCATTGGCTTTAGGCTAAAATACAACTACTCTATTTGATGTTTAAAGCCCCTGACAATGTGACTCCAGTCCATCTTTCCAGGCTTATTTTTTAATAATTTACTACACATTACTTCCTGTCACACACTCTGTGTTCTAGGCAAATTGGTGTGCTTGCTGCTTCACATATACAACATTCTTTCTCACACTTTGGTGCCTCGTTTGTGGAATACACTCCACCTTTCCCCCTGCCCAGCTTACTTCTCTGTCATAGAACCGCTACTCCTTCGAGTCTCAAGTGCCACCTCCAGGGAAAAGTCTTTCCTATTGTGGGCATCAGAGATATCCTCCCAGGTTAAGAAGGGGACTTAGAGCAGCCACCTCATCATTTCCTGCCAGGCTGCTCTCCCACACTTGGTCATTGTCTCCAGAAACTCATCTCCCTGCAAGGTCACATCAACTCTGAAGCTTAAACCTCCTCAGTGTCAGCTGCCCCTGGGGCCCCCGCCTTCCCTCTGATTGGAATAGAGACCTCACCCTAGATTCTCCATTTAAGGAGGGAGCTTGGTATCCTGAACACTTAGCATAATGCCTGGCACATAATAGATACTTAATAAATGTTTATTGACTGATGAATGCCCCCATTTGTTTTCCCCATCACACTATTTTTTGTACATATGTTGTGTTTGCTTTTCTGTGAACATGTATCCCTACTCCCAGTTCATTTTTTTTTGTACTTGTATCCCCACTATCTACCAGTGCTTGGCACATAGTAGGCTCTTAATAAATCCTTGGTCTTTGATCCCCCTCATTTTACATATGAGGAAACTGAGGCTCCACTTAAATGACTTCCCCATAGTGGAAGAGTGAACCCAACTTTTAGTGCAATTTTTATCTTTGAAGAAAAATCTCATTGGTACTTGAAATCAGAGCTTAAAAGCTATCACTACTTAGAAACAATTTTTGGCTGGCAATTATGGCGGCAAAACTGCCATTCTAATTTTTTAGGCAAATTATAAATTAATCCCTGTCATCATCAAACTCTGAGAAGTCTGACACTTTTTAGTTAGGTAATTTATGAGATAGTGAACACATGTAAAGGACTTAGAAATCTGCCTTTATGCCAATATCATGATTAATATAAACATTAAAGAGCAGTCATAGTAATTAAAAAAATAAAAGGAACCATTCAGCTGGCCACCTTCCTCCCCTACTTCAGCCCCTACCAAGAAATGAAGGGCTGATGCAGGCAAAACTGATCTTAATTAAACATGTAATAAGTACTTGCTATGCAGACAGCTACGTATAAGGATGATTTTAAGAATGCCAGAGTTCTCCCTGCCCCAATGTATTTCCCTCATCGTTCCTGAAGTTCCCATAAACAATCACTCTTCTTAATTAAGATTAGAGCAAAATCTCAGTTTTTATCTGGAACAAGTAAATGCAAGACACGTTGGGTACCTCTTCTGAACTGGGGGCTAGAAGTCTCAAAGATGAAAAACCCCTGCATTCAGGAAGCATTAGTAATAGAATAGCAAAAAACCACCTTACAACATGGAATGTTTTAAGTACTTAATATGAGGAATCTTTATTGCAGAAGGAAAAGATCATGTCTGAGCTAGAGATATCAGGAAAGTGTGGCAAAGAGGTGACATTTTACTAGAGCCGTAAGAGATCTGTACAGTTTCAGCAAGTATATGTAGGAAGGTGAGCATTCCAAGATGGTGAGCATTCCAAATACAGGAATGAGCAAAAAGGTATGAACAACAGATATTGAGTGCACAGCATGTATTCTGGTGTGGTTGGATTTTAGTATGCATGGTGGAGAGCAGGGAGAGCAGGTGAAGGGTAGATGATAAAGCTTCAGAGATAGGCCCAGGGCATGAAGAGTTTGAAATGGCAGGTATAATTAAAACATGAACTTCCACATGTTAAGTGGTACAAGAACATGGAGCAATCACATTGAACTTCCATGTGTACCATTTATATAGATAACTTAATGTGCAAATGGGCTTCCACATATAGAGGAAGTACGAGTTAAGGTTTATTTTTGTTTTTTTCTGTTTTGTTTTGCCTTTCTTTGTATACCCAGTGTCTGGCACATAATAAGCCTTTAATAAATGCTTATTGATTGTTGTAATGACACATATATATAATAATGATAGTCCTAAGTATAATAAGCAAATATATGTATACATATACTTACATATATATGTATATGTATTTTTGGTAGTCTAAGAATGATGATAATTTATGCTTTCTCAATCCTGTAGGGAGTCCTCCCCACAGGAACTTCCTCCACTCCCACCTCAGTTACTTTAAATGGGAACAGTGTTTCCCCTCTAGGGGCCAAACCTTCACTCCTCTTACTCTTCTTTTTCCTCCTCCTCCTCCTCTTATCTCTTGATTCTCTTACTCTCTCACAAGCCTTCACAGTCTCCTTTGATTTATCATTATTTATATTCACCCTCTAAACTGGTTATAATCATAAGACTCTCTCCTGGAAGTTCAGATCTACGCTTAAGAAGAATCACTTTAGCATCTAAATGTGGGATGCACTAGAGTAGGGAGAGTTTTAAGACGACCAATTGGGAGGGTGTTGCAGTATTCTAGGGGAGAGGTGGTAAGGGCCTGAACTATAGTGATAAATATGTGAAAAGAGATATTGTGGACATAGAAACATCAACATTAGGCATCTGTTTAGATATATGGAGTGAGGAAGAATGAGGAGGCAAGTATAACACCAAGGTTTCAAACCCAAGAGACAAAGGGAATGAAAGAACAAGAGAAGTGATGCTGTTCAAGAATGCTGATACTGACCATCAGGCAATTCCTAAAATATTTGCCAGGCAAGCATAAACATCTTTAGTTGAGGCAGATAGATCATACAGTGGATAGCGTGCTTATAATCAGGAACACCTGAATTTGAAACTGATCTCAGCTTTGCGACCCTAGATGAGTCCCTTAATCTCTGCTTGGTTGTTTCCTTATCTGTAAAATGGGGTTAATAATGGCATCTACCTCCCAGAGTTATTGTCAGGATGAAAACAAGATAGTGTTTGTAAAGAAATTTGTACGGTGCCTGGCACGGAGTAGGTGCTATATAGATGCCTAGGTATCATTGATTGTTATTTCAGTTCTTTGTTAGGTGGGGGGAAGGTGGGAAAGGGAATGAGTGCTGAGCTCTCCTACATGCCTTTATAGTGTCATCTCAACCAGAAGTGTGGGATGAATCTTTTCAGTGTGTCCATTGATGTTTGTTGAGTTCATGTAGTACTTTTTGTGGGAAGAAAGTGAGAAAGGCTTTCATCACGTCCCATGGATCCCCTAGAATGAGTTTATGAGAAGCCATGAACAACAGTTATACGCAGACAGGTGATCTTTTTCATTAAAGAGACTTTCCAAATGATGAAATCACAAATCCACTTGAATTTTTGAGCCTCTGCACAAAGGATCCTTATATTGATTTAACTGCACTAGTAATAAAATGTAGGAGAATCACTCAGTTGTAACCTATACTGCATATTCCATTCTTCTCAGTTCAGTAGCCCAGTGGCCTGGAGTGAGGAAGACCTGAGTTCAAATGTGGCTGTAGCCCTTTACTAGCTTGTATGACCCTGGCTGGGCAAGTCACTTAGCCTATGTCTGCCTTAGTTATCTCAACTGTAAAATGAGGATAATAATAGCACCTGCCTTGAATGGATGTTGTGAGGATCAAATGAGATATTATTAGTAAAGTGATTAGTCCATCAATCAATAAACATTTGTTAAGTGCCTACTGTATGCCAGGCACTGTGCCAAGCACTGGGGATGCAAAAAAGATGCAAAAGACAGTCCCTGCCTTCAAGGAGCTTACAACCTGATGGGGGAGATAACATGCAAGGAAGGCACTAGAATTAAGGGGGTTTGGGAAAGGTGTTCTTTAAAAGATTGGACTTTAGTTGGGACTTAAAGGAAGCCAGGGAGGTCAGTAGTCAGAGTGGTGAGGCAGAGCATTCCAGGCATGCATGACAGGCAGAGAGAATGCCCAGAGCCAAGATGTGGAGTGTTTTGTTTGTGGAACATCCAGGAGGCCTCTGTCACTGGGTGGAGAAGTAAACGTTGGGGCTTAAGGTGTGAGAAGACTGGAAAGGTAGGAGAGGGCTAAATTATGAAGGCCTTTGAATACCAAACAGCATTTTGTATTTGTTCCTGGAAACAATAGGTAGCCACTGGAATTTACTGAATAGAGGGTGACATGATCAGACCTACACTTTGGGAAATCACTTTAGGGACTGAATGGACAGTGGAGTAGAATGGGGAAAGAATTAAGGCAGGCAGATCCACCCTCAGGCTATTGTAGTAATCAAGGCTTGAGGTGATGCAAAATGCTCTGCTTGGCCTTCAAAGACCTCTATAACCCAGCCCATTCATATATCTCCATCAAGGCATGATCATGATGTGATGAGGGCCTGCACTAGAATGGTGGTGATGTCAGAGAAAAAAAAGCCAGCATATTGGAGAGACATGGCAAAGGTGAAACTGACAGGCTTTGGCAACAGACTGAATATGGGGGGTGAGAGAGAGTGAGGTTTTCAAGATGACTTCCAGTTTCTAAGCCTGACTCTCTACAGTGACAGAGAAAGTGAGAGCAGGGCAGGTTTTAAGAGAAAAGATGGGCTTGGTTTGGGACATTCTAAATTGAAGATATCTTCTGGACATCAAGTTCAAATTGTCTGAAAGGCAGTTAGAGATGCAAGATTGGAGGTCAACAGAGTTTGAGGCAGGACAGGTAGATTTGAGGATCATCAGCTTAAAGATGGTAATTAAAGCCATGGGAACCAATGAGATCACCAAGTGAAGTAGGATAGAGAGAGAGGAGAGAAGAGGGCCCAGGACAGAACGCCGAGGGACACCTGTAGTCAGAGGTCATGATTTGGAAGAGGATCCATCAAAGGAGACAGAGAAGGGAGTAGCAAGGAGGAAAGAGTGACCAACAATGTCAGAGGCTGGAGAGAGGCCAAGGAGAATGAGGATAGCAGGGCCTGGCACAAAGTGTGCGCTTAACAAGTGCTGGCTCTCTTCTCTCCCTTCCTCCGTCCCAGGTCTGATTTCCAAGCAAGAAGAATCATGTTGGTGTTGGTCTCTAATTCTCTGCTAGCTGCAACCTCCTCAACGCAGGGCTAGGTCATAGGACTGTAGGGACCACTGTCTCACAACTGAGACCTCCAGCACGCAGATCTGGACACAGACGGTGAACTCATGACCCACTGTGGGAGCTTTGAGCGGTGCTCGTAGTCTTAGACCCACAGGCAAACAAAGCATCAAGATGCCAGAACCACAGTCTCTGCCCATTGCCTAGAGTCAGGAAGACCTGAATTCAAGTGCAGCTCCAGATACTAGCCATGTAACCCTGAGCAAGCCAGCCTCTGTCTTGGTTTCCTCGGTTGTAAAATGGAATGATAACAGCCCCTTTGCAGGGCTACTGTGAGGTAAACACTTAGCACAGTGCCTGGCACATAGTAAGCGCTACACATGCTTATCTTCTTTCCCCCTTCAGTGGATGGCAGGTCAGCATTCATTATTCTCAGTATTAGCCACTACTGCTTGTATCAACTAACTTCCGCTGCAGAGGAAGTGGAAAAAAACTCATGCACTTGAGACCAAAGGGGGTGGTGCAAGGAGAGCTTCTCCTCTCTGCTGAATGCTGTAAACTTTTCCTGCCTCTCCCTCATTTTCGCCTTGAAAGTCTGTGTGGTAGAGTCATTCACTTTTATAGTGCCCCAGATCCCTTAATCCAATCAACATTGGTGGTAATAAATTGCCCTGCTCCTCTGCCTTTGACTCCAGCTGAGGAGCATAGCGGTATATATCCAGTGGAGGATGGAGTGAGATTGTCACTGATTATACTCAGGAACCCATTCTGGAACCATTTCGTGGATGGGAGGACAACAGCAAAAACCAGATTCTCTACAAGGTGCTTTCCAAAAAGCCACCGTATCTCTAATGATCCCAAGAAAGCAAAGCTGCTACTACTTTTCTGGGGCATGTTATCCAACATTCAGAGTTTAAAAAGAAATGTTTCATTTTAAAACTGCATGATATTATTTATTCCTGAGTGCTGACACTGAATCATTTTCCCAATCAGAAGCCCCCTTGTTTTCCTGTTACTTTTCCCTCCAGATCATTACAGGAACAGGCTCAAGGCTTTGCAAATTATTCAGACCCCAGCATCTGTTGCACAAATGCTATTTCAGCATGTTCTCTGCATTTTATTAGGAGACAGTACTACTGTTCAAATAAAAATGTTATGGGGGTAACTAAGTTTATAACTTGCAAACTCAATGAGCCATTAAATGGGTGCTGTTCTTGTCTCCAGTTTGAGCATCCATCAAAAACATGTGGGAAGCTGTTACCCCTGCAAAGAGTAAAACAGTTCTGATATGCAGAGCTCAATACAACAAAATCCTCAGCTGAGATTACAATCTCCCCATCTCTCGAGGCCCAGCTCAAATGTTATTTCCTCTGTGAAGCCTCACCTGATCATTTCTGCTGGAAGTGAGCACACCCTCTCCTCAGGACTCACATAGCACCTTGTGCAGTGTTTACAGAGAGGCAGCATCGTAGTATAGTGTAGTTGAGAGTATACAGCAGCCGGAGTTAGGAGAGATGTGGGTTTGAATCCTACCTCTGACAGTCAGTGTGGCCCAAGTATCACTATGGCACCATCAGCGATAAACCTCAGTATCAGTCTCCTAATCTGTAAAATGTGAGTAATTATCTATAGTACCCATCTCACAGGGTTGCTGGGAGACTCAAATGAGATCTCAATAAAAAAAAAAAACTACTTTGTAAATGTATGTGAGTAAATGTTAAAAGTTATGGTCCTTCCCCATTCTGTGTTGTATCATAGTGCATTGTTTCTTGGAGGTGGGGGCGGAATGATGACAAACAAGGCAATGAAGGCCCAGACCTGGGAATGGGCACAATGATCTGTGCCTGCTGACAACCCGCAACCACTGTGTGTGTGTGTGCATATACATATATGTATATATACATACAAATACATACATGATAAATTGGGGTAGTCTTTACATAGACAGGATTTGAAGTGGAGAAGGTGGGACTTTAGCTGGGACCTCAGGAAAACTAGTAGGCAGAGATGAGGAAAGAGAATTTCCAGGCATGAGGGATAATTAGTGAAAATGGTCGGAGTTGGGAAGTGGGTACAAGTGCAAGGAAGAATGAGGGCACCAGTGTTGCTGGACTGCAGAGGATATGAATGGAAATAAGGAGGAAGAAGAGTGCAGAAGTAGGAAGGGGCCAGGTTATGAAAGGCTTTAAAAGCCAAAGACAAGTTTGTGTATAAAAAAGGCACTACGTGGTCAAATGGAGGCCTCTCTCTTTTCTTTCCCACTGGTCGTGAGATGTGAGGATGATTCTCTAAGCTCCAAAGGGCCAATGACAACTTTCCTGTCTCCCTGCCTCCCCTGACAACTGATGATCTCCTAGCCTCCTAGTCAAGCCTGAGCCTAGAATTGGGCCACCTCTTGGTTGTGTCTTCTTTACTTTGGCATAGAACTTAGTGAGATCTTGAAGAATGGAAAAAGACATCAGATATCCAGGAAATAGAGTTTGCCAGTTTGCACCTGGGCCTGGCACGAGCCCTGCTGCTGGGTCAAGCTGGTAACTCCCAGGAGACTGAGCGTGGGATGGGTGGTGTCAGGTCCTTTCATATTCAGGCAGCAAAATAAATAACTTATGTAAGAAAGAAAGCAGACAGTTTGCAATATTCCAATGTTATAGAAATGGAGACTTTTAATAAACAGATATATTGAGATGTTCACAAGGCCAGTGAAATGGAGAACAGAGTTTAAAGAAAAAAAACACATCCTCAGTGGAGAAAGCAGGTGTGCCAGTTTGTAATATAATAGCTACATGTGTTGTAGTATTTTTTAAGTTATACAAAAGCTGGTAACTTTTGACCTTTGTTCATTCAGCAAACAAGCAGAGGTTTCCAATTAATTTAGAAGATTTGTGCACACAGCTGTGACTCAGGATCATACCAGTTATATCCCTGCTTATATCTTGGGGGAGGAAAGTGTTGAATAACTAGAGACAAAAGTTTTTGTAAGTCCCTGTTCAAGATGTGCAAACCCTGGGGTTTACTTTTGGCTCAGACTTTAAATAACATAGAATTGGGGGCTGAATCATTAGGGATAAGTCTACGAAAGAGAGAATAAACATACAGACCAAGCTGACAGCTTATTGAAAGGCCACATCCTGAGGGAATTGTGTATTTCTTGGGAGATAGACTCCCCTGAGTTATTTCTAGAGAAGGATAATTGCTAACACCAATGCTAAGAGTTCCAAAGGGGACGAAACTGCTCCCTAGTCCTAGGGGAACTGTGTACTAATTAGCAGATGGGTCTCCAAGGGAACATCCATCCTTTTTAGATCGGGGTCCTTAATTTGGGGTCCATGGACAGATTTCAGGGAGCATAAACTTGGGTGGGAAAAAATTACATCCTTATCTTTAATAACATCTAAATGAAATTAAGCACTTCCTTCAATTATGATTTTTTTTTATTTCTGAGGAAGGTTCATAAGTTTTCCCCAGACTGCCAAGCAGGTCCATGACACAAAAAGAGGTTAAGAACCCCTGCTTTAGAGTTTGGTATGATGAACAAAATCCTGAACTCTTTGGTACATCTGGGTTTGAATCCTGTCTATGATACTAGCCGTGTGACCCTGAACATCGTTTAATTTCTCTGTGCCTCAGTTTCCTCATCTGGAAAAAGGCAGTAGTGGTATTTGTAGTGCCTACTTCATAGGGTTGTTATAAAGAAAGCTCAGAATTTAAATGACTGCATAAATATGAGAAGTTCTGGCAGTCTTAACATTCAAATTTGTCCCTCCTTGGAGCTAAGAAATGGCTAGGGTCCTCCAATTCTCACCAATCCAATGGGAATTTCCAAATTCTGTAGCCATTCCAGAATTTTATGTGGGGGAAGGAGGGAAACACATTTATTAAGTGCTTACTATGTTCAATACTACAAAATCTCAAGACTACAAAATCTTGGCTGAAATTACAATCTTTACCTGCTGAACCTACCCATCCCTCAAGGCCCAACTCAAATGCTACTTCCTCTGTGAAGCCTTACCTGATCATTTCTGCTGGAAGTAAGCATTCTGCCTTTCCTCAGACCTCACGTAGCACCTTTCACAATGCTTTATAGAGAAAGAATGTAGTATTAGTGGAGAGAACACTGCTGCTAGAGTCTAGCATTTAGAAGCACCGTTCTAAATGTGGGAGATGTAAATACAAGAAAAAAAGACAGTACCATCTACACTCAAGAGGATGACACGTAAAGAGGAGCTGGAAAATAGGAAAGAGGAAAAATCAGGGAAAATGAGATAGGAAAAGAACTTGAAAAGGATAAAGGTGATTGGCAAGGAAGAAGAAAAGCGGAGAAAGTGAGAGTGACGGGAAATAGTCTAGGTAAAGGAGTCACCAATCAGGGGAGTAGGGCCTCAGGGTGGGAAGGCAGCTGGCTTCAAAAAAAAATTAGAAATTTGAAGAGCTAGTTGAGGCGTGAATGAATGTTGACTGAAATCTTCTGTTAAAGGGGTTTCTGAGAAAATGTCAGAGAGGAAGACTGAAAGAGAGCCTGGCTCCTCATGATCAAAGAATTAGCAGTTGGAAGGGAACTCAATACTCCAAATTAGTCATAGAAATGCTGAAAACAACCAAAATCGTTAGAAATTCTCAGAAGAAAATTTAACACCCACCAAAAAGACAATAAGGAAACCAAAGAAAGAAAAGCTTCAAAACAGTTAAAATATATGTGTATATAAATGTCTTGGGGGAGGGGGGTTAATTCTCTTTAAATTATTGTATCTATATACTAGTCCATTTATTTATATATAGGGCAGCTAGGTGGTGCAGTGGATAGAGTGCTCAGTCTAGAGTCAGGAAGACTTTCCAAGTTCAAATCCAGGGTGAACAGAAATTAAAAATAAACAAGATTTGGGGCAGAACAGTGGTCCTCCTGGGCTAACAGGAGAAGATACAAAGAAAAATACCAGGACCAAGGTTTAGTCCCTGTGAAGTGTAAACACCTCCAGGCTAGTTCTGATGAAACAGCTGAGAGGTAGCCTTGGCCTCAGCCACAGGACTTTTCACCTCCCACATAGTGTGGGGAGCATCTGAGAGGGAGAAGATTGAGGGAACCTCTACTGATAAGGGGCACCAGATCCAGCTGTGCTGCCGAGACAAAGCCCTGGGCAAAAAAGAACCAGCACACTTCCAGTAAGTGCAGAAGCAGTGGGGCTGGGACACCACTGGCTGTGAGCAGTTATAGGAGGTCAAAGTTCTTGGTTTCAGTTCCAGGCTAGAGGAGAAAACAGCAGAAGGATGTGAGGCCAGGGGCATCATCCCCTGTACCCCAGGACTAGAGGTGATTACAATAATAAGCTGCTACAAATAAAAATAAAAGTGAGCAAAGGACAAAGAAGCTAACTATAGAAAGTTAGTATGGGAATAGAAATGAAGGGGAAAAAAAGTCCTGCCCCAAAGAGTAATTTCCATTGGTCACCTGCCCCAAAACAATTCATAGAAGAACTTTAAAAAGACTCTAAAAATCAAATGAGAGAAGAGAGAGGAAATTTTTAAAAAAAAATAACAATCCAACAAGAAGATTATGAAAAGAAAGTCAACCAACCAGAATAGGAGATCCAGAAGCTAAAGGAAGAAAACAACAACTTGAAAGTTAGAATTGGGTGAGAGGAAGCCAGTGAAGTTATAAGGACTAAGAAATAAAATATAAGGAATGAAAAAAGAGAAGAGAATATGAAACATAAGAAAAACAACTGATGTGGAAAACAGATCAAGAAGAGAAAACATAAGAAAAATCAGACTATCTGAAAGCTACGATCAAAAGAAAAAGATTCTTGATACAATAATACAAGAAATAATTACAGAAAATCGTCCTGAAGTGTTAGGACAAGAGGGAAAAGTAGAAATAGAAAAAAAAATCCTTTGTTCACCGTCTGAAAGAGTAAAACATGAAATCTCCCAGCTCAAGGAAGAAATATGAGCAACAAGAGAAAATTCAAATATTGGAGAGGCTACAATTAGAATCACACAAGACCTAGCAGCGGTGATGCTAAAAGCCCACTTATCTTGGAACACTATATATCGAAGAGCAAGGGGTTGCAGCCAAAAATAGCATACCCAGCGAAGTTAAGCATAATCCTGAATGAAAAAAAATGGATATTCAATGAATTACCAGATATTCAGGATTTTGTTGCAAAAAAACCCCTGAACTTAATAGAAAATTTGACATATAAGATCCAAGAGAAAAATACGGTATATATGAAAGACTAATTACAAGGGACTCAATAAGGAGAGGCTGTTTACTTATTATATGAGGAAATGTAAAATGTGTATCTTAATATTGTTATTAGTAATTGGGTAGCTCAAAAGAAAGATTGGGGTAGACCTGAGTATGATGTAAAACCATATAGGAAAAAGTAAAAAGAGTAATTATACAAATGAAGTACAAGAGGAAGAACTGACACAGAGGAATTAGAGGAGAAAGACTGGCAGTCCTAGACCCCTACTCTCATCAGGAATGGGTTAAAGAGGGAATAATACAAATGTATCTAGAAGGGTATAAAAGTCTTCTAGATTTAGAAAGAAATAAAAGCTAAGAGGATAAGGAGGGGGGAAAAGATAAGGGAGAGATTTTTAAAGGGAAACCTACTCACATCAGATCTGGGTTAAAGAGAGAACATACACATAAGGGAATAAAAGTCATCTAAATTTGTAAAGAAAGAGGATAAGGGGGTATAGAAGGTTGTCTAGATTAACAGAAATAGGATAAAGAGGGAATGACATATTTGGAAGGCTATGAAAAAAAGTTCCAAATTCAGACAGAAACAAGGGTAAGAGGAAAGGGTGGGTGGGGAGAGGATAAGAGAAGGATCTTGGGGTGGGGTAGCTTAAGTAATAGGAGGGCAACATAGCGGGTACAAGTAGAGGAGTCAGGAGGTATAGTAAATAAGAGACACACAAACGTAAAGAGGGGTACAATTTATTGGGGGAAAAAAGGCAAGGGTAGTCATGATCTCAGACAAAGTTAAAGCTAAAATAGATTTGATCAAAAGAAAAATAGGGAAGCTACACTATATGTTAGCCATATTAGTCAATATTGTTTTAGGCTAATTAATATAAGGTTGGAATATTGCTGTGGTGTAGGAAATGCATTAGTAGACTTAGAAAAATATGGAAAGACTTGGACTTATGAAGGAAGATGTTATCTGCCCTCTCTTCCCTACCCTTATCAATCTACACCATCTTGCAGTGGAGCTGTTTACCAAGTAGTAGTAGATACTACATGCAGCAGAAAGAGGGCATCAGAGGAAGTGATCTAAGGAGTATGATCCCTGGCAGCAGGGAAGAGATCCAGTCCTAGATTCAGGAGAAAACCCTAAAAATCAAAAGTTGAGCTATAAAGAGGAAGAGGTTCAAGGACCCTAAATGAACAACCTGCTCAGCAGACTTCACCTAGGGGAAAGCAGATGAAGATACAAAAGAAGAGAAAGGACACTGGGGATGAAGGCATAGCTTACTATGTTTTTCTCCCTTTCTATCTTCAGCACTTAGCGTGGTGCCTGGCACATAGTAAATACTTAATGAATGGCTGATGACTTGCTGATTGTCATGTGTTCCCAATACGAATGCCTCAGTACCAGTATACTGTTCCTGCTGATGGTGTGAGTATTTGTGGCAAAGTGTGCCCCAGACTTGTGGAGGAAATGTTTTGTAACTACTGTCCTTACTAAATTATAACTGCCTTTGCTTAGAGCTAATTGTTTTAATGCCTGACTATTAAAGATAAGCAAACTAGTGGGGTTCTTAATCTATAATTTTAAGAGTGGAGATCCACAGAATGTTCTGAGCCTGAAATTAAAGTTACCCTCAGGGGGACCTAACCAAAGTGTGAGTGCAGGAACCAGGGGTGGTAGTCACTCTCTTGGAGGGGTAGCTCCCAGAGAAACACAGACTCACATATTCACACCAGACAACATGAAGCAGCATCGTGGTGGTGGTGGTGAATAGTGGGCTAGCCTTAATATCAGGAAGACCTGTATTCAAGTCTTCCCTCTGACACTCATTAGTTTTGTGGCCATGGACAAGAAGCCTAGATAACCTCTCAGAGCTACTATGAAATTCTCTAACAGATGAATTACTGAGTCAGTAGAGTTTCTCCCTCTTCTGATCTAGACAATAAAAATATGTAAATGTCCAATTTTTAGATGTTTGCTAAGTTCATGGTTTTAAAAGGCAATTAAAAAAAGAAAAACGCCCAAAGCACAGCATCCTAAAACTATCTCAGAAGCATAAGCAGGATCTATGTGAGAAATAGCTGAGATATGATAGAAAAAAAATAACCGAAAACAGCTCCAAAATCTAAAGGAAAACTAAAAGAACTAGTGAGCTTAAAAAAAAAAAGTTACAATGAAATAAAGGAAGAACTGATTGAAGCGTTAAAAAAAAATCCTCCTCAGTAAAATGAGGAGCAAAGTATGTAAATAAAAACAATATTAATACCAAAGACAAAAGAGGTGATAACATGCTTGAAATGAAAAACTAAACCTCAGAAAATAATTTGATTGGAGCGTGTATAGGAAAAATCAAGGAGAGGAAAACTGAGAACCATTATGAAGGTTCCCCCAAAAAATCTGACTATATTTTCAGGAACTTGTACAAGACAAGATGAACATTCTAAAAATTTCTAGAGCATACAGAATGTTTGCCCATCCCAACAAAGAAAAACTCAAAAATGAACTTGCCTTCAAAATATCCAGCACAGTGGCTAGAGGCAAAAAGTTGGCTGAGATCACGGGGACTAATAACCTGCACCAATCCTTATCTTTTAGCTACCCTCAAAATCTAACTGGGGATCGTTGCTCTGCAGTTGAAAATCTTTTCAATACAGAAGGATTGAGTTAGTGTTTAATTTCACCCCAACCTTGGCTTCTGGAGGACAAACTCCACCTTTGGCACTACCCTAGGATTCCTATCAATGGAACAGAGAATTTGTTCCCACATAGAAAGGGAATGAATGCTAAGCAATAAAGAATCATGGAATGATTAGAACAGAATCCAGTAACATTGGTACTAGTACGATTTAAGTTTCCTTGTGACAGTTTATTTGCAAGACTACCAATTAGCTGTTTTCCATTACTTCTCATCACAGTTCAATCAAACACCAAGCTGGATCTTCTTCCCAATGATCTTACTCTGATCCTGATGTTGACCATTTCTTGCTGCTAGTCTGCTCACAGTGTTGCTTCTCACCATCACAGTGTTCACGAGGTCATAATGCTAGAGGAAAAGAAGCACAAAAGGAGAGGCAAAGTAGACGGGGGCCTCTGACACTACCCTAGCTAGTTCAGTCCATGTATCATGGCTAGAGCAGGGCTGTAGCCTACCATTGTGTCAAGGTAAGGGAGTACCCTGCCTTCCTCCACCTCTGACTGGAGTCACATCTTGTCATCCCAAAGGATGCCTCTAAGAGACCAACAGCCAAAAACCACCTATCCTTCTACGATAGAGTGGCACCCTTTGTGGTAGCTTTTCCATTTCAGCAACGAATAATGAGCCATACATAGCCAAAAGCAGACATAACATACATGTGCAGAGTCAGGTTTCCAGGTAGTCCTTAGGGGACAGGTAAAAAATTATCTACACACGCTGGGGGTGGGGGAGAGTCCATGCACTTGACTGGAATGCCCTGGGGGTAGAGGGTGGGTACACTTAAAGGACTCTACAACTACAACAAAGAAAACTTTAAAAAGGGGGGAAAAAGATGTATTTTTTAAAAGGTTAGGGCTTAGTAATACTTTTCTATCATGATCAGAACCAAATATCATGGAACATTGCATACTTTTCATAAAATCATAGAGGATCTCAAGAAATTCTTGGAGAGGACAAAAAGCCACTTTAAAAAAAATGTTTTTGCTAGTTAGCCTACAAATTATTATGGGAAAGAAGGGGTAAAGTAATTCTAGGATGAAGTGCTGATTTTTGACAAAGTAGGGAGAAGGAAGGTATCCACTTTTAGAGGCACCTATGAAGCCAGTTTCACAAAATATAATAATATTATTTGGTGCTATTGAATGAAGCAAACCACACTACATAGAAATTTCAAATGGTAAATGGTAAGATAAATAATTAAAATGATATAGTGTATGTAATTTATAAACTTGAATGCTTTGTTAATATTAGCTATTGTTAATAATTTTGCATTTCCTTCTCACAAAAAGTTAAAGAATAGTGGCATAAATTAAGTTGAACAATTTTAATGTAAAATAGGTTAATCCACACAAAAAAAACACAGCAAAGACTGTGTAATGAATTAAGCATAGAATCTATGTGCTGTTACAGTAAAAACATCCATATTGTAACAACAAAGTTACTGGCAGTTGCTGTGGTGTAAGACCAACACCAGCACACAGGAGGGCTGCTAGCACAGGTTCTTTGATCTGCTTTTCTAAGAAAAGCAACTTTAAGGGGTTTACAATCTCACTTTAATTAAACATACATACATCATTCACTTATTTCAGGGGGAAAAGTCAGCTCCCTGAACTTCAGAGAAAACAAACAGAAATTACAAGTAGAAATTATATAAACAGAGCAAATAACACAAATCAGCAGACAGGGCTTCTAACTGTCTGCCCACAGCAATACATACATAATTACCAGAGAGAGAAACTCCAACATCTGGGTTTTCAAAGGGGGGGGGTGCCCCTTAATGGCTTACCCAGAGTCTTGTCTGGTGAAATCACAGAAACACCCTTCCAATGAGTGAGCCCCCAAAGCAAAATGCTAACCTCAGAGGATATATACATTCTTTAGGGCCCTGAGGGTTCCATATCCAATCAGTGAAAGGGTGTAGGTCTGGGCTTAGCACTTAATAAGTAAAGAGTATAGGCCTGAGGTTTAGCACTTAGTAAGTAATGGCTGTAGGCCTGCTACTTTCTTGTAACTTAAGCAGGTCATCAAAGACTCTTGATTGAAACAAAGGCAAGACTCAAAGGCACTTGATCGCCTTAGTGCTGAGAAACACTCCAAAACAAAAGACAACAGAAAGTCCCACTTTGCTTGACTTTACACATATGCAAAAAGATGTACATAGATTTAAAATGGAATAGTGGACCACAATCTATCATGCTACACTGAGTTCAAGAAAATCTGGAGTTGCGCTGATAATCTGGTGAAGTCAAATTCGAAGCAGAAAGCATTAAAAGAGATAAACAGGGACTTCATATTCTACCTAAAAGGAGCACTGAAAAAAAAGAGCATAATGATTTTAAATACATATGTATCAAATAATATAGCAGGAAAAATTATGTTTAAATATCACACACTTTTGCAAAAAGAGAAAATGAATAGTGAATGATTTCAACATCCCACTCCATCAAATTATATCAGATTATTCAAACAACAAAAAAAGTTACAGACTTGAAGAAGTTAGAGTTAAATTAAATTTAGTAGACATATAGAAAGAACTTAGTGAGGGAAAAGCAGGGAATGTACTCTTTTCTCCAAGAACACATGAATACTTCAGTGCCTCAATGAATCTATATTTTTATCTACGTATGTTGCAACCCATCCCAAATGCCTCCTTATCATATGAATCTGCAATGAAAGAACTTAGAAAATGAACAAAGCAATAAACCAAATTGCAGAAGGAAGAGAGATCAGAAGAATCAGAATGGAACATGTTAAAATAGAAAACAAAGAGCGCATTGATAAAAACCAAGAGTTATTTTCAGATCAATAATATTGAAAAGTAGCAAAGTTAATAAAAAGAGAAAAACTCAAGTTATCAAAATTAAAAATGGGAAATGGGAGGTCACAATTAATTTAGCAGGTATTAAGAAAACTAGAAGAGATTACCATGTATAGCTTTGTGCAAGTAAGTTTGAGAATTTAAGAGAAATCTAAGAATACTCATAAAAACAAAATGCACAAATAAAGTAGGTACCTAACTAGAAGCAGCTTAAAGGGAAATATCACATGAGCTGTCATCAAAAATAGGATTAAGATCAGACAGGGTCAGAAGTGAATTCTTCCAAAACGCATACTGAATAAAAACTTAAAATATTAAGAAATAAAGACAGTTTCTAAAAACTGAGAACAGCATTATAAATTCCCAGCTTGTTTGTTTTCTTAGGGGGAAAATATGGTTTTAATGCCAAAGCCTAAGATTGGGCTGAAAGAATAAAAACTACAGGTCAATATTTTTAATGCATAATTTAATACTTCAAGCTATGTGATACCCTTGGTATAGGTATTCTTTCAACTGACACAGCCTTTTTTTTTCCACTGACATCTTTTACTCCTTAATAAATGGTCTTTGTGAATTTCTGAGACCAAGAATCATCAGCCTATGATCCACCTTCTGCTAATGAACCTTTCTGAACTGAGCAAGACAGAGGACTGACAGATAGTCTGTGGTTGGGTCCATACTGGGAGCCTTTTCAGTTTGACAGAACCTGCCAAAACTTATCCTCCGTGGACATGGCCTTTGGGAAACCAGGGTCACTTCCACACTGTGATGAGGTGTCAGAGTAGGAACTTAGGGAAGGCATTAATGAATATCGAAGCAAAAATAGTCAATAAAGTATTGGCAAATAAAAAATAAGAATATATCAAAAATGTATTCATTATCCCCAAGTAGGATTTATACCGGGAATTCACAGATGGTTCAACATTATGGAAAATAATGAATGTATTAAATCATTTCAGCAAGAAAAATAATGAAAATTTTATTATTGTATCAATAGATTTCTCAGAAAAGGCTTTTAAAAAATACTTTGTCAATCCTTGAGCAGACCTGTGATCTCATCAATGTTGGCACTCTTTCCAAAGAAGAAAAAAAAATCCATCATTTCCAGAAGAAAGCAAACAAATCAACTAGCCTTCTGATAATTAGCTTCTCTGCACTTAGCTCAGCTAGTTCTTGAAGGAACTATCTGAGTTATATAATCTATCACTGGGCCCACACTTCAAGCCTCTCCAACCTGGGAGGGCCTGCCAGAGCTGCTGTTCCTGTGGCAGAAACTTTGAGAACCCAGAATTCCCATCCATGCTACAAAGCAGAAAGCAGAATAGGATTTGGTAGAACAGAATTTCATGTCCATGGTGCCCAGCACTGACAGCGGCTCAGCGATCACATCTTCTGGTGCTCTCAGTACCCTAGGAACAACTGGGACAGTGACTGGAATTCATCGAGAACAGCTGGATGCTCTATGTCCTTATTTTTCTTAGGGATCAGCTCCCCTATTAATCTTTGAACAAGAAAAGAGAAATAAAAGTGTTGAGCAGTTCTGCCTTCTCTCCAGTAAAACATAATATTTTCAGTAAACAAAACAAAGAATAAAGGAATAAATAGATTTTTTTCTTAATATTATCAAAGGAAAGTCATTTGCTTTTGGTCATTTCTTTTTTCTTTTTTACATGGAATGTTCCATGCAAAATATTTTCTAAGTTGCATAGAGATAAGGGAGCAAATTCAGGTTTAAACAAACAGCAGCCACAATCCCACATTTAGTCTACTTTATCTGTTTTTCTTGTTAGATTCCTGCCTGAATCCAACTAACCTTCAGACCCAGCATTGACACGATCATAGATTTAGAGCTGAAAGGGAATATTTTCTGAGTTACCTAGAAATCAGAGAGCAAATTCAAGTTCAAACGAACAAACCAGGATCCCACTTTGTTTTTCTATATTGTCTGCTCTTTCTGGTTAGAGGTCAACCTGGATCAAACTAATCTTCATGCCCAGCATTCAGAGCATCATAAATTTAGAGTGTGAAGGGACATTGGAAGCCATGTAGTCTAACCCCTTCATTTTACAGATGAGGAAACTGAGGACCAGAACAGTTGAATGGCTTTCCATTATCCACACTCCACTTTCCATCTGTAGCTCTGCTTACTTTGAACTTTATGGAACAAGATGCCCCTCCCACTGCTGCTAACTCTGCCTTGGGTACCCAACATGTTCCCAACTCCCTCAGCCTCCTCTAACTGGAGGGCTGGAGGATGGAGCACTAAACTCCACCCAAAGCTTTGCTTTACATAGGGCCAGTAGACTTGGTAGTGCATTTCAGTGTCCATCTGCTACTCTTCATGGTTTGAATTCCAGGGAACAAGATGTCCCCTCACTCCCCTGCACAGGGTACCCTTTGGCCCCACCCCTGCTTTCTAGCATCCTTTTGTGTGTGGTCTTCTCCAATTAGATTGTAAGCTCCTTGAGGAAAAGGATTGTTTTTTTTATTTGTACCCTCAGAACTTAGCACAGTGCCTGGCACATGGTGTTTTAATAGATATTTATTAAATTGAATTTATCTCAAGACAGAATTAGTAATAAGTTGGAGAACTGGGAGTTCACCTCAGGTCCTCTGCCCCCAGGTCTAGAGTTCTTTCAACTCCGCCACATCAACTCTTGTTCTCCATGGCCACCCAAGTCTTTAGAAAAATATGGAAGGAGAGGACCATAAAGCTTCTCCCTGGTGAAGATGAAAACAATGACGCCAACAAAAAGCAATGCAAACCCTGTAACTGTTTATCTGAGGTTCTATTCATGTTAGTAAAAAAATTCACAGAATTTTAGGTGATTCATTTTAATTCTTTCATCAATAAGCATCAGTTCCATAGATGCTTTTCCTTCTTTTCCAAGCAGAAGAGTTTCTAACAGAGGCCACACCAAGAAGCCGATGCTTACAATGATTAGAACTTGAGGCACTGGTCATTGGTCTTTGTAAGACTTTGTCTATGCATGTACACAGAGATGGAAATAAATCATTTGTAAATTAGTCTACAGACCCTGGTAGCAAGCATTCCAATGAGGAGAGCAAGGTTTTATCTTCCCAAGCTTATCACACAATATTCTCCTTCATGCATTCTACATTCTGACTAAACTGCTCTACTGACATCCTCTGTTTATTACATCCCATGTTCCATCTTCCTAGATTTGCCCAAAATTGTTTTATACTTTTGTATTTACATGTCTGTTTATAGTATTCTCTCCCCAATAGAATATATCTCTTTGAGTATAGTGTTTTTGTTTTATCTTCCCTAACTCCTAGTACAGTGCCTGTTATTAAGCAGATTCTTGATAACTACTTGTTGAATTGGACTGAATTCACACCTAATGTCATGAAGAGGCCCCATTGGGGCACTTCCACTAAAGTGCCATGACAATTCCTCATCATGCCATTGGGGTGGCCCTAAGTTCTCACACATTTTGCCAGTAGAACAAAAGCTCTGGCAGGGCCTGTCAAGAGGAAAAGCTCTGAATAAAGGCTGATGGTGGACTGTTTTTGGAGACTCAGTCTAGGAAAGTTCAGAGAGGTTTGCCCCCAGGTTGGCTACAATGTAATGATTTGGGGGGCAGAAGGGGAGACTATCTCTTGAAGACAATTACAAAGTTATAGTGAGGTTTAATGTCTGCAGAAAAACTACTCACTCTTAAAAAATTAAATTGTGGTATTAAATCATAGCAGCACAGAATAACAGAACTTCAAAGTTGGAAGACCTCAAACATAATTTGAACTTTGTTGTTCAGTCATTTCCCAGTCATTTTCTGGGCAAAGATACTGGAGTGGTTTGTCATTTCCTTCTCCAACTCATTTTAGAGATGAGGAAACTGAAGAGAACAGGGTTAAGTGATTTGCCCAGGGTTACAAAGCTAGTAAATATCTGAGGTCATATTTGAACTCAGGTCCTCCTGACTCCAACCCTGTCACTCTATCTACTGTGCCACCTAGCTGCCCTCATTTCATCGAAAATGTACTTAAACAAGAATCCTTCTTTGAACATCATTTACCCAATAAATGTTGAGCCACCTTCGTTTGAAGACTTTCAGTGCAGGGCAGATTATGGCCACTTTTGTACTGATAAGAAGGTTTTTTTTTTCCTTACATGAAGCCTAAATCTGCCTCTTAGCAAATTTTCCTTTTCCTTCTAGTTCTACACTCTGAAGCCAAGAAGAAGCAATCTAATCCTTCTTCTACATGGCAGTTCTTCAAATGTCAGAGATCTCTGTATCTTCCCCCCAAGTCTCATCCTCTCTAGGCTAAACAACTACAATTTTGCCAATTCATTCTCACATTGCATGGTCTGGAATTCACAATCCTGATAATATTCCTCTGGAAGTTCTACTTACCAATATGCTCCCTAAAATTTACCACCCAGAACTGCACACCGTACTCTAGATGTTGTCTGACAAGGGAAGAGTCCTACTGCACAGATTCTAACCATCCTAGTCTCTCTTAATGAAGTTTAAGATCATCTTAAGTTGATCAGCTGCCTTTATCATGCTCTTGACTCATGTTAAGTTTGAAGTATGATAACTAAAACAATTCTATCTGAGCTAAAGAAATAGTGGTACATTAATATAATGGAATATCATTGTGCTTTAAGAAATCATGTGTGATGAATACAAAGAAACATAGAAAATTTTGTATGAACTGATGCATAATGCGGTAAGCAGAGCCAAGAAAACAACATACACAGTAACTGTAACAATGTAAATGCAAAGAACACATCAAAAAATCAAAAGTAAATGTAACGAAATGATAAAGATAAAGCAGGACTTCAATGAAGAAATATGAGAAGACCCCTCCACCCCCTACTCCCCAACCCTAACCCTTCAAGGAGGTGGAAGGTACACAAATGTTACACAGTGCACATGTTTTCAGACTTCCCAATATATTGATCAGTTGTGCTGATTTTTTTTCCTCTCTAAAAAAAATTATTTGTCATATGGGATGGCTCTCTGGAAGAGGGAGGGGGAGGGTGTTTCAACAATTCGGCTAGCAGCTGCTGTGAGGGTGTAAAACCAACAACAACCAGCACACAGAACGCTGCAAGCCCAGGTCCTTTTGATCTGCTTTACTAAGGAAAGCAATGTTAAGGGGTTAACAATCTTACTTTAATCCAGCATGAAAATATCATTCACTTAGTACAGGGGGAAAAGCCAGCACCCTGAACTTCAGAGCAAATACAAACAAATTACAAACAGACCAAATACAATTCATAGTTACCAACATCTGAGTTCTGCTGGGAGCTTGACAATGGCTGGCTCAGAATCACTCGTCACTACTGCTGCAGCTCAGAGCTCTGAAAAAAGAAAGACAACCCTTGGTTTTATATATCTTGTTCAGGGTCAAAGGTGAGTCACATAGGGACTCACCCACGTGACCTAAAATCCTCACGAAAATGCGACTTAAACCCATGTGGTCTAAAAGCCTCTGATGTCACAAACATGTCACTCAAACCCATTTTGATTGCCAATACAGAGAGATACTTGGGATAACAATGATGACATAAGAAAAGGAAAATAGCAATAAAAACTGTCTGAAACCAAGAGTACCGCTGCATGCAAAGAAGGAATATTAAAGGCATTCCCACTTAAAATGGGTGTAAAGCACAACCAGCCACTGTCACACTTTCTATTTAATAGCTTTAGAAATAAGTTTAACTTTAGCAATGAGGCATGAAAAAAGAAATAGCTGAATAAGCTGCTGGCAATGAAGAAATTAACATATCTTTATTTGTATGATTGTATATCTGGAAAATCCAAAAAACAAGAAAATTGGAATAATGATTTTTAATAAAGTATGAAGTCATAAAATAAAACTGCAAAGAACATGTAGATTTATATATATCAGTAACAAAAATCAGGAAAGACAAATACCATTTGCAATAACCAAAAAATAGTCAACATTTTAGTGTGAATCTTCCAAAACACATGAAATCAATGTAAAAATTTTAACTGCTTTATAAAATAATAAGTTATATATGATACTTTAATATTTATAACATGCTTTATACACATCTTAATTCTACTAGTAACCCTGTGAGGTAAGTATTACAGGAATTATACAGATAAAAGAACTGAAGCTGAAAGGTAAAGAGAATTGCATAGGATCTCACAACTGGTATCTGAGTCACAGACTGACAGGATCAGTCACCTAAGCTCTATACCTAGGTATCTTCAACCCACTACTCCCTCTCACCCCCCACATCCAACCAGTTGCCAAGTCCTGATGATTTTACATTCACCCCATCTTCATATACAACTTCTCTCCTCTGACAGTGCCATTACCCTGGTACAAGCCCTCATCACCTCACCCCTGGACAATTGCCATCATCATCTGGTTTGTCTCCCATCCTCAAGTCTCTCTCTACTCCACCTTCCACCCAGATATCAAAGTGCTCTTCCTAAAATACAGGTCTGACTGTGTCACTTTTCTATTCAGTAAACTCAACTGGCTCCCTATCACCTCCAGGATTAAATAAAAGATCCTCTGTTTGGTACTCAAAGCCCTTTATAACCCAGCACCCTCACCACCTTTCCAGTCTTTGGATCTTATACCCCTCCACTTATTCTGCGATCCAGTGACACTGGGCACTTTGCTATTCTGGAATGTGGGCATTTTCACTGGCTGCTCACCATGCTTGGCACTCTCTCCCTCCTCATCTCCACCTCCTGGGTTCCCTGGCTTCCTTCAAGTCTCAACATAAAGTCCCCACTTCTTCAAGAAGCGTTTCTCAGTGCTCCTTCATCTTCAGTCCTTGCCTTCCCGATAATCTCCAATTTACCTTTGTATCTGTGTTGTTCATACATAGTTTTGTCTGTTGTCTCCCTCATTAGACTGTGAGCTCCTTGAGAGCAAAGACTGTTTTTTGCCCTTTTTTATATCCCCAGTGCTTATCACAGTTTCTGGCACTGAGTAGGAAATTAATAAATGCTTGTTGACTTGACCCCTGATGTCCAGCACCCTATCCAATACACTTTGCTACCTCAAATTGGAACAGTGTCATTGGAAGGAGATTGATTGCACATGCCAAAATCATGCCATAATTAAAATGCCCTACTGGAAAGAGTAAAGAATTTGCAGTCAAAGGCCCTGGGTTCCAATCTTGACCCTATTATTTACAGCCTATGTCATCTGGAGCAAACCACTTCACTTCTGGACTAGGTTTCCTTAAGTGTAAACAGAAATGATGGACTAGATAATCCCTAAGCTTCCTTCTACCTGTAAATCCTTTGAACTCTAAGGGCAGGATTATTGAACCTTTCCAAATTAATATAAAGACTCAAGACAACACTATTCAAAATACCAAAAAGCCAATGCACAGCATTAGATAAAACAAGAACAAAATGTATATGGAAAAACAAGCAGATAGGAATACTCTGGGGAATCATGAATAAAAATTCATGCAAAGAGACTTGTCCTACTAAATTTCAAAAAGTACTGTGAGCCAGTAACTATTAAAAACTATCTGCCAGGGGTGGCTAGGTGGCAAAGTGGATAGAGCACCAAACCTGGAGTCAGGAGGACCTGAATTCAGATCCAGTTTCAGACATTTAGTAGCTATGTGACCCTGGGTGAGTCACTCAGTTCCAATTGCCTTCCCCTCCCCTCCAAAAAAACCTACCTGCTACAAGAGAAAATAGATAATATTTTAATATTATGTAATACATAATTACACAAATGTCATACATAACATAATAAATACGTATATAATTAGGTCAATGGAATGGAGGGAATTCAGAAACAGAAACAAGAGAATACAGGAAAGTACTGTTAAATAAACTCAAACTTATAAGACTCTGGGAAAAGGAATAAAAAGTCAATAAAAGTTTGAAGAAAAGAGAACCATATCTCATTTGTGTAGGGGAGAACAATGTTTATCAAACAAATGGGAGAAATTATTAGAGACAAAGTACATGAGTTTGTATAGGAATAAAAATTTTTTCATAGTAAAAAGCAATATATCAAAATAAAAATAAACATACTCAGAAGAATATTTTAATAAATATATACATTATAAAAATCTGACATTCAGGATCTATATGTCACTGATATATATTTAAAAGTGTAATAACCATTCCCCAACTGATTAATGTTTAAAGGGTAAGGGCAGATAATTTTCAAAGGAAGAAACACATTGTATTATAATTTAGAAAACTATTTAAATATGCTAATAATCAGAGAAACTCAAATCAAAACAACTTTGTGATACCACTTTACATTCATCATATTGAAAAATATAGTTTAAAGTTATAAAAATAGTTTAAAATTATTAATCAAATAATTAAATTTATAAATTAAAATAGTTTAAAATTATAAAATTCTGTATTTTTGTGATGATGATCAAACAGGTACTCTATTCCCTTAATAAGCCATTACAGTCCTCGACAGAAATTGTAAATTGGTGTGATATTTTAGAAGAACAACCTGACTGTGTAATGAGAGTTAGAAACTGACCATACTTTTTGACCCATTGATCTTAAACTAATAGAACATTTAAAACAGTGTCCTAGAGACATTTTTAAAAGGGGGAGAAAAGATCTATCTGTGCAGAAACATTTATTTGTAATTTTGATAAATGAAAAATATTTGATGTGTTCAAAAATTAGAGAATGTCAATAAAACTGGTATAGTAATGTCATGGAATATTACTGTCCCATTTAAAATGAAAATATGAAGAATACTGAGGACAATGGAAGGAATTCTAGAAAAATGATGCATTGAGAAAAACAAATTAGGACATACATATTGACTCCCATTATATTTGTAACAGCACAAGAAGCCATTTGTGTCTTTATACTAAATATTAGCAGAGACAAGGCAAAGTTATGACATTATTATATCAAGGGGTATGCTCAAAGTTCCACTTTTTCAAAGACACATTGATGTGCTGGAACTTTTATCAGCCAGTAATGTTTCCTGAATTTCATGATACTTCCACACTTTCCCCTATTCGATCAACTCCAGTGGTTTCCTTTTCCCTCAAGGACAAAATATAAAGTCTTCTCCTTAGCTTTTAAAGCCCTACACAACCTGGTCTCAACCTATCTTTCCAGCTAATTAGACATTACTCCCCCTCAAGTACTCAGCAGTTCAGGCTTCTCTCTGTTCCTCAGGCTGAATACTCTCATTTCCCATCTCTGTGCTTTTGCGCTGGCTGTTGCACATGCCTGGAGCACTTTCTCCTTGCCTCTGCATCCTAGAGTCCTTTAATTCCGTTAGGATGCAGTTCAAGCATGAGCTTCTGCATGAAACCTTTTTCTGATTCCTCCCAACTGTTAGTGCCTTCTCTTTCTAACCACGTTGTACTTAAATATTTTATTTATAATAATTCCTCATTCCTCAAAGTACCCTTTGGAATCGGGTAAGCCATTGTTCAATGAAGGAAATAGACTCAAGAAAGAGAAAAGGCTGACCTCAAAACTCAAGCCAAGTTAGTGATCAAGCCAAGCACAATCAGTCAATCAACAAGCAAAAATTTTCTGAGCATCTGAACCAGGACAAGGGTGGTAAGTGGGTTGCTAAAATTGCATAACAACCCTGGGACATCCCTCAAACTCTGTTTCCTTTTTCAGGTTTTGTTTTATTTTTTTTAATCTGAAGTGTTGGCATCTCTCTATTTATACTACTTTGGAAACCGAAGAAATATCAACTCTAGAACAAAGGCAGAAAGACAAGAGAGCATAGATTATGCATTAAAATAAACATACCAGATTTTCTTTGCATATAAAATCTGCAGGAGGGATTCCATCAGAAATAACCTATTCAACAGGGTGAGACAGTCCCATCTGACAGGCATGCTCAATTTATTCTAGTACTCTCCCTCCTTGACCCTAGACCAGCATTCTGCAGAGGCCACATTTCCTGGCAGGGATACAGACTTAGGGCCTGGTTCAACACTTCCTTCCCTATGGCAGTTCTAACTGAGCTCCAGCTAAAGTAAACTTTACAGCTTTGCTTTATGGAGACATACACAAGTCAGAAACTCTCTTCCCTTATGGAATATTTCTAGAAATCAGCCTGCTCCCTGGTGTTTGTAGTGAGAGGCTTGAAAGGCCTACTCTCATCCCTAAGTAAAGTTAGAGTTTGGGGGCTGAAGCTGTGCCCAAGGATGCCTGAGCCTTTCAGTTCTTGTCTGTCTCTAATCAAGTGTCATTCTGCCTCCAGTACTGGCCAGATGAATTTCCATAGAAAAGGAGGTCTTTGTTTAAAACGAAGTGGTTTCCTGTGGAGGTTGCTTATTCCCAAGAATTATAAAGTACCCTCTGCCCCATCTGCATTCAGGCTTTTACTACTCACCTAGACTACTGCGATAGCCTCTTAACTGGGCCTTTTCACCTCTATTCTCTCTCCTCTCCAGCTCCTCCTTCACACAGGCACAAAAATAAATAATCTTCCAATGCACAAATCTTATGTGTAACTTTCCAACTCAGAAAACTACAGGTACTATAGATCAATAAATCAATAAACATTTATCAAGTGCCTACTAGGTGCTAGATACTGTGCTAAGGACTAACTAGCAGATTGAATTTATTTCAGGACACCCCTCCTCTGCCTGTCCTAGTGTTTCACAGGTATCATACTTTCCAGTTGAAGTACAAAATTTTCTGACTAAATAAAATAAAAACTTATTAGCTTGGCATTCAAGACCCTTCTCAAGCTAGCTTCAATCTATATTTCCAGACATATTTCATATTACTTTCCCTTCTAAACATTCTATGCTCTACCCCATTCCCTGATTCTTTTCCTGTTGTCTCCCATCTCAATGGCCTTGAATTTACCACTCCCAAAACCTTTGTAAGGAAATAAGGATTTGGTTCTTGTCCCTCAGTTCAATAGAAATAGTCACAGAATGGAATCCTAGATGTTGAGGTATTAACGCATTAACAATGTGTTAACACCCTACAATCCCTGTACAGAATATGAACACTCCTTTTTCTCTGATTGAGTCTGAAGGGAGTTGTAGAAGGTCCAGAAATTGGCCATGCTGCTGAAGGCTATAAATAGCTAAGTCTGCCAACAGTATGCAGTTTGAGTCACTTCTGGCAAGAGTCAATAGTCAAGTCAGCCCTGAGATAAAATCATTTAAGGATTTCTCCCTCTCTCCTCCACTGGCCATTGAGTCTAGCAGTAAAGCTATTTACCCAAAAGAAGACACCTCATCTAGCAGTTAGAGAGTTAATTTGATAGAGTTTGAGACACAATTGATGGAACAGAGACACACAGACATGAATACAGAGAAACAGTCACTTGAGGCCAGAATCAGCTTTGGAAAATGGTGCTTCTAGAAGAAGAAAAGATAGCCAGTTACAAATTCACCAAAGAGATAGACCAGGCAATCAAAAGCCAAGTTGTAAAGAGGAACAAACCCCCAAAACCTCACAATGGCCTGCCCAGCAGAGAAACTATGTGTAAGGGGGAGCATTGTAAAGACTTTGTAAACACAAGAAGGGAAAGGACATTGAGGTTCTGCAGTTCTGGAGTTGTACTACCACTGTACTCTTAAGTTTGTGTTCACTCTTCCCATTAACACTATATATATATTTGTGGGGGACTGTGTCCCAGGTCTATGGACATTCAGGGTAGGTATGTTGTATGTAGGTATGTTGCACCTTTCTTACTATACCAAATTAGTAAATGTGTTTGCTTTGAGCTAATTGTATCCACTAGCCGACTGTTAGTGAGAAGTGCACCAGTGGGGGCTTATGAGCTGCAAGTAGCCCTCAGGATATGGTATTAACTCCTAATTCTTGCTAGGTTCTCTTTTCCTAGACTGGGGTTGGCTTCCTGACCCTAACTATACCTACACTGTCATGGTAGTTTTCAAATTAATAGCTACACTGCAACAACTCACTCTCATGATTCTGTGGTAAACTCAATGGGGAAAAATTATATGTCTACTACTCACTATGGGATATTACTATATACTACCCAAAATATATATCTACTATTCACTACTATATACTACTTAAAACTATATGGCCACTACTCATTGTGAAAGGGAAGAGAGATACAGGTCAATAGCTTCAGGGAATCTTTGAATCAAGTGAGGATTTTTAAGGATGGGAGAGAGCTGGACATGTAAGCATCAGGGGAGTTCATAATCAAAGAAAGACTTAAAATTAGAGAAAGAGAGGGTATTATTGAAGGGACAATTTTCTAAAGGAGAAAGATATATGCGTACACACATATATGTGTGTATGTGTGTATATGTACATGTGTATACATACATATACACACACACATTTCTATACATACATGTGTGTTTATCCTGAACCCCCACTACTACACTCCCAATTTAAATAAATTAAGCAACGTAGCATTAACTCTTTATGTGAAACATTCACTAAAAGAAGACAAAGTGATAATGATACGTTATAACAGTCCAATCATAAACTAGTCTGGGTCACTAAAAGTCGACATTGCTTCTCCAAGAAAAGTTCATGTTGGAATGACTTCATTTCCTTTTCTGATGGGTCCAACTGGTAGAACATTCTTCAACTTGTAGAGCAGAAGAATGATAGTCCTCCTAAGAGAGTTTCCCTGGATTTCAGCAAAGTTTTTCATAAAGTTCCTCATGTCTTTTCAGACAAGATGAAAAGATCTGACCTAGACAATAATAAAGTTAGGTCCATTCAACACAAGTAATTATGAATTACCATAACTAAACAATAGTCATTAATGGTTTGCTATCAACTTGAAGAAAGCTTCTAGTGGAGGGCCTCAGATGTTCATCCTTGGTGCCCTGGTCCTTATCAAACTTTTCTTGTGAATGACTTGAATGAAGATATAAATAATACATTTATTAAACACCTACTATGTGCCAGATACTGGACTGAGGAGCATCGAGGACATAAAACCAAAAATGAAACAGTCCTTGCTCTCCAGAAGCTAATATTCTACCCATGTAGACTTTAAAGCACTATATAAGTATTAGAAAGGTGGGATAGATAACATGTTGTGTAACAGTCAGGATTCCAAATTATCTCAGCTGGGGAGAATGAGGAGTCAAATCTTTTATCCAAGAAGATAAAAACTTAATAGGGATAAAAGTAAAGTTCCACATTTTGGTTCAAAAATTTAATTTCACGAATACAAGATGGACTGAGATATGACTCTAGACAATGTCCAGTTTGAAAACAATGCAGGTATTTTAGTGGACTGAGTTCCAAATGAGTCAACAATTTGACATGGCGGTCAGAAAAGTTAATGCTATCAGTAGAAAGAAGTGGATATTTTCAGTCTGGAAAAGAGAAGATTTAAGGAGCACATAATTGCTGACTTTAAGCATTTTCAAGGGCTATCATGTGGAAAAGAGATTAAACCCAAACTGCTTGACCTCAACATAGAAGTAGGAGGAGTGCTTGGAAGTTGTAGAAAGGCAGAAATTACTGGCTACATGGAAGAGAAACTTCCTAATAATTGGAGCTGTCCTGCTTTAGGAGATGGTATGTTTCCCCTCCCTAAAGATATTCAAGATGGCCATTTGTGTGTATCTTATAGCGGGGATTCTTTGTCAGATCTGGTTGGAAGGGTTGAAAGAGATAACCTTTGAGATCCTTCCAATTTCAAGATATACTGTACAATGATTCTCTGATTCATTGATTTTTGATTCTATGATTCCTTGATTCTCTCATCTTTCAAACTAAAAGTGATCCCTACATCAAACCTCTCAGGCCATTCCGTTTAACTAGTGTTGCACTAAATCTTATTCTAACTTACATCCTTAACAATACAATGGTACTTTATAATTTGCAAAGTTATTTCCTTTGCAACTGTTTCTACTAACCGTGTACTTGTGCCCTTGATCCTAACCCTTCTCTCCTTTAGAAAATTGCCCTTTCAATCATCCTCTCTCCCTAATTTTTAGTCTCTCCTTATGTGAGCTCCTTCCCTGCTGCCTACAAGCATGTCCAAACCTCTGACATCCTTAAAATTCTTCATTTGATTCTGGTTCCCTGAAGCTATTGACCTATATCTCTCCTCCCTTTCACAATCAAAACTCCAAGAAAAAGCCAATTCTACTTTGTCACCCCTCCCTTCACTCACTTCACAACCCTTTGCAATCCATCTTCCATACCCAACACTCAACCGAAATAACGCTTTACAATGTCACCAATAATCTCTTTATTGCTGAATCTGGTGGCATTTCCCAGTCCTCATTCTTCTTGACCCATGTGCAGCATTTGACACTATCAACCACCCCTTCCTTATGGACACTCTTTCCTCTCTGGGTTTTTGGATTTTCTACACAGAGCCTTTCCCTTCTCTAATCCATCCTCCACATAGCTTTCGATTGCTATTCCTAAAACACAAGCCCGACACTGTCACTCATCTGTTTGAGAAGCTTCAGTTCTTCCTCTAGGGTAGAACAGAAACTCCTCTGTTTGGCATGTAAAGCCCTTCATCATCTAACTTCAGCCTCTCTCTCTCTCTCTCTCTCTCTCTCTCTCTCTCTCTCTCTCTCTCTCTCTCTCTGTCTCTCTCTCTCTGTCTCTCTCTCTCTCAGTCTCTCTTTCTGTCTCTCTGTCTCTCTCTCTCTCTGTCTCTCTTTCTCTCTCCCCCCCCCTCTCTGTGTCTCTCTCTCTTTCTCTCTCTCTCCCTCTCTCTCTCTCTCTTTCTCTCTCTCTCTGTCTCTCTCTCTTTCCTCTCTTTCTCTCTTTCTTTCTCTCTCTGTCTCTGTCTCTCTCTCTTTCTCTTTCTATCGCTCTCTCTCTCTCTCTCTCTCTCTCTCCCCTCTCTCCCCCTCTCTCTTCTCTCTCTTACAAACACATACATGCACACATGCATACACGTACATATACACACCCATGCATACATATATATGGCACATGGATACAGGGGCATACAGGCATGTACACACACTATACACTCTTCATTTTAGTCACACTGTTCTACTTGTCATTCTCACTCCATCCACAAGCATTTATTAGGTACCTATTTTGTACCACACATTGTGCTAGGTGATGGGAATGTTAGTAGGAAGAATTAAATAATACCTTTTCATTTATGGGGTCGACAACAAGTATGTATAAAAACGTATGCCGAAAAAATATCAAATTCATAGATTATATAGTGGCTGCCATGTGCCAGGCCCCATGCTGAGCATTTTACAAATACCATCTTGTTTGAGCTTCACTACAACCCTGGGACATAGGCGCTATTATTATCCCCATTTTACAGATGAGCAAACTGAGGCAAACGGCGTTTGAGTGACTTGCCCAAGGTCGCATAGCTATTAAGTGTATTAGGCTAGATTTGAATTCAAGTCTTCCTCACTCCAGGTCTAGTGTTCTATCCCTTGTGCCACTTAGATGTCTCTAAATAAGTACAAACCTATACAAAGCAGTTAGATACAAGGAAACTTAGGAGAGAAGCCCCTTCCTAGCAGGTAGAGGGATGAGGAAAGGTTTCATGCAGAAGATGGTGCTTGTGTCTTAAAGGAAAAATAAGGACTCTGAGTCAGAGTGAACGTAGTGGTTTCTAGGCGTGTGAGACAACCTGTTTTCTTCTCTCCAGGCCTTTGTAGAGGCCATCACCAATTCCCGGAATTCTCTCCCTCTTCATCTCCTTCTCTTAGAAACTTTATTTACCTTCATTTGATTCAACTCCAATATTACTGCTTTCAAGAGGCCTTCCCTCATTCTCCCATTGGTTAGTATCCCTTTTCTCCCCCCAAAACAACTTTGTATATATTTTGTGTTGTTTTCCCCCAGGAGAAGATGAGCATCTTGAGGGCAAGGATTGTATCATTTTTGTCATGGTCTCCCTCACAGTGCCTAGCATATAGTAAGTACCAAATAATGCTGGTAAAATTGAATCGAAGGGAAGTGACATAAGCATTATTACACCCATTTTACAGATGACAAAATTAAATTTTAGAGTTGAGTGGGTTGAGCTCATGGTCACATGGCTAGTAGATTTTGGAGCTGGGTCTTGAAACCAGGCTTTCTGACTCCAGTGTGTCGTCCGTTTTTCCATGCTTGCCTACGTGAAAATGTCTAGATACCCCAGGATAGCATCTCCTTTATAACAGGAAGTAAGATTTTTTTTCATTTTTGTAACACCTCAGATCCTAGGGCAGTGCACTGCACAGAGCAGTTGTTTTTAAAAAATGTATGTTGAATAGGAACTGGACTGAATTAAACCCAGGCCTCAAAAGAATAAAGAGATACCCTGGAAGAAAATCAGAAAGGCTACAGATTCACTGACCTGCCGCAGGAGCCAGGAGGTATTAGCCATGTGACCTTCAGCCAGATCTTTCTAGTTGTCAGTTTCCTCATCTGTAAAATTAAAGGATTGAATTAAATGACCTCTAAATTCCCTCTCAGTTCTACAAATTCTGTGATTTTATGAGTAATAATACTAGGAACTAATAGGTAACAGTTTAAGACTTGCAAGGTATTTTAGATAAAGAATCTTACTTGATCCTCACAACCCTATGAGGGCACCATTTCACAGATAAGAAAACTGAGGTTGCTAGTAGTTAATTCACTTGCCTGGGACCACACAGCTAGTTCTTTCTAAATCAAAATCCAAAACTCTATGCATTGTACCACCTACTTACCTCTAGCGGGGTTAACTAGTCTGATAGAAAAGTCATACACAACACAAATAAAAATTCAATTTGATTCAGCAAACAATTATTCCACAGATACCAACCATATATGAGAAGCACCAGAAATACAAAGTCGAAAAAAAAAGCGATCATCCTTGGCTTTTTCTTTCAAAAGGATTTAGTTTGTAAAATCTTCCTAAAATGTATTAGCACACTTTTCTGCCTTAGTAAGTACAGATAACAAACATAATGGAGTCTTTCCATAATGATTATGGGTGTTGTACTGCCTTCGGGACATTATTCTCAACCTCAGCAATCACTGTCCTGGATTGTAGATGGAGATTTAGAAAGAGTGGATGACTGGGTCCTGAGCCCAGGATATAGCCAGGAAGTCACCACTTAAAAAAATAAATCCCAGCTAAAAAATCCATGTGTTCTTGTGTTTTGATGATACTTATTCAAATTAGAAGACTATTAAAATTCCACTTATGTGTTTGAGTCAATTATTGCAATGCCTGGCACCTAGTAGGTATGTAATAAATGTTTATTGACTGATGGATTGAGGTGTTCCTATATATTCTTTAATAATCAATGGAGGGCAGTGTTGCTGTCCCTGGTCCTGTTCTTTTTCCTTGCCCCCTAATAACTTGTGTACATGATGGCTCCTCTTGGCAGCCTAGGGTCTTTGAAAGATAAAGGTCGAGATGCTAAAGGTCGAGAGCTGACTTCTATTTCTAGTTCTATCACTGAAAAACTGTGTGACTCTCACCACGCTGTTCCACCTCTGAGGGTCTTAGTTTCCCCTTCTGTACAATGACCTCCACTTTTTCTTCCAGGTCTATGATTCCACAATCCAGGACAGTGATTGTTGAGGTTGAGAATAATGCCCCTAAAGCAGTACAAGACCCATAATCATTATAGAAAGACTCCATTATGTTTATTATCTGTATTTACTAAGGCAGAAAAGTATGCTAATACATTCTAGGAAGATTTCATGAAATAAATCCTTTTGAAAGAAAAAAGGCAGGGACAGTGGCTTTTTTGGACTTCATATTGCCAGTGCTTCTTATACATGGTTGGCATCTGTGATTACCAGTCAACTTCAGTACTTCCTTCTAAGGAGGCCTCTGATGCACATGACCATTTGAAGACAGAGATGCAATTTAAGTTGGAAAAATATTGCTAAAACTTTATGAACCCTACAAAACTATGTAGTAGAAGTGGGCAAAAGGTTTATCCTTTTACTACCATCAATCTACGGTGAGGTGAGCGGGTTAGATCTAAGCTAGTTTTAGCTTTGTAATGTCCAGGATATCTTGATAATAAGATGTTGCAGGGCATTTGAATTCTGTGTACAAATCAAAAGTCCTCAAGAAAACTCTAGGCTGCTACTGTTAATGAACTGATTCTTAACTCTACATAAGGAAGATGTGACTCATCGGCTCAGCAAAGTTTTATAACAAGAAGAATATATAATTGAGCAAATATCTGTCGTTGTAGTTTTGTTGTGTCTGACTCTTCGGCATGCCAGTTAGGGTTTTCTTGGTAAAGATACTAGAATGGCTTACCATTTCCTTCTCCAGTTCATTTTATAGATAAGGAAACTGAGTCAAATAAAGCTAAATGACTTGTCCTAGTAAATGTTTAAAGCTACCTTTGAACTTAAGTCTTCCTGACTTTAGGCCTGAAGCTGTATCCACTGTGCCACCTAGCTGCCCCTTATTAGCCTCCTTCTATGTGCCAGGCAACTGTGTTATGGATTTCATAAACAAAGATAAAAATGGAACAGTTCGTGCCTTTACAATCTAATAGGGTGGGAGTGAGCCCCCGTTAGATTGTAAGCTCCTTGAGGTCAGTGACTGTCTTTTGCATCTTTTTGTATCCCCAGGACTTAGCACAGTGCTTGACACACAATAGGGGCTTCATAAATGCTTAGAGTAGCTAGATGGTACAGTGGATAGAGTACTGTACCAGGACTAGAGTCAGGAAGATTTGAGTTCAAATTTGGGCCCAGATACTTACTGGCTGTGTGATCTGAGGCAAGTCACTTAACCCTGTTTGCCTGTTTATAAAATGAGCTGGAAAGGAAATGGCAAACCACTCCAGTATCTTTGGGAAGAAAACTCCAGAGTCATGAAGGTCTGACATGACTAAAACAACAGAAAAACAAAAAGAATAAATGCTTATTAACTAACCACAGCATGTTACCAAGTCAAGCAGACAGCCAGCATTTATAAAGTATTCAGTATGTGTCAGGCACTGTGCTAAGAGCCAGGAATAGAAAGAAAGAAAAAGGCGATTACCCCTGTCCTCAAGGAGCTCATATGTACCTAATCCAATCTATTACAATTCTTAAACCAATTGTTCCTCTAACCTTTCTAAGGGTTGTGTGTGATTCTGGGGAATGGGTTCAAGTTTTAGTTTGATTTTGCAACATCCTTTGCATCAAATGGCACATTATTATTATTTTACATTCAAATAACTATTTTGGAGAAATTTGTGATATAAGTGGAGATCACTGTAGACATGCCACCTAATCTCAGAGCAGAGGAATATTACTACTTCAGATGTGCCAGTTCCAAGAAAAGACAAATTGAAAAAAGGGAAAAAGGAAAGAGCCCCGGGCTTAGTGTCTGAAGGCTTGCCTTGGAGTGCAAGCTCTCCCAGTTATTAGTTGTTACTAATGACCTTGGGAAAGTTATCTAACCTCTCTGAGGTTTAGTTTCCTCCCTTCTAAAGGGGGGATGGTAATATTTTTACTACTACCTAATAGGGCTATTAAAGGAAAAAAAAACTAAATATGAGTTAGTCTTAAGAGGGACAGAAGGATACTTGTAGATTATATGACAAAACTGGAAAAGGTACCATGATGTTTAGTGAATATAATTCAATCTGGTTTTTATAACTGGGCATATGACAGACCCCCCTAGCCATCATTCTGTACATCAAACATCCCCTGTTTCTCTTATTTTCAATCTCTTTCTTGGTTCCTTCCCTATTGCCTGAAAATAGGAAGTTTAAAAATCTTCCCTAGACTCTGCCATCCCCTCAATCTATCATTCTATGTATTCCCCCTCCCTTTCTACATCCAACTCCTAGAAAAAAATCACCTATAGTCAGTCCTTGATTCCTCTTCCTGTCCCTTAAATCATGTCTGGCTTCCATCATCATCACTCAATGAAAACTGTTATGTCTAAAGTTACCAATGATTTTGCCAAATCTAAGGAGGTTTTTTGAGTTCTTGTTCTTTTTTGACCTCTCTGCAACATTTGACACTGTTGACCACTCTCTCCTCCTGGAAACTCTCCTTTCTAACTTCTCCCAACATTGCTCTCATTTGATTCTTCTTCCTCACCTCCTTCTCAATGTCTTTTTCTGGATCATCATCCATATCATGCCTCCCATTGATAAGTCTAGTTCAACACTTGGTCCTAACACTGCCCTCCCCTCCCCACCCCTATTCTCTTCTCATCTCTATACATATGACTCCTAAATTTATGTGTCCTGCCCTATCCTCTCTCCTGAATTTCAGTCTTATCACCAACTACCTATTTGGATATGTCCCCAAAAACTCAACATGTCCAAAACAAAACTCATTATCTTTGCCCAAGAATCCACCTCTATTGAGCATCCCTATTACTACCAAGGGCACCATCATCCTTCTAGTCACCAACCTTCCCAATCTTGGAATGGTGCATAACTCCTCACTCTTCCACACCCCACATATTTAATCAGTCACCAAAATTTTTCTTTTTTACCTCTACAGCATCTCTTTCACATGTCCTGTTCTCTCTATTCACATGGCCACCATCCTAATCAGGGCCTTATAATCTCTTGCCTAGACTATTAAAATAGCTTTCAAATTATTCTGCTCGTCTCAAGTCTCTCCCCATTTCAATTCAACCTTCACACAGTTGACAAAATTATTTTTCTTTGTAGGTATGACTCCCTGACTCAAAAAACTTAGTGGCTCCTTATCATCTCTAGGATCAAATCTAAACTTAGTTTGGTCTTCAAAGCTTTTCACAATAGGGTCCCAAATTGCCACTCCAGCCTTATTCCACATTACTTTTACTTACTCATCAGTCCAGTCATGTTGGCCTTCTTGCTGTTCCTCATACATGACATTTTATATCCCATCTCCATGACTTTTTGTATTTGTATTTGGTGGCTGATTTTGTATTTTGTATTTTCCCCATCATAAAATGTACTGCCTCTTATCTTTCACCTCAAAGAATCTGTAGTTTCCTTCAAAATTCAGTTAAAATATGACCTTTTATATGAGATCTTCCCTGATCTTCTTAGGTGCTAGTATAATCTCTTTCAAAACTTGCCTTGCATATCTTAGCCTTCTTCAGGCCAGTTAATACACCCTCTTCAGGTTTGGAACTCTTGAGCTGGGGTCCACTGTGTCTAGACTGTAAGTTTATTGCCCGGCTTATAGTAAGTATCTAGGCAGCCTTAGCCATACTTCATTTTATACTCTAGCCATTTTCTTGCCTGAGAGCACATACTCTCCTTCCCTTTCAATTCTGATGCTATAATCAAATCAATGCTGTCATTACTCCTGGAAAGAGTGTGGCAGACTAATCCTAACTATGGCTTGACTCCCCAGCCTTGTGTTTTTCCAAACCAAAATATCTCTCCCCAGCCACCACTCCTCTATCTGCTTTGTCTCTCCCTACTAGGATTTGAGTTCCTTGAACTGGGGGACTATCTGATACTTGTGTATTTACATCCCCAGCACCTTGCACCATGTCTGGCATACAGTAGGCACTTACAAAATGCTTATTATAGATGTAGGAAGATGTAGAAGTTCCCGAAACTTCCCTTCCTAATCACCGGTATCCAACACAGGCAGATGGAACATATTGATTTCTTTTCCTACTTTCTCAGTGAAGACTTCCCTGACTACTGCATAAATATACATGTATGTAAGTATATGTGTATATGTACATCTACATACATATGCATATCTATATGTGTCTATGAACATATATGTATACATACACTTCATTGATCTCCCTCTGCTCTGAACTGCAGTAATTCTAATCTCGATCACAGTTGTGACCACATAATAATAGTATTTTACAATGCAATTTATTAATTTGTGTTAGTATACTCTATTCTACTGAATTGGAAGAATCTTGAGAGTCTAGACTATATTTTTCCCATAGGCCTAGCATACTAGAGGAACATATACTACACTTAATATATTCCTGTTTGTTAAAAATAGTGCCTGGCACATGGTAGGGACTTACTTATTTCAAAAATCAAATTGCTTCTTTGGAATGGAATGGAAAAGCATTTATTAAGCATCTACTATGTGTCAGGTATTATTTGAGGCACTAAGGATACAAAGTACAAAAAAAAAAAAAGAAATAATCTCCACTCACGAGAAGCTTACATTCTAACAGAGGAAACAACAAGTACTTATAAAAGTATATACTGAATAAATAAGAAGTTGATAAATATAAATATATACCAAGTAGTTAAATACAAGCTAATTTGAGAAGGAGACCACTCTTAGTTGGGTGGGTCAGTAAAGGCTTCATGCATAAGATGATCCTTGAGCTACGCCTTAAAAGAAGAGAAAGTGTCTATGGGGCAGAGGTGAGAAGGAAACACATTCCAGGCATAGGCGATGGCCTACTCAAATGCACAGAAATGGCCTCGATTTTTTTCTATGAGGTATGAGGCAAAATTCTCAGCTGAGAAGATTGGGGAAGGAATACTCAAGGAGGGATGAAAAGGTTTCCAATAATAGCTGTGGTGAGTGGGATGGTAGAAAGGTGAATGGCAAGGTCCAAGGGAAAAGAATAGGACCAATGAGAAGGCCCAGTGGTCTTCAAGGCACAGTGTAATGGAAGATGAGGCCTGGTGTCCTCCATCTTACTCTCTGATCACTGAATTACTATGATGGGCCATGGCCACCCCCTCAACCAGGGGTCCAGAGGAAGATCCTGATGGGATCTGGACAGATTGGGGGCCAAAAATCAGTCTAAGGTAACTGGGGGAAGATATAGCTTACAGGCTTCAAAAAGGGGGAAGAGGCTGATAGTATAAAATTTATGGATTGGATCATCAAGTTAAACCTCCCCAATTTACAGATGCTCAAACTGAGGTTCAGAGAGGTCCCCCATTACTGAGGAATTGTCATGGGGAGCCTAGATGATTCCTTGTTAGAAATGTTATCAAGGAAGGTCCCAGCTTCATTCATCCAATCTTTCAACATATGTTAAGTACCTACTATATTGTATGTGCCCTCTTTGGAACTTTAAAGTCTACTGGTTAAAATGTAAGGGTTTATTCCATTTGGACTGCATTCTCACCTTCTAAAGGGGGAGCCCCTTTCAGATTTGAGTAAATCATTTTTCACCTTGAAAAAAAGGACAGACTCAGAATAGACTCATTTGTACCTCCTAAAAGGAGTGAGATTTTCGGCAGCTAAATTACATATAAAAAATCAAGGAAAGCAGCCAAATAGCCAACAAAAACAATGATCTCCTTTCCTCCCTCCACCCAGTCTGAATACCTTTCTAGCCTATTCATTTGCATGAGCCTACAGGAAAGTTTAAAAAAACTGGTGTAGGTTTTAATCACTTTTTTAAGCATAACTCCAAATTGCTTTTTAGGGTTGTTGTACCAGTTCACAGCTCCACCACCAGTGTATTAATATGCTTGTGATGTGTTTTCACTATTTATTTATGGACTCCTGTGAGTCCCTTTCATTTTCTGTGGGGTGAATTAAAGCTGTCCTACCTGATGTGCATTTATGTCCTTGAATTCAAGATCTGGGAATCCTTTCTACCCACATTGGAGGAAGACCTGAATGCAGACTATTCCAAAACTATAATCTGAGGTCAAATTTCTTGCTCCTAATCCCAGTGTCAAAATTGTTTGTTATGGCTCTTGGTATTAATTCTTTGTTGAAACAATGGAACTGCTTGTAGTTTCCCTCAACAGCAACTGGGCTCCAACACTTATTAGCTATGTGCCATTTGCCAAGTCATTTCACTCCTTGGCTCCTCAATTCCCTCCCTGTAAAATGGGTATAATACTGCCTGCATCATAGAGTTGTTGTCGATAAAGTGCTTTGTAAATCACTATAGAAATGTGACCTATTATTATTCTAATGGTGACTATGATTTCTGGTCTCTCTTAAGGAATTACATGGGTGACAGCTTCCCAAATGCCAGAGTGCTTTTCTTGTCTGTTTAAAAAGGGGGGGAGGGGAGTAGATGATTTCTAAGATCTCTTGCAGCTCTAAAAATTTTATGACTATGACCTTCTATACATCCTCTGCTAGATCTCTAAGACTGTAGTACCCACATTGTTTCTAAACTCAGAAAAACAAGCAAGTCTTACTAGTATTCATTTTATACCACAATATTCAGAGCGCTAAAAATTTAGCCAGAAAGAAAGAGAAAGAGGGAGGAAGGGAGAAATGGAGGAAGGAAGGAAGGAAGGAAGAAAGGAAGGAAGGAAGGAAGGAAGGAAGGGAGGAAGGAAGGAAGGAAAGAAGGAAGGAAGGAAAGAGGGAGGGAGAGAGGGAGGAAACCAATTAACAAAGAGAAGGAAGGAAACCTACTAACAAAGATTCTAAAAATTAAGTCAAGACAAAGGTGAGTATGGTAGAATAGGAAAACTGCTGAATTTGGAGTCAGAAGACTTATGTTTGAATCCCTCATACTTAGTAGCTGTCCCTTATACTTAGTAGATTATTATATTGACATTGGGTGTGTTACTTAATGTTTCCAGACCTCCGTTTCCTCATCTATAAAATGAGAGGGTTTGACCTTAGAGTTCATTTAGTCCTTTTATTTAACGGATTTTTTAAAAATCACTTCTACCTGGGAAGCTGTCACCCATATACTCCTCTAAGACAGACCAGAAAATCACAGTAGCCACAGGAATAAGAGTCCCTCCTAGCTCTTCTATGCTCCTATGACCTGAGTTCATTTCCCAACTCCAATACTTAAGTCACAGAATCACAGACTTAGAAAGGACTTCAGAAGCCATCCAGTCACTTGACTTGTATGAGCCTTGGTGTCTAAATCTATAAAACGAGGTTGCTGGGAAGAAAGCACTTTCTAAGCACTACATTTCTCAGATGGAAACATAATGGAGAGAGGAAGGAAATTTTAGAGTTAGAAGATGTTGAGTTCTAATTCTGGCTCTGGTTTTTTGCTATCTGTATGACCTCTGGGAGACCACTTTATCTTAGTGTCTTCACTGGTAAAAATGAAAGGTTTAAGCTAGATGGTCCAGCTCCAAAATCCTATCATAGAGATATTTATATTGGGGCTGATTTCAGTATAGGGACCTGCAGGAAACTTATGAAAAACCTGGATTTGACAAAGGTTGGGCAGCCCCCATGGCCCAGGCAATTTCCTCTCAGCTTAGGGTGGGGGAGAGGGGGAGAGGGGGAGAGAGAGAGAGAGAGAGAGAGAGAGAGAGAGAGAGAGAGAGAGAGAGAGAGAGAGAGAGAGAAATAGGTCTGCCTCCCTTTCAGATCATGGTTGAATAAGCTGTTTTAATACCCTCAAATCTTCAATTCTATTTGTAATCCTCAAGCCTGAGAGGTTCTTATCTCTATGGGAAAGGTGAGGAGGTCGCCATCAGTGGGAAGGGGATTTTCTTCAAGGAGTTCCCCCTCAATCACCGCATCCATACAGGCAGCTTTTAACGTTACACATGAAAATCACCCTCAGGAAAGGTAATCCCTCCCAAACCATCCTGTGGCTGGGTGTAAATCAGCACAAAGAGAGAGGAGGGAGAAGGGGGAATATAGATGACCAATTTAAAAGTGCCCTTCCTGCATCGTCAGAAAATTAATTGTCCAAATGATCAGCCCCAAAATTAAAAAGAGCAAAAGGATACTCCAAAAAGCCAGCTCTCTCCCACTGATGCAGAGAATACCCCGTTACATAAAGCCTCCTGGAAAGCCTGTGGCCGGTAATGAGCGAACTTCACGAGCTGCTGCGTACTCTAGTGGTCAAGGTCGAAATTTCATCCAGGCCTCTTCAATGTCCTTGCTTTCTCATCAGGGGGTCCTCCTCTGTAGTCATCCCAAGGTACTTTCAATCATTTCTAGTCCTTTCTTGCTCTAGGCTAAAATCATTCTCAAATGGTTTAGTATCCAGAGAGGAGAGAAAAGACAGAATTTCCAGCTTCATCAAAATGAGGACAAAAAAAAACCCCTCGATCTCTAGTCAGAGATCAGTGTACTAACAATTACCTCACTAGCTCAGACTGAAACAAAAAATAATAATAATAACTCCCATCTCTAAAGCCTTTTAAGGTTTACAAAGCGCTTTCCTGAAGACAACTCTGAAGGTATTTTTTCTTTTTTTTTTAAATTTGTACCTGTGAATTCCTCAGTATAGAAAACTCCAAGGCACCTTTAATGGGCACCTTTTCTGTAACACATAACCTTAAGGAGCTGACTGAGGGCGCTGAGAAATTAAGCATCATGGTCATAGTTCACACAGCCAACATATGCCAGACTTGAATGGAGATCTTCCCCACTGCAAGGCAGGTACTTTACACACTGTTACACTCATTCTCATGGCAAGTATTATTTTCTCCTTTTCATGGATGAGAAAGATGACACTCGGAATAGTGAAGTGATTTTCCCAAGGTCACATGGACTCGAGCCAACATCCAACTCCCTCTGCCCCCTGAAAAGGGTTGTGGGTAGTATATTTGTTGTTTCAAATTAAGGAGAATTCAAATTAGTTTCATTTTTAAAATTAGTTGTGACCTTGATACTCTATGTGGGTGTCAGCAAGTCTGGTGTGTCAACCCCTCCTCAATAAACTCCAGCAGCTCTCTATGGCCTCCAGGAGCAAGTACAAAACGCTCTGTTTGGCACTAAAAGCCTCTTCCAATTTTTCTAGTCTTCTTACACCTTACTCCCTAGCACATACTCTTCAGTCTCGTGACATTGGCCTCCTTATTGTTCCACGAGCAAGACATTTCATCTTCTGGATCCAGGCCCTTTCTCCGGCCATCCCCTCATGCCTAGGATGCTCTCCCTCCCCCACTCCAACTACATATCTCTGGCTTCCTTTAAGTTCCAGCTAAAATCTCACCTTCTGCAGGAAACCCTCGCCAACCCGTCTTAATTCCAGCGTCTTCCCTCTATTAATTATTTCCTATTTATCCTATACATAGTGTGCTTTGCATATATTTGTTGCATATTGTCTCCCCCTTTAAATTGTAAGCTCCTTGAAGCCGGGGACAATCTTTTGCCCCTTTTTGTATCCCCAGAGCTTAGCACAGTTTCTGTGCTAAATTCAGCTCAATAAACACCTTCTAAGTTATTGCTGCATCTCAGTCTTCTTGACCCCATTTGGGGTTTTCTTGGCAAAGATAGTGGAGTGGTTTGTCATTTCCTTCTCCAGCTCATTTTACAGATGAGGAAACTGAGGCAAATAGGGTGAAGTGACTTGCCCAGGGTCACACAGCTAGTGAGTGTCTGAGGTCAGATTTGAATTCAGGAGGGTGAGTCTTCCTGACTCCAAGCCCATCATTCTATCCCTATGCCGCCTAGACGCCTTTTCTTCTATTTATAAGGTGCTTAATAAATGTTTATTGAATTGAGTTTTCACCTCTGTCACAGTAACAACCATCTCCATTTAAATAGCACATTAAGGTTTCAGGAAGTCGCATGATTCAATGGAAGGAATAATGGACTTGGAGTCAGAGGCTCTGGGTTTGAATCCCAACTCTTGACAATTAGTACCTGGGTCACCTTGGATTTGGAGTCAGAGGACCTTGGTTCAAAACCCCAACCTGCCATTTGTTAACTCTGTCTTTGAGCAAGGCCCTGAACCTGTCTTGGCCTTCCTTTCCTTGCCAGTAAAATGAAGGGGCTGAATCTGATCATCTCTCAGGTCCCTTCCAGCTCTCCAGTCTCACAAAACCTCTCCTGATTTCCAGGTCTAACACATCACTCTCTCACTACACCGCACAATCTCTCCCTGCAGCTCCCAGCTCCAGGGTTATATTACCTTATTTGTTTGGTCTCTTCTAGATCTCAGATGTCCCTCTAGGGACATCCTAAATTACTGTCCTTGAAGTATGGGAAGTTCCCAGCTCAGGTACAGAGTCCCTGAGAGGACTCAAGTGAAGGCTTGTGTTCCTCAGTGGGAGAAAACCAGGAGTCACTAGGTTCACCCTATAGGAGGTTCCACCCTTCCCTTCCTGAAGTAGTTAGGGATAGTAACCAGCCATATTTCTTATGAGATAAGCAATACAAGAAACATTATTCTTCTTGTGGTTAAGTCATTTTCCTGTTGTATCCAACTCTTCGTGACCCCATTTAGGATTTTCTTGGCAGAGATACTGGTGTAGTTTTGCCATTTCCTTCTCCAGTTCATTTATTACAGATGAGGAAACTGAGGCAAACACAGTGAAGTGACTTGCCCAGGGTTACACAGCTAGCAAATGTCTGAGGCCAGATTTCAACTCAAGAAGATCATTCCTTTTACATATGAGGAAATAGGCTCAGAGAGGTAGTTTCTTGCTTATGCTGACCCAGTTTGGAGAAGGTAATGGGGAGCACAGGAAAGGGAGAGAGAAAAAGAGCAATTCAAACCTACATCTTCTGACTCCACCTCCAGTGCTGATTTTACTCTCCTAGGCCATTTCCACTTATTTATTTATCCTGGAGGCAATCTATCTCCCCAGGTCATGAGAGGCAGGGACTGCTCAATGCTAGTCTTTTCCTCTGATATTATCCCCAGTTTATCCTATATTTTGCTTGTTTCTATATAGTTGTTTGTATCTTGTCTTCTCCAATAAACTGTGAATTCCTTGAGAACAGGGACTTTTATGCTTTTCTTTGTATCTCCAGCTCTTAAAAAAGTGCCTGCCACGTAGTAGGTGTTTAATAAATTCGACTTGACTGAATGACTGACTGCCTGGACCTGTAAGTATATAAGGGGAGCAGTAGACTTTCAGAACTAACCTCACAGTATAAGCAACCTCTCTGTTCTGATGCCATGTACCCATCAAGCAGCCTTCAAGTTGGTGCTTTGACTTCTTTCCACCAGAGCTGGAATACCCGGCATACCTTTCACTCTGACTTTTACTTAGGCTAGAAATAATTTTCTTTGCATCTTAATCATATCCTGCTCCATGCCAAGCTTGGATTGCTGAAACATGGGTGTTTCTTAGACTTAAAGACTATCTGGCAATGATTTATCCTAAGAACCTGAATTTTATTCCTTTTATAAAATGTATTTATCAATATCTTTGTTTTCATATCATCTTCATTTCCAATTATATACCTCCCCTAGCTGCCCCCAAGCCAAATTACAAAGAATAAAAAAAAGATTTAAGAAAAAAAAGAAAAAGCACTAACCAGCCCACCTGTTCTACTTCTGATAAAATGTTTATCTTTGGAAAGGGCCCTGAAGTCTTACTGCTATGTTCTTTGTTTTCACTCTAAACTTTGCCATTTTATTGCTTGTGTAATTGTGGGTTGATTACATCCCATAATTGTGGGATGAGATTTTGGGATGAGTAAAATTTCCAAAGAACTGAAACTTAAGCCTTTATAAGACTGAGAGCTAAATGAGACTTTATGGATCATCTAGGTCAAAGGTTCTTTGAGAGAGGTTTGGGAACTTAGATGGAGGGGAAATTTTCATCTTTATTTTCACTAACCTTCAGCTGAAAGCCATTTCCTTCAGTTATCAATTTTAAAAAATTATTCTGAGAATGAGTCCATAGATTTCACCAGATTGCCAAAGGGGTCCAAGACACACAAAAAAGGTTAAGAATCTTCAGTCTAGACTAACTCCATCCTTCTACTAAGGAGAAAGCCGAGTTCCAGAGAATCTAAGTGATTTGTCTAACTTCACAGAAGTTCACAAGAAATAGAAGATGAGATTCAAACTCATATCATTTGTGTCCAGTGTGACTCCTACTTTTCGGAGCTCTCTTTGACAAGGACCCAGATACAGTGGTAGAAAGTCCCTCCCCTAATCTCTCTGGTTCATGCCCCTTCCAGAGAAACCTTGTGAATGTCAATACTTGGCACCCCCTTTGCCTCTTTCTCTCATCAAAGCTCTATCTGGGCTGGAGCTTGGTGATTCAGTGGCTTGCTGGTTCCCCTTTCCTGGGCTGACTCCCAGCTGGGCTGCGATTGCTACTTCCTCTAAGGATAAGGACCTCCTCCATCTTTATGTTCATGGTCCCCAGTGATGCCACATAAATTCATGAATTTCTCTCCAGTCCACATGCAGCCTAGCATCTGCCTCCTGTCCTTATAACCTACACGGTGTCTCATATCCAGAAGCAGGCCTTTGCTGGCCTTTTCCCCAACACTTAAAAATATTGACCATGTTTGATGAAACTCTTAAAATGCAGGCCCTATTTCTCCCCTTAGTCAATAGGAAAACAAACATATTTTGACCTTTTCCTGACTGAGGAGGACAGAAGTTGTAGAGTGATGCCCTCAGGGGCCACTGTGGAGCACTGGACTGAGCTTGCCCTTTCTTTCCCGTAGTTCCCCAGACCTCTCTGTTGTTGTGACTGGGGCTTCTTATCTTCTTCCTTGTAGCCATGAAGGTTCTCAGCCTATTCCCTGCCCATGCTAGTCTGCTGCAGGCAGCCTCTGAAATCTGTCTCTCCTCTCTAGCTATAACCTAGGGCAGAAGCAAAGATTGTGAGGGAAAAGGCAGTTAAGAAAGTACAATTTAAAAAACCTGCTACCCAGACCCTTCAGGAAATGTGTGGTGTACTTACAAAGAAGGCTAGACTTCAAGTCAGGGGAGGCTTGGGTTTGACTCTTGGCTCTGTCATTTACCAACTATGTGACTATGGACAAGCCTTTTCTGAGTCTCAATTTACTCTTACGTGTGTATGTGTGTGCGTGTGTGTGTACATAGATATATATGTACATATATATATATACATGCATAGACATAGACATATATACACATACATATACACACATATATGCACATGTATATATATAATATTTGTTATTTATTTTGTATTACACATGTATTACATACATATATTATCTGTCCTGATAGAATATAATCTAACAATGACTGCCTTGTCCCCTACTGATTAAAATTTGGGTCTGTTACATTTCATCCCTCCCCCAGGGTACTCTGGTACCCTTTAGAGGTTTGTGCTATCTCTCATTTCTGCCATTGGCTCAAATCTCCACCAACTCCTTCCCCCAATTTTAGGGATTCCCCAGAACCATAGTTCAATCAATCAATAAATATTTATTAAGTGTCTACTATTGCCAGACACTGTACTAAGCTCTGGGGATACAAAACGAGGTAACAGTTCCTGCCCTCAAGGAACTTACAATCTAATGGGAGAGACATCGTGCAAAAAAAATATACACAAAGCAAGCTATATACAGGATAAATAGGAAATAACAGAGGTAAGGCACTGAAATTAAGAGGCATTGGGGAAGATTTCCTATAAGAGGTGGGATTTTAGTTGGGATTCAAATAAAACCAGTTCCATTTAACTATGCTGCAGTCAACTTTTACAAAGGAATATTGACTATAAAGAACAAACATACAAACACCCTCCTCCCCCCACCCCAGCTTGCGGGGGCATAATAAGGGAGCACCACCTTAAGTCTCTGGGGAGAAAATTAGGTTCACAGCTTAGTGAAATTTCTGTATAGGACAGTCCCACCAAGTTCCATGTCCAAAGTCCCTTGTACCCAGGGCTTCCCTTCAGGGCTGGCTACATCTGGCCTAGAATCCTGGCTCCAAGGTTGCCATGGTTCAAGCTCCCAGGGCTAGAACTCTACCACTTCCCCTAGGACTGAAAAGGAATAATAAAATAGACCATAACATCAAACCATTTTCTTGGGGCCACACGACATAAGGTTCCTGGGGGAAGAGGAAAATAGTCCTTCCTCCCTTCCCCTCCCCTTCTCCCAGCTTAGGGCATGGTGGCCATGCTTTGAGTCAGCAGAACCCGAGACAGACAGACTGTCCTAATCTAGTAATTTTAAAGATGCAGTCAGTTCTGGCTGAAGAAAGAGGCTGTTCCCACCGATGTGGTAGGGGAATACGTCTTCTCAGAGGTAGATCACCACCATTTCTCATATGGGTGCTTCCTTGTTGGGAAATTTCTCAGCCCAGAGGTCCAGAGATCTTCTTAGTGAGAAATTCTTCCCTTTGACAGGAGGTCAATAATTCAAGCGCCAAGGATAGCAGATAAAAGTTTAATTAGCATCAGCCAATGGGCCGTTGCCGGGTGGCTAGCAACTCCACAGAGCAAAGGGAGATATACACATATACTGTTTAGGGTTTTATGTAGCTTACAGAACAAAGGGATATGTGTGTGTGTGTGTGTGTGTGTGTGTGTATATATGTGTGTGTATATATATACATAGTGTGTGTGTGTGTATGTATATATGTGTGTGTATATATATACATAGTGTGTGTGTATATGATATTTTACATAGCCATAGGGCAGGTGGCAAATGGAGGCTATCCAGTGAGTCATTTTCCTAATTTGGGAAGTTAAATAACAGGGACAGGATGAGTTGGGGCAGGGGGAGAATGTCTTAACCTTGGGGTACTTTGATAACTAACCTTCTCTGCCCAGGATCAGGTCTGTTGCTGTGGGAGGGTTTCCTTAGTTAATTTCCTGAGATCATCTTGGTGGGGCAGCAGTTCTCTAGTTAATTTCATCAGAATGTTTAAGTGGGAGGGGCAGTCTAAGATAGGACTGGGTTCAAATTATGACTCTGCTGCTTACTGGCTGTGTGACCTTGGGCAGGTCACTTCCCTTCCACTTGAACCCAGATTTCCCCCTCCAGAAATTTTTGGAGTTGGACCAATTGATCTCAAAGGTCAAACTCTCCAGCTCAAAATCCTGTGATCTGCTGAAATTACTTTTAACCATCAAATGACCTCAGATGATTGTTTCTCTTCAGTCTTCTAAGTCTCCTGCTTTTAACATGTTAAGGAGTGGGAATGGGAGAACACCCACATTTACTAAAAGTGGATTGAGAGTAAATGGCTTCTGGGTGAGCAGCTTCCCTGCCATTTCAGTGCATGGGCTGTAATGTGTGTGTGGACTTTGTAATATCTAATCTCAGCTACACAGAGACTTGCTTTGCTCCTTTGCTCTTTTCAGGTGTATAAGTTACAATATAAACGGATTTTTAAAATAGGCAATGTTACTGAATTGTTTCTAAAATTAGATTATGTTTTGTGCCAGAGAAATTCTGGTGAAATTGGTAACTCCACTATTTTTAAATGGCATAGCATACCAGAAAGAGTATTAGATTTGAAGTCAGAAGGGCTAGGTTTGAATCCTGGTTTTATCACTTACTAGATGGGTGGCCTTGAGCAAGTCACAACCTCATTGAAATCCACTGAGTTTTATACCTCAGAAATGAAAATGAAAATTCATTCAACAAACATCTTTTAAGGACCTACTATGTACAAGACATTGTGCTAAATACTGAGAGAGACACAACAAAAGATAGGTCCTTTGACCGTACAATCAAGAATGGGAAAAAGAAATAACCCAGTAGCTAGAAAAGGGTATAAAGGCCTTTGCCCTTAGATTGATAGATCACTGACAATACTTACAATCCTTCAACAGTGTACAAACAGCTAAGCTTAGCAAGAATAATTCGTTAAAATAGGAAGTTACCAGATAGGAAGCTTCCACCCCAATCCAATAGCAACTGCTGACTCAATGTGAATTCTTCCTGGCCTGGGTCCACCTTCGGAGGCATGGCCTACCCAGCGGCTGTTTGGTGATATTCAGCTATCTCTGCCCCAAATAGAATTGGATTGGATTGACTTAAGAGCGTATTTCAACTATCTCACCCCAGACAAAGAAACTCTGGAGATAAGACAGGTATAATACCATAGGTTCTAGGGTGCAAAAGTACTCTATGGGTCAGTACTCCTAAAACTAGTTAATGAGCTCCCACTAGTGAGCTTACCTTTAATAGACAGTAGACACAATTAGCTGAAAGCAAAGGAATTACTAAAACGGAGTAGTAAGAACAGTAGCTACAAAATATTCCTCCAATAAACCTGGGACTTGGTCTCCAACAAATACATACAGTGTCTTTTGGAAGAGTGGGTATAAACTTAGAATACACTCACAATGAGGTATACCTGTAGGCAACATCTGTGACTAAGTCGCCTCAGGCCTCTGATAATGAAGATTCCTGATGTCCTTCCTTTTCTTGTGGAATCCTCAAACTGCTACCTCCTGAATGCAATGTCTCCGATGAGAAGGTTTCTCACCTGGGTTCTCTGGGTCTACGTGTACCTCTATGCAGTTTGTCTCATCTGCCAGGAGTACATCTCTCTTGAATTCATAAACATGTCTCTTGTCCAGAGGTCTCATTCTTTGAAACTACCTCCTGCTTCTTTGTACCGGTTCCTACCTGGAGAATAAACTGCTTAACTCTCCCAACTGCTCCCTGCTGAATGTGGTGTCTCCTACTGGGTGAGGAATTAAACTACTGCTATGGTCAATGGGAGGTGGGGAGGAGAGAAATATCTCATCCCCCTGTGTCCTCTGGTAAAGGTACGGAGCTCACACTCCACAAAATGGTTCCTTACCTCAAAAACTCCAAACTCTCAAACTATTCACCTGACTCCAGGACAAGGTAGGCTTAGCTTCTTAAAGACCTCCAGAATCATGACTAATCTTCACATAACTAAATACCTTCCAATTCAGTCAGAGAACTCCTCTACACTTATTAATGGATAGACACACCTTTGTATCTTGTACTTCTCTTTTCTGCCCCTTCATTTCAGTGACTACATCAGCTAGCTGGGGAGAAGGGACCAACCTCTCCCTTCTATTTGGAGGCCTGAAGGGCAGAACTCCTTCCACAGCCTTCCTTCATAAAGGGCTTACGAACTTCCTGATAACTCCCTTTTTCATCATCGGTTCTGCTTGGCTTCAACTCCAGGGAATATTGTGCCTCCTCTTTTCGGGGTACTCACTGGTGCAAATGCTCCCCAGCTTTTTTCAGCTTCCTTTTGTATGTTGTCTTCTCCTATTAGACTGTAAGGTCCTTGAGGTTAGGGATTGTTTCATTTTCTTATTTCTATCCCCAGTGCTTAGCATAGGGCCTGGCACAGAGTAGGTAAATGTTTATTGGTTCAGGTTCAATTGGTTTTGGGTTTTCCCTGCCCTCATGCAGCTCACACTGGTTTAAAATCAAAGTTTGGGATGTATGCTCTCTCCCTGACTCCAGGAAAGACTATCCAAACCCACAGGGCTCCCAGTCTCCTGATCTTAAGACAAGTGGCAGATCTCATTTCTCAGGAGACTTTGAAAAGGGAAATCCTGAGGTTTCAGGGCCAGATAACGACCAGCTTCAGCCTTCATTCTTCTTAACTCTGTATATGGAGGAAGATTCTTTCAAGGACTGAGGATGTTTCAGAATAAATGTCAAGTATATTTTCATCTACTGGATGGAGGGGTGTGATTATAGTTGGAAGGCCTGCTTCAAAGACCACCAGAGAGCAATTGTGTACTAGAAAGAGTTTGCTTTTGGGTCTCCTACATCTTCATTTGTATTCCCTGATTTTCACTTTTGGCAACATTTGTTCACCTCAACATTCCCAGTATTTCCCTCCTGCTCAAGGATTCCCACTATGTCCTCATCAAGGCCTAATCTTCCAGACAGCACTCCATTCCCCTAACCTCTCCTGATCCTTTCCCCACCATGAAAATGTTTTATTTTTTTTCCCTTCAAGACCCTATTTAATGGAGAGAGCTATCTACATCCAGAGAAAGAACTATGGAATCTGAATGCAGATTGAGGCACACTGTTTGCTCTCCTTTTTTTTTTTCTTTTGGTTTTTTTTTCTCTTTTTTTTGTTTTTTTTTGTTTTGTTTTGTTTCTTCTTTCTCCTGATTCATTCCATTGGTCATAATTCTTCTTTGCAACTTGACTATTGTGTAAATAAGTTCAATGCGAAGTTATATGTAGAAGATATATCGGATTCCATGCCGTCTTGGGGAGGGAGGAGGGGAGGGGAGGGAAGAAAATCTGGAACTCAAAATCATGAGGAACTGAGTATTGTAAACTAAAAATAAAAAGTCTTTATTTAAAAAAAAAGACCCTATTTAAGGGACTAGCTAGTCATTCTCATAAAGTAAGTCCTAATTAACTGTCCATGTTAGAGTTGGGACTAGGGCAGTGTGATACAGAGGAACATTAGTCTTGGAATCAGAAGAGATGGGTTCTAATCAACTTAATAACCATGTAACCCTGGGAAAATCACTTAGCTTCTTGTGCTTCCATTTTCCCATTTGTCATTTAACAGGTGTCGAGTGACACTTATCCAAACCTACCTGACAAAGTTGTTATAGCTATAATGTTCTGCGTAAATGTAGCCTATTTTATTATTAATTCAGATACTGACTCATAGCCTAAAAACTTTTTACGCTGAACCACCTTATTTTCCATTAACTTCATTGGACTCTTCATACTGGCTACAAGATAAACCCAATTTCATTCAGGAAGGGAGACGTAAAAACAGAGTGCCTCCCTAAACGAGATCTTTATCAGAATTAAGGCATGACAGGTGTATTTGTGTAAAATGAGGAAGTCCTATGTTTATATAAAATAAGAATCTATCTCATCCAAAACCTAAGTCAATAGAGTAGAGAATGACTTCTTAGAAGATTATCATCATTATGACAGTTTGCTACTACAAAACAAAATGTATTATGATATCCATAAGGAGTTGGTGAACATCACACAGGCCTGAACATTAAAAGAGCCAGCCCTTATTTACCATTATCTCAGGAACTCCCTTTGGGAGTTAGAACCAAGTAATCCATCACTCCATTTTTCTATTGCCCCACTAGATGTAATGGAGACAGTGTTGGTATTGGTCAATTTGTTTCACAATATTGTTATGAAGAAATTAAAATTTTGCTGTGTCATTAAATAATGGATTCTACCCTATAATCTATCCTATTCCACATTTCGTCAAAACCCCATTTCTCAGTTAAGCTAAAAATGTGGTCTTTCCCAGTCCAAATTGGTTTAAAGGCTAGGTCAAGAAGGAATGACGTGATTGGTCCTAAACCCTTGGAACATCTGCTGGCTAACCAGTTTGACCCGGGACTTCCATTTTGTTTACCTGAAAACAGAAACCAGTGTAGGCTAAACCTAAAGCCAAGACACAGTTCTTCTGTCATTATCTCTCCTTGTAAAATTAGGGATGATGTGATGCCTGCCCCCCCACCCCACCCCAGTGACTAACCAGGTGTTCCAGATTGGGGTGGTTCTGCTTGTCTGATCAAGATGACTAGAGGCAGTTGAGACCCATAAAGCAATTAGCATTCCTTAACGGTCAGACGGTATGATCATCCACACCTGAAGGCCAACCCACCTCTCCCAACTGTAGCTAATTATGACATTCCTCAACCACCCAGAACTCCTCAATAATGAGAGTATTTTCCTTTTCATCATGGTCACTGACCTCGCTGAAGGCGCCACTCTGACCCACTTTATTAACAGCTATAGGATCGCTATTAATAAACCGTTATCTTGATTGGAGAAATGTATCTCAGTTTCCCTGTTAGTTGCATTTTAGTAGCCACTGTTTGAAAATGTTTTGAACACACCAGATGAAAAGAGCTTCATGATATACATTATGATCAAAGACAAAATACAGAGAAGCTAATGTTTGCAGCATGGAAGAACAACTAAAAAGTTCATGGATTGTTGTTGTTGCTGCACAGTCTTCATTCTCAAAGGGGACCAATGACGTCATGAGGGTGATGTCTTGACTCAGTCTTCAGTTGGATTTCAAGTGAGGCAGATCCACACAGAGTTATCAGCCTCACTCTCTCCTCCAAAGTTACTGAAGTCCAGTGGCAAGACCAAAGTCAAAATTACTGGCAATGGCCTGCTATAGAGAAGGTGACCTTGGCCTTTCTAAATTAAGATCTTTCCTAGGTCTCAGTTTGTCTGAGACAAGCCTATTTAATGACTAAGGGCTAGGTAAGAACTGAGACAAAAGATGGCCTAATTTACCATCATTAAAAGTATCGGTCTGGGAAGGGAAGACTCTCAAAGTTTCTGACCAAAAAAGAAAACTATTACTATTTACTCTCCTTCTAAGCCGTCATAATCTTAACAGTGAGCCACAGAGGTTTGGGCTGGGGGTTATTATTGGTCATTCAATAAAAGCCAGAGTGATTTGGGTGTAAAGGCAAAGTCAAGTGCTCCATTTGGATTAGGATTCTGTTTATACAGGTTGTCCCAAAAGTCTTAGTTTGAGACATTCTTTATTTCTAATGGCAAGATAACTACTTATCACTTTAAGATCCTATTCTTACAGGTCTTAAAGACCCTAACCTTTTTGTGTGTCATAGACCCCTTTGAGGGGCCTATGGGCCTCTTCTCAGAATAATGATTTAAAATGCATAAAATTTTTTAAAAACAGAATTACAAAAGAAACCAATTGTATTTAAGAATTTACACAAAAATTAAAAACAAGAAGTCCTCCTACAATCTTTCCATAGACTCCTTGGGGATCTTTTGTGAATATGCAGATACTCTTGGACACGGACTTAAGTCCCAGGAAGAACTCTTCCAAATATTCCAATAAAACTATGGTCTCATCAATGTAAATATTTTCTGTAGTGACCAAGAATACATCTGCCATCCTTTTGGCCATGTCTTCCCATCAGTTTTCCATAGAGGGTCCAACGAACACAATAGAGGACCTTCCTCACATGTTCTTGACATCGTAAGGATATCAATGGGGCGCTCAGAGTATCTGCTGCTTATCCCTTACTCTCCCCGTGTCACCAGCCTAGCTTCTTCTCAGATAGGAAGAACTTCTTACAGAAAACAAAGAAATGGTTAACTTTGGCAATACAAGTCTAAACAGGATCCTTATGAGTGATAATTGTTTTATGCTACTGGCCCATAACCTTACTCTCTGATATATAAGACAGTCTCACCAATTGAAGATAATAACACTTGTATAACACTTCCTATGTGCCAAGAACTGCTAAGTGCTTTAAGTTGTCTCATTTGATCCTCATAACAACCCTGGGAGGTAAGTGCTATCATTATTTCCATGACAAGGAAACTGAGACAGGAGGAGGTTCAATAATTTGCCCAGGGTCACAATTCTAGTATGTGTCTGAGACTAGATTTGAACTCAGGTCTTCCTGATTCTAGGCCCATTGCTATCTTCTGTATCACCTGGAAGCTATATCCTAGATATCTATGTAAATGGGGAAGGGGGATATGAATAAAGCATTATTAATAAAGATTTAGACTTAGAAGGACCAGAATTCTTCTAGTCCAGTTAGTGCAAGCAAGAAACTTCAAAAATGAGAGATAATGCAGCTAAATTTAATTGTTTATGCAAGCAAAACTTAAGCTTTGTCCCATTTCATGTCTTTTCTGAAGGCAAGGTACTTTTTATTTGCTGAAATCTTGAGGCAACATGCTGAGTGAAGCAATCTGTGAACAGGTGTTTGTATAAGATTTAAGAAAGAGGTGCTCTGAGATAACTGGTATTCCCTCCCCTCTGGTCGTTAAGGTAACTCATAGAAATGGGGTATGTAGTGGACGCAACCACTTTGGATTCCTATGTACCGAGTCAAGCTTCGACACCTTCAACAAATGCAATTCAACCAACATTTATTAAACATTCACCTTGTGCAAAACACTAGGCACTGGGGATACACACAAATGAAGCTCCCTCAAGGAGCTTACCTTTTACTTAGGGGCTATGATATGTACAGAAATAAATATGGTACAGTACAAGGGAAATTTCAGAGGCAGAGAACGCTGTCAACTAGGGAAATTAGGGCAGGCTCCCCAAAGGAAGTGGTACCTGAGCTGAAGCTCAGACAAGGATTCTGAAAGGCAGAGATGAGGAGGGAGTGCAATCCAGGTGTATAGGGTGGCTTGTGGGAATGTATGAGGACAGGAGAACTAGAGTTTAGATCAGGAAACAGTAGTTCAGAATGACTGAATCACAGAGTTTGGAAAGAGGAATAGTATGAAATTAAGTTGAAAAGTGTGAGTTGTACTGTGAGTGGAAAAAAAAGGCAGGGGAAGGGAGAGTCAAGGATGACAGAGGTTTTGAACCTGGGTGGCTGGGAAGGGGATGGTAACTTCAGCCAAAATAAAAGGGTCGTATGGAGATTCCTGGCTTAGTGGTGAGAAGTGTCAGGATGGCTCAACAATGCCTTACTGGGTGACCTTGGGCAAAGTACTTAACCTCTTTGTTTCTCTAAAGTGGTTCTATCAATAAAATCAGGATGATAAGAGTATCCTATCTCACAGGACTATTATAAGTATTAATTAATTAATGATAGTAGAGAGCTTGAAAAATATGTAGATGCTATTAAGGTAAATCATATAGAATTCATTGATTTTTCCTTTGCTAGATCGTTGTATAATTCTAGGTGAAATTACTTAATTTGTAATTGGTGAAAATAACTTCTTAAGTAGTTTTGGTAAATAAAAAGAAAACACCTTCCTACATTCTCTCCCCCTACGGTCCCCCCAAAAAGATGACTTTAAAAAATGCTAAGGAGAGGCAAAGACAAGGGATCTTCCTAGAGAAATTCATGATCTTTTTCCTTTGTTATATACCTTAGAAATGAAGATCCATTCCAGCGTACTGAAACAGAGAACATTCAAACACCAGACGAAGACTTGGAGTAGATTTGCTAAGCAGGGGGAGAATAGCCTTGAGTGAACAGCAGGGATAAAGTCCAAACAGGATTGTCACCTCATAATCTGACTGGATGCAGACGCAGGGCTCCATGATCTCAGCCAAGTCCCTGCTCATTCACAGTCTCTGCTAAATGTAAGATTTTTGTATTCTTGCCTAGATTGTTTCCAGTGCCCTGGCAGCTTGTAGAATTTCTATGAATGTTTTGAAAGGTGATCGATTCTTGAGACAGAAAACTGAGAGCTGAAACACAAAAATTCAGGAAAAGAGAAGAAAATTTAAAAAATAAAAATGAAAGTTCCTGTACCTGTGCCCTAGCAATATCACCCAATGGAGGATTTTCAAGTGGGCTAAACACCACAACAGGCTATTCTTTGGAGAAGGACTGGCTGAGGTCAAATTGTGAAATAAATGAAAGATCAGCTGCCCCCTTCTCTCTGTCCAGGTCCTCTGTTGTTGTAGGCTAGGCCTGAACCAGGCTGATTCAATGCATCTAGTTGGGAACTGGATCAAAATCAGACACCCACAGACAGTCTAACAGATAACAAAAGGAGGTTTTGTAAACCATGCAGGGCTACAGAAAAGTGAACTGTTATTAAAAGCAATAAAACTAATAACAGAAAGGCGTAAGCTAACAGAGGAAATCTGAAGCAGTATGGCAAACTTTCAAGGAGGGATAAGGGAAGGGAGGAAAGTATTGGCAAGAGCTTCTTAAAAGATACCACATAGCCAAGTTTCTCCTCTGTCTCTTCTGTGTATGAAACTGGCCTGCTAGGTTAAGAATTGCGTTGGGTAGGTGGGGGCAGGCGGAGAATAACTTTCCCACTGTTACCTCAAAGTTAAATGGCTGCAATGGTTTTCTCAGTTCCCTCCCCTATTTCTGTCCTGGTTATCTAATATTTTATCCTAGAAAAAGATATACCGTTTCCCCAACCCCTGCCATGTACTTAAAAAAATCATTCTAGAAATTGTAAAAGAGTAGAATTTTTATTACACATTTTAGTCCATAGGATTAAGAATTATTCCTTGATTAAGTGCAGGCAGATGTGGTGTCTATCAAATAAAAGCAAACAGCACTGCTTTCTTTTCTAATTAAGAGCATAAATCATTCCCTCCTTCAGCTGCCAGTCCAAAGCCTTCATTTCCCAGTGTTCTCAAGCCCTCTTGTTCAGCTGAGAGGGGGATGTTCATCAAACTCATAATTTTATCTCAAAAACAATAAGTGTACTGACTAAGGGAAGAGTGGGAGGCTGAGGCAGGAGGTGGGGAGGGGAGTGAGGTTTTATTATGTGCGCTCTCAGTTATGAGAAACAGCCCAAATTTCAGCTTTCAAAAAAAATGATACTTAGATCTTCTTTTTAATTACCCAGTCTCCATCTCCAAAAGATTCCTGTGAGAAGAGAGGGTGATCATTGAGAGACTCTAAAATTCTGCTTCAGGTATGGGTTGAGCCAACAAGGTCCCTTCAAAGTGAAATTCTGTGAATTTTCTCGAAATACCTTCTGCTCTCCTGCAGAGGCAGCAGCCACCAACTTGATGTTGCACCAATTTCCCTGACAGCTTCCAGGCGGTGCTGATAGCCACTGATTTCATACAGAACCCTTGGAATCTTCCTCCACAGGTCTTTCCATTATTCAGTTTTCTAGGGGAAGGGATTATCTTTGGTCCAGGGACTCTAGGCAATCAGAGGAATTGTGAGTGGAAACAAAGGGCAATAGTTTGTCATGCCCTTTCTAGTGGCAGTGACAACATGGTTTGTTATTCCCTGAGCAAAAGGCAGAAGGAGTAAGGAAAGAAAGTATATACTGGACATCAAGTTAGATGGCAAGGTACCACATTGGCTAGGCCCTGATGTCTTAGTGGATGACTGGATGGGATAAAATATGGTCTGGGCCTGACGTGAGGAATGACTCAGGAGCCGGACTCTACTCTAGAGTAAGTTCCAAAGCTTAGTGGATTAACACCTAGAAAGGGACAGGGACAGGGTTTTTGAAGCTCCATTCCTGGTATGGAAAGGAAGCTAGCAGAAGGTCATATGACAAGGCCCATACCTTAGAGAATCTGATCATTCCTAAAAGTACTGTAGGGAATGATGGGCCCCAGGAGACAGGTTTCACAGCAATGGGACCTCAAAGGCACATTTTAGGGGTGGTTGTATCACATGGCTGTCCAGGCCAGTGGAGAACCATATATAAAAGTGCAGAGACAATATTCACCATGGGAATGAAGTGCACTCTTCTGAGAAAGAAGTGGCTCCATTAGATATTGGGCTCTTGAGACAAAGCCTTATTTATCTCATGTTAGTTACAGCTCTGAGCATAAATTTGATCTCCAAGTGCTTCACAGAAATGCTTTACTATGATATTGGTAAAAAAGAATGCATGGGATTATCACTTGGCCTCAAACCCATCAGTGAGTTAGGGGGATGTTTTTACTGCAAGCATGTGAAGATTTCTCCCCTGTGGAATGGGCAGATGAGAACGATTTTTTCCAATGTCCATGAAAGCAGTTAAGCGCTTAGAGCTTGGTGAGACATGGAAGACATGAAGGTCATCCACTGCACCCCAGCTGCACCCAGCTATCACCAGCTGCCTTGACTTTTGTTTTGCCATTGGACTTCAGTGACTCTGGAAGAGAGAGTGAGGCTGATGACTTTGCTCAGATCTGCCTCACTGAAATCTAATTCATGAGCAAGTCAAGATATCACCCCTTGATGTTATTGGTCCTCTTCAACAACAAATTATCATTCTTATTTTGTTAGTGAGGGAAAAAACAAGTCATGAATCTGAACTCAAAATTTTAGCCTATTGGGTCTCCTGTAGAACAGGGGAAAGAGTATTGTCTCTGATGTCAAAGGATTTGGATTCAAATTCTGTCTTTGATACTTACTGTAAATGTAATCCAAAGTAACCTAACCTCCCTGAGCCTCAGTTTCCTCATCTGTAAAATCAGGGTTGGACTAGATAGCCTCCGAGGGCTCCTCCAGCTCTAGGTCTATGATCCTATGACCCATCTCAATGTCTCATCTTTAAAATAAAAGAGAGACAAAATTCCGACTTCCCTCCTAAGGAGGAAAAGGTTGCCCATTTTGAATCTGTCTCTTATTCTGTGGTCAGAAGACCCAACTGATGTTGGCTCATAGATTAAACTAGTTATGCCATGCTTTTACTATACAGGGTTATGATGTTTCAGGGACAAGATTCACCCATGATAGACATCCAACTCCACATAATAATGAACGATGTTATAGCAGGCTTTGTTAAGCATTCTCAGTTCCCTGCTGATTGAAGATCAGCAGACCTTGGGAATGCCTCGTTAAATTTTTCATTTCCCTATGACAGGGAAAGAAAATGGAGGCTGTAAGGCATCAGCCCCCCGCAGCCCTTCGCAGGCAATATGGGGCCATGTTTGTTCCAATGATAAAAACTGCAAATGGAAAAGTAAAATCACCATCCGTCCTGCTCAGGAGCTGCAACCGAAAAATTAAACACATAAGGCTGATTTGGCTCTCTCTCCAAGCTGAAATAGCTGTTTGCAGCACAGATTGCAAAGTACAATGGTGTTAAAATAATGCCTGCCTCTCCTCCTCAGCACGCATCAGAATGTGGAGAAGCTGCGTGTAAAAGTGGTCTGCCCTTCTAAAGCAAATAATGGGAACCAGTGCTGGATTTGGAGTCAGAGAACTTGGGTTCAAATACTGGCTCTACCACTTACTGGTATGACCATGGACAAGTCACTTAATCCCTGTTCATCTTGGTTTCCTCGTCTGTAAAATGCAGTTGGGCTAATTGACCTCAAAGAAAACTTCCAGCTCAAAATATATGTCTGTGTTCCTCAGATCCTGATCCCTCTCTCCAACCCCCTCCTATGAAACCCAGGAGTCTGTACAGTCAGTAAGGGGCAATGTCAGTGTTTAGATATTATTCCCAGGGTGTGTGTGACTGGTAAATTGCTAATAGAAAATGTTCTTGAAGGCTACAGGCATAGGAGAAACAGTACTGGTTTCTTTCCTCTGGGACTGAAATTAATTCAGGGACCACGAGTATTCCACTGCTGAATCCCAGGAACTATAACATTTGGGTTAGGCTGGCAGAATTTCCAAAGCCCTAGGGGAAACAGAAGAGAGTTTATCAAGGACCAGAGTTTCAAGTAGTTGCCAGCTTTGCTTCTTTCAGGCTGCCCCTTAGGCTTGGAAGAATCTGGCAGGTTTTCTGTATCATCTTTTGAAGTCTCTCCTTAATTTAGCATGGTTCTCCCATGCAGCCATCCAATTTCTTCCACCCCTTCATATGACTGAACTAATAAATCTATGCTTCAGCTCACTGGGAGTGGGGAGGGTAATGGTGGAGGTGGTTCAAGAGGGGTGAGACCAAAGGAAAATCATACTATGTGCTTCTCCCTCACTCCTTCACTTGCAGTGTTTGCATCGAGGTAAAATCAACTTAAAATGAATATTTTGCTGAAATGTTGAAATGGGAGGGAAGAACTAAGAGAATCATAGAATTTTAGAGCTGGAAGGGCCCTGAAAGATTTTTTTTCCAACTCCCTCAATTTACATAAGGAAACTGAGGCCAAGAAAGTAAAAGTAACTTGCCTCAAATCATAAGAACTAGGACTAGAGCCCAGGGCTCTTGACCCCAAGCCCAATATTGTTTCTGCTACACCATGCTATGATATTCCATTTCAAGTATCTAACCCCAGTGGGGACAAGAATGTCTTTATGGCCTGGTGCTAGTTGGAATATCAGAGCATGTAGTTGGAAAAGTAAAGGGAAAGACATTTAAGTTTATTTCCCTAATGTCAATAAGTGATGCGAATGCAATGAAAGACAAAAGATAATCCTGACCCACAAGGAGCTCATAATCTAATGGGGGAAAACAACATATAAAAAGAAGAGGGACGTGATGAAGTCCAGAGGAATGTAACCAGTGGGAAATGGCTGGACTGGTGACTTATTTAAGTGGAGAGCTCTCTGTTCTCCGCCCTCTAGCTTCTCCAATCAGAGGGCAGAAGGCACTGAAGAGGTGTGGATTCCAAGGCTGATATGATTTTGCAGGAAGATGAGGTTTCTGGAGGGCATGATGCAATCCAGAAGAACGCCACATGTGGGAAATTTAGAGATGGAAGGCCTGGGAAACTTCCTTAAATGGTGGACATGGGAGGAGCTCTCTACTCTCCACTCTCTATCCTCCTCAATCCCCGTATTGGGGGACACTGAACCATGAGGCAAAGAAACAAACAGAATGAATTCCCCTTCGTTTAGTTAGGAGGGAGAAGCTGGGACCTCTAGTTGAGAAGGGCTAATGGGATACTAACAGCTTCATGATTGGCCTTTCTATGTGTCAGCAAGGGAAGGACCACAAAACTAACTACAGAGTGGAAAATAGGTTGAGCTGTCCACCTCTACAGATCTGTAACACTTTGCCAAAGAACCAGGATTAACAGGAAGCAGACGTGGTGGCAGCAGCAGCAGCAGCAGCAGCAATAAAAAGTGAAACTGCAGCTACAGATGGGAAAACTGAGTTCCAGGAAAGTTAAGTGACTTGCCCAAGATCATAAACAGGGTGTAAAGATCAGAGGTCAGATTTGGCTCCTCTAACTGCAGAGGTAATCTTCTTAATGAGTGGTTTCTTTACTAGGGAAGGTCTCAACCACAGGAGAGCTCTACGTCTACATTAACTATCTAGATCCCAGGGAAAATGGGACTCACCAGAGGAGTGGGATACTTCACTCTGTGATGTTTAAAAAGGTCAAGAGACACAGTTTCTGGGTAATTTAATCATCTTATTAATAATGCTAGCATGTTCATTAATAAAAAGAGGTCAGTGGCACTCTTGAATGCCAAAGGCAATCATGACAGCAGGCTCATGGCTTATACGCTCTTGGAAGAGGGCTGTTCTTGAGGGTGGCAATCAACTCTGATTAGTTAACAATTAATGAGAGAATGAATATTATAATGAAGGTCTGGAAGTGACATTTCGTCACTGTTGGATAGAGAGACTATCCCTATACCCAGACCACCCCCAACCCTGGGCAATCTAGACAACTGATCTACCCTAGTGGAATTCACCTTAGATTAGAGATTTCCAGGAAGATTGGGTGGGGTCTGATAGAGGAGAAAGTTAGTTCAACCTTCAGAGACTAAGTTTTTGAAATGAGGTCTTTAGAAAAAGGGAGAACTCTGGCTCTCCCCAGATCATTGGCTGTTAATAATCATTTCTCTCAACTCCCTATCTCTATAGGCCCCAAAATCTTTTTCTGCTTGGGGATGGTACAATAAGTCTGAAGTGACTATACAAAAGTTCCTAGGGAAGCTAGAACTTAACAATGACAAGTATTCTTGATCATTGTAAGAAATGGAAGGAGCAGTTTTGTTTCCGAAGAATTGAAGGTGTACCTTTTCCCCTCCCCTACCCCAGCTTTAGCAGAAACCAGGCCTCAGGTTGGCCAGGTGAAAGGTCAGAGGCTTGTACGCATGCTTAAACAAGCCATCTGAGGAGGGCATGATGTAGGCATTCAGGGGGTTGTATCTGGCCAATGAAGAGCCTGGCGTCCATCTGAGTCCTTTGTACTTTCTCCTGTACTCTGTTCAGGGGAGGTACCCATTTATTCAGGTGGAATAAATGTAAATTATAATTAAAACGTTCCTGTCTTCCCGAGTCTTGCTTATTCCTAGACAATGTATGTTTCCAACAATCATGGATTTAGATAAAAATCTTTTCCCCTTCCCCTTCCCTCTTTCTCTCTCTCTGTCACACACATACATACACTTGCTCAAATTTACATATTCCCAAAGAGAAGTTTCCCTGGGTCTCCTTAGTGTTTAGCATAGTGCCTGGCACATAGCAAGTGCTCTATAAATGTTTATTGATTGATTGATTGGGTAGGTATATGATGTTTCCAAGATATGAATCAGGACCTTGTCTAGAGCTGCTTTGGACCATGGTTTATACACAATACATAAACAAATATGTTTAAAAAAAATCAATCCACAAGTTTTTATTAAGCAGGTCAGGTGCTCTGCTAAGAGATGCAAAGAAAGGCAAAAAACAGTCTGTGTCTTGAAGGAGCTCGTGTTCTAATGGAGGAGTTTGTTCAGTCCTGTCTGACTCTTCCCGTCCCCATTTGGGGTTTTCTTGGCAAAGATATACTAAGTGGTTTGCCATTTCCTTCTCTGGATCATTTTACAGATGAGGAAACTGAGGCAAACAGGGTTAAGCCCAGGGTCACACAGCTGATAAATACCTGGGGCTGGTTTTGAATTTATGAAGATATATCTTCCTGATTCCCAGCCCAGTGCTCTAGCCAAAGTTCCACCTAACTGCCCCTCTAATGGAAGAGACAACATATAAAAAAATAGGCACCTACAAGATACAGATGGACTCTAGCAAGTGGGGTGGGGGGCAGGGGGGCTGAGAAAGGCCTGCTGGCAAAGGTGACATTTGAACAGACTCTTGAAGGAAGACAGGGACTCTAAGAAGAAGAGCATTACAGGCATAGGGGACAGCCAGTGGAGGAGCAGAGTTGGAGTGGAGTGTTGTGTTTGAAGAACAGTAAGTGGACCAGTATTGCTGGATCATAGAGTGAAGTATAGGAAGACTAGAGGTATGAAGGGACCAGGTTGTAAGGAGCTTTAAGTGACAAAGAACTTTATATTCAATCCGGGACTTGATAGGAAGCTCCCTGAATTTACTGACTAGGCAGGGGTAACATGGTCAGACCTACACTTTAGGAATATCGTTTTTGGCAGCTGTGTAGAGAATATACAAGGACCATTTTTTTTTAAGTGAAAAGGATACCAAAAAGAAAATTCAAGGTCTGTCTGTACAATAGCAGAAACAGTTCTATGAATTTTCCAACAGAGCAGCCCGAGGCCTAAGAAATTCCCCCAAAACTAGCAACAAGTAGGTGAATAGTATTGGTTTCTTAGACATAGCCTCAGGAAATGAAACATATTTTTCTATATGATTTACAAAAACTATCAACTACCAAAATCAAAATATCAAAAAATGCTAGAAATCATTAGTAAGAAAAATGGAAATGAACACAATCATAAGGTTTCACTTTACGCTCCTAAAATTGGCAAAAATAGAAGTAGTTAGCATTGAAGGACTTTGAGAAAACAAACACACTAGTAATTGGTGGAATTGTGAATTGGCCCAACTATTGTAGAAAACTTGGGAATTATGCTTAAAAAAAGAATGAGGAAAGTGTTCTCCAAGTCCATAGATTGTAAGGGGTCCATTAATTTTTAAAATATTTTAATAACTGTATTAAATATAATTGGTTTCCCTTATAATCTGATGTATTTTGTGCATTTAATGAAAAAGAACATACCTATGCATTATTTTGAGAAGGCTTCCATAGGCTTTACCACACTGCCCAGGAGTCCATGACATGCAAAAGGTTAAGAACCCCATACTACTACTACTACTACTAATAGCTGACAAATTTTTATCCTAACAATAACCCTGGTGGGTCTTATTACAGTCCCCATTTTACAGATTAGAAAACTGATACAGAATAAGGTTAAGTGACTGGCCCATGGTCACAGAGCTAACAAATGTCTCAGGCAGATTTGAACTCAGAGGTCTTCCTGACTGCAGGGCCAGCACTCTAGCATTGTAACTGGTTTTTTCCACTTGAAACCAGTTTCAACTGATTTTTTTCAACTTTAAACTGTTTGGCAGGCTTTGTTTTTTCAACTTTAAATAGGTTTTTAACATGTTTTAACTGGTTTTTTTTTCCACTTTTAACTGGTTTTAACTGGCTTTTTAAAATTTCAAACTTTTTTTCACCTGGTTTTAACTGGGTTTTTCCATTTTAAACTGGTTTTAACTGGTTTTTTCCACTTTTAACTGGTTTAAACTGGTTTTTCCCACTTTAAACTGTTTTCTACTTTTAGCTGTTTTTTTTCACTTTAAACTGGTTTAAACTGTTTTTTCCCATTTTAAACTGGTTTCAACTGGTATATCAATGAGGCAAGATTCATGAATATGAGGATGACCATGAACATTCCAGAAAGGTTCAGAATCACAAAGCATAAGAAATTCTCTAGGTATAAGGCAGAGGAAGCATAACATTTATTTAGACATGAGAAAATCCAATCCCAGGACCAGTAATTCCAATTCCATATAGTAGTAATTATATTCCAAAATTAGTGAGGCTGTTGTGCCCTGCCCCACCCCACCCCCAGTTTACCCTCTATCTTGCCCCAGCTCACCCCACTGTTGGCGTTCCCATCTCCACAGAAATCAGTTTGTGGTTTTCCCCTTTAAATAACCTGACCCTACCCCTGCTCGGAGCTGTTTGATTTAAGTCTTTACTCCTAACAGTCACTCCCTTGAACAAATCCACATCAAAATTTATCCAGGTCTTGTTTGCTTTTTTCGGCACAACAAGCCTACCTCAATATAGCCAGAAGGACATTATAACATAGTATTATCACAAGGAACTAAGTCATCTTGTAACCTTCCCCCCTGCTAGGGCCTTCCTGTAAACAGTCACTCTTGAATCCTAACTCTCAGCTCAGCCATCTCTCTGCAGCTCTGTTGACTCCTTGAATTCCTGTTCCTTCTCCTTGGGCTGAATTCCAATTCCTGTAGCTCTCTCAGCTCTTTGATCTCTGCAACTCTCCCTTGTTCTGCACTCTCCTCTCTGCAGTCTCTCTTCACGTTGGCTCTCCCTCAGTGTCTGGTGCCTCAATGTCTTCTTGATGTCTGCCTCTGAATCCTTCCCATCTCAATTCTGCTGCTCTCAGTTCTGGGCTCAAATCTGATTGGCTAGAACTCAGGTCTCTGGCTGAATTCATGATTGACTACAACTCAGTGCACATTACCATTGGCCCTGCTCTTAGCAACTCCCCTTAGGGCCCTTAGGGCTTCACGCCTACATAGGTTTAGCACCTAGTAAGTAGGGGCTTTAGGCCTACCTACAAACAAACCTCTAAGCTTCCCTTAATTTGCCCCACCTGAGGTCTATTGAGTCAGTGGGAAGGTTTTTTAATCCCTGATTGGCATCACAAAGCCTGCCTGCCTCTAGTTAGGCTTCCCTTTCTTGGCGCCACCTGAGGCCTATTCCTTGGGCTGGAAACAACTTTCGCTGACAGATTGGCCTTACAACTGGTTTTAACTGGGCTTTGCCACTTTATACCAGTGATGAGGGCACAGTCTCTGGGAACCCCTTGAACCCTTGAACTCTCCTTGAATCTTCCCACTCTACCTGGCCTTGGCCTGAGGCTATAACCATTAAGCCCAAATGCCCACCTTGCCCAGTCCTCTATTGTCCAGCTGTTTCCTACCCTTAATCTTGTCTTCCCAATGACCTCCCGCCCTTAATCCTGTTTCCCATCCTTAAACCTGATCAAAATATCTATACCCTAGCTCTGCTACCCCAGCCCTTTATGGGTTGTCATTTCCATATAGCCTTCAGCTATTTCCCCCACCCTGGAGTCTGACCTCACGCCAGTCCCTTCAGGCTCCTCCTTAGACTCCTCCTTAAGTCCTTCCCTAGACCCCTCCCCTGGCCACCCCAGACCACCCCTCAATCCCTCCCACAACCTTTGTGTATATAATCTCCATCTTGCCTCCATGAAGGTGGTCAGATCCAATCTAGCTCAGATTGGTCTGGCCCGCTTTCCTTACAGGCGTCGCAAGGGATGGGATCTCTGGGGGCAGGCCTATGTGGCTAACTCTTAATAAACTTTCTTTTCCCTTGGCTGAGAAGGCTTGAGTCGAATTCTTTCGGCAGGACCCGGTGTTTCTGTACTTTGGGGTGTCGAGCACCTCTCACCCCAAACCCTCATCATTTATGGTTCCCTGAACCGGGAAGTACTGCTAACCTCAAGTTCTTCTCCAGCCAAGACTGAAGGTATGTGAGCCTCCCCCTCTCCCAATCCCCCTCCTCGCTCTCCAAACATTTTGGATGTGCTTCTCGGGCCTGACCTCAGCAGGTCCCAGTGAGTCGGACAGCTCGGTCCAGTGGTCTCAGTGAGTCGGACAGTCACGCTGTCCTGGTCAACCTGATGCTATCAGGTGGTTCTCGGTCCAGTCGGACAGCTCGGTCCAGTGGTCTCAGTGAGTTGGACAGTCACGCTGTCCTGGTCAACCTGACGCTATCAGGTGGTTCTCGGTCCAGTCGGACAGCTCGGTCCAGTGGTCTCAGTGGGTTGGACAGCCACGCTGTCCTGGTCAACTCAACCTGACACTATCAGGTGGTTCTCGGCCCAGTGGTCATGTCGAAGGACATGGACGGATGCCCCATCTGGAAGCATGTGCCAGATCCTTTCAATTGTTTCGGCGCTGGGAATTTGGGAAAGTTTCAGGTATCTTCTGTATATTTTGTCTTCTTGTTTATTTTGTTTGTCCCCCGACAATTACTCCCAACTTCTCCTTTACTAAGGAGGAAGGAATTTCCAGCCTCGGGCCCTGCCCCCACGGCAATATCTCCTCCCCTAGCCCCTCTCTCTGAGGTAGCACCCACTTGGGTCTCTGGGGTATCTTCCCCTCTGACCTCTACCCCTCCTCAGGTACTAGCTGATCTCCCTTGCCAGCCAGATGCCCTGGCCTTGCAGTCTAATCTACCTCAGCCCCAAGCTCCAGGTCCCACAGCGCCTTCAAGGCTTTTTCCCCTGAGGGAAATGCCTGCCTCCCCTGCTGGGACAAGGAGAGTGCATGTTCCACTCTACATTTCAGATCTCATCCAAATTAAAGAAAAACTGGGGAGATACTCAGAAGATCCAACTAAGTTTACTGAGGGTTTTAGGGATCTGTTCCTGCAATTTGAACTTTCTTGGTGTGATTTGCATATCCTCTTCTCTACCTGTTGTACCACTGAGGAGAAGAGGAGAATATGGGAAAACGCTCAAAAATTTGGGGACAGTTTGGCTAGCAATAACCCCATAAAATATCCCCCAGGAACAGCTGCTGTTCCCACTAGTGACCCAGGATGGAATTATCAAAGGAGTGAGGATAGAGAAAAGAGAGACCATATGGTAATTTGCCTGTTAGAAGGCCTAAGAACCGCATTTCAAAAGCAAATAAATTTTCAAAAAATTAGAGAGATTACTCAGGGAGAAAAAGAAAACCTTGCCCTTTTCCAAGCCCGGCTAGTAGAAGCTATTAAGAAGTATACAAATTTGGATCCCGATTCTATTGAAGGGGCGGCAATACTTAACATGTATTTCATTAATCAGTCTGCCCCAGATATTAGGAGGAAACTGCAGAAATTGGCCATGGGACCCCAAACACCTCAGGCCAAATTGCTGGAGACAGCCTTTGGAGTTTTCAACAATAGAGACCTGGTTGCAGCAGAGGAAAGAAAATGCAGGGGAAGAGCTAGAGGCAGAGAACACACTCAATTCTTAGCTGGTACCATGGCCAGGAAAAGACCCAAGGAGCGCCCCTCCAGGGATCCCCCTTGGAAGCCCATTGGCTTGGGCAGTGGGGAAACCTGCTTTCGATGCCACAAGGAGGGTCACTGGTCTAAGGAGTGCCCCTCTAGGGCGCCCCCCTGGAAGAAGCCTCCGGGATCCAGGCCTCTAGGACTGTGCCCAGCATGTAAGCAGGAGGGACATTGGAGGTGTCCCCGAGGCTGGAAAAGTGGTAGAGCCTCCTCCCAGCACCCTGTCCTCCAGTCTTCTCAAGACTCGGAAGGAGGGGAAAGCCTGGGACTTGGCTGTGCTCCCACTTTCTCCACCTCTCTCGCGGAGCCCTGGGCAAAATCGAGGCAGAAGGTAAGGTTACCCACTTTATCACGGCTATGTTCTCTTGCTTTAACTAGTGGCTCTGGCCCCAATGCCCCTCGACCTATCAGGTCATGGGCATCAAGGATCTGTTGTCTGAACACTCCTTCTCTGGCCCTGCCCCCTTGGGAAGAGACCTGATGGTGAAATTGGGAAGCCAATTTTCTATAGTTAAACCTCCCATCTCCCTTCTCCCACTGCTTAGCAGGCCTCCCCACGTTCCTCCAGAAGTGTGGGAGACGGTCAAGCCAATTGCTTGGGATCAGGGAATTCTCGGGAAAGCTACTCATGCCACCCCAGTCCTTATTCGCCCTAGAGACCCTAATGTGTTTCCCAACAGCGGTCCATATCCAATTAAGCCTGAGGCTTGGGAAGGACTACAACCACTAATTGAAAAATTCCTTAAGCATGAGATCCCACCCCTATTAAATTTTGGCTTACCTGGTTCCTTACGGAGTGACAATGGCCCAGCTTTTATTTCACAGATAACACAGGCTGTGGCAAGGACACTTAAAATCACTTATCACCTCCACTCAGCCTGGAATCCAAAATCCTCAGGTAGAGTAGAGAAGATGAATCATACCCTTAAAGGGTTCCTTACTAAGCTGTGCATAGAAACTCAAGAAGATTGGATTAAGAATCTTCCAATTGGCCTTCTCAGAGTGCGTATCATGCCTCGGGAAAATATCAAGCTTAGTCCTTTCAAACTTCTCTATGGGAGGCCCTTTCTAACCTCTGACATCCTCCTAGACCCAGAACAGCATTTAATCACCCAATTTGCAACTCAGTTAGGGGCTGTCAGGAATGCTCTAACCGAACATACCAAGAAGTGTCTTCCGAGACCTGAGGACAATGAAAAAGAGTGTCCTGCTACAGTACAACCAGGAGATTGGGTTTATTTAAAATCATGGAAAACCCAAAAGGGAGAACAGCTAGATGTCTCCTGGAAGGGACCTTACCGAGTCATATTCACCACTCCCACAGCAGTAAAACTGGAAGGCCTCCCCAGCTGGACTCATAATTCTAGGATTAAACCAATGTCACCTCTTGCCTTTCCTCCAGAAACTCCAGAATATACTTGTGAGCCCTTGGAGGACCTCAAGCTACTGTTTCGAAAAGACTCCAGCACCCTCCGGGGAAAGGGAGATAAAAGGAGACTCCAAGCCATCAACTTCCAGAAGACTGCCCAGCCCCTGTACCCCTTGAATGGAACCCATCCAGATAGGGACAGCTCTACGCCCCTTTGCCAGCAGGAAGCAATTTCAGAGGCTGAGACCTTCGTCCCTGACCCCAAAAGAATTTGGGTCCCATTTGTTTGAGGGGGGAATGATGAGGGCACAGTCTCTGGGAACCCCTTGAACCCTTGAACTCTCCTTGAATCTTCCCACTCTACCTGGCCTTGGCCTGAGGCTATAACCATTAAGCCCAAATGCCCACCTTGCCCAGTCCTCTATTGTCCAGCTGTTTCCTACCCTTAATCTTGTCTTCCCAATGACCTCCCGCCCTTAATCCTGTTTCCCATCCTTAAACCTGATCAAAATATCTATACCCTAGCTCTGCTACCCCAGCCCTTTATGGGTTGTCATTTCCATATAGCCTTCAGCTATTTCCCCCACCCTGGAGTCTGACCTCACGCCAGTCCCTTCAGGCTCCTCCTTAGACTCCTCCTTAAGTCCTTCCCTAGACCCCTCCCCTGGCCACCCCAGACCACCCCTCAATCCCTCCCACAACCTTTGTGTATATAATCTCCATCTTGCCTCCATGAAGGTGGTCAGATCCAATCTAGCTCAGATTGGTCTGGCCCGCTTTCCTTACAGGCGTCGCAAGGGATGGGATCTCTGGGGGCAGGCCTATGTGGCTAACTCTTAATAAACTTTCTTTTCCCTTGGCTGAGAAGGCTTGAGTCGAATTCTTTCGGCAGGACCCGGTGTTTCTGTACTTTGGGGTGTCGAGCACCTCTCACCCCAAACCCTCATCACCAGTTTCCTCTGCTTTTAAGTGTTTTTTTCATTTTTAACTGGTTTTAACTGGTTTTTGTCACTTCATACTGGTTTCCACTGCTTTTAACTGTTTTTTTTTCCCACTTTTAACTGGTTTAACTGTTTCTTGCCATTTTATACAGGTTTCCATTGCTTTTAACTGGTTTTTTCCACTTTACACTGGTTTTTTTTAACTTTTTTTTCCACTTTTAACTGGTTTTAACGGATTTTTTCCTTTCTTTACAATGTTTTGAATTTTTTTTTTGTACTTTAACCAGTTTTAGCTGGCTTTTATTCCAATTTAAACTGTTTTCCCCCAGGTTTATGACTTTTTTCCACTTTAAAGTGGTTGAAAAGTTTTTTGCACCTCTCAACCAGTTTTATCTGGCTTTTAATTATTTTTTCCCTGTTTAAGCAGTTTCTACCATTTTCAACTTTTTTTTTTTCCTGATTCCAATCTTTTTTTCCGGTTTCAATCAGTTCCAATTTGTTTAAACCAGTTTTTTGTCGGTTCAAACTTGTTTCAACTGGTTGAAACCTGTTCAGACTGGTTTCAGTCTTTTTTTTTTCCAGTTCAAACCGGTTTCGACTGGTTCAGGCTGATTTCAACCAGTTCAAACTGTTTCCCGGGGGGGGGGGGGCCCCCGTTCAATCCAGTTTTGACTAGTTTCAACTGTTTTTTTTCCACTTTCAACTGGTTTCAACAGGTTTTAACTGGTTTTTAAAACCAGCTTAAACTGGTTTTGTCTAGTTCAAACCAGTTTAACTGTTTTTTCTGCTTTATACCGGTTTTTTCTTACAAACCCCTAAACTTCCCTTAATTTGCCCCACCTGAGGTCTGTTGAGTGACTGGGAAGGTTCTTTAATCCCTGATTGGCATCACAAAGGTATAGGCCTGTCTTTAATCAGGCCTCCCTTTCTTGGCCCTACCTGAGACCTATTCCATGGGCTGGAAACATGTTTCACTTACAGATTGGCCTTACAACTGGTTTTGATGGGGTTTAGACTGTGGGAAGCCCCTTGAACCCCACCCTGAACCTTCCCACTTGATCTGGTTTTTTATGCCCAAATAGCCTAGCCTAGCCTTCCATTGTCTGGCTACCTCTGGATTGCCTTCTGGCTGTTTTCCACCCTTGATACTATCAATATTCATGCCTTCAGCTACTTCCCACCTTTAATCCTATTCTCTTGGTTCCTGGAGTCTGACTTAATCCCAGTCCCATCAAGCTCACTCCTCCTCAAGACCCTCCCTAAACCCCTCCTCCCATCTCCCCAGGACCACCCTAGATTCCCTCCTACTATCTTTGTGTATTTAAGTCTCATCTTGCCTCCAAGAAGGCACTCAGATTCAACCTAGCTCAGATGGAATCTGGCCCACTTGTGAAAACAAGCGTCACAAATAGTGGATTTCTTAAGACAACCCAATATGGCAGATCCTTACTTGGCTGAGAAGTCTTGAGTTTCAACTTATTTTTTTCTACTTTAAATTGGTTTTTTTTTTCACTTTAAACTGGTTTTTTTTTTCTATTTTAAACTGGTTTCAGTTGGTTTTAACTGTTTTTTTTTTACTTCAATCTGGTTTCAACTTGTTTTTTCCACTTGAAACTGGCATCAACTGGCTTTTTCTACTTTAAACTTGTTTCCACTTTTTTTCTACTTCAAACTGGCTTCAACTGGTTTTCACTGGTTTTTCTTCTTTAAACTAGTTTTATTGTTTTTTTCCAGTATAATCTGGTTTTAACTGTTTTTTTTCCACTTTAAACTGTTTTAACTGGTTTTTTACCACTTTAAATTGCTTTTACTTGTTATTTCTACTCCAAACTGGTTTCCCCTGGTTTTGACTGGTTTTTTCCCTCCAAATTGTTTTCAACTTTTTTAAACTGGTTTTTGCCACTCTTAACCAGTTTCAACTAGTTTTTTTTTTCCACTTTAAACTTGTATCAACTGGTTTTAACTGGGTTTTTTTTGCTTTAAACTTGTTTTAACTGATTTTTCCTACTCTTAATTGGTTTCCACTGGGTTTTTTTCCACTTTAAACTGGTTTTAACTGGGTTTTTCCACTTCAAACTCTTTCAACTGGTTTTGATGGGTTTTTTTCCTCTTTAAGGAAAGTCAGTGACAAAAAGAAAGGACCGACATATACCAGAATATATGTAGCAGTAAGTTTTGTTATAGAAATAATTAAAACAAGTCAATACCAACAATTGGAAAATGTTTGAACAAAATGTGGTTTATGAATATTATTGCTCCCTAAGTAAGGAAGAAAAGGGGGAATTCAGAAGAACATAGGAAATATGTGTGCAGAGCAAAGAAAAGAGAACCAGGAGGACCAGCATGCCCATCACTACAACAAGGGAAGCAAAAACTAAAGTTTTTTAAGCAACTGAATTCAAATGAAATCCAATGATCAATTTTGATCCTGGAGGAGATGAGGAAACATTTCTCCTCAAATAGGGGAGCAGAGATGAATGTACAATGATTTTAAAGTGTATTGTCAGAAACCACCTCAGCTGGTTGTTTACATTTCTTTGCTCCTAGGGAGAGTTTGGAGATGGAAGACACAATGCAAAATGACTTTGTTATAAAACACAAAAGATACTAATAAAATTTTTTTAAAAACTTAAACAAGGGGGGCAGCTAGGTGGTGCAGTGAGTAGAACACTGGCCCTGGAGTCAGGAGGACCTGAGTTCAAATCCGGCCCCAGACACTTGACACATTTACTAGCTGTGTGACCTTGGGCAAGTCACTTAACCCCAATTGCCCTGCCTTCCCCCCTCAAAAAACAAATGAAAATTTAAACAAGGAACAAAGGGCAGGCTGCTAAAATAAACCTAGGGCATCTAGGTGGCTCAATGGATAGAGCACCAGGCCTGAAGTCAGGAAGACCTGAGTTTGAATTTGGCCTCAGACATTTACTAACTGTGTAACCCTGGATAAGTCACTTAATCTTGTTTGCCTCAGTTTCCTCACCTGTAAAATGAACTAGAGAACGAAATAGCAAGCTACTACAGTATCTTTGCCAACAAAAGCCCAAATAGGGTCACAAAGAGTCAGAAACAACTCGACAACAAACAATGAGTTTGAATCCTGTCTCAGACATTAGCTCTGTGTGACCATCCTTTGCCTCAGTTTCCCCATGTATAAAACTGGGACAATAATAACATCTACCTCACAGGGTGGTTGTGATGATCAAATGAAATAGCATATATATAGCATTTTGCATACCATAGCTATCTAAATGCTAGCTAATATTATTATTACACAAATATTTTATACTTTCTAGTTATAAAAGTAATCCTATATCAAATATAAATTATTCTCAGGATTGCTAGAAGAGTTTTGTAGTATGTTATCCTTTTTAAAAGCATGACCAATACCATCCCACTCATTTCTTCCATTTTGTTTTAAAATTTGCAGTCTATATGTTGCTTTGGGCTTTGAAAGTGCCTAAGTGACTTGTCTAGGGTCACACAGCCAGGAGGTGTCAGGCATAGGAGGACTTAAATCCCTGTCTTTGTGTTTTTGAGGCTAGTTCTCTCTCCCTACTCCCTACTCTAACCTGCCTCTATAACTCTTTCATTTGGAGGGCAATTCTCTAAACTTTTAAATTGAAGATTTAATTAATTTAATTAATGGATCCATATTGGCCGAGGAAATTTCTTCCCTGGTTTCCTCCACCAATAAAATCACAGGTCTAATCCAAAAAAGAAAAAGAAATAAGACCTTAAAAGACCTTTTGGTTGTCAGGGTATTTATAATTGATTTGATATTGCATAGTTTTCTCTTAACAAGTTAGTTACCAATATATTTACATATAACTGAAAAGAACATGTTTTCCTTGAAGAAAAGGTTGCCTTTTTTTTTTTTTTTTGATATTTCAGACTTGGTCAGATTTTGACCTTTGGAGTCTGTGGAATCACTTTTGTTGACTGCACAGGTCACAATCCCTTTCTCGGTCCCAAATAGTTCACCCTTTTCTATCACTTCTATTATTTTTATTAACACTTGAAAGTCTTTACCATTGGCAGATTTTACACTTCAAATCCATCAGATAGCATGAATGGCCAGCTCTGTAGAAACTCATTGATCATAGATCAAATACAAGACACTTCCATTTATGCCACCTCAGCTTCTTGGAACAGAAATGTGGCTAGGGCGGTGAATTCCTCTCTGTGATTAAGAAGGACCACCCCAGCAACAGAGCTTGTACCTAATTACAAAGATTATGTCCTCTGAAGGGAGACATAGTGGAACTTTTGAAGTGATTACATTATCTACTAGTTCCTCAGGAGGAACAGACAGTGAAAGGGAAAGGGAAACCTCAATGGCCTCTTCACATTCTGTAATTTACTGCCATTAGCCTCAATTGTGCCTGAGAGGGCTCAGATCTGAGAGGGCTCAGATCTGAGAGAGTGTATGCATATATGGAGGCCCATCTTCCTAAATCAGTCCATTTGCGAATGGCTCTGATTATTCAGATACTTCTTTCCTAAGTGTTTTATTCAAAATAATATTTTTTAAAAAAACTAAAAATTTATCTTTTGAAATGAAAATCTTTGAGTTTTAAAAAATATTATTTTACTTTTATTACTTTTTGGATTTTTTTTTACTTCACTTTGTTACTGAAAAGCATTTGAATTAAGATTTTTTAAAAGGTTTTTTTTTTAAATTTTTATTGTCTTTTTTTTTTTAAGTCTTGGTTTTCCTTTCTCACCCATGTTGGTGCTCCTTGTGAAGCTAGTCCCACTGTGATCTAATTGAAAGTTTTGACTTTCTGCATTTTCAACCTGGGCTGACTTGTCCCCCAGTTTCCCTCACCATGTTAATGCTAAACCTAATGTAGATTCTCTATCAATAACTAGCGTAGTGAAGCACTGAACTCCTGAGCTCAAGAGATATTCCGTTCTTAGCCTTAGAAGCAGGGATTACAGGCCTGCTCCATCATTACCCTTGCTTGTTCTGAAAGAATCACTTCTCTGCTCTTTAGGCAAGCTACATCTGCCAGTTGATCAGTTTCAACATCTGGCCTTTCATATCTTTATGATTTTGTGTGTGTGTGTGTGTGTGTGTGTGTGTGTGTGTGTGTATTTGTGTATGTGCGTATGCTATATGGTGAACTGTACACACATGTGCCCTATTTGTATTTCTATTATTTGTCTAGTTTCCTGACCTGTTAAGCAAAAACTGCTCCTAAGGGAGCAAAACAAGTGAGATTGCTGACTTATATGCTCTTTGAAGTCAATACTAAAGAAACAGAGACAGTATGATATAGTGCATAGAACTGGACTTGGAATCATGAAGTCCTGGGTCCAAAACCAGCCTTGGATACCTGCCACTTTAGTGGCCCTGGATAAGTCCCTTAACCTCGCTCAGCCTCGATTTATTTGTCTGTAAAATGAGGGGCTAGGCTAGATGACCTAGAAGACAATTATCTAAAGAAATCAATGTAGGCACACAAGGAACTCATCCACAAACCGAGATTTTAAGAAGTCTCGTATACTAATAACAATGAAAATGGAAAGAACAGCAAAGAAGAGAAATGAGAAGTGACACATGCACACCACACCGCCCCCCCCAACAGCTACAGTCGGTCACATGCTCCTTTGCAGAGGTGGGAGCCCTATAGGTATGGTGCATTGTATATACTTTCAGATTTCTTCAATGCATTGATTAGTTTTGCTGATTTTTTTCCTCACTGTTTTTTTCTCTAAAAATATTATTTGTTACACAGAATGGATTGTTCTTTAGAAGGAAACATACTGAAAGATATTCTGATGATGTAGAAAGCAAAAAGTATCAATAAAAATTTTTCTTTTAAAAAAAAGAAGATATGTGTAGAAGATGAAAACAAGCGGGGAAGGTGGAAGATGAATCCCAAAATGTACCAAAGTACTGCATGAATAGTGTCCAGAGTGCTAAATTTCTGAATGGGCTGAGGCTGTTGAGCAAAGCAAAGGAGAACAAAATGAATGGTCAAACTGGGGGAAAGATGAGGACCAAAGAAGGGATAGGGCTGATGGAGTCCTAATAGAACTGTCACCTGCCTCAGTATTCTAACTTCATTCCCCATTGTACCTGGCCACTCAGCCCGCCCTGCCCCCCAATGTCCTAACTCATGCCTTACTGCTCACTAGAACAATAGCTGTGTCTTTGAACTCTTAGTTCCCGCAGGAACAGAAACCCAGCCCTGCCCCACAGACCCTTTCCCATGAAATAGGTGTGTGCAATCACAATCACATCATCTGACAGGACCACAATAGCTAGCCAAATGGAGGGCAGCATGACCAGAATGCTTGACCACCAAACCATAGAAGGGGCCCGCCCTACAAAGGCACCCGCATGGTTCCACTGAGGCTAGGACCCCTCCTCCATTACCTAATCTCTGCCTTTTTAATATTAATCATATTCCTGTATTCTATGTAAATTTCTGTCATGTAATTACATCTTTACCCTATAAAAGTCCATCTTGCTTGCTCTGAAGCTACTGGCTCCTGTTGGAACTTAGCCTGCTCCGTGAAAAGCGTCAATCTCAATAAATGCCTGTACTTGGATTAGACGTGGTCTGACTCTGAATTCTTTGAGATACTTCCACCACAATACATCATGAAACCTCAAAAGTTTCTGTCCCTAGGTGGGCAGAGACTGAACTTCAACAGGGCCACTGGTGAGAGAACAATAGTAACTGATAACAGAGAAAAAAGAGTGGCTTGTCTGTAATTTTGCGGTTTTTTTTTCTGGCAAGCAAAAGGACAGAACCAAAATGACTAATAGGGTGGGTACCTAAGAAAGTGAGGAAATAACATGTAGAGAGGATCCCTTGCTGCCTTTGATGAGGTTGAGTCACTAGAGTCAGAAAATAACATCCCGGGATTTTGAAAGAAATGGTGGGGGCAGAGCCAAGATGGCGGCTGGAAAGCAGGGACTTGCATGAGCTCCCCGCCAGGTCCTCCAAAAACCTATAAAAAATGGCTCTGAACCAATTCTAGAACTGCAGAACCCACAAAATAGCAGAGGGAAGCAGGGCTCCAGCCCAGGACAGCCTGGATGGTCACTGGGTGAGGTCTATTGTGCACGGAACTGGGAGCGGAGGGGAACAGAGCCCAGTGTGGGCGGCGGCAGGACCAACCAGACCAGGAGCCAGGCAGTATAGGCCCTAGTGCCCTGAATCAGTGAGCTGTGGCAGTTGCCAGACTTCTCAACCCACAAACACCAAAGACAACAGAGAAGGTTAGTGGGAAAAGCTGCAGGGGACAGAGTGAAAGGGGGGACAGAGTGAAAGTTCGCAGTTCGGCCACCGCCCCCGGGGAAGCAGGGGTGGTGCAGCTACAGTTGCTTCCAGCCTCAGGCCCACATGGTGGGAGGAATTAAGTGGTGGATCAGAGCAGGAGTGAAGAGCCCGCTTAAGATCTGAGTCAAGTCCAGGTTGGTGGTTGTTGGGGAAGGAGGAGTGCTGGTGTGGCAGAACTGGCTGTATAGAAAGAGCTCTGAAAACAACAGCACATCCTCCCAAGCTTGGAACAAAATACTCTTTACTCTACAAGCAGTCATACCCCGATGAAAAACTCAAGGGTCAAGTAAGTTGGCTGGGAACATGGCCAGGAAGCAAAAACAGACTCAGATTCAGTCTCAGGCTTTGCAATCTCTCTTTGGTGACAAAGAGGACCAAAACATACAGCCAGAAGAAGTCAACAAAGTCAAAGAGCCTACAACAAAAGCCTCCAAGAAAAACATGAACTGGTCTCAGGCCATGGTAGAGCTCAAAAAGGATTCGGAAAAGCAAGTTAGAGAAGTAGAGGAAAAATTGGGAAGAGAAATGAGGATTCAAGAAACCATGAAAAACAAGTCAATGACTTGCTAAAGGAGACCCAAAAAATACTGAAAAATATACTGAAGAAAAAGACACCTTAAAAAAATAGACTAACTCCAATGGCAAAAGAGCTCCAAAAAGCCAATGAGGAGAAGAATGCCTTGAAAGGCAGAATTAGCCAAATGGAAAAAGAGGTCCAAAAGACCACTGAAGAAAATACTACCTTAAAAATTAGATTGGAGCAAGTGGAAGCTAGTGACTTGATGAGAAATCAAGATATTATAAAACAGAACCAAAGGAATGAAAAAATGGAAGACAATGTGAAATATCTCATTGGAAAAACCACTGACCTAGAAAATAGATCAAGGAGAGATAATTTAAAAATTATTGGACTACCTGAAAACCATGATCAAAAAAAGAGCCTAGACATCATCTTTCAAGAAATTGTCCAGGAAAACTGCCCTGATATACTAGAACCAGAGGGTAAAATAGAAATTGAAAGAATCTACCGATCGCCTCTTGAAAAAGATCCCAAAAAGAAAACTCCTAGGAATATTGCAGCCAATTCCAGAATTCCCAGGTCAAGGAGAAAATATTGCAAGCAGCCAGAAAGAAATAATTTGAGTATTGCGGAAACACAATCAGGATAACACAAGATCTAGCAGCTTCTACCTTAAGGGATGGAAGGACTTGGAACATGATATTCTGAAGGTCAAAGGAGCTCGGGTTAAAACCAAGAATCACTTACCCAGCAAAACTGAGTATAATGCTCCAGGGCAAAATATGGACTTTCAGTAAAATAGGGGACTTTCAAGCATTCTCCATGAAACACCAGAGCTGAAAAAAAAATTTGACTTTCAAATATAAGAATCAAGAGAAGTAGAAAAGGTAAACAGGGAAGAGAAATCATAAGGGACTCACTAAAGTTGAACCATTTTGTTTACATTCCTACATAGAAAGATGATATTTGTAACTCATGAGACCTTTCTCAGTATTAGGGTAGTTGAAGGGAATATACATATACATATATATGTGGAGAGAGAGAGAGAGAGAGAGAAGGCACAGGGTGAGTTGAATATGAAGGGATGATATCTAAAACAAAAGTAAAATTAAGGGGTGAGAGAGGAATATATTGGGAGAAGGAGAAAGGGAGAGATAGAATGGGGTAAATTAGCTCTCATAAAAGTGGCAAGAAAAAGCAGTTATAATGGAAGGGAAGAGGGGTCAAGTGAAAGGGAATAAGTGAATCTTGCTCTCATCAGATTTGACTTAAGGAGGGAATAACACACTCATTTGGGTATCCTACTCTACAGGAAAGTAGGGGATAAGGGGATAAGGGAAGTATGATAGAAGGGAGGGCAGATTGGGGGAGGAGGTAATCTAAAGCAAACACTTTTGAAAAGGGACAGAGTCAGTGAAGAAAATTGAATAAAGGGGGACAGGATAAGATGGAGGGAAATAGAGTTAGTCTTTCACAACATGACTATTATGGAAGTGTTTTGCACAACGATACATGTGTGGCCTGTGTTGAATTGCTTGTCTTCTCAGGGAGGGTGGGTGGGGAGGGAAGAAGGGAGAGAATTTGGAACACAAAGTTCTAAAAACAAATGTTCAAAAAAAGTTGTTTTTTTACATGCAACTGGGAAATAAGATATACAGGAAATGGGGTATGGAAATCTATCTTGCCCTACAAGAAAGCAAGGGGAAAGGGGGCAAGTGGTGGTGGGGGGGGCAGAGTGGTGTGACAGAAGGGAGGGCAGACTGGGGAAAGGGGCAATCAGAATATATGCCATCTTGGGGTGAGGGGAGGGTAGAAATGGGGAGAAAATTTGTAACTCAAAATCTTGTGGAAATCAATGTTGAAAACTAAAAATATTAGATAATAAAAAAATAAATTTAAAAAAAAGTATGGTTGGTGAACATCCAAAAACAGAAAGTGGTGATCATGAGAGCCCAGGAGGGCTTGTGAAAACCTCATCATCAATAAAAGTTCCAAACTGAATACAGAGAAAGGTGGACATATATGAACTGATGCAAAGTGAAATAAGCAGAACAAGGAAAAAATGTGCATAAGGACTACAAAAATGGAAACAACAAGATAACCAAAAGTGAATTCTCCAAAATTACGATCACTAAACTTAGCACCACAGAGGAGTCTGGAAAAGACTCTCCCTCTATGTAGCAGAAATGAGGGACTTTTTATTTGTGACATCATCTATAATGTCAGACTTGTCTTATATGTTGGTTAGTTTTACTAACTTTTTCCCCTCCCTCTTTTTTTATTCTTTACTATGAGGGATAGTAGGAAACAAGGTAATATAAAACCAAAATATATCAATAACATTTATTTTTAAAAAGAATTGATCATACCATACATTTTCAGACATTGCCAATACAACCCAAATTGCTTTTGTTTGGCTATATCGATTTATTCCAAAAGAGGGTTTTTTTTTTACTTGGGGGAGGAAGCCATGTCAGGGAGAGAGTGATGGGAGTGATGAGGCCTACTTGTGGGCCTCTCTACAGCAGTATTGGTTTGATTATGGTTTCAAAACAGGAAAAGAAGATTGAAGGTAGAATGACAGCAAGGCAGCTGGTCAGGAAATTAGCTGGGGAGGAAAAAAAGCATGGCAACCTGCGAAGTCATGTGATCCTTGTAGATGAGATGTACAAAAGAAAGATGTAGGCTAGATGATAGCATGTGGCTGTGGAACTTGTTGGAGGACCATACCCAAAGAACAGTCATTAATGACTGGATATCAACTTGGAAAGAAGTTTCTAGAGGAATGTTCCATGTTGTACTGTTTAATCTCTTTTATTAAGAACTTGGATAAAAAAATAGATAGCATACCTATATTTACAGATGACATCAAACTTGTAGAGATAGCTAATATCCCAGATGACAGAGTCAGTCTGTAAAGATGTTGACAAACTGGAATGTTGATCCAACTCAAAATTAAAATTTAACAAGTATACAAAGTTTAACATTAGGATTCAAAAAAATCAACTTCACAAGGACCCAATGGGAGAGGCATGGCAGCCAACAGTTCCCCATTTTGATATTTTGATCAAAAGCTTCCAGGCCCAATAAGTCCACCTTACAAGAGTAACCAGGAGGCCACAGAGAAGCATGATGGTATAAAGCAAAATCATATACATGCTTCCCCTCTATGGTAAAAAGATTACCCACTGACCTCAAGTCCTTGTTCAGCACTCCTCAATCCTCATGTAGGTCAGCTCTGCTACTGGCAGCTCCTGCTTCAGCTTCGGCTGTAGCTGTCACTGTAGCAGCCTCTGGCTCCAACGGAAGCTGTTTTTAACCATCCGGCTTCTGCGGGGGTGTAAGGTACGCCGGGGAAAGCACAGGTTCTTTCGATCTGCTTAAGCAAGGGAAGCAAGGTGAAGGGGCCGACAAGCTTACCCCAATCCAACATACAAACAGCATTCAGTTAGTTCAGGGGAAAAAGCCCAACTATTCAAGGGCACTTGTTGACTAAGTGCTAAGGAGCCCATTTTTGGTTACCAACACAAGATTTTAGGAAAGAAACTGATAAGCTTGAAAGGGTCTAGGTGGAGAACAACCAGGATGCTGAAGAATCACATGACCACAGTATATGAGGGGGAACTAGAGGTGGTTAATCTGGAGAAGAGAAGACTGAAGGTGGATATGGTAGCTGTCTTCTAGTATCTGAAGAGGGATCAGACCTGTTCTGCTTGGCTCAGCAGGGCAAAAGTAGGAGCGGAAGTTGCAGAGGCAAATTTGCAAAGAAGCAAAACTTCCTAATGACTAAGGCCAGGAACAGTTTGCCTACACCTTATCGGAGGTCTTCTAGAGAAAGTTTGATGACTATTTGTCAGGTGTGTTGTGGAGGAGATTCTTGTTCAGGTACAGGCTGGAATAGGTAACCTCTGAGGTCTGTTCCAACTCTAGGGTTTTATGAAAACTTACTAGGGTGCTGACACTAGGTGGCATGGCCTTCAGAGCACTGCCCCAGCCTCTGGCTTCATTCACTTACTAGTTGTGTGTCCCTAGGCAAGTCACTTAATTGCTATCTGCCTCAGTCTCTTCATTTGTAAAATGAGGATAATAACAGCACCTACCTCCCAGGGTTATTATGAGAATTGTGAGATAAAACTCATTGGGATCCCTACTCTATTCCAGTATTGATCAGTTTGATATTTTACACAAATTATATAGAAATAACTAGATAAAATAGGTTCTTATAGAAGGCCCCCTACAATAGGCCTCACATTCACTCCTTGTTTACTAGCCATGAAGCTCAACCACAAGAATGCTAACTAAGATGTATCTTCATCCTATTTTACTCACATTCCATGTCCAAACCCAGGAAGGATGGGGCGCCTTGATTCTGTGGAAAGTCCTCCAACTTATTTTTGTACCTCTGGACCACTCTCTCTTGCCCAGCATGAGTAGGAGACCTTCTTATGACCCCTTGCTCACCAGCGATGACTCTTGCCTGGTCCATCTTAATGTTTGGCCCTTGAAGAAAGCTCTATCAACCAATGGGATTCTGCATTTTGTGTAGCCCCTCTAGAGCGCTCAGGCATCAAACCTTATAAAAATAAGGCCCTGGAGGGAGAGGGCATCTCAGACCATGAGGAAGGCCAGAGGTCCACTTCATTAGAGGGGACCATGGACTCTTTAATAAAGTGCCATTGGCTCAGAGCTCTGCCTCGGTGTTTTTTCTTGGAGATTGGGCAATTATAATCCCCACAGAATAAAATGAGATAATATTTGTAAAACACTTAGCAAAGTACCTAGCACATAGTAGATGCTAAATGAATGCTTATTCCCTTCTCCTTCCCAATGCTTCTTCAAATTTGGCCACCCGTGTCCTAATAATGAAGCATAAGATATCAAGTTCATAACTTAAAATAGCCCCTTGGGGGCGCCGTAGGAATTCAGCGCCTCGGAGATGCTGTTTGCTCTTTCCTACCGTCTCCGTTATCCTTTTCCTCCCCAGAAGGCCCTACACTTTCAGACTGTTGCCTTGAAAGGGAGAATTCCTAATAAGAAGTCACTTCAGGCTGAGGGGTTTTTGTTGGTTTTTTTCCCCGTGAATATAGAATCTAAATTTGATGAAAAATCTTTCTTTTAAGGCAGAAATAATAGCAAAATGAACTTAATGGCTCTGTCTGATTTTAATCAGAACATGCTAAGTAGCACTCACGGAATAATCGGTCTGATAAGAAGTACCTAAGGAAAGCCACATTAGGAGGACTATTGTCCCCTCCTCTACCCACTTACCAACATACTTTTAGGTTAAAAAGATAAAAGTCCCAGGGGCAGCAGGGTCTTTATACACAAAGAAGAGGTGTCTCCTAAATAGCTAAGGAGTAGAGAAAAAAATAGATACAAGAAATGTTCACTCAAGAAATAAGAACAGAACCAAGTTGGCAGAAAAACCGCAGTGGAATCAAGGATCCTTCTAAGCTAGACTTCACACTTTTTGACATCCAGCATTTCTGGGGTGGCTATTAGGGGCAAGCCACCGTGTCAGTGTCTTTGAGGGACACAGAAAAGACATCATTTGTGTCTTAAAGTGCTTATAATCTAATAGAAGGTAAGAAGAGGAGATGCTATGCAAGTACAGTAAGGGCGGGAGGGGAAGGGGAGATGGAGACCTCCCAACGTACACACCCAAAGGAGGGTGTCAGGTCAACAATTATTTATTAAGCTGTTACTATGTGCCAGGCACTTTGGAAGAACAAATATAAGCAGAAAGGCAATCCTTGCCTTCAATCAATCAATAAACGTTTATTAAGCTCCTGTTATGTGCCAGGCACTGTGATAAACCCTAGGGATACAAAAAGAGGCAAAAGACAGTCCCTACCTTCAAGGAGATTACAATCTAATGTGGGAAGACAACACACATGGGTGGGAATAGAGTGGGTCTTCCAGGATGAATGAAAACACAGCTGGTCTGGATGCTTTCCTTAAAATGGCAGTGTGGGGAGAAGCCAGCCAATCAGAAGAAGCAAGAGTGGAGTGTCTACCCAGTGTGAGAAGTCCAGAGTGGAGTGAATTTCTGGGGTGAGGAAGCTACTTCATAGAGAAAGTCCGGAGAGTCAGTAATAGAGTGCAGAGAAGAATGAGGGTATTTATTAATAGTTAATTAAGGATGCTCAGGGAATGGAAAGAAGCTTATATAATCTAGCAAGGATATAATCAGTAACACCAAACTGTTCCCTAATATGTAAATTCATCTTTTTTTTTTTATTAGTTACAACTTTTTATTTCTTTTACATATACAATAAAGTTATCATATAAATTTCCTTTTTTTCTTCTTCCTACCTTTCCCTAGAGACGGCTACCATTAGACACAAATATGTATATGCATATATACACACACACACATATACATATATATACATATATATACACATATATATGTAACATCATTCTATATATACTTCTATTTATTAGTTCTTTCTCTGGATGCATATAGCATCTTCCTCCACATGTTCCTTGTGGTTAATTTGGGCTTTTATAATAGTCAAAATGACTTGATCACTCAAGTTGTTTCTAGAACAATATATGTGAGTATATATATATATATATATATATATATACATATATATGTATATGTGTGTGTGTGTGTGTATTACTATATACAGCATTCTCTTGCTCCCATTCACTTTGTTCTTCATTATTTCATACAGGTCTATCTATATTTTTCCAAGGTAATCAATCTCATCATTTCTTTTCTTTTTTTTTTTTTAAATGCAATTTATTTATTTAACATACTTGGTTTTCAGCATTGATTTTCACAACAGTTTGAATTACAAATTTTCTCCCCATTTCTACCCTCCCCCCCACTCCAAGATGGCATATATTCTGGTTGCCCTGTTCCCCAGTCAGCCCTCCCCTCTATCACCCCCCTCCCCTCTCATCCCCTTTTCCCTTCCTTTCTTGTAGGGCAAGATAAATTTCTACGCCCCATTGCCTGTGTATCTTATTTTTTAGTTGCATACAAAAACTTTTTTTGTTTTTGAACATCTGATTTTAAAACTTTGAGTTCCAAATTCCCTTCCCTCTTCCCTTCCCACCCACCCTCCCTAAGAAGTTGAGCAATTTAACCTAGGCCACACATGTGTGATTATGTATAACCCTTCCACAATACTCATGTTGTGAAAGGCTAACTACATTTTGCTCCTTCCCAACCCATCCCACTTTATTGAATTTTCACCCTTGACCCTGTCCCCTTTCCAAAGTGTTTGTTTTGATTACCTCCACCCCCATCTGCCCTCCACTCCATCATCCCCCTGCCTTTTATTTTTTTATCTTCCTCCCTCTTCTTTCCTGTGGGGTAAGATACCCAACTGAGTATGTATGGTATTCCCCCTCAGGCCAAATCTGATGAGAGCAAGGTTCACTCATTCCCCCCTCACCTGCCCTCTCCCCTCCTCCCATAGAACTGCTTCCTCTTGCCACCTTTATGCGAGATAATCCACCCCATTCTATCTCTCCCTATCTCCCTCTCTCAGTATGTTACTCTCTCATCCCTTAATTTCATTTTATTTCTTTTAGCTATCTTCCCTTCATCCTCAACTCACCTCAACTCAGCTCTCTCTCTTTTACATATATATATATATATAAACACATATATATATATACACATACATACATATACACATAGATATATACATACATACACATTCACTTATATATACATAAACATATATATACATATACATATATATATATGCATATTCCCTTCAACTACCCTAATACTGAGGTCTCATGAATCATACTCATCATCTTTCCATGTAGGAATATAAACAAAACAGTTCAACTTTAGTAAGTCCCTTGCAATTTCCGTTTCTTGATTACCTTTTCATGCTTCTCTTGATTCTTGTGTTTGAAAGTCAAATTTTCTATTCAGTTCTGGTCTTTTCACTGAGAAAGCTTGAAAGTCCTCTATTTTATTGAAACTCCATATTTTGCCTTGGAACATGATACTCAGTTTTGCTGGGTAGGTGATTCTAGGTTTTAATCCTAGCTCCATTGACCTCCGGAATATCGCATTCCAAGCCCTTCGATCTCTTAATGTAGAAGCTGCCAGATCTTGGATTATTCTGATTGGGTTTCCACAATACTCAAATTGTTTCTTTCTGGCTGCTTGCAATATTTTCTCCTTGATCTGGGAGCTCTGGAATTTGGCAACAATATTCCTAGGAGATTTCTTTTTGGGATCTATTAGAGGAGGCAATTGATGGATTCTTTCAATTTCGATTTTGCCCTGTGGCTCTAGAATATCAGGGCAGTTCTCCTTGATAATTTCCTGAAAGATGGTATCTAGGCTCTTTTTTTGATCATGGCTTTCAGGTAGTCCAATAATTTTTAAATTATCTCTCCTGGATCTATTTTCCAGGTCAGTGGTTTTTCCAAGGAGATATTTCACATTGTCTTCCATTTTTTCATTCCTCTGATTCTGTTTTACAATATCCTGATTTCTCATAAAGTCACTAGCTTCCACTTGCTCCAATCTAATTTTTAAAGTAGTATTTTCTTCAGTGGTCTTTTGGACCTCCTTTTCCATTTGGCTAATTCTGCCTTTCAAGGCATTCTTCTCTTCATTGGCTTTTTGGAGCTCTTTTGCCATTTGAGTTAGTCTATTTTTTAAGGTGTTGTTTTCTTCAGTGTATTTTTCAGTATTTTTTTGGGTCTCCTTTAGCAAGTCATTGACTTGTTTTTCATGGTTTTCTCGCATCCTTCTCATTTCTCTTCCCAATTTTTCCTCTACTTCTCTAACTTGCTTTTCCAAATCCTTTTTGAGTTCTTCTATGGCCTGGGGCCAGTTCATGTTTTTCTTGGAGGCTTTGGTTGTAGGCTCTATGATTTTGTTGTCTTCTTTAGGCTGTATGTTTTGGTCTTCTTTGTCACCAAAGAAAGAATCCAAAGTCTGAGACTGAATCTGGGCGCGTTTTCGCTGCCTGGCCATATTCCCAACCAACTAACTTGACCCGTGAGTTTTTCAGTGGGGTATGACTGCTTGTAGACTATCGAGTTCTATGTTCTATGTTTGGGGGGGAGGTGCCAGCTCTGTCAGAGCCGCACTCCTCCTTCCCCAAGGACCCCCAGTCCAGACTGGGCTTAGATCTTCAGCAGGCTGTTGCACTCCTGCTCTGATCCGCCACTTAATTCCTCCCACCAGGTGGGCCTGGAGCCGGAAGTAATAACAGCTGTAGCTGCCCCACCTCCGCTGCCCCGGGGCTGGAAGCCGAACCGCGAACTCCTTCCACTCCCGCAGCTTTTCCCACTAACCTTCTCCACAGTCTTTGGTGTTTGTGGGTCGAGGGGTCTGGTAACTGCCGCAGCTCACATATTCAGGGCGCTAGGGCCCCCTCCGCCCGGCTTCTGGTCTGGATCGTCCACGCCGCTCAGGCTGGGCTCTGCTCCACTCCGTTCCCAGCTCCCAGCTCCCAGCTCCGTGTGGAATAGACCTCACCCAGAGACCATCCAGGCTGTCCTGGGCTGGAGCCCTGCTTCCCTCTGCTGTTCTGTGGGTTCTGCCGTTCTAGAATTGGTTCAGAGCCATTTTTATAGGTTTTTGGAGGGACTCGGGTACGGAGCTCACTCTAGTCCGTGCTTACCAGCCGCCATCTTGGCTCTGCCCCCCTAAATTCATCTTTTTAACAACAAAATTCTCCCAAGCTGCAAATCTCCCAAGCTGCAGTTACCCACCCAATTGCATGTGACTAGTTGAACAATAGGAATAGTGACCCATGCAGAGATATTGCATAGCAAATTAAGTCAGTAAACTTGAGTATGTGTAGATGACCTAAAAAACCATGAAAAGTTGCATGATGGGTATGAGCAGGCTGCAGTATACGTTACCAATGATAAATTGCAGGCAAAAAGTAGAATAAAAACCATCATCAAGGACACGCGACCAGAAAGGAGGTGGGTTGTTCATGTAGTGAACATGGGATAAAAGAGGGACGAGCTTGCACAAGTGTGGGTATCCACGAAATACGAAAATTCCTAATAAGAAAGCTCCCAATACCCCATTATTGGGTAGATTCTCTACGGAAGATTTATGAAAGGACATAGACCCAAATTATTTAAGAAGACAAGAATGAATTGTAGATAGTACCCACTAAAGTATGACCATCTAAATAGTGGGCTTCTTTCACTATGCTTGTCCCTGACAAAAATTAGGCTCGGACATCTCCTGGTTGTCATTTTCTTCTGAAAAGGCACATATATTTCATCCTGTATAGCCACATGTTGCCTTCCATTACTATATTCAGAACAAGTACCTATATTGCCCACTATAATCACACCACACAGCTAGGTCCAAACCACTGTTGATATGGAGAGAAGTGTCATCAACATTGCCTTGGCCAACATAAGTTTCTAGTTGATTCTACAGGTAATAGGGAGTCATTGAAGTTTACTGAGCATAAGGAGAGACATGGTCAAACTTATAATTTGAGAAAATCATTTTGAACACTGTTTTCTGGCTTCCCCTAATATCCATGATTCTGTCACCATTTGCTGAGATGAAAAAGCCCACATTCCTCTTAGAATTCCCTGAGTTCTCTTCCTTATCTGTCCCTACTTCCCCCTAGTCCCTTAGATTCTTTCTCCTTTCCCATGATTCTAGTTCTTTTCCTCTTACTCCCTTTCCATCTCTGGTTCCTTACAACTCTAGATCTGCAATTCTATGGTCATCTGGAGTTGGTCATACCTGGCTGCCTGAAACCTGGATACCATTAGAAGACACCTCATCCTTTGGGGTCTTCTTCTAATGTGGTTGCTTTTTCTCTCATTCCCCACAAAAGTGAAGTATAAGGAGTTAGCATATTGCTTACTTCTTTCTACTAGGCCCAACCTCTGCTCCAATCTCTTTTTTTTAACTCATTACCACAAAGAGTGCTGCTATAAATATTTTGGTATCTATGGAGACTTTCTTTTAGTCAGTGCCCTCCTGGAGGTATATGCCTAACAGTGGAAGCTTTGGGTCAAAGGGTAAGAATAATTTAGTGACTTTGCTTGCATAATTACAATTTTCCAGAATGTTTGGGCCTTTTCACAGCTCCATGGTGGTTGGCTATTCTATATTACTTTGTCTGTCTTCCCATAATTCCTCTAACACTTACCAAAGACATTCTTCTAAAGGTGGAGCTGTTCAGATCTCTTTGTGGTAGCAAAGAACTGGAAACTTTTGGGATACCTGTCAATTGGGGAATGGCTGAACAAGTGGTGGTATATGATTGTGATGGAATACTACTGTGCTATAAGAAATGATGAGCTCAGTGATCTTAGATTTGTGTCTAATGGTAGCCATCTCGAGGGTGGGGGTGTGGGAAGAAAAAAAAGAAATTTACATGATAACATTATATATTTAAAAGGAATAGCAAGTTGTATATAATAGATTTGCAGTTTCATGTGCAATTATTTTAATTATATGATGATATGGAAATGCTTGTTTCATACCATAAATTAAAAATAAAATGTTTAAAAGGTAGAAATTTTTTTAAAAGTGGAGCTATTGTTGTGTAGTCTTGTGCTCTCCTTGGGATTTTCAGCAGCTCTATACTTATTCATTGTACTGTGGCCTCTGTTATGCTTATTCATCTTTTCCTGCTAGTTTTTTTTTCCCTGTAAGAGTTTCCTTTCTTTTCCTCCTTTTTCTTCTTTTATTTCAAACATTTGTCATCATTTTGAGGTGGCACAGGGCAGCTGGATTTAGTGACAACCCTCCTGACATCTTGCTAGAATTCCTCACCTTCAGTGGAAAAGTCAAGCTTCTCTATTTTGACTGAGGGAACTCTCCAGAACAAAAAACATAATTTCTTTTTGATTGAGAGGTGGTAGACTACAGGTTTCAAATGTTGTCTATGCTTTCAGAATGGTGGCAACACAGGCTGGGATTGTTTATTTTATTTGTAAAAAGGAAGGGTTTAGGGCTTGGGAAGTGGGGAGGGGCAGCTAGGTGGAGAAGTGGATAGAAAGCTGGGCCTGGAATCAGGAAGACTCTTCTTCCTGAGTTCAAATATAGCCTCAGATACTTATTAGCTATGTGACTGTGGACAAGTAACTTAACCCTATTTGCCTCAGTTTCCTCATCTGTAAAATGAGCTGGAAAAGGAAATGGCAAACCAATATAGTATCTTTGCCAAGAAAACCTCAACAACAAAGGCAGGGGGTTTGAGGGGTGGGGGTGAATTTTATTGGGAAGTGACTGGTATAAAAAGCAAAAAAAAAAAATCAATAAAACATTTCTAAAAGCAACATAACTCCAAAAAATCCAAACATGAGTTTTTCTTTCAAAAAACCAGTTGCCTTTCCTTCATTGATTTTGGTTTGATGTTTAATCTAACTTGTTCTTACAGATTACTATAATGTATCTTCTTATTGGATATGTAAGGAAGATTCCATGGACTATAGCTCTCAGTGCTGTAATGGAGTTTTCTTTTTGGAGGGGCAGTTTGAGATATTAAACTCTTCCCTTGACATTTCACTTCCCTGAATTGTACCCCAGATTCCTCTTCCCTGAGAACTCCAGGGTTTGACCTTCCTGCTCCCCTGTCACTATCCACTTTTTTGAGTTCTCTGTAACTGGAAGTCTTCAAGCAGAGGCTGGATTATCACTTGTGAAGAGTTTTTATGGGTGTGTGTTAGTGGACTTCTAAGATCCTTTCTAACTGTCTATGATTTAGAGATTTCTTCCAAGTCTACTGTGAAAAACAGACAACTTCCACCAGGCTAATCTTGCAGTGTTAGGGCAGCCTAAAAATGGACTACAAAGTGGCCCGTTTTTAGGTTTTCTAATGTCATTTACTGATAGTAATAGACAAAGGAAAATATTAGGGTTTCTAAAACAGGAAATCCTAACTCAGACACTGGCTGTGTTACCCTAGTCAGATCATATCTCTGCCAGCCTCAGTTTCCTTCTAGCTTTAAATCTATAATCTTATGAATGCAGCAGGAAAAAAAAATCAAATGAGATCTTAAACTGAATTGAGAGGCACAGTATGGAAGAACTAGGCAACTGCACTCAACTTTGATTAGAATATACTTGGAATATTGTATTCAGTATTAGGTGCCACATTGATCAACTTGGAAGTATACAATGAAGAGGAGCCAGCATATTAAAGGGTCTTGAGACCATACCAAATCAGGATAAGTTGAAGATATTGGCAATGTTTAGCCTCAAGAAGAGAAACATGACTGGGGGTTGGCAACCTTCTCTCAGTCTCAGTATTTACTATAAAAAAATGGGGGAAGTGGGTGAGTAGCTAGGCAGTGCAGTGGAGTCAGGAGGACCTGAGTTCAAATGTGACCTCAGACACTTGACAATTACTAGCTCTGTGACCCTGGGCAAGTCACTTAATCCAGATTGCTTTGCAAAAATAAATAAAAGTGACTTCTAAAAAAATGGGGACATCATAGTACCTACCTCACAAGGTTAGCATTATACCTGGCACATAGTAGGCACTTAATAATTTATTCCAATTCATTATAGTACTGCAGGATACTAGTTTAAACTTGAATTAATAAACTGTAATTATCTTTTTAACCAGTTTTTTCCTCACTCCAAGATCCTGTTTCTTTATGTGTTTTGTTACACCAACAACATAACTGTCCTTACTGAAATGTGATTTTTCAGCAGAGTCCAAAACTTGAACTCTGAAAGACCTCACTATTTGAAGTGTCATTAGTAATAGGCTTAAAGGAGAGGCCTCATCAATACAAAGGCAATTAGAGTGTTGAGCAATTGTCAAATTTGATAGGTTAGCTAACTCAGGACGCCTGTGCACAACATGTTGTAGCCCCACCCCAAAACAGCTAACTTTCACTAAAATATTTTTTATTTAATATTTTTTTCCTAATTACATGTAAAAACAATTTTTAACATTCAACTTTTAAAATTTTAAGTTCCAAATTTTCTTCCTCCTTCCCTCTATCTCCTCCTCCCCTCACTGAGACCAAAATAATTTAACTAAGCAGTTCATCGCTCTCCTTGGTCTGTGAAGGCACTGTCAAGGAAGCAGAGGAACCTTGATGGCTCCACAAAGGAGGGCATTAAGTTCCCTGGGGAAGGCACAATCTATGGGAAACCAGGGCCCCTGAGTATAGCACCAGGATGCTAAGAAGGCAATAAAAGGAATGTTTGAATTTCTATTCTCTTTAATGTTCAGTTTCTACAATAATTACAAAGTTTTGCTTTACAAAAGACATTTTAAAAGACTAATCTTAAAAAGTTAGCAGTTAAGCATTTTCTGTTTGATTATTTACATGGAATAATGACTTAGGTAAGTGAGAGTATTTGGGTCCTAAGAGAATCATTTGATCAGCTGACAGCTGACTTTAGCAAACAGAGAATTTAAGAGACATTCATTGAACTTGATCTTTCACTTTTTCTCATCTTTTAGGGCAGGAATGTGACCTGGTTAGTACAAGCCTTGTTGAAAAGTTCAAGATGAAGACAGATTTCCAAATATTTTGAATGTTTGGAAATAAGGCACTTATTCAAAGAATTGTTCATTTCTGTTTGATGATGATTTTTCTATAGAATTAACAAATTAGGCACAACCATGTCACAAAACAATAAAGTTCCACTGGAAAGTCTAAGCAAATTTTCTTACAATGTTGGAAAGATCTGGTTCTGTAGGATATAGGCAAACAGTAGATGTGCCTGACATGTCTCATGTCATAGAAATACTAATAACTTGGGATACAATGAATCCATGTAGTATCTTTCATCCAAAAGGTTCAGAGTTAGAATCAAGAGATTTCTAATTAACTAAGTAATTAATTAGAACCAATTTCTAATGCTTACCTGATACATAAACACCTATCCTTCACAGTGCCAGGGATGGGATTAATATCCTACTTTTAAAAGATTATTAGCAAAAAAGGATTTTACTCTATTACTTTTAGGGACATATTTTCTACTATCTGAATCCACGAAACCCAAACCAGAATTCTTGCTTTATATTTAGAGAAACAAAAAGTTATTGTTTTTTTTTTAAGTAAGGATTTGTCTTCAATCTCAGTTCATTCCATGTTGAATTAATGACTTTTCCCTTCTTAAATAAGGCAATTTTGAAAAGGAAAGAACTCAAAATCAAGTCCTTGACGTGGAAGAAAAGGAGAAACTATTAACAAATTGCTTAATTATCATGTTTGGCCCTTTTCCAAGTAGTGTGTCAGTCTCCGGGGAGCATCACTATGCTCTTTGGGCCAGAAACTGCAAATACTGTCCTCGAATTTCAAAATGATCAGCCGGACGATTGTATGCTGTCCAGACGGGTTCTCCAACAAACAGCCTCATCGCCTTAACATAGTTCTAGGAAAAACAAGATAACAAATTATTGAAGTATAGCAACTCTGAATTTGTTGTTTGAAATAAACTAAGATGGGCTTCCTTAGTGTTTTAATCCTTGCCTAAAGGGTTCCCCAAAGGCTCTATACTGCAGTCAGCAGAGTTGTTGGAATAGAGATGAGCACCCCAGAAGTTAATTCTCAGACTCCTTTTCTGTAGGAGGTTATTTAGCCTGTTTCAGAACCAAGTTCAGCTTTAAGCAGCAGGAACACAAAAGTACCTAAATCTCAAGTGCTTCCTAGAGACATTAAAATGTAGAATCAGAAGCTCATGGATCTGGAGCTAGCAGGTACCTTAGATCTACTTCAAGCTGAAACCCCTCCCCACCCATTTAACAGATGGGGAAACTGAGGCTAGAAAGTCACAAAGGTAATAAGAGTTAAGATTCAAACCCAGGCTCCTCTGAATCCAAAGCCAGCCCTCTTTCCATTGTACTATCGATACCTCTGACTCCCAAATATTGCTAACTATAGAGATTATGAAAATAAGCCAAAGCCAGAAAAAGCAGGCATTAATCCAAATGCGAAACTAACGTTTTGATCCTCCTATCTACTGCCCTTTTGAAAGAGTTTCCCTGAGAATGTGCGTTTGAGGGGAACCCTGACAGATATATACATTCTCTTAGCCCGTTGATAAGGAAAATGTAGAAAAGTAGAAAATGATAGGGACGAGGAGGAATGGAAATTCCTGATATAACACTGATAAATGCAGGTTGGATCCAATTCAATTTTAAAAGTGCAAAATATATTTCTATAGACCTATTTCCCATTGCCTCACACTACTATGTCCTTGAGACTTGTCAGAGAAAATACTGGGTAGGGAAGGAACTGCCTCAAGAAGCAGTATAATGGATAAAGCATGAGATTTGGCATCAGGAAAACCTGGGTTCAAATCCCAGCTCATACCACTTACTAGCTTAGCTGTGTGACCCTAGGCAAGCTACTTAATTTCTCTGGACCTCAGTTTCCTCATCTGTAAAATCAAGGTGCTCTACTTGATAGACTCTGAGAACCCTTCTATTTCTAAATCTATGACCATCTGAACTCATGATGTCCTGTTTGTCCACTATTCCTTGGCCTGACAATGTGAAGTTATCTACTGCATATTATATCACTGAGAAGCTATATTTTGCCCAGAGAGCGATAGTCCATAGGGTACACCATGAATTTTTGTTCAGTTGTCTTCAGTCATGTCTGACTCTTTGTGAACCCTTTTTGGGGTTTTCTTGGTAAAGATACTGGAGTAGTTTTCCCTTTCCTTCTCCAGCCCATTTTATTGATGAGGAAACTGAGGCAAACAGGGTTAAGCGACTTGCCCAGGGTCACACAGCTAAGTGTCTGAGGCCAAATTTGAACTCAGATCTTCCTAACTCTAAGTCAGGAGCTCTATCCACTGTGCCACCTAGTTGCCCCTACACATATGAATACATGAAGACAAACAAACTACCATAAAATAAACAGCCAAGTTCCAGACCACTAACCTATGCTAGGCTGTCTCCTTGGCAAAAAGACATATAAGCCCTAGGTAATGCCACTCAACACTCAACACACCAGCATTTTCATCCGGCAGGTAGAGACAATGCTCTGTTAGGGTTTGTGTCAGAAGTTATCAAGATTTGCTGTTTTATACTTCAAAAAAAACAACCCCCCAACCCGAGAAGTCACAGATTCTGTACCGTTTCATCCAGGGTGAAGCGATGATAAATCCCAGCTGGAAGTGTTATCATGTCTCCTTTCTCCATGAAGATGCGGATCCACTTGTCTTCTTTATCTCTCACATCGAAGTATCCGCTTCCATCCAGGACATAGCGAATTTCATCATCAAGGTGTAAATGTTCTTCATAAAACATCTTGATCTAAAGAAGGAGGGAACTATTAGTATTAAAGATCCAAAATGCAAATTAACAGGGGCTCACTCACAGACTCCAGCCCTCAGATTACTTGAGGAAGTGCGGAACTGTAATGAAATGGAAATTCAATCATAAACCATGAATACTGTACTTTTACAGATTCCCTGCCTCAGGGACACATCATCAATATGACAATTAGAGAAAGGACTAGGGAAAAACTCAAAATTTGTTCTAATTTTTTTTAATCTAGAACATTTTCTTGAGCTTCCCTCTAAGTCAGAGATTCTTAACCAAAACTTAAAAAAAAAACCCTCAAAACTATTTTTATATAATTGGTGTCCTTTGTAATTCTATGTATTTTATTTTATGCATTTAAAAACATTATTTTGAAAAGGGATCCATAAGCTTTACCACTCTACCAAAGGGGTCCATAGCACAAAAGAGGTTAAGAATCCCTGCTTTAAACACACACAATAAGATAAGATAACAATGCAAAATGCTTAGACAAGGAAATAAAGAATGATTTAAATAAGTGGAGAGATAATATAGTGCTTATGGCTCAGATTTACTACTAAAATAAAAAAATAATAAAGATCCCACCCAAATTCATTTACAGATTTAGTGCTAGCTCAATCAAACTCGGGCAGCTAAGTGGCATAGTGGATAGAGTGGATAGAGGCATGGAGTCAGGAAGATGCATCTTCCTGAGTTCAAATCCTGCCTCAGACACTTACGAGCTGTGTGGCCCTGGGCAAATTATTTAACCCTGTTTGCCTCGGTTTCCTCATTTGTAAAATGAACTAGAGAAGGAAATGGCAAACAAACCACTCCAGTATCTTTGTCAAGAAAATTGAAATGAGATCACAAAGAGTTGGACATTACTGAAAAACAACTGAATAAAACAGCAATCAAATAACCAGGGAGGATATCCTATAGAGCAATAGCAAATGGCAATTCATTTGAAGGAAAAGAGCTCGAAATCTCAAGAGAAATAATTTTAAAAGTAGGGATGAAGAGCCCTGCAAACCTCAAATTATACCCCCAAATCATATTTTTTTCCTGAATGAAACACAGAAAAATAGTTAAGTTCTAGTTAAGAAAGAATCAAAGAAGAAAATCTCGAACTCAAAATTATGTAGAACCAAGTGTTGTAAACTAAAAATAAAAAATCTCAAAAAAAAAAAGGAAAGAATCAAAGTATCCAAAATCAAAATCAAGCAATGTAGAAGCTCTCAAATCTTTTCCAATAAATATGGGAGGAAGGCAAAGATGCCCATTTTCCCCACAATTATCTGATATAGTTTGGGAAATGCTAACAATAGCAATTAGACAAGAGAAAGAAATTAAAGGTTCAAAGATAGGTAAAGGGGAGATAAAGCTATCCCTATTTGGTGACAATATGATGGTTTATTTGGAAAATCCTAGGGAATCAGCAAAGACACTAATCTGAGACAAATAATAGCGTCAGCAAAGTTGCAGGCTACAAGATAAATTCTCAAAAATGACATTCATTTCTACGTAATAATTAAACCCCAGAAACAATAATACAAAAGGGAATCTCATTCCAAATGCTTACAGAGCACATAAAGCATCTTGGGATCAATCTACGAAAGCAACAGAAGCCTTCCGCAGATGCAGTTACAAAGTCCTCCTTGAAGAAATAAAGGATACTTTAAATAACTGGAGGAAAATTCAGTGCTCATAGTTGGACTCTGCCAGTATAATAAAAATGACAATACTACCAAAGTTAATTTACACTTTTAATACTATAATAATCAGATATCCTAGAAGATACTTTATTGAACTTGATAAAATAAAAACAAAATTCATTTGGAAAAACAAAAGATCTAGAATAACAAGGGAAATAATTAAAATAGTAAGGAACGAAGGAGGAGGAGCACTTGCAGACCTTGAGCTTTATTATAAAGCTGCAGGCATCAAAACCATCTGGTATCAATTTAAAAACAGAGGTAAATCAACGCAACAGACTAGATGAGGGAGAATCAAACAATGGAACTCAATAACCCAGCGTTTGATAAACCAGAAAACATTAATTACTTAGGGAAGAACTCCTCATCTGATAAAGAATAGAAAAGAAAGCAATCTGGCAAAAATAAGACTTAGAAGACCAACACCTTACACTATATTCCACCATACATTCTAAATGGATATATGGACTTAATGACTGTACTTATAAAAAAATTCAGAAGTGAAGCAGATCATATACTCTTCATGGCTATGGATGAGAGATATTCTCTTAACCAAACAAGGGATAGAGTCAATTACAAAAGATAAAAAATAGATGACTTTGACATATAAAACTGAAAAGTTCTATATAGATGAAATTAGATAAGGAAAGCAATCAAATGGGGAAAAAAACTTTGCATCAAATTTCTCTGATAAGGTTAATATATATAAAGTTATTATACATATACGCATGTGTATATATATTCATGTATATATACATATGTGTGTATATATATATATATTTATGTATACATATAGCCAAAAGCCATTCTTCAATTAGTTGTCAAAGGATAAGAAGAAATAGTTCTCAAAAGAATTACAATTGTTAACCACATGAAAGAATGCTCCAAATCACTAATAACTAGAAAAACACAAATCAAGACAAACCTGAGGTTTTACCCTATACCCTGTAAATTAGCAAAAATGACGAAAGATGGCAATAATCAATGTTGGAGGGGTTGTGTGAAGACAGGCACACTGATACACTGTTGGTGGAGCTATGAATTGGCATAATCATTATGAATGCAATTTGGAATTCTACAAAGAAAGTGACTAAAATATCCATATCCTTGGACTAAAAGACTCTATTAATGGGTTTATATCCCAAAGACATCGCTGATAAAAAGAAAGTGGCCATACATACTACCATATACATAGCTGCAATTTTTGAGATAACAAAGACTTGAAAACAAAGTAGATGTCCATTCACTGGGGAATGACTGAACAAACTGTGGTACATAAAAGTACTGGACTACTATGCTGTAAGAAATGATGAATGCAGAGAAGCACAGAAAGATCTACATGAACTGATGCAGAGCAAAGTAAGTAGAGCCAAGAAAACGATATATAGGATGACTATGTAAACAACGCAAACTATGTAAACAGAAAGAACAACCCTCCCCCTCCCACACACACAAAATGTTTCAAAACTATAAAGAAGCATGGCTGGAAAGAAGAGATATGGGAAGACACTCCCACCCTATCCCTTTGTAGAGGTGGGTGGCCTATAACTGTTGCACACTACACATATTTTCAGATTTTTCCATTATGATGATTTTTTTCCTTTCTCTTCTTCTGGTATTTAAAAAAATATTATTGTTATATGGGATGGTTGTTTAGGAGGGAAGAGATACTAGGGGAAACTACGGTGATAAAAAAAAAACCTTAGCAAAAACTAAAAAAGAAAAAATTCAGGTACCTTTCATAGTTATGACTACAGTGAATTATTACCAAACCAAAACAAAGGATAGAGGCAATTACAAAAGATAACAGATAATTGCAATTTAAAACTGATAGATTTTGAATGCACAAAACTAATGAAATTGGTATTAGAAGAGAAGCAGGTTGACTGGTGAGAAAGCATATTAAAAACTTCCTTTTTTTAGATCAACTGAAAATATTAAGAAATAATGTTTTCTCTAGCCTAAAAACAATTCCCTTTGGGAAAATGTGTAAGAGATCAAGAACAAAGACTAAGGTTGAAGGAGAAACACTACCTACCCTTTTCCATTTAAGAATTAAGATTTTTTTTTTTGATGACTGAGAGGAAATGCTTTCAGTCTTAGACAGGAATAGTGCACAAAGGTTAGCCCCAAACTGCATTTTAACATATGACCTTTTCCTTGTTCAAGATTCTTATAAATACAATAAACATTTATTAAGCACCCACTATATGCCAGGCAATGGGCTAAGTGTAGGAGATGTAAATAAGAAAAAAACTCCCTACCCTCACAGGGCTTACAATCTAATGAATATTACTTCAAATTGTCTTAAGGTTGAGAGATGTCCTAGGACATAGGAGGGTATGAGACCAATCAGTTAAGTGAAAGATCTTTCCCACCCATTCAATAGGCCTCAGGTGGGGCCAACAAAGAGAGGCTTGATCAGAGGCAGGCCCACACCTTTGTGATGCCAATCAGTGATTAAAGATGGACTCAAGAGACCTCAGGTAGGGCCAATTAAGAGATGATTGATCAGAGGTTCGTTTGTAGGCCAGTGTACTCCCTTCACTTACTAGGCACTAAGCCTCAGGACCACACCCTTTTGATGATTGGGTGGGAAGCCCTCGAGTTCTAAAAAGAGTATATATACCCAGATGATAGCCATAGAACTCAGAATCTGCAGAGAGCTACAGAGGTTGGAATTTAGCCCAAGGAGAAGGAGCAGAAACTCAGTCACAGAACTGCAGAGAGAGTGCAGAGCAGGAGAGTGGAAACCAGGAAACTTCAGAGACCAGAGAACTGAGGGAGAGAATGAAGACAAGCAGACAGTTAGGATTTGTGTTTACTGGGAGGCCCCAACAGAGGGAAAGGTTACAGGATGACTTGGTTCCTTGCTATAATATTATGTTATAATTTCCTTGTTGCTACATGGAGGTGGGCTTGGGAATATAATCACTGCTATATTGAATTGCGGTTATTGGTCTTGGGATTTGATACTCTGCTGTCTAAAAAAATTATCTTTCCTCTGCCTTCTACATAGAGTTTTTCTTACTTTGTGATTCCAAACCACTCAAGTGTGTTCATAGTCATCCTTGAGGCCATGAGTCTTGCCTTACTGATACAGAGGGCTGCATCCCATTTGACATTTCTTTAAGTTAGAAATATATCAAATATACCTAAAACAGAGTAGAGTATTAATATTTTTCTTCTTTGTATCAACTATCCTTGAAAAAGGTATAAAATATAAGAAAAATTTAACTTACTAGATAACAGATATATAGTCAGAAGTTCACTTGAATACAATTTGAAGTCAGGCATTTTTTATCCATAGGCATAAGTAATAAATATTGGGAAAGAAACGGGCATTTCAAGTTTTAAGAAAGCCATATTATTATTGTTAGTTTTCTATTGAAAACTAAATGTAGAATTTCTGAACCCTCTTCTCTGGCCAAACTAGTCTAGCTTGCCCACTGGGCAGCTAGGTGGCATTATGGATAGAATGCTTGACCCAGAATCAAAGTCAAGTTCAAGTCTAGCCTCAGATACTTACTACTTGTGTAAGTATGGACAAATCACATAGCTTCTCTCTGCCTCAGTTTCCTCATCTGTGAAATGGGGACAATAATAGCACCTACCTCCCCCGGTTGTGAAAATGAGATGATAGGTGTAAAGCACTTTGTAAACTTTAAAAGTGTTACCCAAATGCTAGCTATTATATTATCTGCTCACATCTTTCTCCAGGCCTGGAATTCTCAGATTCCCTCATCAACCCAAATCCTACCTACCCCTTCAAGGACCTGCTCAAGTCCCTGCTTCTTCATGAAGCCTTTCTAAACCAATGCAGTTTAGAATAATCTCTCTCTCCACTTAATATCCATGCCACTTGCTATGGATCTCTTATGCACCAGCATCCACAGCCATACCCTTCTTCCTAGGCACCCCGCTTGAAATGCCAGAGGTGAAATGAGCTGCCCCAGTCACACAGGTAGTGGCCACCTTGGGACTCTAGCTCAGTCAGATCTCCTGCCTCCTGGTCCACTGATCTTTCTGCAGCCATAAGGTGGTGTGGGGGCTGGGTCTCCCTGCACTTCTGTGTTTGAAATGTTGTAATAAAGGTAGGAAAGAGAGGAGAAAAGAGTAGGAATCGAGAGCAGTGATGGCAGTTTCTGGAAATGCTGTTTTCCCCTAAGATTTACAATGGGTTCCATAAACCCCTCTCCACATTTAGATAAGAAATGGAATAGATCCTCTTCACAGAAAGATGGTCAACCTCTATTTATGCTAGAGACTATCCCATCCATTTGGCAATTGAACAGGTATTCTCTTGTGAAATTTCCCATATCATTGTAATGGATATTTATCTTTTGTAATATCACTTAATGTTTCACATGTTTATATCTTGTTTGCTTAGGGAGACCATCCAATCTCCATGAAAGTAAGGATCATATCCTATAAAATCATATAACCAGGACTTAACTCAGTAAGTATTTTATGGGCGCACACATGGCAGAGCTAGAAGGGACCTGTAGAGATTACTGAATTCAAGCCTTTCATTGTGTGGATGAGAAAACAGAGTTCTGGGCAAGTCAAGTATGTGACTTGCCCATACTCACAAAGGCCATATCAGACCAAATTTGGACCTGCGGCCTCTGACACCAACCTCAGGACTTTCCCCTACTACAGCTGTTACTACATTAAAATGATATCTTGTTCTGGTTCCCCTGACCACTCCCTCCACACACCCTTCTAATCAGTATAGTAAGTTTATAAGTAGCCAATACAAAGAAATGATATTGTTGTTGAGTCATCTTGATTCTGCCCCACTCTTCGTGACCTCATTTGGGGCTTTCTTGGCAAAGATACCGGAGTGGCTTGCCATTTCCTTCTCCAGCTCATTTCACAGGTGAGGAGACTGAGGCAAACAGGGTTAGGTGACTTGCCCAGGGCCAGTGAACGTCCGAGTCCAGATGTGAATTCAAGTCTTCCAAACTCTAGGCCCAGCACTCAATCCACTGGGCCACCTAGCTGCCCCATAAAGTAAAAATAGCATGAAACAGAATTGTAAAGGGGAACCTGGAAGTCACATGTGGTGTATAATTTACAAACTGTATCATATATTAAGCAAAATTCACATCCCGATACTATGTGCTAAATCAGGGGAAGCCACCTAGGCTTTGAGTCTTTTGGTCCTATGATACATAAATCTCAGACAAGTCCCAGAAGACCAGAACACCAAACAGTACTGGAGATGACGTGAACATGTTAACTTTAAAGTTTTGCCCACAACTCTGAGATAAATGGATGTTAATGAGCTAACCCTAAGGTAGCACAGATAAGAGTTAGTTTGTACCCCCCAAAAACCCTATGAAAATGTGACTTCAAACACCATCCTCCACCTCCAGCCCCAGCTCTCTCTCATCTCCACAGGGTCAATGCTACAAGTGCTACTAACTGATTCACAGTCATGTGAGCCATATTCTCTGCCTCTTCTCTTCTCCATCCTCTTCCTCACGCCATTTGCCCCCACACTATCTATACCTATTTAAAGTATGATTGCTGCTGTTTCCTGCTGCCAATAATGGTCTTTCCCAGTGAGTACCCAAAGAACCAGGCATGCCCGTGCTTGTTTCATAATTTCATAAATTAATTATCAATTCAGTTATATATACTCAGCTGTCCAAAGCAGAATGTGCTGTCTTGGCAAACTTCACTGGAGGTTTCCCAGCAGGAACTGGATAACCACATTAGGTATGTTTTGAGGAGTATTACTTTGGGGGCAGCATTTCTCAAACTTTTTGGTCTCAGCACCCTCTTTTCATTCTTAAAAATAGAAAACCTCCAAAAATTTTTGTTTAAATGGGTTATATCTAGTAAAATTTACAGTATTAGAATTTAAAACTAATAAAATTTTAAAATGTGGATTTAATTTATTTTAAAATAACAAATCCATTACATGTTAACATAAACCACACATTTTTGTAAAAATTAACTACATTTTCCAAAATAAAAAAATCAGTGAGACTTAGCTACTCTCAGCAATACAATGATCCAAGACAATCCCAAAGGGCTAATGATGAGCATACTATCCACCTCCAGAGAAAGATCTGATATGTTTGAGTAGACTGAAGCATGCTATTTTTCACTTTCTTCCATTTTTTTCTTTTATTCAAGTCTTCTTGAACAAAATGACTAATATGGAAATGTTTTACATGTATAACCTATATCTGATTGCTTGCCATCTCAGGGAGGGAGGAGGGGAGGGAGGAAAAGTGGGACAGAATTTGGAACTGAAAACTTTAAATAAAAATGTTAAAAATTGGAAAAAAAATTTGTTCTAAAAGATGTTTTCTGGGAAGGGAAGGGGGAAGAATATGGTGGAAATGTAGATGATGTAACAAATGATACCAACAAAAATGTAACTTTTAGTAATTCAGGCTGTCAAGAATCACACTAAATTGTTCAGAAACAACACGGTCTTAAGAGGAAGAGTTAGAAGCAGTTGGGGCAGACCATGTTATCAAAATTCTCCACTACTAAAAGACCAAAGAGCATAGCTGCTCTATGAAAGAGGAAATGGAACAACTATTCCAGTAAACAGACAGTTCCTAAGAAACAAGAAAAAAGTCAGACCAAAAGAACTGAGTAAGTCACTGCAGTACTCAGTATGTAACAAATATCAGAACAGTATCAGATGGAAATAAGTAGAAATAGAGGACCAGCTCAGTTTGTTTACAAAAAGTTCACTAGGTCCTTGTTCAGATATTTTCTTTTTTTATTTTGCTTATTGTTGTTTATTCTATTTTCTACTGTTATTGTGAGGCTTCAAAAATAACAAGAGGAATTCCTACTCATTCAAAGAAGTCTGAGCCGCCACTGCCACTGCCATCACCACTAGCCCACCTGGCCCAGCCCTTTGGATGGCTCCCCCCCTGGAGCACTTGCTCATCACAACTCCCATCTCTGGGCAGCGTCTGCCCCTGCCCTGAGGATGACTAAGGCATCACGGGCCACCTGCTGTGTATCTGCTCCCAAGGGACCATTGCTATCAACAAGAAGAGATACCTCTTCATACAGAAACTGGGAGAGGGTGGGTTCAGCTATGTGGACCTGATGGAGGAACTGCAGGATGGGCACTTTTATGTCCTAAAGAGAATACTGTGCCATGAGCAGCAGGACCAGGAAGAGGCCCAGAGAGAGGCTGCCATACATCAGCTCTTCCAGCACCCCAATATCCTTTACCTTGAAGCCTATTGCTTGACAGAAGGGAGCTCCAAGCAGGCCTGGCTGCTGCTACCCTTCAAGAAGGGCATACTACAGAATGAAGTAGAAGGGCTGAAAGACAAAGATCCTCCTGTCTGAGGATCAAATCCTGTTGCTGCCATTAGGCATCTGCAATGGCCTGGAGGCCATTCATGCCAACGGTTATGCCCACAGGGACCTGAAACCAAGCAATATTTTGCTTGGAGATGATAGACAGCCGGTGTTAACAGACTTGGATTACATGAATCAGGCACAATTCCAAGTGGAAGGTTCCCAACAGACACTAGCCCTGCAGGACTGGGCAGCCCAGTGTTGTTGCCATGTCACATCATGCCCCTGAGCTCTTCTCTATACAGAGACTGTGTCATTGATGAACAAACTGACATTTGGTCCCTAGGTTGTGTGCTGTGTGCTATGATGTTCAGGGAAGGCCTCTGTGATGTGGTGTTCCAGAAAGGGGACAGTATGGCCTTGGCTGTACAGAACCAGCTCAGCATTTCCCAGAACCGGAGGCATTCCCTAGCATTACAGTAGCTATTGGCCTCCATGATGACTGTGGACCCCCAGGGCCGGCCACATACTTCTCTCCTCCTCAATCAGTTGCAAAGTTTGCAGCCCACAGCTCCAGGCCAACATACCACACACATCTGAGACAGCATGCAGTATGGGAACATAGAACTTTCTATAAGAGGGAAGTATTTTGTCCTCAATGGGACTTTGAGGATAGCAGACTCCAAACCACAATCCCAAAAATACATAGGTGCTTCTGAGCTCCTACCCGCGAAGGATGAGGAGTGGGTGAGAAGGGACCTGGCTGACCCAGAAGTGGAGAAATGGTTGAATACGGTACAATTGGGCCTGCTGGGCCCACATCATGGTCTGCCCCTAAATGTAGGGGGTAAGAAACAGCACTTTCAGAATATGTAAATCCAGAAGTAAAGCTAAAACATGTCCATCAAAAGAAGTCTGGACACAGTCTCCAGTCACTAGTAGATTCCCCTCTTCCAAACAATTCCGGATTTCCCTTACCTTTTCTTCATAATTTGGCAGCTTGTCTTTACAAATGGTTATTATGTCCATCCAGCAGTAGTTTCTTTCTTTTCGGATCTTCTCTAGCTCTGGATCATCCTCATACTTGTCAGCATCCAGCTAAAAGGATTAAGAAAATAGTGTACTTAAATATTAACACATTATTCAAAAATGGTTTGCTGAGTCCCTTCCATGAACAAAATTCTATGTTAGATAACTGGACATAATAGGGAATGCCAAAATTAATCTGACACTACAAAAACCTGCTGTTTATTCAGAAAGGTCTTGGAAAATGCTTTTCTGGCTAATAGCCATAGTACCTAGTGAAACTGTTTGCAGGTTAGCTTGGGTAGCCTCACATTCCTCCCACAGCCAACCAACTAATTGCTATGCTAAGTACAAGAAAAAAAGTTGGATAGAAATTAGTTCACAGAAGGCCATGTTCTGAATAGTTATTTCCAATTACACAGTGGGCTAAGTAGATGGCTTAGTCTTCCTGATGAAAGGTATACAATATGGGAAACTGTTCTGTCTGAAGTAGGTCTAAGGTGAAATCTAATAGTATCATCACTCAGGGTAGGAGGGCAATTGGCAGGGATTACAGCAAGTTTGCTAGATGGCACAGTGGATAGTGTTGGGCCTGGTATCATGAAGACCTGAGTTCAAATTCCACGTCACACACTTACTAGTTGTATGACTCTGGGCAAGTCACTTACCTTCTCAGTTTCCTTAACTATAAGATAAGGATACTAAAAGAATAATGTTGTTGTTGTGTGGATCGAATGAGACACTATTTACTTAGCACTGTGCCTGGTACTTAATAAATACTAGTTTTCTTTCTTCCTTCAGCTTCTTGGCCTGAGCACATAATTCATATGACTCACACTAAGTCAAAAACATAGCCAGAAGCCACTGATAAACCAGGTACTTGAATAAATCCCCAGGACCTGTCACTAGGCTGCACATAAAGAAAGAAGGTCTTGCTAGGACTATATAGAAACAAGGGCAATTAGCCCATTTGTGACCAGCCTCCCCCTGGATGCAGACAGCATGACTGCTTGGAGAGTGGACAACTAGCTGGTAGAAAACTGTCCCTTGTCTGGGACTCCTGGATCAGTCCCAGTGACTCTAGATGAGGTCTAGTAGATGCAAACATTATAGCACAGAGAAGGGCTTGTCAACATGATTGATCTGCCAGGTGTCCAAATTTGGGTTTTTGTAATAGCACATTTGGCTGCACTTGAGATGCCTGAGACTATAGGTAAATAGAAAGTTGAACCTACAGGAAAAACATTCCTTAGTGTATCTGGCATTGATTTAGTACCTCCAGGCAGTGCAAGAGCTCAAGGCAGTTACCAGCCTGATTAGGTCAAACTCTAAATGCATTTCTATCAGAGAGGTTTTTTGATCATGTTAGCCAGATAACTGGAACAACAATCTGTTTTGGACTTTTCCTGGGCAGAATCGTCCAGAAGATCATACCGCTGTAGCAACATGAGCTCAATCCAACCAAATGCTCATTATGTAGAAAGCACCATGCTATGTGCTAGGAGAAAAATATAAAAAAATATAAAATTAAATCCCTGGAGCTAGTCCTTGACTCTGGGCCCAATATACTACCATGATTATACATGCACAGGGTCAGATGCTAAAAGAAAATAAACCAATACATGAAGACAGCTGAGTATTTACATGAGATACAAGTCAAAGAAAAGTGCAAGGCAGTTCACAACTACCTTGATAAATCAGGCAATATAATCCACTTTTACCTCAGAGTACTTCGAGATACAGGTTTTCTAGAAGGGAGGGTCAGTATTCCCTCCAATGACTTAGATCAGGAGGAGACTGTGAAGTTTGTCTAGTCCAACCCGCTCATTTTTCACATGAGGACATTGAAGCTCAGAGAAGTTCAGTATCTAAGCCAAATTCACATAGGTAAACAATAGAAGATTCAAGGCTAAATCCTCTGATGCCAAGTCCAGTGAAATGTCCACTGTACTCCTCTGCCCCTGAAACCTTTCTAACCTCTTTTAGAGGTGCTATGATCATATAAGAGGTGTTCTAAAGATATGCATGCCTAGATATGGTCAGAATGGGTTTTCTCTTGGATTGTCTACCTTGTCTATTGTGAGGTAATCCTAGTAGGATGTTTCCAACACATGGAATTAAGAAAATCTATGTATCAAAGGAAGGGCATTTCTTGCTTGGCTGAGCATATTTGGGGTGGGTCTGAGTTAGGAGGATACCAACCATAAGCCAAAGGCACATCCTTTCTTTAGGGTGTCTGCAGACCACTGCCAGCCAAAGTATTGAGATTGGAGGACAGAGGGAAACTGATTGTCAGGGCAGAGATGAAGTCCATGAAATCAGTATCAGCTGAGGAAATGCAGAGAATTGACCATCTAGTTATCTATTCATCCTGTTCAACCTGATTTCCCAAAGCTTTGATTTCTTTTTTTTTTTCTTTTTTGAAGGGAGGAAGCCAGGGCAATTGGGGTTAAGTGACTTGCCCAAGGTTACACAGCTAGTGTGTCAAGTGTCTGAAGCCGGATTTGAACTCAGGTCCTCCTGACTCCAGGGCTGATGCTCTACTCACTGCACCACCTAGCTGCCCCAGCTTTGATTTCTTTACTGTGGTTGTGTGGCTTCCCTCTACACTGTACTGGGGTGGTCAGGGATGAAGTCAGTTAAATTACTTGCCATGTCTCTTCCTAACCCAGTTGCCCTTATAAAGCAGTGAGCACACAAACTCATCCCATGACATCTCTGGGTTTTTCACTGTATCTGGGCCAAAATTTAATCTATAAAATTCTCAAAGGCCCTGAATCTACCATATCTGATGCCTGCAATACCCAAAGACATAACAGTCCAGTTTCATGAACCAGAAACTGTTAAGTTGTGGGGTGAGAGATGAGGGCACGCAGAGAGATGGTATAGGGACAGGAGATAATGGGGGAAGAAAGGAAACTATCATATAATTATCTATAGCAACATGTAGGCCAGTCCATGAGTGGACTGACTTTAAATGCAAAATGTGATGTGGCATGTAAAGTGGCTTCATTTACTTATGTAAAAGGAAAAAAGTCATGCCATAGGAACAAAGCGAGTGCTTTCCTCCACTGAAGATGACACTTTGCTATAAAGGGTAAGCCCAAGAGAATTAGAAATTGAGGGGATATCTGTCAATTGGGGAATGGCTGAACAAGTTGGTGGTATAGGAATATAATAGAATACTATTGTGCTATATGATATGATGAGCAGGTGATTTTCAGAAAAACCTGGAAAGACTTCGATGAACTGATGTGAGTGAAGTGAGCAGAACCAAGAGAACATAGGACACAGCAACAGCAGCACTGTGGGATGATTAACTATGATGGACTTAGCTCTTCTTAGCAATACAACGACCCAAGACAATTCCAAGGCCTGTGATGGAAAATGCTAATGACATCCAGAGAAAGACCCATGGAGTCTGAACGCAGACTGAAGCATTTTCACTTTTTGAGGTTGTTTTTGTTTTTTTCTTTCTCGTGGTTTTCCCCTTTTGTTCTGATTCTTCTTTCACACCATGACTAATGTGAAAATATGTTTAACATGATTGTACATGTATAGCCTATATCGGATTCCTTGCCATCTTATGGAAGGGGGAGGGGAGGGAGTAAAGGAGAAAAATTTGGAACTCAAAATTGAACAAAAAGGAATGTTGAAACTATCTTTACATGTAATTGGAAGAAAATTAAAATATTATTAAGGAAATTTTTTTTTAATAAAGACACACACACACACATACACATACACACACAAGTGAGTCCACCATTACATTGAGCCATAGAGAAAGGCAAATAAAATTGTACAGATATTCACATACAAAATCAAAAAGTCCTTTATCTTGGTTATAAGATGCTGGCAAGTATGTAGTGGAAAGAGCATTGGACCAGGAGAACTGGGTTCTAGTTCTGGCTGACATTTTTAGCTCTGTGCCTTCCAGGAGAGGTGAAATTAATTTCTCAGATTCATCATTTGCAAAATAGGGCTTACGTCCATCACTCGCTCACTCACTCATTCATTCATTCATACATTCAACGAGTATTTATCAACCACCTACTATGTGCCAGGCATTGAACTAGCTCCTAGGGAGTTACAAGAGAACGGGAACTGGCAAAAATAGGACAGACAGTTAATTCAAATTTATCCTTTTCTTTACCTTCACCTTAACCCAACACAGAACCTAGACAAAGTATCCTACTACTGCAAAAGGTTTAGAAAACAGTAAAGCATAAAATGTCCCAGTACTTTTTGAGTACTTTGAGAAGCCCAGAAGGAAAGAAGATTAAATAGCTCACTTTTATAAAGAGCACCTTAAGGTTTTTACAAATTTAAATAAACATAAAGTATATGCTTGAGTGCACACAAACCTTTGCTAAGGCTAAAGTTACTGATAATGTCTGTAGAAGGACCGGGAACAATAGTATTCTATATGGAATATGGAAATTAAACGAAGCTTGTCCATTGCATACTTAGAGTGATGCCTTGCCCTCCACTAAGAAAAAAATCCTTAAGATTATGCTCTTCTACCTGACTATGCAAACTGCGAATCTAAGAAAACAGTTTAAGAAATTCAAAGAAACATTCTGAAAAACAAAGTAAAAGTTATTTATAGAAGAGAGAAAACCTTTCAGAGGTTCATTATTTCGTATTACTTCAATCTGAACTCAACCTCATTTATTGGAACTTTCAAAATCTGGTGCTACTCTACTTAACCAACAGTGGGAAGAATTTAATACTTCTAAATATGCACCCTCTACTCTGCTCGGGCCAGTCTCGCCAAGGCCTATGCCCATTGTCTTTCTGCTGCCTCTCAATTCTATTCATCCTACAAGGCTTAACTTCACTACTTTTTTTTCCTGACTACTCTAATTCTCTACTCTCTCTTTAATGTGAATTTTCAGAGAATTTCAGGGCTCCCATTTCCTTATTTTCCAGTTTAGGGAGCTAATTCAGGACTTCTTAAACTTTTTCACTTGCAACCCCTTCAGTGCGACCCATGGGGTTGTGACGCACAGTTTAAGAAGTGCTAGATTACCTAAGAGGCTGTGATTTGCCCATGGTCTCTCAGTTAGCTGATGGCAGAGCTGAAACAGGAATCTAGGGTTATTTCCCCTGCTTCCACAACTGTACTGGTGGCCATACTTTAGCACTTAGTGATATGTTATCTCATACTCTTAAATATCAAATTTCACTCCTCAATAGCTATTCCTCACATGATATTTCATTTCCCTGTCTCTGCACAGGTGTATGCCCTGCTCTCCTCCAAAATACAGTTCAGGCACTACCCCTTAACTCAAGGATGCCAACCTTCTCTCTCTCTCTCTCAATGATTTTGTATTTAATTATTTATGTACACGTTATAAACATTCAGTAGAATGCAAGTTCCTTGAAGGCAGAGATTGTTTACCCAACAGAATGCCCTGTACATTTGTGAATGTATTATTCCTATATCATTGTAAATGAATCATTAATAAATTAAACATTCATAAATGCACAGGGCACTTAACAGATGTCACACTGTTGAATTAAAGGAATAATTAATGATGTTTCTTCACAACTTCCCAGTGCAGCTGTAGGAAGTTCTCAATAAACACTTGTGGAATAAAACAGAAAGGTACAGGTAGGTAATTACAATGACTCAGTTTGGCCCCAGGGAAAAGGTCAGAAAATGTACCTCCCTCTCCTCATTGCAAAGGTGGGGGACTGTGAGTATAGAATACTGCATATACTGTCAGATGGGTTTGGTGTGTTGATTTTTTGCTGAGCTGATTTTTTTTTTATTACAAGGGATGGCTCACTTGTAGGAGAGGGAGTGAGATATATGCAGAAGTTATTGATATAAAAAAAGCTATCCATAAAAAAAATTTTTTAAAAGAAAAGCACATAGAAAAAAAATTTAGAGGCAGCTAGGTGGTGCAGTGGATAGTGCTAGGCCTGGAGTCAGGAAAACTCATCTTCCTGGGTTCAAATCTGACCTGGGACACTTACTAGCTGTATGACCCTGAGCAAGTCACTTAACCCTGTTTGCCTCAGTTTCCTCTTCCATAAAAGGAGCTGGTGCTGGAAATGGCAAATCACTCCAGTATCCTGGCAAGAAAACCCCAACTGGGGTCACAAAGAGTCAGACAGAACTGAAAAATGACTGAACAACATAGAAAAAAAAAAACCTAGCTTTAAAAAAAAAATGTAAGCCTCCTTAAATTTGAGACAGCAACTCTGGGGAGACCTTGGTGTTCAATTTCAATTTCCAGCAACTTCCTGTTTACTAATCCCCTTTGTGAAGGGGATTGAAATTGAAGGTATCAAGTGAAGAGCAAGTCATTCTAGAATACCCACAGCACAGGAAAAATTTTGAGGCTTTCAAACCTGCTGCTGGGGGCCAGAGGAAGGGAGCAGAAGACTTTGCAATGTATGTGCTTTCTGCACTACTGCCTGTACCCCAATCTTCCTGATTTCTTCTTTCTTCTTGATTCTTTGGTTTCTACTAATCCCCATATCTGGAATGGGCTCTCCTTCAACTCTCCTCCTCCACTGTCTTCTCTTCAAATTCCTACCTCCTCTCAAGTCCCATTTCAAGTCCCCTACCTCCTCCAAAAAGCCTTCCCCTCAAATAAAAGTGTTCTCTCCCACCTCCCACTCAAGGTGCTTGGCACAGACCTTCCTTTGCTGTCTTACCCTCCCTAGTCTGAGCTCCCTAGTTCCCAGGTAAGACAGTAAGGCCCTTAAAAAAAGGTCTGCCATTTTTTTCATGTCTGCATCCTCTGGGTCTGATAGGGCTTGTGCATAGTAGACACAAATATTTTTCTGTATTGAGTTCAACTGAATCTCCTCCACCTAATATTAAACCTAATCCTAAACTGAGGCATCATCAGGGAAAAGATGAAACCAGGGATCATGCCCAGTTTTTTAAGATGGACCCACAGGTCAAAGTGACTTGCCCAACGTCTCAAAGACAGATTGTAGTAGTCAGATTCCCACTCACATCTACAGACTCCAAATCCAGTTCCTCTTCTCATTACTTTCTCACAAATGGCCTCTCATTTTTGTGAAATGGGGCACATTTTTAAGCATATTTTCTCCAAGATGGGGATACTCATCTCCCTATTACTTACAGTAACCTCTCCCTGATCCCAAAGCATTGACTCTGGTGTCAGACAGCATGGATTTAAATTCAGCATCTGACCCATGCTCACTATTAGTATGACTTTGTTTTGACAAATCATTTCCCTGGGCCTCAGTTTCCTCACTTTAGGCCGCTAGGTGGCACATGTGGATAGAGCACTGGAGTCTAGATGCTCTGCATTCAAATGCTGACTTGGTTATTTACTGCCTATTCACCGTACCTCACTCAAAGTAAGAACCTGAAAAGACCTTAGCCTGAAAGGGCCAGGGTCTCCTAATGCATCCTGGGCCATCTCCAGTCATTCTGATGAATATTTGGTCACTGGACCCAGATGGGTCTGGAGGAGAAAGTGAGGCTGGTGACTCTGCACAGCCCTCCCTCACTCAAATCAAACTGTAAGTCATGTCATCATTTCCCTGATGTCACGGTCCTCTTCAATGAGGAGGGACAAAACACAACCTGGTTATCTGTGACTTTGGACAAGGCATCCTCAACTGTAAAATGGGAATGCAAACAGCACCTACATCAGAGTTGTTGTGGGGATCAAAGGAAATAAAACACTTAGTACAGTGGCTGACACACAGAAGTCTCTTAATAAATGTCTGTTCCCTTCCCTTCATTTGTAAAATGAGGGAGTTGGGCTTGATGGCCTGAGGTCCCTTCCTGCGCTAGATTTATTGGTCCTGTGAAAAGGTAGGAGTCACAGAAAGAAAGCTTCTCTCAGGGAGGATAAGTCCAACGCTAAAAGGCATCTTGGGGGCAATGGAAAGAATTGTGGAATTAGGAGTCTGAACTCCTAGCTTCAAATCCCTGGTCTGCCATCTGTGTGATGTGGGCACCTTATTACCCTCTCTGGGCCCAGTTTCCTCATCTGTAAAAAGGGTTGGGTGGAAATTGGAGTCCACAAGGGTTCTTAACCTGGGATCCTCAAACTTGTTTTTAAAAATATTTTGATGACTATTTCATTACATTTTATTTCCTTTGTAATCTTAAGTATTTTATTTCATGCATTTTAAAACATTATTCAGAGAAGGGGTCTATCCATAGGTTCACCAGACCTGAAAGGGGTCTATGACACATAAAAGGCTAAGACCCCTGGTCTAGGATTCTGTTGAGCTCAAAATACTATGATGGATATCTGATCTAATTTTCTCCCTAAGGACTCTGGGAGCTAAGAGCTCAAGACAGGAAATCCTCAGAACAGTCTAAGGAGAAAATTAAATCAGTCAACCCTTAAGTACCTACTATACGCCAGCAACAGTGCTAAGCTCCACTGCCTACTTGTCCCCACATCTCATTTACACGGCACCCACACGGGTCATACAGTTAGAGATAAAGTTCCAGGACTTCCAAAAACGCTGAAATAAGTTAATTTTTTATAACAACTTTATGTTTGCAAAGCACTTTCCGAGTTACGTCATTTGATCTTCGCCCCCGTGAGGCAGGCACCTTTATCATGTCCATTCTTTGCTGTTCAATTGTGTCACTCTCTGTGACCCGGGGTTTGTCCGTGAAGCTTTCTTGGCAAAGATACTGGAGTGGTTCATTTTACAGATGAGGAAACTGAGGCAAACAGGGTGAAGTGACTCGTCCAGGGTCACACGGCTGGTCAGAGTCCGAGGCCAGATCTGAACCCTGCAAGAGGGGCGTTCCCGACTTCAGGGCCATTGAGTAGTCATTACCCTTTAGGTCCAACTCCCTGATTACAGACAGTGCACGGAGGCCCGGATCCCACGACCAACAAGTGTCACAGGCTGGCTTTGGACGCTAGGCCGCGAGCCCCGAGCTCCATCCACTGCACCCCAGCCGCAGCTTCTCCCAGCTTTGCTCATTACTATGGAGCCGCTGGAGGCACCGAGGCCGCTCCGTACAAAGCCCGCAGGCGCTCTACGGCTCCCACCGTCCTCCCTCCCCCACGGATAAAACGCAGCCTCTCAAGGTCGTGTCCGTCCCAGCGGGGTGACACCGTTCTAAGAGGCTGAAGTCCCTCCAGCGCGGAACTCCCCGCCCTCCCCCCCCCCCACGCTAGCACTTCCCGGCCTGAGGCTGGAGGGAGCGATGGCCCCCGAGAACGCGCTCAGCCCCACGTGCCGCGCGCTCTGCAGACGTGGGTCCCAGGGCGAGGCGGATCCTGCACTTAGGGCTCTCCCCCACTCCCTCCCGAGGCTCTCGCCCGCTCCCCCGCCGGCGCCCTTAACCTACTTTCCAGTAAAAGACGCCGAGCTGCTGCAGCTGCTCCAGGCTGACCGGGCGCTCGGGCTCGGCTCTGTGCGGTTTCCTCTGATCCTCCGCAGAGTCATCCATGTACCAGGCCTCCACCATTTCTGCTCGGGACAGCGCCTCTTCTTTCTTGGGAGAACTCCTCCAAGGCCTCAGCCAGTCCCCAAACTTAGCAAGCCCCGCCCACAACCTCGCAGCGCTTATATTTTATCTGGCCCCCAATGGCGCCACCCACAATCCTGAGGTCACAACCTATGTTATCTTTGAGCCGGTCCCCACAAGTGCCAATTAACTCTCCTTTACCTCAATTTACTCCAGGTAAAGCTGTCTAGGCTGAGTCCTGCTTCTAGGGAGCCCTGCCCTGTAGGCATAATACACAAAGGGGTTTCCAGAAAATGCCCTTTTATCAACTATTTAAATCCAGACCCAGACTTACTCCAAAACTGATCTTTGTCAGGACTTGCGTAGCTCTTTTTCCTCCCCTCTTCGCACCCCCCCCCCCCCGCTTGAGTTTTACCCCTTTCTCTCCCCAATCTCCAAAAATTCCATTATGGGGCGGGGGGGGGGGGGGGGGGAGGGGGAACCAGAACGTGACGAAAAGAGTGAATCAGAACTCGTAATTCCTTGGACCTAATTAATTGGCTACTTGACTTTTCAGGCTGCCTCGAGCCCCTAGTGGATTTAATGACTGCAGATGAGGCTTGTGTGACGGATGGAGAAAACACTGGAACCAAAGAGGATAGAGACTGTTGTATTTTTTCATGCATTTATTATTTATCTTTTAGTGCGCAACAACTGAACATTTTGATTTAAAATAGTCCTTCCCAACCTGTTTTTCATCCAGCTAATGATAAGAGTTTGAATTTATGTAATATTCTTTTCTAATGCATATTAGTTCTTTAAAGGAAAAGTCAAAAATGTAGGAGGTAACACATTTTCAAATAGTTGATATCCAAGATCTGTGTTTTTATCTTCTGAATGTTAAGAGCTATACTTGAAGTGATAGATAAATTCTTTGAGTTCACTCGGACCTTGAAGGTTTATTGTAAGGTGAATCCAGAGAGAACTGTAACAATCAATAAACATTTATTAAGCACCCACTAAGTGCCAGGCACTGTACTGAGCTGGGAGGATGGGGGAGAAGACTAAAGACAGCCCCCGCCCTCAAGGAGCTTACATTTTAATTAGGTTACTGGAAGGTTAAATTTTTAGGATTGATTGAGTTTTGGAGAGAGCGGAGGATGACTTGAAAGAGCTAGTACAAGGAGGCGGATCCAAAATAACCTGAACCGATCAAATAATCCTTGAGATGATGAAACTCTTGCTGCATGAGTAAGTCAGTTAACAACTGGTCGAAGAAATGTCCCTTAAAGGGGTGTTAACCAACAAGTCCACACCTTCCTGGGGGCGGTGCAGACTCCCCAGGGCTTGTTTCCCAGTAATGTCTGCAGAATGAACTGATCAATCCTCTGAAAGTCTAAAGTGCATTTATTAAGCACTAACTAGGTACTCTATACGATAACTTAATCTAAACTCTTCATTTTACAGAGACCAAGACCTCCAGATATGGGTTGAAGCCCAACCTTGTGGCAAGATTCATTTAGTATTCACTCCACAAAAAATATATTAATCTTCTATAATTGTTTTTTCCACAAAAGGAAACAATTCTGATGAGGAGGAAATTTGTATTTTATGCTACTGCCTCTAGGATAAAACACAAATAGCTTAGCCTGACATTTAAAGTGCGCTGCAATTTAGCTACAACCCGCCTTTCCAGGCATATTTCACTCTGCCTTCTAGCAAAACAAGACACAATTCACCATTGCCCACCTCTGGTTACTATGCATCCCTCCATTCTCCTAAAATGCACTTTTTACCTATCTTTGCCTTTCAAAATCGTTTTCTTCCTTCTCTGACCACCTCCTCAGACATCTAGCTCTTAGCATACTCTCCTGCATTATCATTTTTTAAAATCTAATGTGGTTGGTAAGTTCTCTAATGCTTCCTCTTCAGACAACAATAGTTGAGCCTTGAAGGAAGGCTAGGATTCTGAAAGACGGAGAGGATGGATGCGCAGAGAATGAATGCATTGACCAACTTGGATTTCATAAGGGTATATTCAGAAGGTGAAAGCAGGGGCAGGTAACAAAGAATCAATAACTCCACCAACGCTTGTTAAGGGCTAACTGTGTGCCTGGCACTGTTGAGGATACCAACACCAAAATGAAAGTCTTTGCTTCAAGGAATTTATGTCCTATGGGGAAGTGAAATAACATGTACATATATGCGTGTTGTACTCATGTGTATGCATGGGGCAGTTTGGTACCACAGTGAATAGAGTGTCTGGAGTCAGAAAGACCTGAATTTAAATCTGGCCTCAGACACTTACTAGCTATATAACTTTGGACAAGTCTATTAACATCTGTTTGGCTCATCTGTAAAATGGGGATAATACTAGCACCTGCCTCCCAGGGTTGTTGTGAGGATCAATTGAGATAATATTTGTAAAGCACTTGGCACGGTGCCTGGCACATAGTAGGTGCTATAAAGTGCTATTTATTATTTAATATTTATCATTTATAAAAATCCTTTGTTAAACTATTTTACAATAATATATTACATATTAATTATTAATATAAGTGGTTCACAATATATACTCACAATTACACACAAAGTAAATAAGAGTAATTTAAGGGGGGAAGTATTAGAGGGTGGTCAGGAAAGGCCTCATACAAGAGGTGGCATTTGAGAGGAGCTCAGAAGGAAGGTAGGGATTCTAAGAGGCAGAGGTGAGGTTGAAGTACTTTCCAAGCCTAGGTGACAGCCTGTGCAAAGAGACGGAGACAGGAGACAGAATTCCATACATAAGGAACAGCGAGAAGACTAACCTGGACCACAAAAGGGTGGCAGAGGACTATATGAATAGTGTCAGAAATGCTAAAACACAAAATGGTAAGCTAAGGATGGTATGGAAGGCTAAGGACAGCAGAAGAGGAAGTATTTCATTTTGACAGTTGGACAAGTTAGCAGTACTGGGGAAAAGAGGAGGCTCAAAGAAAGGATAGGATTGTTGCTAGAGTTAGATAAAATGAGTTAGATAAGATAAAATAATCAGAAGGTGGCTGAGTAGAATAACCTCTACATCAGAAAGGACAGGGCAGCTAAAGTGGCACGGTGAATAGAATGCTGGGTCTGGAGTCAGGAACACACATCTTCCTAAGTTCAAATCTTTCTTCAGACACTTACCAGCTGTGTGACCCCGGGCAAGTCACTTAACCCTGTTTGCCTCAGTTACCTCACCTGTAAAACGGGCTAGAGAAGGAAATGGCAAACCATTCCAGTATCTTTGCCAAGAAAACCCCAAATGGAGTCATGAAGAACTCAACAGCAACCACAACAGAAAGAACAGGACAAAATAGCAAATAGGGAATCATTAACTTAAGTAAAGAAATCATTCAGCTGGCCCTTGATGAATTCACATCACCTGAACTAGATAAGCTACGTATATTCTTTGGTACTGGAAGAATGGTAGATATATTGGCTTAGCTACTGTTACTGATATTTTAAAGATTGTGGAGGTCAGAAAGCATAAAACAAATGTTCAAAATGTCTTTGCATGAGCTGGAGTTACATTGACAGGAATAGTATTCAGATTGACTGAAGAAACTTATGTCATGCCTGCTGGATTTTCTATAAAATAGACCAGTTTAGACCCCAAGATATTTGAGCATATGGCAAAAATTCCAATTCCAGCAAGTGGCAAATGAGGAAAAGGGGGATTCCAGCTAAATCCCCAGAAAAGGAGCTGGGGGGTTGGGGGGAAGGCAGAGCACTTCAGCTTTGGCTTTGGTCTCTCCCCTCCTCCACCCTCAGCTGGAGAATTTTTCAAGCTTTAAAGGGTTTTAGATTTCTCATCTTTCCATCAGCATCCCTGGCATCATCCCCAGAGACAGCAGGAGACAGCAGTAGACAGACATAGACAGCAATAGCTGGTGGCAGTGTCGATACTGGGAACCAAGGACAGAATGGAAGTAGATTCAAAACACTACAAAGAATCCAACAATGAAACTATTCACTCCATGCTTAAGGGGAACTTCTTGGCCACCTCACAAAGGGGAGAAAAGGAGTTCTAGCAACTAGTAGCTGCAAGTTATCAGTTTGCCAAATGTGCATTCTATGCTTGAACCCAATATCCTTTGGTCATTGTTTGTTAAAGACTTTGGGGGAGGGTGATCTGTACCAGCTATGCTCCCTTAGTAAATGCCCCTTTCTAAAAGCAATTTAAGTCTGCCCCACTAAATTATTCTCAGTTTATGATCATGATGGGAAACACCCCAGTGGGGGCTCATGAACTTTTGCATTGGAAAAGATAGCCTCAAACCTTTCAGGGGTATCTCTAGATCTCTGTGAAGATACAGTAACTGATGACCTCTGGGGACCCAACTCATCAGGACACGTAGGAGTTAGGAGAAGCCCTCAGAGCATGTTACATATTATACTCTCAATTTTATTTTGTTTTGCTTGAAATTTTCTTCTTTATTACAAACCTTAATATCAACATCCACAAATGTCTAAATGTACAAAGAGTAGAAAAGAGGACTGTCCATGAAAACATGACCTTATTACATATAATTTTTTAATGTATATTGTTTTATACTATAGTTACAAAACCTATCTTCTTGTCTGTGTGCCTTTCTGAACTTCTTTTTGCCCTCTTCTGTGTGTTTTTTTTTTCAAAATTCCACATTTACTTTTTTTAACATGTTTAGTTTTCAGCATTGGTTTTCACAAGAGTTTGAATTGCGAATTTTCTCCCCACTTCTACTCTCCCCACCCACTCCAAGATGGCGTATATTCTGGTTGCCCTGTTCCCCAGTCAGCCCTCCCTTCTGTCACCCCACTCCCCTCTCATCCCCTTTTCCCTTCCTTTCTTGTAGGGCAAGATAAATTTCTACGCCCCATTGCCTGTGTATCTTATTTTCTAGTTGCATGCAAAAACTTTTTTTTGTTGTTTTTGAATATCTGTTTTTAAAACTTTGAGTTCCAAATTCTCCCCCCTCCTCCCTTCCCACCCACCCTCCCTAAGAAGTCAAACAATTCAACACAGGCCACATGTGTATCATTATGTATAACCCTTCCACAATACTCATGTTGTGAAAGACTCACTATATTTTGCTCCTTCCCAACCCATCCCCCTTTATTGAATTTTCTCCCTTGACCCTGTCCCCTTTCAAAAGTGTTTGTTTTTGATTACCTCCACCCCCATCTGCCCTCCCCTCCATCATCACCCCCTTTTTTTATCTTCTTCCCTCTTGTTTCCTGTGGGGTAAGATACCCAATTGAGTATTATGGTATTCCCTCCTCAGGCCAAATCTGATGAGAGCAAGATTCACTCATTCCCCCCTCACCTGCCCTCTCCCCTCCTCCCCCAGAACTGCTTCCTCTTGCCACCTTCATGCAAGATAATCCACCCCATTCTATCTCTCCCTATCTCTCTCAATATATTCCTCTCTCATCCCTTAATTTGATTTTATTTCTTTTAGGTATCTTCCCTTCATCTTCAACTCACCCTGTGCCTGCTCTCTTCCCCCCCCCCCCCTCTCTCTCTATATATATACATACATACATACATATATACATACATACACACTCACATATACATATATATATATATAAACATATATATATATGCATATTCCCTTCAGCTACCCTAATACTGAGGTCTCATGAATCATACGCTTCATCTTTCCATGTAGGAATGTAAACAAAACAGTTCAACTTTAGTAAGTCCCTTGCAATTTCTTTTTCTTGATTACCTTTTCATGCTTCTCTTGATTCTTGTGTTTGAAAGTCAAATTTTCTATTCAGCTCTGGTCTTTTCACTGAGAAAGCTTGAAAGTCCTCTATTTTATTGAAAATCCATATTTTGCCTTGGAGCATGATACTCAGTTTTGCTGGGTAGGTGATTCTAGGTTTTAATCCTAGCTCCATTTTAAATGTTTAATTGACACTTTTCCTTCTTTCTTCTTTATTCCATCACTATCACTGCCTTCCAACTCCCTCCCCTCATAAACTCCTTCCCCTTGTAACAAATATCAATCAATCAAAAGGTACTTATTAGGCATTTACAATTTGTTAGGCACTGTGCTGAGACCTGGAGATACAAATACAAAAACAGTCCCTGACTTTAAGGAACTCACATTCTAATGGAGAAGGCAACATGTAAATAATGAGGTAAGTACAAAATATATGTAAACTATACAGAAATTAATCTGAGGGAAGGCCCAACAGCAAGGAAGATAGGGAAGGGTTTCCTACAGAAGATGAGATGTAAGCTGAGTCTTGAAGGAGGCAAAGGAAGATACAAGGTAAGGAGGAAGAACATTCAAGGTATAGGAGAGACTAGGTGTAAAGGCACAGAGTCAGAGATGGGGTGGTCACATTGTAAGTAAACAAGGGTAGACAAAACAAATCAACAGATTGGTTATGTCTGAAAATATCCTGTACTGCTATTCCAAGTTTCTCTTGTTAGATTCTACTTTCTAATCCAATCTACCTCCCTTGTTTTATGGGTGTATCTATTCCATTCACATTCATGGGATTATGATTGTTCGTTGTATTTTTTCTCTGTCATATCCTGTCATGCTTTTTCTTCTCCTCGTCCCATCTTCCACCCCCATTACAAAGAAAAAGAAGGGTGGAAAAGTTGGTGATTTATAACCAAAGTCATCTAATACCACTTTCTCTGCTTTTCCCTTTTTCAACCAGACCAGACCCAGAATACTGGATCTTACACTTTCTTTCAGTGTTTATAATCCCCTCTCCAGAGTTGGAGTCTGTGTTATAAACTTGGAACCACAATTTAGGAAGTACATGGACAAATTGAAGTGTTCAGGAGCACAACCACTGTGGGGCAGAACTTGAGTCCATATTAGTTGAAGAACTGGGGATGTTTAGCATGAAAAACAGGAGATAAAGGAATATGACAGCTGTCTTTAAATATATGATGCATTGTCAATGTAGAAGAGGGATTAGATTTATTCTGTTTGGCCGTAGAAGGAAGAACTAGGCACAAAGGGTATAAGTTGCAAAGAAGCAAATTTAGGCTTGATGTCAGGAAAAAATTTTTTACAGGTAGAGCTCTCCATAAGGGAATGGGCTGCCTCAGTGGGTCCTCTCTTAAGGGACATCTTCAAGCAAAGGCTAGGTGACTACTTGTCAGATGTTATAGTGGTGATGGGGAATGGGGGTGGGTCTATGGGTTAAACTAGATGACTCTGAAGTCTCTTTTAATTCTAATGTAATGGTAGGGGGCAAGAAGGGGTGGTGCTGCCCAGTGAGGGAACCTGTGTAGGATCCATGTGGACTTTCTGTGAGCCTTCATCTGGAAGTTTGTGAAGTGGAATAAAGAAACATAGCTTTCCATTTCAGAGCATACCTAGATATTCTTTGACCATTCCCCATGTGATTACTACATAGTAGAGGAAAAGCCTTTTTCTTGACTACTGAGCTAAACATACCGAGGGCCCCAATGGAGAAACTTGCCCTCCATGAGGAGAGACACTGTTCCTCGAAATGAGACCCCTGAGGAATACATGGCTTCCTAGACAAACCTAAGTCTAGAATGGGCAAATCCTGTTTGTGTTTTCTTTCCTTTGGTATTGTGCCTTATGAAATCTTAAGAGGTTGGAAAAGCTGCAAGAATTGGCAGACAACTGAGCCTGGATTAAGAGGGCAGCCTCAAGGAGACCTATCAGCAGCTGATTGATAACAGGTAAGATGCGAACATGAGAGTGATACTGTCTGTGAACTGTGGCACACTTAGGAGTAAATCTGATGCTTTGTAGCCACCTCATTCATTTTGAGCCTATTCTCCTTAGGAATTGAGATGTGAGACCCCAGTCTCCTTAGAGACTGAGAGAGTGTGGCCCCAGTTCTGGGGGGCTGTTCTTCTCTTACTATGTCATCTTAGTAAATATCCTTATGTAAAAAGCTAATTGATGTTAATTGGTCAAACTATTATAGGGGTGCTAATCATTGAAATAATCAAAAAAAATACTAACTGAAACTGGTGATTGATATTAGAAAAACAGAATAGAACCTTGTGCCACTTAGCATTAGAAAGACATCCCAACCCTTCAGATGTAGGCCTAAGAACCATGAGAAAGAGATATCTGTGCTCTGTGAACCTGACTTGTTGGTGCCAATAGGAATTGGGACAAGGACCTCTAGAGTTTGTATAAAATACAGAAAGATTTTGTAATTCTGTAAGATATTTCTAAGATAGTACTTTCTCCCAAAACACCCAGCTTCCTAGAAGCAACAAAAAATATATGAATATTAAAGCAATTGCTTTTTTTTTTAAATTCCGGAGCATCTTAACATTGGAAAGACTTTAAAACTTGTCTTTAATTTGTTTTATTACATTTACTTGTCTCTTAGCCCTTCTGAATTTACTTGGAAACATAACAGTACTGCACGGAATGTTAAATGACAAAGTTCTGGTACTTTGCAGATGTCTGTAAAAATAATAAAGAAAAGAAAAGGGATCAGTAAAATTGTTTTAAACTGGATATTCCCACTTGCGTCTCTAGGCCTCCATCCCTTCCAGTTCCTTCACTGCTGGAAATCAATCCAGTTCATGAAATGTTGGAACAAAATCAATTCCATGTGGGATTTTCTGTGCAAAACTTTTTCCCCTCTAGGCTAAAATTTAGCTAATGTATTCTAAAATGAAGAAGCTAAAGAGCTGTCTGGATAATGTAGACAGTGGGGGGTAGAATGAGGTATAAATAATAGAAAATATAGCAATAGCTAGAAGGTATATTGGGGTACGTGATGGACAAGTACTGTTAGGAGCATTTTATGAGAGCTAAGGATAAAAAGTTATCAGGGATGCAAGGCTCAATCTATAAATGAATTTTAAGAGTAAATATATGTTCTATTAAACTGAAGAACTAATAGCGGTTTCTCCAGGACTAAGATCCCAGGAATCCTACCAAGGACACCAAGATGACCTTATTATAACAGCCTAAAAATATACGTTCAATGGCATGAGTAATGTGTGATTTTGCAAATATCTTCGAACAAGAATTATTGTCCAAATTTAGGCTGTCAAAGCCAGAAAGCTGGAGATGGCAGTCCATTAATATACTTCAACTACTTTTTCATAAAAGGGGGAGGAAAAGGGTGTATAAAAATATTACATTATAACTCATGAACAATAAATAGTGTGATGCAAGGACCAGATACATTATTTCATGCTAACTTTTCTTAGTTATAGCTGCAAGAAACACATGCATGAAGAAAGTACAGATCCTGAATGGAGAGTCACAAGAATAGATTTTGAGATAATAAATCTTTAATGAAAGTAAACTATTTAAAATGATGCTTTCTAATCATGCTAATTTAAATATATCTCTTGCACATATCCAACAATTTAAAAATAGATGAATCTCCCAAATAGCCCAGATTGATCGATACCATATCACCACCTCAGTCCTTTGTGTAGAAATACCAGTAGACTAGGAGAAAAGAGATCTCTGCTCTAGACCTGGCCTACAATTATCTGTTTTACTAATTGGGGAGTTACAGTTAGTAAGCTTGTTCCTGGAAAGGGAGATAAAGCCTTTTTAGTTCAAACCCCAGGTTTCTGAGCCACCACAGTAAGCCAGGCCTGGGGGGGGGGGAAACAGCAGAAAGTCCCACATTAAAATCTAGTCTTTTGACTGCTCTCTTCGTAGTTGGGGTCCCTTGCTGAGGTAAGGGTCAGTTATCTGATTTGGACATGGAAAATTCACTTTAACTCCTGACAGATCCATGACTGTCAGTCTCTTATCTCCACAAACCATTTCTGGGCTTCAACACAAGCAAACTTCAAGGCCTCACTCCCTGGCTGCTACTCAGATAAATTCAGGAGCAAAAACAAAAGAGCTGTGTCCAATTGGAAGGACTACAGGCACCTGGCTCTACATTCCAGCCTTTATTATGTAAACCTGGGAAGAACAAAGTCCCTTTTCTTTGTTTATCATTTTGGCCAGCAAAAAGTTCTAGTCTCTTGACATTTATTTAGGCATTTTGTTCATTTATCAACATTCATATACACAAATGTTTTGGATGTATTTTGCTGGACATTTCCTTATATGACTACAAGAGCCTACCTAGTCATTTGAAATGTGAAATTCTGCCTTTAAAAATAAGGCTAGACAAACTCCTGGGTAAAGTGGAAAGCTGTTTGTCAGAAATTGGGTTTAGACCAACATTTTACATCATATGCCATAATAAATTCAAAATGGATATAGGCTCTAAATATTAAGGTCACACCAAAAATAGAGAAACAGATTGGATACCTTTCACAACTACTGCAGGGGGTGCATTCTTAACCAAGTAAGAGACAGAACCGATTATAAAAGATAAAATTATTTCGACTATATGAATTTAAAATTAATGCAGCTAAGAATGGATGTGGTCAACTGGGGAGAAAAATGTTTGCATCAAATATCTCTGATAAGAATTTGTTGTCTAAGAAACAACTAATATATGAAATCAAAAGTCATGCCTTACTAGATAATCAAAGAATACTAACATATAGCTCTCAAAAGAAAAAACCGCAAACTATTAGTCACTATATGAAAGGATGCTCTGAATCCCTAATATGACATATGCAAAAAAAAATCCAAGACAAAACCCAGAAAAACTTCCCAGGTTCTTTACTACACATGCAATAAATTCACAAAGATGCCAAAAGATATAGTCAATATTGGACAAGTTGTGGAAAGATGGACATAGTTATTGGGGCTATAAATTGGCACAATAATTTGAGAAATTGATTTGGAGTTATGCAAAGAAGGTGACTAAAATGTCCATACCCATCCACCCAATGATATGTATATGCCCCAAGGTAGTTGATGAAAAAGAAAGGGTTCATATACACCAAAATATTTATAGCATCACCTTTTGTGGTTGCAAACAACTGGAAACAAAGTAGATGCCCATTGATTGGGGAATGGCTAAACAAATTGTGGTGGTACATGAATGTAATGGAATTTTGCTTTGCTGAAAGAAATGATGAACATAAGGAAGCATGGAAATACTGACATGAGACCTCCCCAGAGGGGAATGTCTTTGTTTTTGAACTCTTTAAAATTGTAATCAGAAAGTGGTTTGTGTCAGAGATTTTCAAAGGCAGGAGGAAATTCTGCCCCTTTTGGATTTCTTTTTCTCTAAGCTACACTGTTCGGAATTTAATTAATAAATTTGTTTCTGAGAGGCTTGTGCCAAGCTGGCAAGGTACTGAGTTTTTTTTTTCCACACAAAGGCCATTCTTTTTGGCTGAGAAAAGAGAAGCAAAATCATGATTTTGTTTTCCACCTCTTGTCAGAGAAGTGATGGGCTACAGGTACAGAATGAAGCATACATTTCCAAATATGATTAATGTGTAGATTTGTTTTCCTAGATGATACTTATTTGTTAAAATGGAGAGGGGAGACAGGGGGAAATAGGAAGGGGAGAGAAATATTAATAGTGATATAAAAAAGAAGGAAAGAAAGGAGGGAGGGAGGGAGGGAGGGAGAGAGAGAGAGAGAGAGAGAGAGAGAAAGCTCATAAGGATACTATTGGTACCATCATGTTAAATTTAGTGTATACTTTTTGAAAATAAGATTCATGAATTTCATATACAGTCCTCATGTTCCATTCTTTGTATATGGAAAAGTTCATGTTTATTGATATTTTTCAAATTCAAAAAAAAAAAAGAAAGAAAATTTACTGAAAAAAGTAAAATAAAAATGGAGCATTTCTGCCTTCTTCTGTTATCTGTTATCATTATTCCAACCACTCCAAACAGCAGTCCCATCATTTCTTTGATCTTCTAATATAGTTTTTTAAAACCCATTATCTTTTTTGCTGTCCTCAGCTTTCCTTCCAGGCTTTGTTCATTTTTGAGTTTTAGCACTTCTGACATTATTTTTCCAATACTGTGTCACACTTTCATATTTGTCCTCTGTTACCTGCCCTTGCTTCCCTCTGTATGTGCCCTAAAAAAAATAAATCAAAGTTGGTGGCGAGTTATCTGTTCATTTCTCCCTCTCAGAATTCTCATCTTCCTTTCGAGCTGTTTGGGTACACTCAGAATCCAGGATGGGAGCACTCAGGGACCGATGTGGATGCACGGAGAACTCATCGGCCAATTTAGCTTGATACTGGTAGGACTGCAAAAGGACTATTAGAGGTGAAGGTTGATAGGAACCTTGCCGAGCTGTGAGTGTGAATGAAATTCTTCATCAGTCTTTGAGGAAGTCTTTGTCAGTCATTGGAAGGCATCTTTATTTTCCAAGGTGAATTATAGCTTTTGCAGGATATAAGCAGGGGTAGGATTCAAATAAATGAACAACCAGTTCTCCACAGAACTGAGCCGAGGTCCCAAAGCAGCTGCTGACCCACTAACAACAGTTTCACTGAACTCAACCTAAAATTAGGTACCGGTTCTACCGAACCAGCGCTAACCGGCTGAATCTGGATATAAGTGTGTGATTCAGGGCACAAAGACAACCACATCAACACCCTTCCCTTCCTCGAAGTTAAGATAACCTAGCGTAAATCCAGCCTCAGACATTTACTAGCTGGGTGACCCCTGGCAAACCACTTCTGTCTTTAGACTTTAGATTTAGACTTAATAAGCATTTATTAAGTGCTTACTGTGTGCCAGGTATTGAGCTAATCGATTTACAAATATTATCTTTGATCCTCACAACAATCCTGTGAGGTAGGTACTGTTATTACCCTCATTTTACAGATGAGGAAACTGGTGAGAGGCAGCTAGGAGGCTCAGTGGACAAGGGCCCTTGAAGTTTGCTGTCATTTAGTCGTTTCCGTTGTGTTCAATAATTTGTGGTCCCACTTGGGGTTTTCTTGGCAAAGATACCAGAGTGGTTTGCCATTTCCTTCTCCAGCTACAGATGAGGAAACTGAGGCAAACAGGGTTAAATGATTCACCCAGCGTCTAAGCCCAAGGTCTCCTAGTCACTTCTTTGCCTCTTCTGGTTTGCACTTGGTCACCACCTCACCCCACTTGCTTGTGATTTCTCTGGTCTGTGCCTTTCTTCGATAGTTTGTCCTCCATGCCTCAATATTCAATAACTTCTCCTTGAAGCTTAGGCTACAGCCATTAGATACTATTTAGTTCCCCACTTAACTGACCTTAACTGAAGTCCCAACTAACACTTTCACCAGACCCCCAACCTTTCCAACATGGGTGTCACTCCTTCCTCAGCTTTCTCTTGACTTCTTCTCGCAAACTGGTGCAAGGTCAAGAACTCGACCACAAGAACCTGATTAACTCTGTGGTCTGCCTAGCTAGCCCACAGGCGGAAAGATATCTGGCTCCCCAAGTTTTCAAGGTAATGACTCCGAGTGCTGAGTTATGGTAAATCTAGGTTACAGTCCTATCTGAAGCCGTAAATAAATGTTTGCTGTCTCTTCCAAAATCAGTGAGGTGTATCTGACGAACATTAAAATAATTTTTTTGTTGCTCAGTCGTTTCAGTCATATCCAACACTTCATGACCCTATTTGGGCTTTTCTTGACAAAGATACTGGAGCGGTTTGCCATTTCCTTCTCCAGCTCATGTTATAGATGAGGAAACCGAGGCAGACAGGGTGAAGTGACTTGCCCAGGGTTGCACAACTAGTAAGTGTCTGAGGCTAGATTTGAACTCATAAAGAGGAGTCTTCCTGTCTCCAGGCCCAGCACCCTATTCACTGCTCTACCTAGCTGCCCCAAAACTTATCTAAATAAATATTAATACTTAAAATGAAAAGGATGGTTATTCCAGCATTCTCAGTTGTCATCCCATGGAACCATTTACACAAATCCTCACTATCATTTTGTGCAACAGACAGAACTCAGTATTTTTGAAAAACTGTTTCAGGGACCAGGTTCCTAAATGAAACGCAGGACATAGTATATATGGATACCATGATAAAATCACCATAATACACCAACAAATAAAAACAACAGCAAAAAAAGCAAAAGTAGTAAAAATAATATCAATAGGCCTACATAAAAACTTATAAGCATTATAAGCATTACTTTATAAATAGAAAAGTTCATGTTTATTGCTATACATATAAACAGCAAAATAAGACATACCTAACAGAAAGATGTTGTTGTACCATATGCCTAGTATTATCATATACATCATAATAAACAAAGTAAAAAAGTAGAATCATAACTCCAAAACACATAGTATTTAACATGTGCATAAATATATCATATTTCTTGCCCTCTCAATTGGTAAGGGAGGGAACTGAAAGGAGAGAATTTAGAAGTCAAAATTTTTAAAAATGAATGTTAAAGTAAATAAAATTTTTAAAATACATGCATCAATAAAGATATGCAGTTACATGAAAGGCATACATTATGGAGGCAAACATTAGTATTGTCCTCTCACTACATTATAACCACTTTTCTAGTTTCCCCTGTAAGTTAGCTGGGGCACAAATTAAATAGCTCTAGCTCTCTTGTGACCTTCTTTCTTTTCTGCCCCTTTCTGCCCCAGCTGGTTAATGTTATGGCCTCCTCTTCATTATCATATATAGCTGTCATAAATGGCCAGGGCAGTACCTAGGAAAAAAGTACAGGTATGCCTCATTTTATTATGCTTCACTTTATTTCACTCCACAGATATTGCATTGTTAATAAATTAAAGGTTTTTGACAACCCTGCATCAAGCAAGTCCAACAGCATGTGGTTACATCATGTCTCTGTGTTACATTTTGGTTATTCTCGCAATATTTCAGACTTTTTCATTATTATCATATCTGCTATGGTGATCTGTGATTTTTGATATTACTGTTGTAATTATTTTGGGGTGTCATGAACTTCACCCACATAAGATGGGGAACTTAACTGATAAATGTTGTACATGTTCTGATTGTTCCACTGACCAGCCATCCCAGTTTCTCCTCTTTACACCTCCCTATTCCCTGAGACACAATGATAATGAAATTAGGCCTATTCTAAGGAACCCTTCTAAGTGTTCAAGTGAAAGGAAGAGTCAATCAATGCTGCAAATTTCATTGTCATTTTTTTTTGAGAAATTGTCACAGCCACCTCAACCTTCAGCAACCGCCACTCTGATCAGTCAGTAGCCATCAACATTGAGGCAAGATTCTCTACCAACAAAAAGATTATGACTCTCTGAAGGCTCAGATGATGGTTAGCATTTTTAGCAATAAAGTATTTTTAATTAAAGTATGTACTTTTTTAAAGATATAATATTATTACACATTTAATAGACTACAGTTTAGTGTAAACATAATTTTACATGCATTGAGAAACCAAAAAAATTTGTGTGACTTGCTTTATTATAATATTCACTTGATTGCAGTGGTCTGGAACCAAAACCTCAACATCTCCAGGGTATACTTGTACCTGAGAGTGTGGCAAGACACCTGTCCTAGGGATGGTGGACAAGATCAGGTTGTCCCAGAAAGAAACAGATTGTTTAAAAAGGAGACAGAGAAGGGACCAGGACCAAAACTTACACTTCAAACTATTTTGTGAAGCAATCAGAAACTGAGGCTGAGATATAAGTAAACAGAAGAAAATGCTGAATATAATGAAGAAATACTATGCATTGAAAGGAGTGCAGGAGCCAAGTAAATCCAGAAGAAGATAGTAATTCCATAGCAACCCCAAGTAGAGCTTTAGAGAAAAGAATGACCTGGCCATGTGGATTACAAAAATACCTTGGCAAAATGAAACAAGAGATACAAAATGTAATGAAAGCTTAGAGAGATGCAGGATTCTTGGCTCAGTAAGAAGGCAGATGAAATTCAGTTTTACACTAATAGTAACAATCCAAAGCACTTTTATGATGCCCTGAAGGCTATCTATGGGCCAAAGACCTATGCTGTATCTCAACTACTCAGTGCTGATGGAGCCACGTTGATTAGTGATAAGGACATCCTAGAGAGATGGGCTGAACACTTGCATAGCATTCTCAACAGATCATCAACCAATGCTGAAACCATTGACCGTTTACCTCAGGGTGAAGTCCAACCCTCTCTAGCTGAACTACCAACTAAAAAGGTTTTGAATGCCAGAATTCGGCTCCTCTCCTGTGGCGAAGCACCTGGTGTCGATTCTATTCCAGCAGAGATTTACAAGGCAAGGGGTCCACTGCTCAAACAAAAGCTGACTGAAATATTCCAAATTATATGGCAAGACGAGCTTATCCTCCAGGAGTTTAAGGATGCCTCCATTGTCCATCTCTTTAAAGGAAAAGGAAATAGGTTATTCTGTGACAATCACAAAGGGGTCTCTGTCTTAGTCACTGCTTAAATATTCTTGCCAGAGTCTGCATTAATATGTTGATCCTTCACCTGGAAGATCATCATCTACCTGAGAGCCAGTGTGACTTCAGAAGGGGCTGAGGAAAGGTTTTATGATGTTTGCTGCCTGACAACTCCAGGAGAAATGTCAGAAGAAGAACAGAGGTCTGTACACAATGATTGTCAATCTGACCACGGCCTTTGATACTGTCAGTTGTGAGAGCTTATGGAAGATCATAGCAAAACATTGTTGCCTGAAGAAGTTCATCAGTATTCTACACTGGCTTTATGACAGCATGCTTGCACAGGTTTTGGACGATAGACAATGCTCTTGTACTTTTCCAGTCACCAGTGGAGTGAAGCAAGACTGTGTGTCCTTGCTCCCATGATTTTTAGCATAATTTTTCCAGTGGTGTTGTTGGATGCCCTCAACAAGAGTAAAAATCACGTCAAGGTCAGCTACTGCACTGATGGTAAATTATTTAACTTGAAAATGCTACAAGCCAAGACTAAAGGAGAGGGAGAGTTGGTGTATGACTTTTTGCTCACAGATGACTGTGCACTTGATGCAGCCTCTAAGGCTGAGATGCAACATGGATCAATTCTTTGCCACTTGTGCTAATTTTGGCCTGACCATTAGCACCAAGAAAACAGAGGTTCTCCACCAGCCAGCACCACACTTCCATATGTGGAATCATCAGTTACAACAAATGGAAAAATTTTGAATGCTGCGGACAAGCTCACTTTTTTTGGCCATGTACTTTCCAGGGATGTACATAGATGATGAGATTGCACATGCATTGCCAGAGATAGCTCAGTTTTTGGGAGGCTGTAAATCAAAGTCTGGGAGAGAAGAGGTATTAGACTGACTACCAAACTGAAGGTCTACAGAGCCGTTGTGCTGACCTCATTGTTGTATGCCTGTGAAACCTGGACAGTGTGTTAGCACCATACCAGGAAACAGAATTGCTTCCATCTGAATTGTTTTAGGAAGATTCTAAAGATCACTTGGCGAGGTAAGATACCAGACATTGAGGTCCTATCTCGAGGGCAACTCTGATGGACTGGCCGTGTTGTTTGAATGCCAAAGGTATGTTTGCCAAAAGACTATTTTATGGAGAACCCACACAAGGCAAAAGCTCATGTGGAGGTCAGAAGAAGAGATGCAAAGACATTCTCAAAGTCTCTCTGAAGAACTTTGGAATCGATTGTGAGACGTGGGAGACACTGGCACAGGACTTCCTAGCATGGCGCACCCACATCAAAGAAAGCACTGTGCTCTATGAGCAAAACAGAATTGCAATAGCTCAAAAGAAACGTGAGATGCACAAATTGAGACATCTCCACTCCAAATGTTCACATGGACTATTTATACCCAATGTGTGGCAGAGCATTCTGAGCTCATATTGGTCTGATCAGTCACAGTTGGACACACTGTACCTTGACATCATGATGTCATTTTGGTCCTCTTTGAGCACAAAGAACAACCTAGCTATCTATCTTTCTATCTGAGAAAGGCTAGAGGTTAGATTTTTACAGGGCTAAAACAAGGATGCCCCTTAACACCATTTTTATTTGTAACAATTGTAGAAATGCTAAGTATAGTAATAGAATAAAAAAAGAAGTTGAGTAAGTAGACAAGCGTTTACTAAGCACTTATTATGTGTCAGGCCGTGTGTGAAGCACTGGAGATATAAATGCAATCAGAAAGGAAAATAGTCCCTACCTTCAAGTAGGAAGGAAGGTGGAGATGGGTTAGCAGTGTAGCCTTGAGAAGAATGAAGAAAGGATTGGCCTGTGTCTCCTCCTTAAACTGGAGGTTCTGGCAAGAACCAGCTTATCAGAGAGAGAGGCTGCAGGTAAGAAAAAAACAAAAAAAATCATTTTTTCAGATGATAGATGATGATATATCTAGAGTCAACTAAAAAATTAGCTGAACCAATAACTTCAGCAAAGTTGCAAGATATAAAATAAACCCATATAAAACATTAGCGCTCCTAAAGATTAGCAACCCAATCCAGTAGGAAGAGATAGATAAATTCCATTTGAAATAACTAGTGTGTGAAATATGGTCAGTCTACCTACAAGGACATACACAGGGACTTTATGAATATAAATAAAATGTTCTTTATAAAAATAAAGATAGATGTAAACAATTGGAGAAAAATATTCATTGCTTGTGAGTAGAACTTGGGGATATAATAGAAATGTTAATATGACTTAATTTACTAATTCAATACCATGCCAATCAAACTAACAAAGGATTGTTTTATAAAGCAAGAAAGAAAAATAACAAAATTCATCTAGAGGAACAGAAAAATCAAGAATTTCCAAGAAAAAAATGAAAAAAAGTATGAAGTAGCCTAGCGCCAGATCTCAAACCATACTTTTGTTGTTTTTCAGTCATATCTTTGACCCCATTTTCTTGGCAAAGAACTGGAGTGGTTTGCCATGTCCTTCTCCAGCTCATTTTACAGATAAGGAAACTGAGGCAAACAGGTTAAGTGACTTGGCCAGGGTCACACAGCTAGTGTATGTGAGGTTAGATTTGAACTCATGAAAATGAGTCTTCCTGATTCCAAGCCCAGTGCTCTATCCACTGTGCCACCATCTGCCTTTCAAAATAGTAGGTGCTTAAAAATACTGAATTGAATTGGATTCTATATTTTATGATAAATGCATTGAGAGGTATAAAGCAAAAATGAGAGGGGTTGGACTAGATAACCTCCAATGTTCCTTCCTACTCTGTTATTGTATAAAAGTGTTTTGTGCTCTTAAAGGAAAAATGATTGTGCCTAAGTGATTGGGCTTTAAAGGATGCCTAGAAATTAAGCATTAGGAAATAAGATATTCCAGACTTAGGGAACAATATGAGCAAAGACAAGGAATATGTAGAGGGAGGTATAGAGTGTAGTCCAATTTGGATTGACCTTAAGAATGCCATATGTCCAGTTAGAGGCCACTAGGTGACTCAGTGGATGGAGAGCTGGGACTGGAGTCAGGAAGACTTGAGTTCAAATCTGACCTCAGACACTTACTGGCTGTATGACCCTGGGCAAGCCACTTATTCTCTGCCTAAATCCACTAGAGAAGGAAATGGCAAACCACTCCAGCATCTTTGCCAAGAAAACACTATGGACAGTATGGTCCATGAAAAGTAACACAGAACTGAATGACTAAAGGAAAGTCTAGTTAAATGCTAAATGAGGCTAGAAAGCTAGAGCAGTGTCACAAGACAGAGGTTCTTAAATGCCAATGAAAGAAGTCTGAACCTTACCCAGCAGGTAAGAGGAAACCACTGATGATTTTTGAAAAGTGGAGTGATATGACCAGATTCATTTATAAGATTATGGCACTCAAAAAAGTAGGTATTTAAAAAAAAAAAAGCATTCTGAGAGGATTCTGGGCAGATGGCAGAGTAGGTCAGAAAATTCCAAGCTCTCAAGATTTTCCCCACAAAAGAGTTAAAATAGCACCTTAGGGCGAACAAAGTGTGGGTGGAGACAAAGAAAAATAGGGGCACAACCTGGGTCTTCCTTGGACAGTTTGAGACAATCTGAAGAAAAAACCCAGGACCAGATTTGATTCCTGCGTGTAAACACCTCCAGGTTAGGTTCCATTTTAACAAGTGGCAAGCCAACTAGCAGCAAGCCCCAGGGTTAGTTCGTTGGAAAGGCCGGCCCCAGTCACTGGAACTTTTCACCCCGGGATAGTGAGGGGAGTCATGCGTTTGAGCCCAGGAAGATTTCAGGAACCTCTGCTGACAAGGAATGCCAGACTCAGCTGTGCTCCGAAGAGCAGTGGGGGCCAGAAGGAACCAGCACACGCCCGGTGAGTGCATAAGAGGGTAGAAAGGGGTAGAAAGCCTCTGGCTGTGGGCACTTACAGGAGGTTGGAGGTTTGGCTTAGGTTCCAGGCTAGAGGGGAGAACTGAAGATTTGGGGCAAGAGGCACCATTCCCCACACCCCAGGGCAAAAGGTATTACAAAAATCAAGTCATTACCCCTCCCATCCCCCCACCCCCCACACACAGAAAAATGCACAGGCAAAGGAGAAAGAATCCAACCATAGAGACCCATTACAGGAATAGAGATGACAGGGTTCATCTTCAGAGGAGGATATCGTAGTAAAGAAACCCCCAAAGAGCAACATCAAATGGTCACTTGCCCAAAAAGAATTTGTAGAAGATCTTAAAAAAGACTTTAAAAATCAAATGACAGAGATGGAGGCAAAACTAAAAATAGGAATAAAAATAATCCAAGAAAAACAAGGAAGCTATGAAAGGAAGGCCAACAAATTAGAAAAGGAGATCCAGAATCTCAAGGAGGAAAATGACACCTTGAAAATTAGAATTGGGCAAAGTGAAGCCAGTGAAATTATAAGAGATCAAGAAATAATTAAACAAAATATGAATAATGAAAAAATAGAAGAGAAAGTGAAACATCTTATAGGAAAAACAACAGATTTGGAGAATAGATCAAGAAGAGAAAATATAAAAATAATCTGAGTAAATGAAAGGTATGATCAAAAAAAGAATCTTGATACAATAATACAAGAAATAATTAAAGAAAACTGTCCTGAAGCATTAGAACAAGGCAGGGAGATAGAAGTAGAGAAAATCCATCAAACACCACTTAAAAGAGATCCTATGAGGAAAACTCATAGCAATATCATAGTCAAATTCCCAAACCCCCAGCTCAAGGATAAAATATTAAAAGCATCAAGATTAAAACAATTTAAATATGATGGTGCCACAATTAGAATTACACAAGACCTAGCAGCAGAGATATTAAAGGACCACAGGTCTTGGAACACAATATATTGAAAAGCAAAAGACCTGGGGCTTCAGCTGAAAATATCATGCCCCTCAAATTTCAGTATTATCTTAAATGAAAAAAAATGGACATTTGACAAACCCTCAGACTTTCAAGACTTTGTTAAAAAGAATCCCCAACTTAACAGAAGATTCGACATACAAGAACCAAGAGAAACATAAGGTACATACCAAAGACTGGCTGTAAGGGATTCATAGGAACAAACCACTTACCTTTTATATAACATAAAATATAAAATGTATGTCTAACATTCTTATTAATAATTGTCGATGTCATAAGAAAGAGGGGGATAAACCTGACTATGATATGAATTTAAAAGGTAAAACCATTTAGAAACAGCCAATCATACAAGAGACGTGCAAGAAGAAGAAAGGATAGAGAGGATTTAGATGGGGGAGGAGGGCTGGTAGTTCTGGTAACCTACTTTCATCAGGAATGGGTTTAAGAGGGAATAACATATATATATATATATATATATATATATATATATATATGTACAAAAGTCTTCTAAATTTAGAAGAAATAAAATGGTAGGGGTATAGTGAGGGGGGCAAGGACAAGGGAGGAATTTTTAGAGGGGAGAATGAGGGAATAGGTAAAGGGAGTTCAGACTGATGAGAATGGGAGGTTAGGGAAGGGATCCTTGGAGGAGGGAAGGCAAGTATTAGGAGGGCAGGGTAGTTGGTGGGGGATGGGAATGGGAGGATAGGGGAGGGATCCTTAGACGGGGGAAGGCAAGTAACAGGAGGACAGGGTGGCTGGTAGAGGAGGTGGGGTAGGCAAGTAATAGGAAGGTGGTGTAGCAGGTAGGAGTACAGTAGAGGAGGCAGGAGGGATAGGAAACAATAGATATGTATAAATATAAAAAAAAACAAAGCAGGAATAGAGTATGTTTGGGAAAGTATATGTCTATATACGCATGTATATATGTATAAGTGTATGTATATATCTATGTGTATGTATATATCAAGAAACATATCTAAATTGTATTGTAGCCTTCTGGGGGGAGGGGGGAGGGGGAAAAAGGACAAAGTTAAAAAGTGCACAGCAGAGAACAAAAGAAAACACAAGGAAGCAAAGATGGACAATTATCAACACAAGGTGTATTATTTATCATACAGGCTTTCTTGAAATGAAAATTTATTGTTACATATTTTGAATCCTCTCCTATATTCTGCTATGGACATGACATGCTTTTTTTTTCCTTCTTTCTTATTTTATATTTAAGTTTCAATAATTAAGTTTATGATATGTTTTGTTTCTTTTCTCTATTTCGTATTTGTGTTCTGGTAAAATAAAATAAAAAAACTATCAAAAAAAAAGCATTCCAGTACCTCTTAAGGCTAATAAGTTCTAGAAATGTAAATGACACTCCCATTCTTTTTTAGTATTTACTTTCTGTTTATTTTGAGTTGTAACCATTGTAATATTTTTCACATAGCTTATATATACTAATTTCTTTGGTTCCTTTGTAAAAGCAATTCTTGCTTCTCCAATAGCATATTAAATAGCCACACAAAAGCATATCCTAAAATATTTCCTTTGTTTTAAATTACAGAAAAATACAACTATTAAGTTTGATTCTCTCCAAACTTTTAAGCAAAAACTAAACATTTTGGTTCTTTTGTTGGGTCTGGTCTGTACCTGAGATTTCATGGGTGTAAGGAAACTCTTGTTATAGAAATTCCCCATAGTGATACAGATCAGCAATTCATTTGTAATTTATAGTCTTTGAGAGTTGCCTGGGTCATTGGGAAGTTAAGTGACTTGCCTCATCCCTCTAATCTTCTCTAGCAGATTGCCCCCCACTATCTAATCTTCAATTCTCCCTATCTGACTCCTTCCCTTTGCCTACAAACCTGCTCATATCTCCCCTATCCTTAAAAACCTTAGCTTGATCCTTGATCTGACCAAATCCAATAGTTGCTGTTGGAAATTTCTCTTCTTGCTTAAATTCTTCAGGAAGCTGTTTATAGACTAGGTGTTTCCATTTCCTCTCTTCTAATTTCTAAACTTTCTGAAATCTGGCTTCTGTTGTGTTCCAATTGACACTGTCCTTTCCAAAGTTATTTATGATCTTTTAAACTGCTTCCCAATTCTACTGCCTAACCTCATCCTTCTTGGCTTCTCTATAGCTTTTGATACTATTGATTGCCTGGATAGTCACTCCCAGAATGCTATTCTCTTATGGTTTTCCTCCTATCTGTCTGATCACCTCTTTTTAGTCACCTGATCATACCCACTAACGGTCCCCAAAAGCTAAGTCCTAGGCCCTCTTCATTACTTTATGTGTACTATTTTGATAATTTCATCAGATCCCATCAATTATCACCTCTATACAGATAATTCTCAGATCTATTTATCCAGCTCTAATCTCTCATCTAAACTCCAGTCTCAAATCACAAAAATGTCTTCTATACCTAATGAACCGCATGTCCCAGTGGTATCGCAAACTCATCATGGCTATAACTAAAAATACCTTCCCTACACAAAATTTTCTGGTTCGAACTTTTGCACCGCAGTCTAGGGCACTACCATCCTCCCAGTCACCCAGGCTAATAATCTCAGTGTCATCCTCAACTCCTTAGTCTCACTCCACATATCCAGTGTGTTGTCAGATCTTGTCATTTTGATCATCTTCTGTACATCTCACCCTCCACTCACATAGCCATCCCACTGCTCCAGGCCCTCATCACCTTTCTCCCAGACTATTTCCATAGCCTTCTAAATGGTCTCCTTCCTCGGGTCTCTCCCAACTCTAATCTATCTTCCATTCAGCTACCAAACAAGTCAGACTATGTCAACCCTCCACCCCCACCCCACCCCAGTAAACTTCAATGGTTCCCTATTACCTTCCAGGATCAAATAGAAAATCTTCTCATTTAAAGCTCTGCACAACCTGGCCCCTTCCCACATTTCCAGAGTTTTTATAGATTACTCTGCGTACACAGGCCTACTTGACTATTCTTTAAACACAACACCTGTGTCTCCTGCAATTTCATCTGGGTTCTAGAATCTGCAAGTTAAACTACACTAATTACTCCCTCCTACCCATCCCCTAAAAGGCAGCTAGATGGCACAGTGGATAGAATGCCGGGCCTGGAGTTACTAAGCGTCTGAGGCCAGATCTGAACTCAGATGCTTAGTAACTGTGTGACCCTGGACAAGTCACTTAACCTTTATCTGTCTCATCTGTAAAATGAGGATAATTATAGCACCTACCTCCCAGAGTTGTTGTGAGGATCAAATGAGATAACATTTGTAAAAGTACTTAGCACAGTGTCTGTCACAAAGTAGGTGTTACATAAATGTTAGCTAGTATTATTATGTTGGTCTGGTACAAAAAAGTTTGTTAGTCCTCCTTCACCAGCTCCAAGGAAGGAGACCCTAGCTTGGGTGCTCATGACCATAATCATGTTAGTTCCTGAATTCCTCTCTGTCTTCTTCCCAGCACTTCTACCTTGTTATCTATATCTTTCAAATGTCTTTTTCCGGACTTTCCAATAGGTCTTTGATTCTGTGTTCTATTATCTTATTCCAGCTCCATACTAGGCTTTGTCCAGTGTGTACAGATAACAATCCTTAGACTCAGTGTCTTTTTCTGGACAGATAAATGGATACATAAATCATTACCTTGAATAATGACAAAATTGAGTATGGCATCTAACTACATGCAAAGCAGCTATCTAACTATGTGCACACATACACACACTATCTAGCTGTCTATCAACACATATGGAGGGGGAGAGAGAGCACACTAATATGGATATAGAAACTAATTGAAGGGGACACATGTACACAGGCACACATAAACACATTTGATCTATCGACTAAGAGATTGTAACTTTAGAGTGAGTGGTTTCGGTTGGACGAAGAGGTCAGAGACCAAATTGCTGAGGTATATGAACAGAATGAGAGGTGAGAAAATGGTGGCATCTTATGTAGATAAATTTTTCAAGTACTATGGCTAAAAAAGGGAAGAGAGATGTAAGACAATATTCAGTAGAGATGGTAAGATCAAGTGAATTCAGTAGAGATGGTAAGATTAAGTGAGGGTTTCCTAAAGATGGAGAGACTTTAATGTGTTTGTAAGCGTCAAGGAAGGAACTAGCTCACCAGGAAAGACTGAAGACTAGAAAGAGTTGATGATAGTGAGGGCAATCTCCTAGAAAAGGCAGAAAGGGATAGGATCCAGGATATATATATAGAAGGGATGATCTTGGTAAGAAGGACTTCTTTGTCTAATCTTTGTATTGTATTTCTTAGAAACCATTCTCATTTAGCTCCTAGCCCCACCCTCTCCTGAGATAAGGCAGTGTACAGCTTGCCCCCAATTCTCTTCATAGACCTCTGAAATCCAGCATGTGACCTCTTCATCCAACTGAAACCACTTACTTTGAAGTTACCAACAATCTCTGTCACCAAATCTAATGTCTTCTTTCCAGTCATTCTTATTTTTGTTTACCTTTCTTAGATGACTGCCTTCCCCTGGAAACTTTCTCTTCTCTGGGTTTTTGTGACAGGGATCTCTCTTGGTTCTCCTATCCATGTGACTACTCAGTCTCCTTTGTTAAATTATCATCCATGTCATGTCACTAATAGTGAGTGTTCCCCAAGGCTCTGTCCTAGGGCCTTCTTTTCTTTTTTCTTCTCTCTGATCTCTCACATAGTAACCTTATCAACTTCCATGATTTGTTTACCATCTCTATGCAGATGCCTGCCAATCTAAACATACTGCCCTTGTCACCTCTAGGTCCAGATCACCAACAGCCTAATGGATATTTTCAGTTGGATGTCCTCTAGGTATCTCAAACTGAGCACACCCAAACAGAATTCATCATCTTCTTCAACAAGTATTCTGTATTGTTAATGCAATTTGAAGATCTTCCCAACCATTAAAAGGCCCATGTGACCTGAGTCTCATGGAGAATGTGGTGGGAGGAGCTTTCTGAATGGGTGGGGCAGAGCTGAGAGGAGGTGAGAGACACACAGAGCAGCAGCTAGCCTGAGTGAGAGCCAGGGAGTGCTTTTGCCCTTGTGGGAAGGCCTGATGGAGAGAAGGCTTGGGGATGGCTGTGCCTCCTGCATTGATAATGTGTGTAGATTTCTTTGTTGCTATGATGGATTTATCTTTCTGGCGTTTGAATAAACGTTTTGGTTTCACCTTCAATGAAAGGAGTCTATTATAATTTGTGATTCAGAACTATGCTGGCATATTCATAGCATTGACACTACACATACCTATCTTTTGAACTTCCCTGTTACTGATAGGGAAAGGGTGGGGAAGGGGGCTCAGCATCCTTCAGATCATCCAGATTCCTAAGAATAGTATCATCCTAAATTCATAACTCTCACTCACCTCATATATCCAAACAGTTGCTAAATCTTGTTTCCACAATATCTCTCGTATACATCCCTTCCTCTCCATTCACATAGCCACTACCCTACTTCAGACCTTGATCACCTCTTGCCTTTTTAAAAAAAAAAAAATTTCTCTGAAGAGAAAAAAATCAGCAAAATTGGTTAAGGCATCAAAAAAGTCTAAAATATGTGCAACGAACCACATTCACACACCTCTCGCCTCTGCAAAGGGGCAGAGGAGGAGCATTTTATTTTTTCTTTGGAAGCATGTTTTTTTTTTTTTGGAATTTTGTGACAACCACTTTTGATTTTTTTGTCACTCTGTTTGCAAACTTGAAATCATTGTGTATGGTTACATATTTATATTAGTAGTGGAAATATAGCTTATTTGACTCATCAGTTCATCTTTCCACACCTCTTTGTATTCATCATTTCTTTCAACACTAGTAATATTCCATTAAATTCATGAACCACAATTTACTTAGCCGTTCCCTAATTAATAGGCATTTGCTTTATTTTTAATTCTTTGCAGTCACAAAAAGTGCTGCTACAAATATATTGATGTATATGACTTCCTTATTAATGGTTTCCTTGGGGTATGCCTAGTAGTGGAATCTCTGGGTCAAAGGGCACAGACATTTTAGTCTATTTTTATAATTGCTTTCCAAAATAACTGTACTGATTCCCAGCTCCCCCAATAATATACTAATGTGCCAATCTTTCCACAATCCCTTCATTATTATTTCTATCTCCTATCATCTTTGCCAGTTTGTAGGTGTAAGATGGAATTTGAAAGTAGTTTTGGTTTACATTTACCTTATTATTAGTGATATGGAGGATTCTTTGGAGGACTCTTTAATAGTTTGCAATTCTTTTAAGAACTGTTTGCCCATATCCTTTGACTATTTATGCATTGGAAAAACCACCTCAGTTTATTAAATGTTATTTAATAATTGAAGAAACTTTCCATATGCTTTTACTCATGTTTCTCTATATTAAATCCCTAAACCCTGTAGGCCTAAATAAACATCAAGTTAAGGGTTCTACTATTTATTAATAGTGTCGCAAACAATAAAACATGATGCAAATAATTATTTATAATGTTTCAAATGTAAGAACAATTACACCCAAAGTTACTTTTAATTGTTACTACAACTGCTAACTTCTCAGTTCTGCAAACACAGTTGCACCACTCAGTTCTCTCAACCAGAGTTAGTCAAGGATTCTCTTTGAAATGTTTCTTTGCAAGGGAAGACAGTTCTCTCGAGAAGGAAGTCCTCTTCATCCTTTTTTCTTTCTCTATCCCCATCAGTCTCTCTTCTGCCACATCAGGTTAACAGTTTCTCCAGAATGGCAGTTAAATTGCCTAAGCTTCCAACCTTTCAAGATTCTATTTCCATTCAAAGACTTAATTTTCTCTATTGTCTCTATCAGACTTTAATAGTCTCTATAGTCTTTGAGGGAGAGTCTGTATGGAAGCTGGTTTTACTTACATGGACACACAGACACACAACCCTATACCTAATAGAGATAAGCCCTGGAGGCAAAAATGAGGCATATCAGGAAAAGGAGTGACTGGATACCCATTAGGACACCTGTCACACGTCAGAACTCAGTCTGGTACCATCAGGAGCCCAGAATTGTGATCTTTAGTGAGATCCTACAGACCTCTGGGCAGCAATCTATGCCTTGACTTGTAAAGGCCATATAATCCCTAGCTATTCCTTCTATGGCAGGTGCCTTGTCTATGGTAATTAATTTTTGAATGATTACTTTTCTTTTTGTTGTAATTTCTATATTATTGAAATTTATGCTTTTCATTCTTGGAGGATCATTTTAATTCTCTTTTATGTCTGGGATTGTTAGTGATGGCTTTGAGTTGGTGATACAGGTCTAATTTTGTTGATGTTGGCTGGACTAAATTCTGTTTCATTCACTTTTCTCATACTTGTATGATTCAGTTGTTTAATTTTAAATAGGTTTGTGATTATTCATTTTTTAAAGTACAGCACTTAAAAACCTGTTATGATTTTTTTTGGTCTTGTTTAATGTTTTGTTTTCACTCTAAAGAGATTTTCACTTTCCCACTTTTTTTTTAATGTGTAATTATCACTACTCAAGATTCTTTTTGAATACATTTTCACTTTTTGGATGTATAGATTTTATGACACTGTCATAACTTTTTAAATTTTATTCCAGAAAAGTCCTGTTTTATTTCCAATTTTACCTGGAATTTATATTTTGTTGGGTAATGCCACCAGAGACAGGCCTTGCTCCCATAATCTTGGTTGCTAATGTAAAAATGCTGTTATGCAAAATGTTTTGATGTGGTTATTTAATATACTATGTTAAATGGACATTAAGTTTACCTAGCTACGAGGTTTTTCTTACTGTTATCTGCATTATGATTTGCAATATGTTAGTAGATTAAAATTTTTCTCATAATCTTGGCAATCTTCTTTCTTGTGCAGTCCTGGATGGAGGAGCTTTTAAGTCTTTCTGTGGTTTTATCATTGTTCCTTCTAGTGCATTTTATTTTTAAAGGTCTACTGGGGTATTTGTAGATCTTGGTTCCTAACTTGCCACCTTGGTCAGAAATCTCTATTTATCCATTGGTTTCTTTCCAGCTGATTATAAACATGCCAAAGTAACCCATCTTTAAAAAACTTTCACTTGATGCTACCAAACTTGATGCTTCAAACTATTATCCTGTATCTCGTCTTGCTTTTGTAGCTGAATTCTTAAAAAAAAAAAAAAGTCTTCTGTTTTGACTCCTGTTTCTTTATCTCACACTCTCTGAGCTTCTTGCGGTCTGCCTTTGGTACTCATGATTCAACTGAAGCTGCTCTTTCCAAGCAGAGTCTTAGTGCAGTTTGGTCCAGATAACAGCTGGTAGAATGTTGGAGCTGGAAACTCTCCCTCCCCCAATCGCAGAATTCTGAGTTTCCTTAACAAATTAGGCAGTTCTCCCTCCTGGGAATTCTCTGTGTGTGTGTACACGCGCGCGTTGTATTAAAGAGGACTTGTTTTCTAAATATTAATACTCAGTTTTATGGCATTTTACAGTTTAAAAAGTACTTTCCTCTCCATTTGACAGATGAGGTAACAGAATCCCAGAAGGGTCAAATACTTGCCTAAAGGGTCAGGCAGTGTTGTTTAGTGGCCAGAACACTTAATCACAAATCAGAGAACTTAGACTCTATTTGTGGTTACCTACTTACTACCTGTGTAACACCTGGCAAATCATAAATAGTTCTAAGCCTCAATTTCCTCCTATGTTAAATGAGGGAGTTGCACCAGATAACAACTTAAGTTCTTTCTAGCTAGGTTTACCAAAATAAAAACTTTAAAAAGTAGTCTTAACAAATACATCTGTAAGAGATAACTGGTTTCCATTTTAAAAAACCACTAATACATAGCAACTGTCTAGCAATGCTAGTTCTATCATTTCCTTATTCTAATCATTTTTGTTTCTACGAGCTTGGCTCTAGGTACTGCAGACAGCACACTTTCCCCAGTTTTGGTCATTCAGTATAGCACTGCTCTGAGTAGGGTGCAGGGGAACCTCAGTATTCCCCTCTGTGGCTAATCTGTATGGCTGCACTGCCACTTCTGGAAGCTTTTGCCTTTAGGTTGGAGGCTCTTAATCTTTGGGTGTCATGTACCCCTCCTCAAAGTCTAGTGAAGCTTGTGGCTCCCTTTTTAGAGAATAATGTTTCAAAATGCATTAAATGAAATACACTATATTAAAAGGAAGCCAATTTTATTAAGATAGCTATAAAAAATTTGTTTCCAGATTAAGAACAGCTGCTCTAGTTCTTAGTAAACAAGCATCACGAGGTGCTACTCCCGATTGCAGGCCTCTGCTTCCTGAAGCTCTCATCAGCTTCCAGCAGGTGGTGGTGGTTCATCCAAGGACTCTGTTCTCTATTTTCCTTTTAACAAATGACATTCTCTTTCTTGGGGGACCAGCTCTGTAACACAGTCCCTCTGGGATGGACATTCACTCTAGACTCTCTTCATACAAGAGGGTTTGCAGGACACTCCATTTTATGAAGCCTTCAGAGAAAGAGTCAGTTTCACAGCCTCAGATCTCTTTCAGAACAGCCCTCCTAGGAGACTAGAGGGAGATCCTCTCTTTGCATCTTACCTAAGTTTCTCTCTCCAGTTTCATGTAGGCTCATAATGACTCCTTATTAACATGTTTTCTTTCTCAACTCCCTTCCATGAGAGTATTTCACTCTGTCCAAATGTCCCAACATCCTCCAGACTCCCCACTAGACAAAGTTATTCAAAGAACTAGGTAGCTATTTCCTGAAACACTGGAATGAGAAAAAAGGAGCTACACTGTCCTCATGGTACCACATCAAAGAGACAGAGAATTGTCATTCCTAGTACATACAAAATTCACAATCAAATTATGTTAAAATTGACCACTCCTGGCTCAATTTATAAAAAAAAAAACTATCAGGAATCTGTCTAATGATAATAACTTACACTTAGTCCTTTTAAGGTCTGCAAAGCACTTTACATATACACACACACATATATATACCCATATAGTTACACATGTCTTAGTTGATCTTCACAACAACCCTTTTACAAATAAAGTGAGACTCAGATTAAGTGATTTGCTCAAAATCACACAATTATTAAGTGTCTGAGGCAAGATCTGAACTAATGGCTTTGTGATGCCAGGTTTAGCACACTGTGCCATGTTGCCTCTAATACTGTGTAACATAAAATATATGTATAAAAAGGCCACCATTAAAAACCTTTACTGCTCTCTATTAGAGGCATTTCTTCTACTTATAACTGTTGGTCATCTAAGACACTGAAACTTTTGGGATCCTTCACTTACTATCGACTGGGCTTGTAAAAATTAAAACTAGGACATCTGATCTTTTTCAAATTAAAAAATCATAAAAACTTAGCATACAGTTCATAATAAATATCTCAAGCCAGAATCATGATCTCCATGTCTAAAATGTAATTTCTAATTTTTTTTTCATTTTAGGTTTTAGCAAAAAAAAATTAAGCTGCCACTGTTCAAATAATTTTATAAGGAAAACTGTCACCAAGGTGAATAAGTGTTATCTATTCATTATGCCCTTAAAAATTAGGTATTGAGTTTTGATAGAATTATGCAGACTAATATTATCAATCAAAAGTAAGTGTAAGTAGACCAGTTAACTCACTCTAGCAAAGCATCATTTGCCCATATGTCAGTTGAACAAGAAAGTACAGCTGGATTAAAAAAACAAACAACAAAGCAGACTGTTCAAAAGCACATGCCCTGTTAGGAGTCAGTATCGCCTTCCCACGTGAAAAGCACATAATCATATAAAGATTACAAGAGCAAACATTTGTGAAACACTTAATATTAATTACATCCATTTGCCAAACTTTGATCATCAGTTTGCCAAATTTGTTTACTGGAAAACGAAGGTTAGGAGGAAGAGGTAGGCTTTTCCTGACAACTTTCTTGTAGAAGCACAGAATTTTCTATCTCAAGTAAGATGACGCGTGTAAAATGCTCTACAAACTTTCAGGTGCTGTATAAATGGCAGTTTTTATAATATTAAGAGAGTTTAGTCCAGCCCCTTAATTGTACAGATGTGGAAACTGAGACCTCCAAGGATCTAAGTCTTGCCCAAAGTCACACACTGAGACAACAGCAGAGCCAAGGCTAGACAGAAGTGAGATCCAGACTGGGCTGGTGCCATGTTACTGAAGTGCGCTGCTCAAGCTAGTGGTAGGTTGGTTCTTTGCCTTTTATATACAGGCTCTACTAAATAAAGAGCGGGCAACATCCACTGTTCTGGCAATTACCTACAGTATTCCTGGGAAGACTAGGAATAAGAAAAGACCTACTCCTAAGAAGCAGGAATAAAAAGGAATATCTGAATGGGTTACATTTTTTAAGCCACTAGAATCAATATTTGATAGTATCAATATTTGATAAGTCCTATTCTGCTAGAAAGGCTTCAGAAGAGAAACTGCCTTAAATCAAGTTTAAAATGATGTTTTATTTCACTTTTTAATAAAGACAACAAAAGGAGATATTATGAATAGTATGTAATTATAAAGGCCTTAATAAATCTCTGTGAATTGACCATATTTCTTTCTAATAACTAAAATGTAGCTATAGACCAAATCATAGGGAGTACCATGTATTCTCTGATAGTCTGAGCAGCATTTTCACACTAATGGTCAAAGAAAGTTTTATTCGTGCAAATCTGTTTCTTAGGGTTTATTTATACTTGCAGGATAACACATATCTTCCACTAGAGTCTACAATACCTACCCAATGTCATAGAAGAGGTTCTAGGTTGCTGAAAATAATTCCAGTCTATGATCTGATAGGTCCTACCAAGCTGGAAAGGCTTTGCATTTAGTCATGTACATGTGTCATCCACAGCCCAGCCAAGCTAAGTTCAGAGAAGCTTAACATTAAGAGGCTGGACACCTGCTGATGAATTTTTCTGTCAAAATAAAACAAAACAAAACAAAAACTAATAAAGAATCCAAGGCAGGCAGAGTTTGCCATGTTTTTGGAAGGAGTGCTCACACTGATGAAATTATGGATCATTTGAAGTCTAGTATCATGTTCAATTTTATTCTAGCTGCAAAGCAACCTTTAAAAAAATGGAAGAAACCTGAGAAGTTAATTTAACTTTTAATACTCCTCTCACCTGGGGTCGATCAGAAGACAATCATCATCGTCATCATCATCATCATCACCATTATTATTTTACCTAGCTCCTTCTGAGTTTCTAAGCAAAACACTAACTCCTCAATTTCAGAATCAAACTTCAATTCAAAAAAAAACCCCAAAAACCTGAAAACATTGTTGGGCAATAGTCAGCTACATCTACTTTATGCTGAAATCCCAAACAATTTCCAAAGATAAACAGATACGTTGGTCAGGTTTAAGTGAAGGGTAGTTTAATATACTGAACCATACTTCAACAGAAAACTTACATGGCCTTCCTGATCAAACAGAATGTTCTCAAGTCCACCTGCAATAGTTCATGTCTCATAGGCAAATTGTCACACAAATAATGACTAAAGAGCAATTGGTTTGCTCTTTAATTAGATTATAAAAATTATGCTATGTTGAGTCTTGAGATTTTTTAGCGCCTTCTCTTGCTAATCTATCAGCTTCTTCATTGCCTGCAAACCCTGAATGACCAGGAACATGCACCTGTTAAAAGAGAAGTTTAAATAAGTTACTCAGTCTTTGGTCAATAACATTACTTCTATTAATGAAAGAACCTTAAAAAGTAGTGTGAATTAACACTAAAGTTATGTCTATAAGAAAATTGTCTCAATTATTCTGACTGATTTCAAATGCAAGCAAGTAAATAGCACACAAAAAAGGGATAAAAGAAATGTCTTCTTCAAGAAATTGTGATATTAGCCTTTTTCAACTACTGATTTAATTTTTCAGATGACTAAATTATTTAGAAAGACTATAAATAAATATGTCAAGTAAGCTGAACACAATGTCAAAAGAAACACTACTACTCACCCATTTAATGTCTATGCCTTCAATAAGTTTATCAAGCTTAACAAAGTCTTCTTTGTTAGTGACATCTTTTCCTGTGCTTGTTTTCCAGTCATTTTTCTTCCAGTCTTTAACCCAACTCGTTATACCTAGGTAATTAAAATGTAACCAGTCATCACACCATTTCACAACCAACTTTATTGTGTTTTATCCTTAACTTTCTTGAATTATCAGCTTTTCCAGGAATTTTCACAGCTATGAACTCTATAGACACAGCTACATAAAGACCATCGGTGTTTCAATTCAACTTACCAAAACTAATAGAAACTAATGTTAGATTCTACTGAGAGCCATCCAGTTGTCTCAAAACAAACTTCTCTGGAAGACACTTTACTCCAGACATATTATTTGGCATTCTACTATCCATAAGCGGTGACTATCCTTGCAAAAAATGTCCTAGTAAACAATGTATCAAAAAGAATTCCCCAGAACACCTGAGAGGTGGGGTTCACTCTGTTAAATATGAAGGATCTTTGGATGATCCAATTGTCAAAAAGGTGGATTTAACTCACAAAAAACCTCTCAATCAGGCAAAGATTCTTTTTTTCCTTTGATTCCTTTCTATTTTTATGATTTTTTATTTAGTTTACAACACTCAGTTCTACATAATTTTGTGTTCCAGATTTTCTTCCCCCGCCCCACCTCCCTCCCCAAGACGGCATGGAATCCAATATATCTTCTATGCATAACTTCACATTGAACTTATTTACATACTAGTCAAGTTGTAAAGAAGAATTATGATCAATGGAATGAATCATGAGAAAGAGGAGACAGAACCAAAAAAACACCCAAAAACAAAAACAAAAGAGAAAAAAAGGGAAAAAGGGAAAAAGAGAAGGCGAGCATGAAGTGTGCCTCAATCTGCATTCATACTTCATTGTTCTTTCTCTGGATGTAGATAGCATTCTCCATCGTGAGTCCTTTGGAGTTGTTTTTGTACCTTGTGTTGCTGAGAAGAGCAAAGTCTATCAGGGTTAGTCATCACAGAATCCATATATCTGTGGTTGCATATAATGTGTATAATGTCCTGGTTCTGCTCCGCTCACTCAGCATTATATCATGTAGGTTTTTCCATGTTATTATGAAGTCCGTATCAACCCCATTTCTTATAGCATAATAGTATTCCATTACCTTCATATACCACAACTTGTTCAGCCATTCCCCAGTTGATGGGCATCCCCTTGATTTCCAATTCTTTGCTACTACAAGAAGAGCCACTATAAATATTTTTGTACATATGGGTCCTTTACCCACTTGCGTGATCTCTTTGGGATACAGCCCTAGAAGTGGTATTGCTGGGACAAAGGGTATGAACATTTTTATAGCCCTTTGGGCATAGTTCCAAATTGCTCTCCAGAATGGCTGGATCAGTTCACAACTCCACCAGCAATGTAACAGCATTCCAATTTTCCCACATCCTCTCCAGCATTTATCATTTTCCTGTTTTGTCATTTTAGCCATCTGACAGGAGAGATGTGGTACCTAAGAGTTGTTTTGATTTGCATTTCTCTAATCAGTAGTGATGTTGAGCATTTTTTCATATTCCTATAGATATCTTTAATTTCTTCCTCTGAAAACTGCCTGTTCATATCCTTTGACCATTTCTCAATTGGGGAATGACTTGTATTTCAGGCAGATTGTTACACTTTTTTGAATAACAGACATCTTTAGCAGTCTGGTAAAGTTGGTAGACCCCTTTTCTCAAAATGTTTCTAAATGCATAAAATAAAATGCAAATAATTACAAAGGAAACCAATTATATTAAAATATACTTTTTAAAGTTCATAGGCCAAAGGTTAAGAATTCCTGCTCTAGACCAACCCGTATTCCCAGTTTGCCATTTTGAGCTGAACCTGACCTCTTAGAAGTGCTGTAGGTAGCCAACAGTCACCAGAACCTCTCTCTTCCAGATAAGCAGTTGTCTTAGTCTTTCTATACATAAGAGCCACTATAAGAAAAAAAAATAATCACTTACCATTTATAGTAAACATACTGTCTGTGTAGAGAACCAGCTTACTGATGTTTTGATTCTTGGCTTGTTCGATTGCTTTACAGGCAGCCTTGAAGAGACAGTTTGACAGTTATATAACAGAAAAGTGGCTAACTTAGAATGCTTTATGTTTATAATGACTATAAAGTTTATCTATTTGCTCTAACATTGCACTGGTTCACAGAACTGATGACTCTCAGATCTAGTCTCTATCTAATCCAGAGGTTCTTGTTTTTGTCATGTACTCCTTTGGCAGTCTGGTGAAGACTACTGGCAGAATGGTAAAGTTGTTCTCAGAAAATGTCATTAAATGCATAAAATAAAATGCACAGGGTCACAAAGGAAACCAGTTACACTGAAATAAAGATGTTAAGAACCTCCAATTTAACCCAACCTCCTTATTTTACAAGTGAGGAAATGGAAAGGCTAAGGCACTCATAGTCATTAGATTCTCTATCTGATATGCCATCACTAATCTAAATAGAAAGCTATATGAAAAAAAGTCTACAATTTTTTGTAAAAAAGCCTTTTCCAGAATGTTATCACATCCTAAACTAATCTTGAAGCATTCCAACTTTTCCTGCCTTAAAACCTCTAATCCTCTTCTTTGTCCTCCCTGAAACCTCCCTTCTTTCTAAACTCTTTTTGGGTCCTTACCCATGCACTAGCTACAATCTCCTCCCTTCCCTTGATCAACTCCTCTGCAAACCAACTAAGCTCTCAAGTTATCCTGTACTTGAGTCCCCTGCTCCCTCATCCTATTGATCATACCTTGCCAAGCCCCACCCTGGATTATTCCAATGATCCATCCCCATCCCTCCTCTTTATGTACTGCTGAATACAGCTGGAGGAAATCACAACTGTGCTGACCAGGTCTACTCCAAATTTAATGTTATCTAATCTCAAACAAGCTCCCACCATAGCAAGACAATCATTTTACCCCTCTTCTCTGAACTCTTATTATCAAGAGCACCATTGTCCTCCCAGTGCACTGGGCCATCCAGGCACAGACCTCACAACCTCAATGTCGTCTTCCGCTTTTCATTTTCACCACACATATCCAAACCATGGCCCAATCTTGTTGTCATTGATCCCCTTCTCTGGACTTCCACAGCTCTTGCTTACTGCAACAGTCTTCTAACATCTCCTGCCTTAAATCTCTCCTCTCTGCAACCCATCCTCTATCCTGCTGCCAAAGTGGTTTTCTTAAAGCACGGGCCTGACTACGTCACTCTTCTATTTAGCCAATTCTAGTTGCTTACTACTACCCCAAGAAGGAAATATAAAGTCCTCTAGTTGGCATTTAAAGCCCTTTACAATCTGGCTCCTTCATATCTTTCCAGTCTTTTTATACTTCACTGTCCTCTATGAACTCTATAATCCTGCTATATGAGCTAGCCTACTTGCTCCTCACACACGGTACTTCTTACTTTTGTACTGGCTGTCTTTTGGGCCTGGAAGCTCTTCCTTCCCACCTCTGATTTTGTTTTCCCGGCTTCCTACAAATTTAGCTCAAAGCCTACCTTATGCAGTAGATCTTTCCTGATCTGCCCCAGCTAATATGCCCTCTACTCTGAGATCATGTTTCATTTATTCTGCATATATCTTGTATGTACCTAGTTATTTACATGTTTTCTCTCCCATTAGAATGTAAACTACTACAAGGCAATGCTAAAAGGTTAGTGCTTTCCTTTGTATCATGAGTGCTTAGCACAGAACAGTGCCTGGCACATAGTAGTAAATATTTAATAAAATGCTTTTGACTAAGCCTTTTCTATACCTGGATTATTTTAGATAATCCAGGTAATACAACATTAGATTTCATTTCATAATTAGTCAAAGAAAAACTAAACTATTAAGCAGAGATCTATTAATTTTTAATAATCATTATTTTTAAAGCAGACAAAATTCTGATAGCTCATAACTTACATGTATTTCTGCTCTTTGGTTAGTCTGTCGCCCAGGAAGTCTATCGCCCACATTTCTGTGAGAGTGGAGAGAGAAAATGAAGAAAAAGAGGAAAGAAAAAGAGAAGGAAGGAGGGAGGGGGAAAGGAACAAGGGCGGGAGGCAGGGAGAATGAAAAGAGAAAGATTTATAAATTACTCTTTAGGCATTACAAAGTACTAGATAAAAACCTAGCATGTTTAAATACACATACGTGTACGCAAGGACACAGACATACACACTTGAGAAACAACATGATATAGAGCTGGCCTTGGAGTCAGGAATACCTGCCTTTCATACTGGGCAAGTCATTTAACATTGAGAAGGTGCTGATAGGTAGAGAAGATTACTTACCAAAAGTTCCCTAGCCCAATTAATTTATAGATCAGGTCAAAATTATACGTATTTACTAACATCATATTAAATACTTTGTATTAGATATATATAGTAATACTAGAGAAGAACAATGTGCCTCAGTGAAGGGAACACAGGACTTGAGCTAGGCAAGCCTGGTAGACTACCTCCTTATTTCTGGACAACTTCTTTACTTACCTTCAGCCAATGGCTTTTAGATATAATTAAATTTCTTTCAGACCCTATGCTTTCAGGCATGGGTTTGTGTGACTCAATTTTATGATACTACTCCACTTTCACATATACTTGCACCAAAAGATTCTTAACAGCAATTCAATATACTAAGAATAGTTAAAAGTTATTGCCAGAGCTAGAAGACTAGTACTTTAATTTCATACCCAATGATCATTCCATTGGGTAAGGGTTCTTAACTTTTTTTGTGTCATGGACTCTTTTGGTAGTGTGGTAAAGTCAACAGATACTTCTCAGAAAAATATTGTCTTTTGTTTAAATCATAATTGAAAGAAACAATAAATGTCAGTTAGAAGTTTTCGAAAATAAAGATGTAATTTTTCTCTATCCAAATTAATGTATGTACCCTCAGAAATCTCTCTGTGGAACCCCTAAACCTCTGCCTTAATGAAAGAGATGTTTCACAAAAACCTGGGAAGATGTGTATGAACTGATGCAAAGTGAAGTGAGTAGAACCAAGAGAACATTTTGCACAACAACCATATTGTAAAGATAAACAACTTTGAAAGGCTGAGAACCTCTGATCAACATAATGGAACCAATCGCATATCCAAAGGACTCATGATGAAGAAACATGCTGTTCACCTTCAGATAAAGAGCTGATGGAGTGCAAAGCATATTTTCTTTTCTTTCTTTTTAGACATGGCTCGTGAGGGAATTTGTTTTGCTTGGCTACATATTTGTAATCGGCTTAGTTTTCCTTACCTTCTCAATGGGTGGGAGAGAGAAAATTTGAAAGTGAAAATAAAAGTAATCTTTAAAAAAAAGGAAATTCTGCATCAGTTAATACTGCTCTGCTATCGGGGTATGTGAACCATTTAAGTAGATGACTAATTTTGGCACAGAATATTTTGAACAGAGACTTGCTATGAGAGGTTTGGAGAAAGAAAAGGAAAAGTCTCAATCATACCTAAAGCCTTTCTGAAGGGTAAATCTGAATAATGCTGAACTGGGACAAAGCTTTGTTTCTAACATTCCTAGGTCTTTTAAACAATAGTTGATCTTTTAGCTGTATTGGGAGAAAGAGGAGGATCAAAGAAGGGATATACCTTTGCTTGGGATGGTAAGGACTATCATAAGTGCCAACAAGGCAAGACAGAGGTGCTCAATTCTAATTTTTTCTGTTTTCTCTTAACAAAAAGAAAGTTCTTTGCACCAGAAATGACAAAAAAATGACTGATGGAGAGTTGATACCCAGGAAATGAGGCCATTGTCAGAGAGGACCTAATTGACCTTGATGAATTAGTCACCTGGCTCAGATGAACGGCGTCCTTGGGTACTGAAAGAAATGGCACTTGTGACTTCAGAACCATTATCAGTGATAACTCAGATATGGAAAAGAGAAGAGCTCTAATACAGAAGATGAGGAAAATATTCTAGAAATGGTTTATCTAGATTTTAACAAAGCTAATAAATATCTGATACTGTTCTTCTTGTGAAAAAGGTGAAGGGCTATGGATTATATGACAATGCAATTGGACGGATTCACAACTAGCTACATGGCCAGTTTCAAAGAGAAGTTATTAATAGCTCATGTCAGTTCTGAGAGGAGGTCTCCAGGGTGTCCTTCAGGGGTCTCTGCTTGGCCCTGTGCTGTTTATCTCTGATTGGGATAAAGACAGATGGCTTGCTCATGAAATTTGTAGAAAACACAAAACTGGATCTTTTATAGAGCATTAGGCTAAATCTAACAAGGTAAAATTCAATAGGGAGCAATATGGTGTTACCTTTGCTTACAAAAAAAATCAACTTTACAAGTGAAAGATGGGGGAGGCATGGTTAGACAGCAGTTCTGAAAAAGATCAGGGAGTTTTAGTGGACCAACAGCTCAAAGAGTCAGTAATGGGCAATGGCAGCCAGGAAAGCTAATTTGATCTTGGGTTGCATTGAGAAGCAGGGATAAGGAGGTGATCAGGCTACTCTACTCTGCAGTCATCAGATCTCATCTGGAGCTGTGTTCAGTCCTGAGTGCCAAGATTTAAGGATACTGATAAGCGGGAGAGTGTAAGCAGAATGGCTACCAGGATGGTAAGGGCCTTGATCTGTTAACATGAGAATCATTTGCAAGAATGTGTATTTGCAAGTATGTGTAACTGGAGAAAATAAGGTTCAGAAGGACATGATAGCTGTTTTCAAGTATCAGAAGGTCTGTCTTATGGGGTAGGGATTGGACTTGTTCTGACTGGTCCCAGAAGGCAGAACCAGGAGCTATGGGTAGAACCTGCAAAGAAACCAATTTAGACTTGATGTCAGGGAAAACTTCCCAAAAATCAGAGCTGACCCAAGGTGGAATGGGATGCCTCCAGAGGTGGAAATCTCCCCCTCAGAAGTCTTCAAGCAGAGGGTGGATGACCACTTGTCAAGTATGTTATAACGGGGATTCTTTTTTGTGTATAGGTTGGACTAGATGACTGGTAAGATCTATTCCAGCTCTCGAATTCTGTTATTCTGTGATATTTATATAGTGCTTCAAGGTTTGCAGCCCCTATAAACCATCTGATCTTCCTAATAACCTAAGCTAGAAGAAGCTATGAGACATATTTGCCCAGGATCCCACAGCAGCTAAGTGATGATGGCAGAAGTTGAACTAAGGTCTCTCCAGACTCCCAGTTCAGTGCTCTTGCTACAGCAAAACTGTGCTTCTCAAAAAATTACAGCAGATTCTCCTACAAATCTTGCCAAGTTATAAAATATGTCAGCAACTGGGTTAAATGTGCATCTCAGAAACTACTGTAAGGTTTAAAATAAAGCCACATGTTACTTACAGGGGATGACCTGGTCCCCAGTAAACACCAATGCCTGCTCGAGCTTTCCTCCTCCCATTACTGGAGCAACAGCCATCTGTGTAAACCACAGCTGCATCTCCTGTGAAACAAAAAATTTGATCAGTGTTGCACAAGGGAAATTACTAATAACACCAATTATTTTTCAAAAGTTTACTATCATTTCTAATGAGGAATTTTTATGATGGCTGAATTCAACTTAAGGCCAAGGAGAATAACCTCATTTTTCCTTCTGGGGTTTTACTTTTAGGTCCCACCTTTTCTTCGGAATTCAGCATTCATGTGCAAATCAATGGGTAATGAAACTACTTTGTGCAATTGGGTCACACGTGAGTGATCAAACACCAGCTGTCTGGGTTCTAAATTAGAAGGAAAGATCATCAGAGAACAGCAAAACTGTCTCTTTGTGTACCATAAGCCATGATTCTTTTTACACACAGAGCATCTCTACACCAAAATGATGCACAGAGCCTGAGTACAGTAATGATCAAAATTCTAGCAGATAAGGCCTCCTCCTTAATGCTGAATTGATCTCAGAAAGATTTTTAAGTATCTATGCCACCAATTCTTCGGTGAAGTGTTCCTCTGATGACTCATAGTGGAATGAGGGTGACCTTAGGTTATCAAAATCTATATGAGCTCTTGTAGGTCCTACAAAACTGGAAAGGATTTCTGTACACATTCAAAGAAGGATGGAAGTACAACCATTATCTGATGATCAGCCTAGGTAAGACTAAAGAGGTTCATGACCAGATGGGCCACAGGGCAATGAACCTCTTGGCCAAAATAACCCTTGAAGTTCATTTATTAAATCAAGAGAATGGATGCAACATGTGTCAGTGGAGAGAGTATCTGTTCTGACAAAAATCAAATTCTTGGTCCTTATCCCAGAATCTTCAATCAGAAAGTGGACAAGAGTATGTGTGTCTATCTTTTGTTATTCCTCCAAAGTGGACAGTTGTTAAAATGTGAAATTTGTTCAGATGGCTGTTGGAAGCAATGGAGACATCTTTGCAATGAAATTTTGTCAAAAGTAAATTTAACTTTTTGAAGCCCTGGCAAACATCACCTGGGAAGCAATTACTATGGAGAAAAGGCCAGCCATCCCCATCAACTGTCACCCACAGAGCAGGTTGGCCAGCTGAGGTGAAGCATCAAGACACCCTGAGAGAGAGACAGGAAGTAGCATGTGCTAGGCAAGTGTTTTAACAATCCAGCTAGCAGCTTCTGTGGGGGCATAAGATGCACCCAGGAGGCTGCCGGCACGCCGGGAAAGCACAGGTTCTTTTTATCTGCTTAAACAAGGAAAGCACAGTGAAGGGGTTGACCAGCTTACTTTAATCCAGCATTCAGTTAGCATACAGACAACATTCATTTAGTTCAGGGGAAAAACACCAGCATTCAGTTAGTTCAGGGGAGCATTAGACAAGCATCAAGAGACAGACCAAATACAGATTACAGTCACCTAGTTCAGGGGAACAAAGAGCCAGCACCCTGAAGTTCAGAACATTCATTTAGTTCGGGGGAAAACAAAACCAGCACCCCAAACTTCAGAACAAAATACAAACAAATTACAAATATCAACAGACATACCCAATACAATTCATAGTTACCAACATCTGGGCTCAGCCCGAGAGCAAGGGTTGGCCCAGAGTCACACTTGCCACTGCTCCCGCACCAACCGGAAAAGGAAAGAGAGCTCTTCAAGCTGTCCTCTCCCCTCTTATAGAGTTTTTGACATCATCAAGCACCGCCTGAATGACCAGGGCCGATTGGTTCTTGAGTTGGCCCCTCCCCCTAGCGTAGACTAGGTTAACACCCAATAGGGCATGGCTCTGGAGTCAATACCTCCCCTCAGCCAGCCCCATGACTCATCACACAGGAAGTTCTCTGCTCCCAGGCATGGCCCAGCAAGCCTCAATGAGATAAACTGAGTCACTCAAAGAAAACAAAGGCCATTCTGGTTACAGCAAGTTAAACCACTACTTACACTTTTGACCACCATCTTCCCTCAGACCTCAGTGGAGAGAGCCCAGGACCCTGAACTCAAGAATCTTAGGAATAGCACTCCTTCTGGCCCAGGGCCCTCAGCCATCATCTTAGAAAGCAAGCTCTGTGGAGATACAACATGACAAGCACTCCTGCAAGTGCTTCAGTCACAGCTACTGAAGACCCAGAAAGGAAAGTTCTTATCACTAAAGCCCTTGGCACTGTCAAATAATTCAATCAGAAATGATATGATTTCTCAAAGGAAATGACATTAAAGAAGAACTATGAACATCTGCTTTGCCACCGTACCTTAAGGACCATGGGACCTTTCCATCCAACTTACAGCTAAGCCCTTCCCTATGTTGTCTCCTCCATGAGAATTCGAGCTCCTTGGGAGCAGGGGCTGTTTTGCTTTTCTAGTGCTTCATGCAGTGCTTTGCACATAGTAAGTGCTTAACAAATGCTTTATTCATTCATTCATGCTATAAAACCCAAAAGACTAAAAACAGCCAGAAACTTAGCATAAATAGATCTATAGTGCCTAGCATTCTTGTAACTTCTGCACTTGAAGGAGTTAGCTGTCAACTGATATCACACTTTTCTAGTTCTCTTATCTCTTTGACCAATCCCTTGCTATATTACTTGACTGTTCTTTCTTTGCTGCCTTCTTCAAAGCTCCATTCTCAGCCTTCTGCTTCTCTTTTCCTATACTTTAAGATTTCATCTTCTCACTGCCTTTTCTGAGGATGACACTCAAATCCACATGTCCAGTCCTCGTCTCTCATTCAACTAAGATTTGAGTACTGGGTATATGCAAAATCCAGCTCTGCTATCTCACCACAGCACGGAGTTGCTATCAAGTTCCTGAAGGCTATGCCGGGGAAGTGCTCAGGTTGACAAAATCTACCATGCTAGAAAAGCTAGTCCTGGTAACAAGTTTTTAGTCTGAAAGTTTGCTTTCTTAGGACCAGCAAAGCTAAGTACCAAGAGGCAAAGGTAATGTAAACTCTTGTAAATCTTACTGGCAGGTTGGCCACTTGGTGAATGAATCCTTTGGATACTTTACGAGTTACCATTGTGTCAAAGGAAAATACAAAATGGTCCCCAGTCCTACATGGCTTCTTCTGTTTGTACAGTGACGGTAGCAGAACAGCAGGAATGGGTGCTAAGACTCCCACAGGTTTTTACACCCTCTCAACCTTAAATTAGCTGTTGGTCTTCTCACTGTAAGATCCTTGTCTAATGACCAACGAGGGGTCATTAGAGTGGAGGAACTGAATTATATTAATCCTGAGATTCTTAATGAAAACAAAACCAGATAAACGGAAGTATGGCTCACAGGTTAAACGTGGAGAAGTAAAAGAGTTTGTCTTTTTTCAGTGATTAGGAGACAACAAGAAATAGCATTTACTGACACAACAGGTCATTTTGTATTGCAAAGATCACCATGAATGATCAGCATCATCATCATACAAATAATTTAAGCTTATTCACCAACACCTGTTGCAGAAGATGAAAAGGAACACAAATTCTAGAAGAACATGCTAAGACCATCCAAATTAAAACAACATATTCTTTGATAGTAATCAAGAATTTATTAAGCACCTACTAAGCTGTCAGGCACTGTGCTAAGCACTGAGGATGCAAAGAAAAGCAGAAAAGGCCCTGCAGGAGACAACAGGCAAACAGCTGTCCAGACAGAGGAAAACGGACATTATCTCAGGGAAAGCACTAAGATTAAGGAGAACTGGGAGAAAGCTTCTTGTAGAAGGTGGGACTTTAGCTGAGACTTCAGAAAAGCAGAAGGCAGAGATGAGGCAAGCATGAGAATTCCAGGCATGGAAGACAGCAAGTAAAAATTATTTGACTTGCCCAGGGTCACAGTTAGTTAATGTCTAAAACCAGGTTTGAACTCAGGTCTTTCTGACTCCAGACCCAGCAATCTATCCACTGCAACATCTAACTGCCTACAGAACAAGGGACAGACATTAACATATAACAAAATATATAATTTCAACTGTACAAAACTGAAAAGCTTTTGCATAAACAAAATCAATGCATTATAGAATGAAAAGGGAAAGAGTCAAATGGGAAAAACTCTTTGCATCAATACCTTTTATAAGGGCCTGACAGCTAAGATATATACAGTATTAATATTAACATAAAGACCAAGACCCATTCATTCATGGTTAAGTGGTCAAATATATGAAAAGAAAATTCTCAAAAGGATTGCAGACTATTAATAACTCACATAAAAGATTGCTTCAAGTCACTAATGAGAGAAATGTAAATCAAAATAATGCTAAGAAATATAAATCAAAATAATGACCAGCAAATCGGCAAAGATGACAAATGATGGAAATAGTTGATGTACCATGGGAAGGTAAGCACACTAATACACTGTTGGTCAAGCTGCAAATTGGTCCAACTTTTCTTGAAAGCAATTTAGAATTACAATAAAAAAGTGACTAAATTGCTCACATACTTTGACCCCAAAATTCCATTACTTGGTATATATCTCTGTATATATCCCAATGAAGTCAAGACAGAAAAAAGGGCTCCACATAGACCAAAATATTCACAGCACCACTTTTTGTGTTAGCAAAGTCACAGAAACAAAGTAGATGCCCACGTATAAGTTAATGGCTAAATAAACTGAAGCACAAGAATGGAATGGACTATTACTCTGCCATAAGATACAGCTCAAGTACCACCTTCTAAACCATGCTTTTCCCCATCCTCCAAGTGCTAAGTGCCCTTCCCCTCAAATTACCTTGTAGTGAACTAGTTTGTATTTATTCTGTCTATACTTATTTATGTACTTGCTGGCTCCCTCATTAGAATGTAAACTGGTGAGCAAGGATTTTTCATTCATCGTATTTCTGTGTCTAGCATATAGAGGAGTACCTGGTACATAGTAGGCTCTTAATAAATGTTCATTGATTCACATGATTCAAAAAAACATGGAAAGACTTATATGAACTGATGCAAAATCAAGAAAACAATAAACCCAATGACAACAACGTAAATAGAGAAATGAATGCTTTTTAAATATAATAAGCTTGGCCCCAGAAAAGAGTTGAGGAAATCAATTTTCTTCCTTTCTTTATGAGGGTAAAGGTACGGAAGGTATGGGTATGGAAGATTGCACAAACTATTAGATTGGATTGATATGTTGATTTGTTTGTTGAACTGTTTTTCTTTCCTCTCTTTTTAAAACTTCTTTGCTACAAATGATGGCTCACTGAGTAGGGTAGGGGGGAAAGGATATATTTGGAAACAAGCATTTTATAGACAGATATCGCAGATATAAATAAAAATACAAATTTTTTTAAAAGCAGGAAAGAAAGGAACTGTTATTTAGAAATGAAACAAAAACAATTTCAAAAATTCCATACAATAGTATCTATTTAACCATAAAGCAGCTTTCTACTTATTTTTGTATGAAGTTCTATAAAAATTTTTACTAAGTTTTCAGTTAAATTAGCCACCCAAAAGTAAACAAGTTAGATACATATAAATGTTCATATAATATAAAACAAGTTCTACATTTACCCATGTAAGAAAATGTTTCTTTGCTAAGTGAAGGCACTGAGTCTGTATTTTGCTTTGCAAGCTTTGCACAAGGCTCTTCCTCTTTATCTAATGACTCATAGGGTCTCTTGTTCAGTTTCACTTTGGGGTCTTGTGTGTCACTTTTCTTTTTCTGCACTGCAAAAAAAAAAGTCCATGCATAAGTGAGGAGCAAGAAATTAAACACAAGCTTTCACCAAATTTCTATTTCCAACGTGATGACTGTAGTCCAACATCCTCATTTCAGTTTAGAAAACAGAGGTCTAAAGAGGTTAAATGACTTGCTTAAGGCCATACAGATAATCTGAACATAGAAACTCCAAATCAGAAAGCATTTATTAAGTGCCTTCTATGTAGACACTATGTGTAAGAAGGAAAATGAATCTGTCTCTGCCCTCAAGGAGCCTTTTTTGGGAGGGGAGTGGGAGGAAGAATCTTGATTCTGTTTTATTACACATGATGGCCTCAAGTTGTCCTCAAATGTCACCTTCTTAAGGACTGTCTTCAAGAACTCAACTGTACCAAAAAAATCATACAAACTGTTCTGCCTTTATTATCTTAAATTTTTGCACTCTATGATTTCTATATGTAGTTTTTTCATTCTAGGCTGAGGATACCAGAGGAGATTTAGAGTACACATTCTTGTGGAACAAAATCTGGGTAAGGATATAGTTTTTTTTGTTAAGATTCCAAAACCAGAAAGAGACCTCTCAAGGGCATCTATTTAATTAATTATGGTCCATTAAGAAAAAGGAAAGAAGTCTAGAAAAGGAAAAAGGTCTGAAGAGATAATAACTCTTTTTCCCCAAGTAAAAACATTAGCCCAATAATAAAGTAATTCTAAATTCTAAACCCCAATGCAAAATGTTCAAGAAAAGTTTGGCTATTTAGAAAATAAGTCCTCACCCTACTCAACTCTTCCTATATCTTTTCTTCCCACTAACCCTGCCCTCTTTAATCCCATTTTACTTCTACATAAAATAAAATCAGACTAATATATGTGCTTAGTACAGTGCCTGGCACACAGTAGGCACTTAATAAATGTTTACTGATTGAAGACATTTAAAAATATTCAGGGATGTAAAGAACAAAATATGAGTTTATGAGCAGAACAATAATTCACCAAAATGAGGAAAAGTTGCAGAATGAAAAACAAACAGGTGTGAGTGACAACACATGCTCCAGGATTAAAAAGGTTAGTCCTAGTCCAGTCCTATTATACCTCCCTTATCACCTCACTCTCCACAGCAGCTCTTCCAAACCTTTCTACTGCCCCTCGAATTTACCATGGCTCCTCTTTTCCCCACCTTATCCGAGAAGCTTGCCTCATATTTTATAGAGAAAACAGAAGTCATTAGCTGTGAGCACCCTCTTTCCCCCTCTTCCTTATCTCATCACTCAGATGCCTTCTGGCACTATCTCCTTCACATGAAGCGGCTTCCTCCTTACCAACACTAACTCCTCTACCTTCACAAGTGATCCCATTCCATCTCGTTTGCTCTAGCGGACTGTCCCCTCTGTAACCACCAGCCAATCACTTATTTTCAACTTCTTGCTGTCTACAGGCTCCTTCCCCACAGCCTACAAACAACCATGTCTCCCCCATTCACAAGAAACCCTCACTGGATCCTTCTATCCCTGCTAATTATCATCCTTTATCTCTTCTGCTTTTAGGGGCCAAACTCCTTAAAATGGCCATCTTCGATGACTGCTGCCATTTTTTCACCTCTCACTCTTTTTTCAATCCCTTACCAACTGGCTTCTCACCAAAACTTCTCTCTCCAAAGTTACTAATGATCTCTCAACAAATCAAATGGCCTTTTCTTAATCCTCATTCTCCTTGATCTCTCTAGAGCCTTTGACACTGTTGATCATTCTCTCCTTCTTGATACTCTATTATCGCTAGGTTTTCAGGACACCATTCTCTCCTGGTTTTCCTCCTACCTATCTGACTGCTCCTTCTCTGTCTCCTTTTTCTGCATCTTCCTCCAGACTATGTCCTCTAATCCTAAATGTCCCTCAGAGTTCTGTCCTGGGCGTTTTTCTCTTTTCCATCTATACTACTTCACCTGGTGATCTCATTATCTACCATGGATTTAATTTTCATCTCTAAGCTGATGATTTTCAAATCTACCTATCCTGCCCCAACTCTCTGCTGACCTCCAATCTCGTATCCCCAAATACCTTTCAGACATCTTGAACTGGATGTCCAGTAGACATCTTAAACTCAACACGTCCAAATTGAACTCATCAGCTTTCCAACTCTGGACCCTTCTAACTTCTCTATAACTGTCTAGGGCAGGACCATCCTCCCAGTTCCTCAGGCTTGACACGTAGGTGTTATCTTTGACTCCTCACTATCTCTCAATCCAATCTGTTGCCAAGGTCTGTCCTTTTCACCTTTACATCATGTCTGAAATATGTCCCTTTCTCTCCTCAGGCACTGCCACCACTCTAATACAGTCTCTCATCACCTCATACCTAGATTAATGCAACAGCCTGCTGGTGAGTCAGCCTGCTGGTGAGTCTGCCTGCTTCAAGTCTCCCCTACTCCAATTCATCCTTCATTCAGTCATCAAATTGATAGTCCTAAAATGCAGGTCTGACTATGTCATCCCCCTACTCAATAAACTCCAGTGGCTCCCTATCACATCCAGGATCAAATACAAGATGCTCGCTCTATTTCACATTCAAAACCCTTCATAACCTAGTCTCTCTCCTATCTTCCCAGTCTTCTCAAATTTTACTCTCTACCACATACACTTTAACCTACAGACACTAGCTTCCCTGCTGTTCCACAAACAAGACACTCCATCTCTCGGCCCTGGACATTTTCTCTGGCTGTCCCCCAAGCCTGCAATGCTCTCCCTCCTCCTCCATGCCTACTGTCTTCCTTTGCTTCTTCTGAATCCCAACTAAAATCCTATCTTCTACAGGAAGCCCTTCCCAACCCCTCTCAATTCTAGCGTCTTCCCTCTGTTAATTATTTCCCATTTATCCTGTACATAGCTTGGCTTGTTGTCTCCCCCAATAGATTTTGAGCTCCTTAAGAAGAGGGACTGTCATTTGTTTCTTTTTGTATCCCTAGCTCTTAGCCCAGTGACTGTTACACAGCAGGAACTTAATAAGCGTTTACTGCTAGTATATATAGAACTCCATGTAATATATAAATTCTTTACTACCTATTTTCCTTTCTACTCCCAAGAGACAGAATAGCAGTAAGGAATTAGATATGTTTGACAAATTTTTATTAACTGCCTACTATGTGCAAAGAACTGAGTAGGGTGCTAGTGATAGAATATATATAGAGACAATATATACATAGACAACTTAGACATAGACAATATAGAATATATACAAAGACAATACTATAGACATAGACAACACCAATAAGGTGCTAGTGATAGAATATATACAAAGACAATAGAATATAGACACAGACAATACCAAGCATACAGAAAGTAATACAAAGTAATTTTTAGAGGCAGCACACACTAACAACTCAGGAAATAAGGAAAGACCTTGCAAAGGAGATGGCATCTAACATGTGCTACAAGAAATGATAAAGGGGATAGTTTGATAGAAACCTGGGAAGGCTTGTATGAACTGATGCAGAATGAAGTGAACAGAACCAGGGAAATAATTTATCCAATAATACATTATGATAAAGACAAACAACTATGAAAGAATGAAACATGCTATCCACCTCCTGATAGAAAGATGAAGGATTCAGAGTGCAGAAGGAGACACACAAATTTTTTTTTTCCTGGACACGGCCAACGTGGAAATTTTTTTGCTTGACTACATGTTTGTAATAGAGAGGTTTTTTTTTTCTTTTATTCTCAATTGAGGTGAGACCCCAAAGAAACCTAGAAAGGTCAATTTATCTGAGCAACTGGAAGGACCTGTATGATGGTGCAGTGCTAATATTCTAATAGAGTGAGAAAACAAGAAATGTCTCTTCAGAACCTTAATGTCTTTAAGGGGCATCGAAGGAGTTAAATAAGAAAAAGAGAATACCTAAGCCTGGACTGATTCTGTTCTGAAGGTTTTAAGTGGGGAAAGAAAATTAAAGGTAACAGGAATACACTAGTGTAGAAAGGCAGGAGAGGGTGAAACTTGCTATTCTCATACTTGGGGTTTGTGAGAAAGGTATGGAGGAAGGGGTGAAAGAAGAGGGCATCAGATAAATCTAACTTTTATCTGAAATGACAAAAGGTTGAAAACACATAAATAAATACACACATCTCTTCAGTTAAAGAAACCCTGCTTATTTCTTTAGAACTGGAATCTGGCAGATATCCTGGCAAGCTTAAATAACAAAGACACCTATGCATTAGGCCTATTTCTCACCTACAATGTTGTGTGATAGTGAAGAAGTCATCTAATCTCTCTAGGTCTCAGTATCCTTACCCATGAAAAAGAAATAATGCTAGGTGGTGCAGCGAGTAGAGCACCAACCCTGGAGTCAGGAGGACTTGAGTTCAAACCCAGCCTCAGACACTTGACATACTCACTAGCTGTGTAACCTTGGGCAAGTCACTTAACCCCAACTGCCTTGCCTTCCCCCCTCCAAAAAAAAAAAAAAACAAACCCAGAAAAAAAAAAGAAATGATACTATCCAGCTGCCTCATAGAATTATGTTGAGGATCCAAAGAGACATAACAGATGTGAAAATGCTTTGTAAGGGTGGGAGGGGTAAAAGCACGAGGAGCGTTACCTGCTGAACGATCAGGGCTGGCAGTATTTCGGACAAAGGCCCAAGCCTCATCCTCAGTAGCAAACTTCTTGAACCTGGCGGCAGGAAATCGGTCCACTTGTGCTTGACATTCACTCCTGAAAAAGAGTGACACGGATCACTTATGAGGAGTATAATAACCACAATTAAGGCTTGCTAAGGGTTGTTATGTCATCTCACTTGGACTTTGCAATAGCCCTGTGAGGTAGTGACCATCATTATTCCCATGTTACAGATGAGGAAGCTGGGACACAGAGAGATAACTGACTTGTCTAGAGTCACAAAGCTAACATCTGAGGCACCATTTGAACTCAGGTTTTCCCTCTAAGTCCAACACACTATCCATCGTACAAACTAGCTCCTGTTAAAGAAGTGCTTCGTAAGAAGTACTTACATGATTCCTTTCAAAGAAGTGTTGAGAATTTGTTTGGCTCTGTTTTTCAAACCTAGCTTCAAGATGAAAGGTGATTTGATTCTGAACTACCTAATAGTATGAAATATCTTATTCTTAACTCTCAATATACCTACTACACCTGCTCTATTATCCATTCCATATGCTAACGAGATTAAGAGACTGCATGGCTTCCTCCTAATCCAAGGGTTTTTAACCTGTAGTCTGTGAACCTGTTTTGTTTGTTTTTAAAGTATTTTGAAAGCTGTATTTCCATATAATCAGTTTCATTTGTGATCCTATGCATTTTACTTATGCATCTGGAAATATTTTTTCGAGAAAGGGTCCGTGGGTTTCATTGGACTGCCAAAAGGGTCCATGAAAAGGTTAAATAACACTATTCTAATACAAAACATGCTAAACTTGTTTGGATTTTCATTCATTAACTTAATAAACTTTTTTAACCCACCTACTATGTTCAAAGCACTGTATTAGGTACTATCCTGTTGCTTTCTAATGTATGGGATTTGGGCTTATATGCTGGAAAGACTTCAATGGAACCATTATCTGGTTGATGTGAGAACACTCTTCAAAAGTACAGATCATAAACCATTTATAATCTTCTCATCCTATGAGGCTCTTACCATATCTTTCCTTAAACTCTTCACGAATGATCCAGGCCCAGCCCAATGTCCATCTAAAATGACTATTCAAGATACATATACACATATATAACGCATATGTATTTTCTTTCTTTTAAGAAAATTTTTAATTTATTTTTTCATTTTCAACATTCACCTCCACAAGACATTGAGTTTGAAATTTTCTCCCCATCTCTCTCCTCCCCCACCCCAAGACACTGTGCATTCTGATCGCCCCTTTCCCGAATCTGCCCTCCCTTCTAACAACACCCCCCCCTTCTCTTATCCCCTTCCCTTCTATCTTTCTGTAGAGCAAGACGGATTTCTCTACACTACTGTCTGTATATCTTATTTCCCAGTTGCATGTAAAAACAATTGAGGAGGGAATAACATACAAACTCAGTTGGGTATGGAAATCTACAGGAAAGTAGGGGTGAAGGGGATAAGAGAGGAGGGGATGATGGAAAGGAAGGAAAATGGGGTGAGGGGTAATCAGAAGCAAACACTTTTTAGGAAGAGACAATAGAATAAATGGGGCAAGGGATAGGATGGAGGAAAATACAGTTAGTCTGTCACAGTATGACTATTATGGAGGTGTTTTGCATGACCGTACATGTATGTCCTATATTGAATTGCTTGCCTTCTCAATGAGGGTGGGTGGGAGGAAAGAGAATGTGTAACTCAAAGTTTAAAAAAAAAAATGTTAAAAAGTGTTTGCTTCTGATTACCCCTCCCCCCATTTTCCCTCCCTTCCATCATCCCCTCCTCTCTTATTCCCTTCCCCCCTACTTTCCTGTAGATTTCCATACCCAACTGAATTTGTATGTTATTCCCTCCTCAAGCCAAATACAATTAGAGTAAGGTTCACTCCTTCCCTCTCACCTCCCCTCTCTTCCCTTCCATTATAACAGCTTTTTCTTTTACGTGAGATAATTTACCCCATTCTACCTCTGCCTTTCTCCTTCTCCCAGTAGATATCATCCCTTCATATTCAACTCACCCTGTGCGCGCGCTCGCTCGCGCGCTCTCTCTCTCTCTCTCTCTCTCTCTATATATATATATATATTTATATTCCCTCCAACTACCCTAATACTGAGAAAGGTCTCATGAGTTACAAATATCATCTTTCCATGTAGGAATATAAACAGTTCAACTTTAATAAGTCCCTTATGACTTTTCTTTCTTGTTTACCTTTTCATGCTTCTCTTGAATCTTGTATTTGAAAGTTAAATTTTCTATTTGGCTCTGGTCTTTTCATCAAGAATGCTTGAAAGTTCTCTCTTTCACTGAATATCCATTTTTTCCCCCACACAACTATACTCAGTTTCGCTGGGTAGGTGATTCTTGGTTTTAATCCTAGCTCCTCTGACCTCCAGAATATCATATTCCAAGCTCTCGGATCCCTTAATGTGTAAGCTGCTAAATCTTGTGTCATCCTGATTGTGTTTCCACAATATTTGAATTGTTTCTTCCTGGCTGCTTGCAATATTTTCTCCTTGACCTGGAAACTCTGGAATTTGGCTACAATATTCCTAGGAGTTTTCTTTTTAGGATCTCTTTCAGGAGGTGATCCGTGGATTTTTAAAATTTCTATTTTACCCTCTGGCTCTAGAATATCAGGGCAGCTTTCCTTGATAATTTCTTGAAAGGTGATGTCTAGACTCTTTTTTGATCATGGCTTTCACAGGTAGCCTAATAATTTTTTTAATTATCTCTCCTGGATCTATTTTCCAGGTCAGTGGTTTTTCCAATGAGCTTCTTCACACTGTTCACTATTTTTTCATTCTTCTGGTTTTGTTTTATAATTTCTTGATTTCTTATAGAGTCATTAGCTTCCGTTTGCTCCGTTCTAATTTTTAAGGAATTATTTTCTTCAGTGAGCTTTTGGACCTCCTTTTCCATCTGACCAATTCTTTTTAAGGCATTCTTCTCCTCATTGGCTGTTTGGACCTCTTGCCATTTGAGTTAGTCCATTTTTTAAGGTGTTATTTTCTTTGCTATTTTTTTTTGGGCGGGGGGGCTCTCCTTTACCAAGCTGTTGACTTGTTTTTCATCATTTTCTTGCATCATTCTCATTTCTCTTCCCAATTTTTCCTCTACTTCTCCTACTTGATTTTCAAAATCCTTCTTGAGCTCTTCCATGGCCTGTGACCAATTCATATTTTTCTTAGAGACTTTGGATATAGGAGCTTTGACTTTGTTGTCTTCTTCTGGTTGTATGTTTTGATCTTCTTTGTCACCTAAGATTCTATAGTCTGAGTTTTTTACCCTATTTGCTCATTTTCCCAGCCAATCACTTAACTTTTTGTTGAGGTAGAACTCTGCTTCCAGTGCGTGTGCGGGGGTGTACAGTCCCAAGTTTCAGGGGTTTTGTGCACCTGTTTTCAGAGATACTTCTAGGGACCTGTAAATTTTCAGTCTTTCCAAGGTTGTATGATCAAAGGAGAGGTGTTCAGTCCTCTCCTGGCCTGTGCCCTGGTCTGTGAGTTACCTCAAGCACTCTTTTCTGTCTTGGAACTGTGATGATTCCCTCTCCACAGCCAGACAAGCTCCACCATGCCAGTGCTCCTCCATTCCCCAGAACCATCACCCAGGACTGTGACCCAGATCCAGGCACGGGCAAAGCAAGAGAATCCTGCCTCAGTGCCACCAAGAGATCTCTGCAATCCCCTGTGATCAGCCACTCAATCCCCACCCCCCATCTATGACTATGTCTGTATTTTCACACATGCATACATACACACTACCTGCATATCACCGTCTTAACAGACATTCTTCATACGTTTCGATTTTTATATGTTACTTGCTAGGCAGGTTGAATTCTTGAGTGCTTGTAGATCTTATAATTGAGATTTTGGAAAGTTCTGAGGCTTGTTTCAATCAGTTCCAGTTCAAGCAGTTCCAGAAAGAGAAACTGCTAGAAGAATTTGATCAGGAAGGCCTGGGGTTTGCATTCCATCTCAAACACTAGCTGTGCAACTATGACCTACCAAGCTACTTAACCACTCTGAATTTTAGTTTCTTCACCTGTAAGAGGAGGGATCTGAAGACCTCTGGGGCCTCTTCTACCTCTAAATCTATGATCCAAAGAACTTGCCTGTTGTTCTCATCTGCTATAAGGAAATTCTTTTAATTTGTATTCTAAACTCATCCTTCAGATAGCAGTAAACATAATCTTTCATGCCTTGCTTGAATACTGATAAAGGATCTTTAAACAAAGTTGTCTGTATTACATTTATCGAGGAATCTTATGTGATCATAACATGCAAAGGAGATAGCTTTAAAATTTGTCTTTCTCTACTATGTCAAAAGTTTTAAAAATAATCAAACTGCGCTATGCTGTATTCTCTGCACCTTTCAACCAAGGCAATTAAAATATGGTCATCTGTAAAAAGAATTTTGTGAAACCCTGCCTTCTCATCTTTACAAGAAAACCTGTGTGTACGTGTGTGAGTGTGTGTGTACACACATCTATATGTGTGTGTGTGTTTGCACCACTCTCATTTTTATAGAAAGTAGGCATTGGTAGAGTTATTACTTTATTTCTGGTAGCAAAACCAACTTTTTTTTTTTAATTGTTTAGTTGCTTCCCCTTTTTCATGCATCTTGAGAAATGATTTTTTATGCTTTCAAAAGTGTCACAGATTTCTTCTAATTATATGTTAGCAATAATAGACAGCTCTAATTTATGTAGAGTCTTAAGGATTACAAAACACTATGCTTACATTTAGAATATTGGTCTGGTATGGTGTTATCAACCTTGTTGAGGCTTCTTTCTATACTATTCAGGTGAGGATGATCCTCAATTACTGCTATTCCCGTGTGTTAATTTTACTGTTTCCCAAATAAGATCACAAGCTTCTTGAGGGCAGCACCTAGCATTATACTGGTTACACAGCAGGTGCTCACCAAAATCTTTTTATATTTTAGTCCAATCTTAGATAGAAACAAGGGGCACTGGATAGTGAAGTGGATAGAGTACCAGACCTCAAGCAAGTAAGACCTGAGTTCAAATAGGGCTTCAGACACTTACTAGCTGTGTGACCCTGGACAAGTCACTTAACCCTGTTTGCCTCAGTTTCCTCAACTGTAAAAATGAGCTGGAGAAGGAAATGGCAAACAACTTCAGTATCTTGGCCAAGGAAACCCCAAATGGACTCATAAAGAAATGACTCAACAACAAGAGACAACAACAAAAACGATCCTTGACTGAACAACTACCTTATTAGGAGGAGTTTATTATCTCCTTTCCCAAGAAGAAAAGATGAGCAAAAAGTATTTCTACAGGGTTCTACTATATTGTAAACACTTTTAGGGCTGAGACTGAGAGTTGGCCAGACTATGCATCTCTCCAACCATCTATCTCCAGTGCTCTCTCTGAACATACAGCAGGTACCAAAAGTTTAATATTGATTCTGCAATATCTCGTTGGCTCTCTGAGCCCTGCAGGAGGTAGTTTAGACATTTGAGACCCCCCCAAAAAATTTAACTGTCAGGTTACAGTGGAAAATATTCTGCCCTGGAAAGCTGGGGACCTAAGTCCTGGTCCCCAAGATCTCTTCACTTTTCTCACTTGTAGGCTGAAGTGGATGAACTTTAAGGTTGTTTCCAGTTTTAAATTGTTATACTAGGCGCCTGTTGCCCTCTAAAATCCCTTCACCTCTAAAATTCCAGGTCTGGTTTCAGGGCCATGTAAGCCATGGTCCCACTTTGGGGCCCAAAAGGCTGAAACCAAGATCTTCAGGGTGTGTTTGGTAATGGAGGGAAGTTAACAGACCCAACGCAGGGCTGGCAGAATGACAAGGTTTTCTTTGAGTAATTCCCTGGTCAATCACAAAATGCAGCAGATCACACACCCTGCTTAGGGTCATCTAAACATCTCCCCAAAGGACTGACCTTTTGTCATTGATGGAGACAGGCCATGCCAGGGGAGAAGGTCAGAAGGCTCAAGTGGGCACCCTCAGACCCTTGGGGGAGTCAGAAAGTGGTACAAACATCCCGTTCACGGAACATGTACGCGCAAAGGTGTGTCTGATTGCAAAGGACTTCAAGGTGGGAGGAAGCCAACCGACCTGGGCGGCTGGAGGGCACATTCACTCACCAGGAGGATGCTCTCACCCACCCACCCGGTGGGCACACTCCCTCACACACGCCCACTCACCAGGTGAGGAACACGCCGGTCTTGCGGCCCCTCCTCACGGCGTAGAACATGCCGGTGCACAGGAGGCGCGGGCCACAGCAGCTGAGGACACCCGCCACAACTCTGGGGACGGCGGCCCAGAGCCTCAGCATGGCCCGCTCGGGGGCATAGTGACCAAGGGGAGGACGCTCCCCGCGCCGGGGGCGGGAGGGGACGCTGGGCCGGAGTTTCCGCCCAGGCGGCCGCCGTGACGTTCTCCGCGCCGAGGCTCAGGCCGCACGCCCAGTCCCAGCGATCTGCTGCCAGAGTTCGGCTTCCGGGTTTGGGATGGAGGTGGGCTCCTCCCTCCAGGGCGGGGCCGGCGCACATGGTTTGGATGGAGAAGGGGAGGTGCTGGACTAGGGGGGCGGGAGGGAGGGGATTTAATGGCTGTCAATACCAAGAAAGGCCGCCCATGGTCATTACTTTCTAATGAGGCGACTGCGGGCGGGGGGAGGGGCGGTACCTATGCTACACTGGGCCAGCCCCCCTAACTTCTTAAAGTTTTCTTTTTCATTGTGAACTTAACTATAGAAAACACTAACATTTTAAATACGAAGGCCAGAAAATAATTGTTTAAGAAACTGAACTGGACATTGTTCTTTTAAGAAACATATGATGAGTTTTAATAAGGTTGTAAACCGTCGAAGCAATTGCCCTCCCTCTGTGGTGAATCCCCTTCCCAGGGATGTGGAGAAAGTACTTTGTAAACCGCAGCACACCGAATACATGAAACTCCCTATGAAGAGGTTCTAGAGGTGTCAGACATGCAGCTTTGGCACTTCTGAGGGCAACTGAACCAGATTTAAATCTGGTGGATAGTTAACAAAATAAGGAAAATATAATAGAACATAGATAATGTTAATTGTGGTTTTCTAAGTGAACAAGCTGCCTGTAGGGATCCTTCTGTACCTGTTTAGTGGTGCCTCCCCCCGCCCCCATTTTTATTTGATGCAATAGGCTATCTCTAAGGTCCATATTTGTCTCCTCAGGTGCTTTAATATATTCCTTCAAGGCAAGGCCCATAGTTCCTATTTTGCTTGTAGCTACCCCCCCCCCGCCCCCCCTATCCCCCCTCCCACCCCCCCTCTGCCCCCCACGCCCCTCCCACACCTTCCTTGCTGAATTTTAGATTAATATATGTTTGCTGCCATTATTAATAATGGTATTGTGGCAATCTTCCAGCAATGTGCTTCCAGCATGATGCTTCATCAAGAAAGTCCTTGATTAAACTAAAGGAAAGAGAGGTCTCTTTCCATTAACACAGACAATTTAGGCACTTGCTTAGAACAATTTGAGAACAAAAACAAATGATGATGCTTCAAGTTATCTATGATTTCATCAGCATAAGTCCTCCTACCACTTATGAAGATCTCAACCCCATCATGTCTCAATAACCTACTATCTTTATAAACATAGCCAGAAAAATTTATCACCTGGTGGATGAACCTCTGTAGCTAGATAGGCTGGTTTTTAGGAGACAGACACCATTGATTGAACTCAAAGTGTGATAGCACCTGGGACAACTCTGCTGATGTAAATTTGAGGAATCTGTGTGCATCAATAAGTTATGATGGTATCAAAAGAGGATTTTAGGAGAGGAAAGCAAGATAATCAATGAAAAAAATAATATGTATTAGAAATCTATATTTATGTTTCTTTTACTGTTTCTGGCCATTTGTACCTTTTATCTTCCTATCAAAGAGCCAGTGTTATATGTAAGGGGAAGAGAGGTGTGATTCTTACCAGCTCTTTCCCTGCAGTTGATTTAATCACACAAGATAAAGTTTTAATAGGTTAACAAGGATTAATCACCCTACTTTTTTAAGGTACAAAAGCCTATCATGTTGAACCTAGAAGAAACCAAGCTCTTAACTAAGCAAACTAGCCATACCCCTCCCCACCCAAACAGATAAACTCTGGATGAATTTCAGTAGTTCTAGAGCTGGAGGCAGTCAAGGGTTTGGAGTCCTCTGTGGAAGAGACCCCTCAAAGGCTATAGTGTCTCTAGCAGCAGCAGAAAAATGCCTCATCTGGCAGTTCAAGAGTGGGGATTATAAGGTTGAAGATGTCTGTGGAAAACATCCTATGGGGGAAAAGAGGGAATTTCTCCCTTTCTCCAACATCAGCCATGTAGCTTTTAAATGGAGTCATTCAAGCAGTAGGAAACATTGCATTCTGTAAAGGAGCTTAGACATACTCCAGACAGATAAGAGACAGAGTCAGTCACCCAAGGGAGGAAACAGCCTCAAGAACCCAGACCCCTGGCAGCAGAGAAAGGAGTCACACTACAGAGAAGAGCAGACTGGACCCTGGGAACCTAGCTGACCAACTAGCCCAGCAGAGGCACTGCATCCAAGAGAGCTGCATAAGGACTCTGCAATAAGAGGAAGAACTCCAGGTCCTGCAGAATCGGGAGTTATAAATTACCTTTGTTGTGTGTACGCTCCATGAATACCTCGCTGTTGCTGTTCAGGTGCTTTTCAGTGGTTTCCGACTCTTCATGACCCTATTTAGGGTTTTCTTGTCAAAGATATTAGAATGCTTTGCTATTTTGTTCTCCAGCTCATTTTACAGATAAGGAAACTGAGGCAAAGAGGGTAAAGTGACTTGCCGAGGGTCAAACGTCTAGTAACTGTTTGAGTTGGGATTTGAACTCAATGTGCCACCTAGTCACTAGAGAGAATTATTATACTATTATATTAATAATTATTAATTTGTAATCAAGGATTTTCTCCTTCTAATTTCTGGTTAGAATCCCAACTGGTTAAGTCCAGTTCTTCTCTGAAGGATTTGACTGATTGAAGAGATTACTCCTAGACCTCAAGGAACATTCTCTTCAATCTTGAGCCAGACCCCATTCAACTAGGTGTTGCAACAATTCAGCTAGCAGCTATTGTGGGGGTGAAAGACCAACACAGGCCCAACAACAAAAAATGCTGCCAGCACAGGTTCTTTTGATCTGCTTTACTAAAGAAAGCAATGTTAAGGGGTTAACAATCTTATTTCAATCCACATACAAATATCATTCACTTAGTTCAGGGGGAAAAGCCAGCACCTTGAACTTCAGAGCAAATACAAACAAATTACAAACATACATTTATAAACAGACCAAATACAATTCAGTTACCAAGAAACCATCAACATCTGAGTTCAGCCAGGAGGATCTTAGAGCAGCTACCCAGAGTCCTGCACCACCAGGAGTGAGAAGTCTAGCAAATAGCTCTGTTCTCTCTTTTTATACACTCTTTAGCGGTCATCAAACATCATCTGAGTGACCAGAACTCAGGGTCCCACTATTGGCTCTGGTCTTAGCAACTCCTCTTAGGACCCTGAGGTCTTCATGCCCACATAGGCTTAGCACCTAGATAGGGGTTTGGGCCTGGGCCTTTGAACCTAGTAAGGCTCAATCAAAGACACTTAATGATTCTAAAACAGTAAGAAAGTCCCACCTTAGTTACCAATGCACTAGGAGACCTAATTTCTGTTTAAAGTATAAACAAAATCTAGTCAGGTCCTTGATCTCCCTCTTTAGAGTTTAAGGTGACCTAGCTCCTGAAGGAGAAAACTGGCCAGAGGGGTTGGATGGAGATGGCTTCCCCCCCCCTCCCGCTCCAGATTGCTGGAGGCTGCTGAGTCTCATGACAAGCCATGTTCTCAGGGGAGAGCTAAAGACTTTTAGCCTGCCTCCTCATTAAATGTCCACCAATCAAGGTTGATTTCCACTTGTCGGGGGAATTCCCTTTCAGAAGGTATTTAAGGCATCTCAGGGTCTCCCTTGGCATCTTTGGTTACAAGAGAAACCACTGACCATCAATTTATTGATTGCTGCCTGGCCTAAATAATAAATTAATTACTGAAAATTCTATCTCTCAGGGTTCTCCCTTCATCACATGACCATGCCTCGCTATCATTGTATTTTTTTAACTTCATGCTCACTCTTCCTATGGACATGAGATGTGTTTGTGGGAAACTGTTTCCCAAGTTTTACCCCAGGGTGAAGGAATGATGATATTTTGTAGTTACAATTTTTACAGCCACTTGAGTAAATACCTTTCCTAATTGTGTCTACTTGCTGATAAGGGGAAGCACATGGGGGCTCATAAGCTATAGTGTTAGTAGTACAGATCTACAGTGTTATTCCTAGAACCTGAGACAGCAGCTACAAGTGTGAGTTGAAGGAGTAAAAGATGAAGTGTTACATATATTAAGTTCCTGTAAGGCATCTCAGGATTCCCAAAGATATACCCTAAATTCACCTGCCTGAGCTGATAAAGATAACTCTTAGTTCACTTTTTGTAAGGGTCTCTTTGTTTCACAAAGGCTGAGTAGCTATGATCAATCTATTAATATCAATAAATATTTATTAAATGCTTACTATGTGCTAGGCACTATACTAAGAGTTGAGATATGAAGACAAAAGTGAAACTCCCTTAGTTGGCTTGTATTCTAGGGGGGACTGGTGTTTCAGAGGAGGCTCAAGACAGTGAGGTCAGAACAAAAACTTCAGCAGCAGTAAGTAGGTGCCAAGGTCAATCTTCCTGGCTTTATTCTGTAGGAAAGAAGGAATAGAAGAGAACAGAGCTACTAACTAATAGGTTGTGCCACTGAGCACTTGTAGACAGCTGAACTGTTATAGCAAAGGCATCAGCTTTGTTTTCATTTCCCTGAGGCATCCCAGCTATATTATTTTTCATAGTCCTTTATTTAGAAAGATTATATAGCAGTGAGGTCAGCTAGGTAGTGCAGTGGATAGAGTGCCAAACTTGGAGTCAGGAAGACTTATCTTCCTGAGTTCAAATCTGGCCTCAGATACTTACTAACTTTGTGACCCTGGGCAAGTCGCTTAACCCCCTTTGCCTCAGTTTCCTCATCTGTAACATAAGCTGGAGAAAGATACTTCAGTATCTTTGCCAAGAAAACCCCAAATGAGGTCACAAAGAACTGAAAAAAAATGAATACATATAGAGCTGTGGAAGGCTTTAAATAGCCTCACAGCTCGCATACCTGTAATTGGAGCCAATCTCATTCAAAAGTGTAAAACAGGTAAGGTTGGTCTTAAGTGTCCACTCTCTACTTTCAGCTCCTTTTTTATCACCCCCGCTCCAACTACAATAGTAGTCCAGTAGTCCAAGCCGCCTAAATGGTGACACAGCTGGTCAGTTCCAGTTGGGCAACTCAGCTCAACCTGCCCTTGCCTTGCCTCTTCTCCTTTCCCCTCTTCCTGGAGATTGTCCTTCCCAAAGGAAGGTAAATTGATGGGGGAAAAGTACCCAGTTAACTTGTGATTTACTGGCTGAGGTTCTTTCTCAAAGACAAAGCCTTAAACTCAACTCACTCTAGAATCTCCAGGTTTGGACAACAATAGGTCTCGGCCCAAGCACCACTTAATGGTGTTTTTTTGGGCCCTCCTAGCTCAGAGTGAATGTAAATAGTAACTGTTACTCTTTTTGCCAGCAACCCAGAAGGTCTTCCCCTCCCAATATGATTTTTTTTTTCATTAAAAGGGCCATTCCATGACTCACTTCTTAAAAGAGGCCTATTCACTGAATGGGTGTTGCCTCACTCAAAATGAGAACCTGAAAAGACCTTAGCTTAAAAGGGGCAAGGTGTCCCACTTCATTCTCCAGTTGTCCTGATCATTATCTCACCACTCTACCCTATGGCTCTCAAGGACAAAGTGAGGCTGGTGACTTTGTACAGCCCTCCCTCCCTCAAATCAAAGTCAACTGCAAGTCAAGTCATCATCTCCCTGATGTCATGGTCTTCTTTGAGAACTAAGGACAAAAACCACACAATCCTAGTTATTCCATCATTCTAGGTCTATTCTTCATTGGTTAACAAAGGTATTTAATTTCTTCCCTGGAAGAGCCTATGGTACTTTGGCTCATAGGCCAGTTAAATTTTAACCCTCTAGAGATATGGTTTCTACTTTTGCTGTTTACCTATTTAATAGTATTAAAGATGAAATTTTCACCAGAGCAAATCTGTTTAGCGGTGCTTCTCCACAGGGTTATCCCCCACCCCCAACCCACTCCCCACTGTCCCCACTCCCCCTCCCCCCACTCCCACCAATACTTCTCATCAGGACAAAAAACATTAGGCTATTTATTTTATGGGAGTGGGGAGGACTCATTTTCCTCATCTAGCAAACACTAGATCTTCTTGCCAAATGGGGACACAAAAGCACTATGGACCACATCTTAAAAGTATAAGCTTACTTTCAAAATATTATATATGACAAGGGTTCTTAACCTGGGATGTGTAATCTTTTAAAATATATACATACATATTTATAATGGTATTTCAATACAATGGTTTCCTTTGTAATCCTATGCCTTTCATTTTCTATATTTAAAACATTATTCTGAGAGAATGACTGCCAGACTGCCAGAAGGACCAAATAGAACCAAACTAGGTACACAATATAAACAAATGAATATAGTAACATACTTTTTGTCAAATGACAAAAATTGTTGGGAAAACTGGAAAGCAGTCTGGCAGAAACCTAGACCTATATCTCACAACATACACCAAAATAAGCTCAAAATGGGTGCAAGATTTAGAAATAAATGGTGATATCATAAGCAAATTAGTGGAACAGAGAAGAAATGACCTGTTAGGACTAAAGATAGGGGGAAAATTTATGAACAAACAAGAGAGAGAAGTGAATAGGAGGTAAAATGGTTAATTTTGATTATATAAAATTAAAAAGGTTTTGTACTAATAAAACCAATGCAGCTAAAATTAGAAGAAAAGCAGGAAACTGGGGAGAAAAATCTTTGTATCAAGTTTCTGTGATAAAGATCTCCTTTCTAACTGAATCAAATTTACAATAAGAACCATTCCCCAATCAATAAGTGGTCCAAGGATATGAATAAGCAGTTTTCAGAGAAAGAAATCAAAGCTATTAATAGCCATATGAAAAAAATGCTCTAAATTACTAATAATTAGACATAGTCAAGCAACTCTGAAGTAGCAATTCACACCCATCAGATTGACTGAGTTGACAACAAAGGAAAATGACAAATGCTGAAATGGATGTGGGAATATAGGCACACTAATGCATTGTTGGTAGAGCTGTGAACTAATTCAACTATTCTAGAAAGCAATTTGGAACTATGCCCAAATGACTATTAAGCTGTACATACCATTTGACCCAGCAATACTGTTACCAAGGCTATACCCCAAAAGATCAAAGAAAGAAGAAAAGGATCCATATGTACAAAAATGTTTATAGTGGCACTTTTTGTGGTGGCAAAAAGTTGAAAACTGAGGGGATGCTAATCAATTGGGGAATGACTGAACAAGCTGCAGTATTATGAATGTGATAGAATACTATTGTGTTATAAGAAAAGATGAAGGGGATGGTTTTAGAAAAACCTGGAAAAACCTGTATGAACTAATGCAAAGTTGAAGGGAGCAGAACCAAGAGAACAATGTAGGCAGTAACAGCAATATTGTAAAGATAATTACCTTTAGACCCACACTTTTTGTAGAGGCAAAGAATTGGAAAATGAGGGGAAGCCCATCAATTGGGGAATGGCTGAACAAATTGTGGTATATGAATCTAATGGAATACTATTGTGCCATAAGAAATGATGAGCAGGCAGATTTCAGAAAAACCTGGAAAGACCCAAGCTGATATTAAGTAATGTGAGCAGAACCAGGAGAACATTGTACATAGCACAGCAATATTGTGCGATGATTAACTATGATAGACTTAGCTCTTCATATTATCCAAGACAATTCCAAAAGACTCATGATGGAAAATGCAAACCACATCCAGAGAAAGAACTATGGAATCTGAATGGAGATCAAAGCATACTATTTTCACTTTTTTTTTGTTTTTTCTTTCTCGTGGTTTTTTCCTTTTGTTCTGATTCTTCTTTCACAATATGCCTAATGTGGGAATATATTTAACATGACTGTACATGTAAAATCTATATCAGATTGCTTGTTGTCTTGAGGAGAGGGGAGGATGGAGAAAGGGGAGGGAAGGGGGAGGGGAAGGAGGCAGGAGAGAGGGGAGAGGAGGGAGAAAAATTTGGAACTCAAAATTTTACAAAAATGAATGTTGAAAGATATCTTTATATCTAATTAGAAAAAATATAAAATATTACAAAGGAAAAGAAGATAATTAACTTTAAGGACTTAGTAACTTTGATCAACCCAATGACCCACCACAATTCCAAAGGACTTATGATGAAACATATTATCTACCTCCAGATAGAGAACTGATAGACTCAAAGTACAGTTTAAAACATTTTTTCCTCTTTCTTTTCCTTTTTTTTTTTTTGAACATAGTTAATTCGGAATTTTTTTTTTTTTGCATGACTATACATATTTGTAAGAGGTCATGATTTTCTTGCCTTATCGGGTAGGGGAGGGAGTAAAGAAAGAGGAATTTGGAACTAAAAAAAAAAAGAATAAAATAGTCTATGCTTAAAAGAAGAAGTAAAAATAAACATTTTTAACAAATATCTCATTTGACCATCACAACAACCTTGGGAAATAGGTGCTATTATTATCTCCATTTTACAATGGAGGAAACTGAACCAGAGGTTAAGTAACTTGCCCGGGTAACCCAACTAGGAAGGATTTAAAATTCAAATCTTCTGGACTCCAAAGTCCAGCCCTCTATCCACTGTTCCAACTAGCTGTAATTTCATCGGTGTGGCCACCAACAAGGTAGATCAAAACTCTTCTACGTATGGGTAGACTTTTAATGAGCTGCTATGGCTGAAAAAAATTATCACAAAAAGTAATAGCACACATTTATTGGGATGAATGGGAAGATTAGGATGTTGATGAGACACCAATGAGGTGGAATCATGAAGAAATTATTCATCCATCCTAGAAACAAAAATATAGAGCCTGTCATCTTACAAATATTAGTAATATTAGAGAATAGCCTTTGAACTACCATGAGGATTACTACCATAGTAAGATCATTCTTTATAAATCCTGCTTTACTGAGAGTGGGACTTTAAAAATTCCAAGACATGCTCATGACCTTGTTTTAATTAAATGCATGCTAGCTCAGACTTTTCACATTCATTACAGGCTTGCACATTCATTTTACTTACATCCTCCTTTGGCCAATAGATAATAATAAATTTCCGCCCCCCCAAAAAAGTTGCTAGCTGTAAGTGGAGGGGAGAGAAAAGACCTTCTGTTAAATTCAACCCATTAATTTTTGGTTGAACAGACAGGTCCATAAATTCAATTTACATGCAAGGACTGATCAGTAACTCTCCTTCTGTCACTACAGCACCAACATTGAGAGCCGGGATTTGGAGAGGAGGAAAATGACTTTGAGGTCTGTTAACTGCCATTTCCCCCACCCCCTTTTCCCATTTATCTGGCCTTTAGACAATCTCTCTGCTTCAAATGCTGAGATTATACATTCCCCAAGCATGATGCAATTTACAGGTAATTTAGAGAATTCTTCACCTTTTCGGCAGGAAATGTGTATGTTGAAGGCCAGGAGCAAGGGGAGAGGGAGTTTGCTAGCATTGCTGGATGTAATTTTACTGGTACAAGGAGTCTCAAGAATTGTCCTGGTCCAACTCCCCTAGAATCTCTTTGTTTAACATGATTGAGGGCTAAGTAGACTCATTAGAGCAATACTAATGAAGAGGTTTGGGGTTGAGGGGTGCACAACACCCCAAAGTACCCAAAAGAATTTGACCCAAGCCTTCGCAGCCAAGGAAAAGGACAAAGTTTGTCTTAAGAAATTTTACCCTTTGTGAGGCCAGATTCAATCTGAGCTAGATTGAATCTGAGTGCCTTCATGGAGGTAAAATGGAGCAGACACAGAAAGATTGTGGGAGGGATTGAGGGTTGGTCAAGTAGTCTGGGGTGACTAGAGGAGGAGTTTAGGGAGGGTCTTCAGGAGGAGTCCAAGGAGGAGCTTGATGGGACTGGAATGAGATCAAACTCCAGGAACCAAGAGAATGGGATCAAGGGTGGGAAGTAGCTGAAGCCATGGATATTGATAAGTATCAAGGGTGGGAAGTAGCTGGACAATAAAGGGTAAGGCTAGGTAGAGATTTGGGTCTAATGATAATGTAAGGTTATAGCCTTAGGCCAAGGCCAGATCAAGTGGGAAGATTCAAGGAGAGTTCAAGGGGGTTCCCAGAGACTGTACTCCAGGTTCAAGGGGGTTCCCAGAGACTGTGCCCTCATCATTCCCCCCTCAAATAAATGGGACCCAAATTCTATTGGGGTCAGGGGTGAAGGTCTCAGCTTCCGAAATTGCTTCCTGCTGGCAAGGGGCATAGAGCTGTCCCTGCCTTGATGGGTCCAGTTCAAGGGGTACATAGTCTGAGCAGTCATCTGGAAGTTGATGGCTTGGAGCCTGGAGGATATAAACCTGGCAAGGAGGTTAAGCAAACAAGCACCAAACAGGCAGTATAGGAGTATAGAAAAAGGACAATTTCGCTGGAGGGAATTAGAGATGACTATTTTATACCTAGCTCCCCTAACCACTTGTTCTGTGTACCACAGTGCTTTGGGGTCCAGAAGTGTGTAGCACAGCAAAATTAGGTCAGGGGTATCTAAGAATAAGGCTTGATATTTGGTGAGCCTGTGGTTAGCCAGCCACTTGTGGCTCCCTGCTTCTAGGATGCTCTGAACAATGGCTGTAGTAGCCAGGGAATCTAATTGTTTTGAAAAATAGGCAACTGGCCTGAGGTCAGGTTCTAAGGACTGGGTTAGGACTCCCAAAGCCTCTCCTTTCATCAGCATAGCAAGTGAAAGGTTTTTCTAGATTAGGTAGAGCTAATGCTGGAGTGGTGGTCAATTTAGTTTTCAATGTCCCAAAAGCTTGTACTGGGTATGGGCCTCACTCTAGAGGGAGTGAGTCAGCTGCAGTCCCTCCCAAGCCTTGGGCTTAATTGGATATTGAAGGTGATGGAGGGGAACTATGGCTAGGGTGGCAGAAGTAGCTTGCCCAGGAATTCCCAAACAATTGGCTCAACCCTCTCCCGCACCTCTGAGGGAACATGGGGAGGTCTTGCAAACAGAGGGAAAAGGGAGTTATGAGGTTTAACTAGAGAAAATTGGCTCCCCAATTTCACCATCAGGTCCCTTCCCAACAAAGAGGCAGGGCCAGAGGAGAGCATAAGGTAGGAGTGTTCAAACAACATATTCTCAAGTAGGCAGGGGAGGGGGGATGTCTGGAGACATTCAATGCCTGTGACCCAATGGGTTGAGGAGTGGGTAGGGCCAGAGAAATTGGTTAAAACAAGAGAACATAGCCATGATAAAGTGGGTAACCTTACCTTCTGCCTTGATTTTGCTCAGGGCTCAGTGAGAGAGGTGGAGAAAGTGGGAGCACTGCCACACCCCAGGTTTTCCCCTCCTTCTGAGTCTTGAGAAGACTGGAGGACAGGGTACTGGGAGGCGGCTCTACCACTTTTCAAACCTTGGGGACAATCCTTCCTCCAATGTCCCTCCTGGTCACATGCTGGGCATGAAACTAGGGGTGTCGATCCTGGGGGCTTCCTCGGGGGGGGGGGTGCCCTAGAGGGGCACTCCTTGGACCAGTGACCCTCCTTGTAGCATCGAAAGCAAGTTTCCCCAATGCCCAAGTTGCAGGGATTCCTTCAAGGAGGCACCCTGGAGGGGCTCTCCTTGGGTCTTTTTCTGGCCATGGCACCAGCCAAGAACTGAGCACGTTCTCTGTCTCTAGCCCTTTCCCTGCATTCTCTTTCCTCTGCTGCAACCAGGTCTCTGTGTTTAAATACTCCAAAGGCCATCTCCAGTAACTGGGCCTGAGGTGTTTGGGGTCCCATTGCCAATTCTGCAGTTTCCTCCTAATATCTGGAGCAGACTGATTAATGAAATACATGTTAAGGATTGCCACTCCTTCAATAGAATCAGGATACAAATTTGTATACCTTTTAATAGCTTCTACTAGCTGGTCTTGGAAAAGGGCAGGGTTTTCCTTTCCTCCCTGAGTAATTTCCCCAATTTTTTGAAAATTTATTTGCTTTTGAAATGCGGTTCTTAGGCCTTCTAACAAATTACCATATGGTCTCTCTTTTCTCTATCCTCACTCTTTTGATAATTCCATCCTGGGTCACTGTTGGGAATAGTAGCTGTTCCTGGGGGGTATTTTATGGGGTCATTGCTAAGCAAACGATCCCCAAATTTTTGAGCATGTTCCTAGATTCTCCTCTTCTCCTCAGTGGTACAACAGGTAGATAAGAGGATATGCAAGTCACCTCAAGAAAGTTCAAATCGTAGGGACAGATCCCTAAAACCCTCAGTAAAATTAGTGGGGTCTTCTGAGTATCTCCCCAGTTTCTCTTTAACCCTAATGAGATCTGAAATGGAGAATGGAACATGCACTCCGATTGTCCCCATAGAGGAGGCAGGCACTTCCCTCAGGGGAAAAAGCCTTGAAGGTGCTGTGGGCCCTGGAGCTTGGGGAGGGATATAGGAAGTCTCACTTCTTGTGAGAGGCTGGGGGGTGCTGGCTGAACTAGACTAGACCGCAAGGCCAGGGGATCTAGCTGACAAGGGAGAAAATCACTTGATACCTGAGGAGGGGAAGATACCCCAGAGACCTGAGTGGGTGCCACCTCAGAGAGAAGGGTTAGGGGAGGAGATATTACCGTGGGGGCAGGGCCCAAGGCTGGAACCTAAGTAGGGGTCCCTTCAGGGGGAGGGGCCGCAGAGGGAGGCACCTCAACAAGACCCTTGTCTGGAACCTGAGCAGGGGTCGCCAAGAGGGGAAGGGGCCGAAGGCCTGGGGGCCAGAAGAAGGGGGTCGTCCAAAATGTCCTGCTCACCCCCATTGCCCCTTTGTGGGGCAGCTCTAGCTACAAACATCTTACAACCTTTTCTGAGGATGGGGTTCTTTTTTAAGTTCTTTAGAGAAACTAGATTTTCCCCAATTTTGCAAAAAACAACCCAAAGGCAAACTTGTAGGAATTGAAAATGATTGACCCATTTTGGGCATTTGGGCTGGAAGTCCCTTCCTCCATAGTAATGGAGAAGTTAGGAGTAAGTGTAGAGAGACAAACGAAAAAAGAACAAGACAAAAAAAACCCACAAGAACGTACCTGCTGGAGTTTCCCAATTCCCTAGTACAAAGAGAATTGAAAGAATCTGGCATACACTTCTGGATGGGGCATCTGTCCATGTCCTCCATGCTTCAGAAGCCGTGCCTAGGTCCATGGCCACCAATATAACCACTGGTCTGAGAACCACCTGAGAGTGTCAGGCTGAATACAAGACAGCCTCCTAGCTGTCTGACCTACTGGGACCCAATAAGGTCAGGCCCGAAAAGCACCTCCAAAATGCTTGGAGAGCAAGAAGGGGATTGGGAGAGGGGGAGGATTACCTTCCAGTCTTGGCTGGAGAAGAACTTGAGATTAGCAGTATTCCTGGTCAGGGAACCAAATGAAGAGGTTTGGGGTTGAGAGGTGCTCAACACCCCAAAGCACCAACACGCCGGGTCTTGCCAAAAGAATTTGACCCAAGCCTTCTCGGCCAAGGAAAAAGATAAAGTTTATTAAGGGTTTGCCATAATGGGTTGCCTTGAGAAATCTTACCCTTTGTGATGCTTGTTTTTACAAGCTGGCCAGATTCAATCTGAGCTAGATTGAATCTCAGTGCCTTCATGGAGGCAAGATGTATCTTATATACAAAAAGATTGTGGGAGGGATTGAGGGGGTGGTCTGGGGTGACTAGAGGAGGGGGTTTATGGAGGGTCTTGAGGAGGAGTCCAAGGAGGAGCTTGATGGGACTGGGATGAGGTCAGACTCCGGGAACCAAGAGAATGGGATCAAGGGTGCGAAGTAGCTGAAGGCATGGATATTGATGGTATCAAGGGGTGGGAAGTAGCTGGACAATAAAGGGCAAGGCTAGGTAGAGATTTGGGCCTAATGATAATGTAAGGTTATAGCCTCAGGCCAAGCCTAGATCAAGTAGGAAGATTCAAGGAGAGTTCAAGGGGGTTCCCAGAGACTATACTCCAGGTTCAAGGGGGTTCCCAGAGACTGTGTCCTCATCACTAAGGAAGATTAAAGATTATCGAGTCATAGAATCATAGAATGGTAAAACTAGAAGGTCCCTTAGAGATCATTTAGTCATAGAATAACAGAATATTAGAGCTGAAAGGGACTTTAGAGATTGATCATACAATAATAAGCTCACATTTATACCTAATACTTCATAAGATTCATGATTTTTCCCATGTATGCCCCTTTTTCTGCACCAAAGTGGTGATCACAACATTTCCAAAGTTTAGAGTCACGTACATTATTTATAAATTGTTGTTGTTATTCAGATCTGTGATTTAAAGGATGTGCAGAATTTCCAATGAGGAATACCAATACTAACCAATACAGTTAGTTTAGCAACTGTTGTGCTAGTCTGAGAGTTACCTTGGGCACTAAAAGGTTAAACTATTTGCCCAAGGTCCAGCCAGTCTATGTCAGGGCCTGGAATTGAATCTTCAAGACTCCCAGGGCAGCTCTCTATGTTGCCCTGCCACCCCTTCTATTCTTAAAATGATGTATTTTTTAAAAATTAAAAGAATAAAATTCATTAGCTGGTGGCCAACCTTGTGATGTTTTTCCAAATATATTTAGACTAGTTCTACAAATTCAGGTTCTCTACTGTCAACAGGCAATCACAATGTCATGAGACTTAAGTGAAAACCAGGTTTACTACAAGAGACATGAACATGCATGTGGAACCCAAAGAGCTCATAGTCCTTAGAGAAGTTTGCATATTTATGACAAAAGGAGGGGGATCAAACTGGAAGGGCCATGGCAGGGAGAGGAAAGGTGCAGTAACCCCTCCTGAAGGGGAGGAGCATGGCCATGGCAAAAGCTGAATTCTTTTCCCTTGAGAACTGCTAGACTACAAAGATAGGATGATCCATTTATCTTCAAAGGACCCAGCCATATAAGCCATTTTTCCTAGCCTGGTACAGACTGGCTATCCCTTGTCTTACTTTCCAAGGATATACAGGGAATCTAGTTTGGGGTGCAAACAACAAATTATGTCACCTGGTGGGGGTTGTGTCCTTGACACATTCGGGGCTTTCTGCATGCTCTGGGTCCAGTGTCTCTGGAAAATATGGCAACTAGGAAAAGCAAATTTGGGGTACCTCTTAACAGCCCTTGACACTATTCAAAGTCCTTCCAGCTTGGTAGGTAAATTCACATAATGCTTTATAGTTTACAAAGCACATCACAAAAACCCCAGGAAGAATTACAGAATGTTGTAATACACATATTGCCAAATAGGAAATGGTAGCTCAAATTTGGAACTATGCCCAAAGGGGTATAAAAGTGTGCATACCCTTTATTCCAGCAAAACCACTACTAGGTCTGTATCACAAAGAGATCATGAAAAAAGACAAAGGACACACATGTACAAAAATATTTATAGCAGCTCTTTTCATGGTGGCAAAGAATTGGAAATTGAGGTAATGCCCATCAATTGGGGAATGGCTGAACAAGTTGTGGTATATGAATGTAATGGAATTCTATTGTGTCATAAGAAATGATGAGCAGGCAGATTTCAGAAAAACTTGGAAAACTGAGATGAACTGAGGCTGAGGGAAGTGAGCAGAACCAGGAAAACATTGAACACAGGAACAGCAACATTGTACAATGATCAACTTTGATAGACTTAGCTCTTCTCAGCAATACAATGATCTGAGACAATTGAAAAGATTCATGATGGAAAAGTCTATCCATATCCAGAGGAAGAACTATGGAGTCTGAATACGGATCGAAGCGTACAATTTTCTCTTTTTTTTTTCTTTCTTGTGTTTTTTCCCTTTTGTTCTGATTCTTCTTTTACAACATGACTAATGTGGAAATACATTTAATATGATTGTATGTATAGCCTATATTGTGTATAGCCTATATCAAATTGCTTGCCATCTTGGGGAGGAAAAAAAAATTTGGAACTCAAAATCTTATAAAAGTGAATGTTGAAAAGCCAACAAAGATTAGGAGGGATGCAGAAAATTGGGAAAAAATCTTCACAACCAGTGTCTCTGATAAAGGCCTCATCTCTAAAATATACAGGGAACTGAACCAAATTTATAGAAATACAAGTCATTCCCCAATTGAGAAATGGTCAAAGGATATGAACAGGCATTTTTCAGAGGAAGAAATTAAAGATATCTACAGGCACATGAAAAAATACTCTAAATCACTATTGATTAAAGAAATGCAAATCAAAACAACTCTTAGGTACCACATCTCTTCTGTCAGATTGGCTAACATGACAAAGCAGGAAAACGATAAATGCTGGAGAGGATGTGGGAAAATTGGAACACTGTTACATTGTTGGTGGAGTTGTGAACTGATCCAGCCATTCTGGAGAGCAATTTGGAACTATGCCCAAAGGGCTGTAAAAATGTTCATACCCTATGACCCAGCAATACCACTTCTAGGACTATATCCCAAAGAGATCATACAAGTGGGAAATGGACCCATAAGTACAAAAACATTTATAGCAATTCTTTTTATGGTGGCAAAGAATTGGAAATCAAGGGGTTGCCCATCAATCGGGGAATGGCTAAACAAATTGTGATATATGAATGCAATGGAATACTATTGTACTATAAGAAATGAGGAATAGACAGACTTTATTATAACCTGGAAAGACTTATATGGACTGATGCTGAGTGAGGGGAGCAGAAACAGGAGATCATTATACGATTACAGACACACGGTATCTGTAAGGACTAAGGTTGATAGACTTGACTCCTCTCATCAATACAAGCTTCAAAGACAGCTCCAAAAGACTCAGGATGGAAAAGGTTATGCACATCCAGCGAAAGAATTATGGAGTCTGAATGCAGATTGAGGCATTGCTCTCTTTTTTTCCTTCTTTTTTGGCTTCATTTCTCCTTTCTCATGATTCATTCTATTGTCATAATTCTTCTTTACAACTGGACTATTATGTAAATAAGTTCAAGGTGAAGGTATATGTGGAACCTACATTGGATTACATGCCATCTTGAGAGAGGGGGGAGAGGGAGGGACAGAAAATTTGGAACCCAAAAACTTGTGGAACTGAATGTTATAAACTAAAAATGAAAAATAAATTTATATAAAAAAGAAAAAAGTGAATGATAAAAAAAAAAAAGGAAATGGCACCTCAGAGCTAGTAAATGGCAGACATTCATAGGATCATAGGATTTAGAGTCAAAATGGATCTTGGAGATCACCTCATTTTATAAATAACTGTGGGTCAGAGAGGGGAAGTGTCTTGTCCAAGGTTACAAAGAATAGATAGAAGAGCCAGGATTCGAATCAGCTTGGTCTAATTATTTAAATTCAAATGCCCTTTCCACTGTGCCATACTGTCATATTGAATCCCTATCTCTTAAATTTCAGGCTCAATGTTCTTTCCACTAGATACACTGCAACTATCTTATTTTATAGATGAAGAAAGGCCTAGAGAAGTTTCCTATATAATATATAGATGTTAACATATGGTAACATGTTAATATAAAAAACATCAAAGTAATTAATTGATGATTTTAAAAAGAAAGGCATCATTAATTTTAAAAAAAGAAATCATTGGTAACCTTTGAGTAGTTTCGGTGAAGTGATTGGGTCAGAAATCAGATTATAAGGAGTTGAAAAAGTGAGTGGATGGTAGGGAAGTAGGGGCAGCTAGTATAGATCACTCTTTTTAGAAGTTTGGCAGTGAAGGAGGAAAAAAGATATAGAATGTTAATTTGGGGGTATAGGAGGATGAAGTGAAGACTTTTTTTTTTTAAGGACAGGGGTAACTCAAGCATGTTTATAGGAAGTGAAGAAAGAACCAATAGAATGAAGCTGGGGAGGGGGCAGAGAAAGACTGGTCAATGTGAGGAGGAAAGAAGATGGAATCAAGAACACAGACAGCTTAGCCTTGCCGAGAAGGGCCACCTCAACCTAACAGGATGAATTAAGATATAAAGAGATACTGAGACATAGAATAGCACAAATGAGGGACTCTCTAATATAAGGTATCATTTTTCTTAGTGAAGTAGGAGCTAAGGTAATATGCTGAGAGAGAAGAGTCTCAGAAAGGTCAATCAAAGATGAATGAGGGCTGGTTGAAGTCAGATAATATGAATTTGAACTGGACCCAATCAGCTTAGTTGTGTGACTTCCTCCAGCAGCTTTCAGAACTCAGGAGTAGAAACAAAGAAATACTCCTTACCTCATGAAAAATAATACAATAAAACAAACATTTATTAAATGCTTACTACGTACAGAGCACTGTGTAAGGTGCTGGGAGCAAAGCCAAGTTTAGATAAAGTCTGATCCTTTCGTGAAGGTTCAATTATCATCTCTCCTCAGATGACTCCCAAATCTATTTATCCTTCCCCAGTCTCTCCTTCGAACTCCAGTTCTTCATCAAGAACTGCCTGATGCACATACCCATGTACATCCCAGTAGCATCTCTTAAGCTGTATCGTTCAATATATTCTAAATGGATGAACCTTGCCTCTCCACAAGACTTCTCTATTTCTGCTGTTCCTATCCTCAGAGTCCTCCCTAATTCTTCCTCCCTCACTCTTTATATCCAATCAACTATCAAAGTAACTGATTCTACTCCTGTAGTAACTCCGGTAATTATACCCTTCTCTCTAATCATTTCACCACTAATCTAGTTCAAGCTTCTTAACTGATTAGTCTCCCTGATTCTGATTCTAATCTCTCCCTTCTCTAATCTGTCTTCCACAGGTACCAAAATAATCCTCCTGTAGCAAAAGTCTGACTACATCACTTCCCTACTCCAAAACCTTCATTGGCTCCCTATTGTCTCTAGGATAAAATTAAACTACAGTACTCCCTCTTGGTAAGCAAAACCCTTCACACTCTGACTCCAAGCTATTCTTCTAGTCTTATTTAATAAGATTCCCTTCAGAAATTATTTTCCAGCCAAACTGAATTGCTATCTATTTTCTGAAATTGACATTCCCTTTCTTAAATTAATAATTTAAAAAACTTTCTCAAAACCTTTATTAGGGAAAGTTTCCTTCCTAATAAGGAAATACAGAAGTCTTTTTATTTTAATCCCTCCTTCCATGGGGGAAAACAACAACAAAAATCCCCATATTGGTCATTGACAGTCTCTTTTCCACCTCTGTGAGTCTGAACAATACATCTCCACATCTGGCATTTACCTTATCCTTCTACTTCTTTGGATGCTTATTGGTCTTCAAAGCTCAGCTCAAGTGCCATCACCTCTGGGAAGCCTTTCTTGGTCCCTCCAATTGTTGGTACTCTTGGCTCCTCTGTGTGTGCCTCTGACACTTTTCATTGAGGGGAACAAGAAGTATTTTGCCTCCACATCCCCATCAGCTTTGCACAGTGTCTTGTAAATTAGCTGGTTTTAATTTAACTTTAAATAGCAACAAAACCAATTATAACCACTTAAATTTAAATAAATAGAATTTTGGTGTAGCTAAAAGACAAATGACCTGTTGGAAAAGTGACCTCGGAGTTAGAGGATCCAAGACTCTCTGCTTTGCTAATTACTATCTAAGAATTCAGGGCAACTGGGCCAGGAGTCAGGAAGACCTGAGTTCAAATGTGACCTCAGATACTTCTTAGCTGTGTAACCCCTGGGCAAGTCATTTAACCTCTGTTTGCCTCAGTTTCTTTGACTATAAAAATGAACTAGACAAGAAAATGGCAAACCACTCCAATATCATCACCAAGAAAGCCCCAAATGAGGTCACAAAGACTCAAACATGACTGAATAACAACAATCACCATGGAGGGGGCAAGGCAGGGCAATTGGGGTTAAGTGACTTGCCCAAGGTCACCCAGCTAGTGTGTCAAGTGTCTGAGGCCGCATTTGAACTCGGGTCCTCCTGACTCCAGGGCTGGTGTTCTACTGATTGCACCACCTAGCTGCCCCTGCTTCTACTTTCTTAACATCTCTCCTATACATTCTCTTCTCTCAGTTCCTATAGCCATAACAGGACTTTATTACTTCTAACTCAGACTACTTCAATAGGCTTCTAATTGGTCTCCCTACCTTCATGTCTCTTTCTAGTCTAATGCCTCCTTCACTCAGTTACAAAGTTAAATTCCTAAAGCATCAGTCTGACATCATCCCCCCTACTCAATAAACTCCAGTAATATAGCCCTTCAATCTCATCATAATCTGGCCCCTTCCTACCCTTTTAGTCTTCTTACACTTTAATCCTCCTCACAGGCTATAGGATATCGATATACTCATCTACTTGCGTGTAGTGTTGCTGTCTTGATGTGGCTCTCCCACGGAGGAAAAGTAGACATCACTAGACTCTCCTCCATCTACCTTTCTCCAAGGAAGACTTTAATTCCTTCCAAGAGCAGAAGCAGGAGAGGGGCCAGAGATTGGCCACTCTGATTTCCCCAGAGAGAGCAGGTTGTGGATTAGAATTATATCTACTTTCTTCCTTAAATATTGTTAGTCTAGAAGAAGTAACTTTTAAGGCTCAAGCTAAACTCGATTGCTATTCACTCATAGGGAATGGAATGGCAAACTTTATATTCAAGGCTTGACTTCCTTCTCACCAAATACCAGTTCTACAATGAGCACACATAGCAAATAGGAAAGAAATCTATTCATCCAAATTGATAACAAAACAGAAGTCAGAGAAAGTATACATATGAGAATATATACAGACAATACCAAATAAATGAACTTTCCCTCTGGAAGTAAAATAACAGCTCAACTAAGAGTACCAGATCTCATCCAGAGGGAAAATTCCCCAAAGTCTTCCCTGATAGAGACTGCCAGCTCTTTTCATGTCCACTTCTTCCCAGGGTCTTTCTATCTTCAGAGGGGCGGAAGAGAGGTTGGCATCACGTATCTTCTCTCTTGAAGCTAAAAGCCATGAGAACCTGAAGAGACTGGATCTCTCTTCTCTCTTTATCTCACTATGTCCTGCCCCTCAAGCTAGCTTGGGGCATTAATCTCCACCAATGACCACACCCCGTACCAATGGGTTTTGGGGCTCTGTTTACATCCTATTCCTTGAATGTGACTCTGCCTATGGCTGGGTCTAGAATGCTCTCTTTTCTCACCTCTGCCTCTAAGTTTCCCTGGCTTCCTTCAACACTCAGCTCAAATTCTACCTTCTGAAGGTGTTTTTCAGTCTAACTGTTAATGCCATCTTCTCTGAGCATACCTTCCTTCTATCTGCTTCTGTAACATACATCTCATATGTGTCTATTAAAGTATTGTCTCCTCAATTACAATGAGAGCCCCCTGAGGGCCAGAACTGTTTTTACCTTTCTTTGTATCATCAATGGTTAACACAATGCCCGCCAAATAGTAAATGCTTCATAAATGCTTTTTGACTAAGGAAGTGGTTGATTGTCCTGTTATACTCTGCCTTGATGAGACCACAGCTGGTATATTATGCTAAATTTTGGGAGCAACATTTTAGGATGGATATTGATAAATTAGAGGAGATCCAGGGGGTCCTACGATGGTGAAGACAATGCCATATGAGGGCCACATGAGTTGAAGGAATTCAATGTGTTTAACCCAGAGAAGAGAAGACTCGGAGAATATGACAGCAACCTTTAAGCAATTGAAGGCTTGGTACATGGAAGAGGGACTAGACTTTTTCTGCTTAGCCCCAAAGCAGAGGGTAGAGGGTATGAAAAAGCAGATTTAAAATTGATGTAAGAAAAACAACACCTCCTAACAATTAGAGTTACCCTAAAATTGAAATAGGTTATCTCAGAAGTTAGTGGAATACTCGTGAATTCTTCAAGCAACGGATGGACGAATGCAATACTACTAAATGAGATACAGTTTTGTGCTTTTTTTTTTTTAAGTTTGCAAAGCACTTTAGATACACTCCCTATTTTGAGTTTCACAATAACTTTGAGAAATGGGTAATACAGGTATAGTTATCTTCAAATTGTCCATGTTACCCAGAGGAAGTGCCAGAGGTAGGATTGCCACACAGTTCTTCTTGACTCCAAGGCTGGTGCCTTAATCCCTATTCTACCCTGCTTCTTGTCAGGGTTATTTATAGGGGATTCATTTTCAGGTATGGTTTGGACTAGATGACCATATTTTGATCAGTGACTTGGATAAAAGTACAAAAGGTAGGTAGGTAGGTTAAGCAACAAACATTTATTAATGCTTAATCTATGTGTCAGGCAGCTAGCTGGCTTGGGCCTAAAGGCAGGAAGATCTGAGTTCAAGTCTCACTCTCAGACATCTGTTAACTATGTAATCCTGGGCAAGTCATTTAACCTCTGTCTGCCTTAGTTTCTTTATCTGTAAAATGGACATAATAATAGCACTTATCTCCTGGGGTTGTCGTGAGTATCAAATGAAGTAATTAGAAAGTGCCTGGCACATTGTAAGTGCTATATGATTGTTAGCTATTATTATCATTTGTAAAGACTTAGCACAGTGCCTAGTACATAGTAGGCCTTTTAATAATGTTTCCTTCCTGCTCTTCTTAGAACCTCTAATTTCCTTCAAAGCTCAGCCCAAGCATCACCTCCTTCTTGAGGTGGTGACCTCAAGGGTCTTTCCTGGTCCTGTTTCTCCCCTATGCAACCCTCTCCTCACTTCCCTCTTCCTCCCCCCCCCCCCACAAGCTTCTCTATACCCTCCCACCTTTCTATCAATTAACCTTGTTTACTTTGAGATGTCATCTTGCATGGTATGGAGTTACCTCTCAAGCTTCAAGCCCTGCCTCTGACTCATACTGGCAGTGTGACCTAAGCTCAGTGTTGTAGGTAACTCCCTAAGAGTTTGAGTTGCAGAGGTGTCATCGGGCATTCGTAGAGGGGTTTCTTGTAACGGTGAAATTACAGGTCCAGCCCCTATCCCCATAGTTTTCATAAATTGTTTCCTTTCTAGTATTCATTTCCCCAGGGCTTAGCACGGTGCCTGGCACACGGTAGGCACTTAATACAGGCTGGATTCGAGTCACTGCCCTTCTGTGCAAACAGAAAATTTTAGGAGATTATCTCTGAAGGTCCCTTTCAGGTCTAAGATCCTGAGATCTCTAGGTCTCAATTTCTTTGTAGAATGCAAATAACAATCTTGCACTACTTTCCTCAGTTATTATGGAAAGTGCTTTCTATGACCTTAAAGCCTTATACAAATGCAAGTTGCTATAATATTTTTTCCATTATCTTGTCCAGTGAGCTGGCAGTCCAGAATCACCTGGCAGGTGTGGGAAGAGGAGCCTAAAGAACAAAAACAAGACACGGAACCAGAAGTCCCGGGATTGGAAGTTAAGACGGGCAAAAAAAGAGGCAGAACACAGAAGGAAGTACGCAAAGCATGGAGGCTGCAGGGGGCTCCGGCTCAAAGGGTCTTCATTTCCATGCAGGAAGAGCAAACCGCTTGGTCACACTTATGCGGAGTTACCGGGAGCGAAGCCTCTCAAGGCCGATCTATCACTAAATTTGCATTCTTCTCCCACCCTCTTTACTTCCTGTTCCCATCTAGGAATCCTGGAGATTTTCAGTGGTTCTCTTCCGGTTTAACACTCCAGTTCCCAACCGCCCCGCCCCTCGCCCGGGTCCTTCTTCCTGTAGCCGAGATTTCTGGTGCTCTCGCGAGAGCTCTTCCTCTTCCTAGGCCGGCGCTCATCAAGGTGGGTGAGCGATCTTGTGCTTCCCGGGCCTAGGGCTTACCTCTCGGCTCTTACTTTCTTGAATACTGCTCCGAAGTCGGCTTTCAAGCGGCGGGGCCATCTGCTGGGATGGGGATACAACGGATTGCCTTGTTCGGGGCCTCGGATGGCCTCGCCGGGAGACTTTGCAGGCCGGTGGCTGCCCCGGCGGGGGTTGGGGGGTGGGGGTTGGGCGCTCGCGCTCAGAGGAACTGCGCCCCTCCCGCCTAGTGTCCGGCGCGGCGGCGTGGTGGGGTAAGGGGCCCGGGTCCGTTTCGGCACCGGGAGGGAGAGGGCCGTGCTCACGTCTTAAAAGCGTTCTGTGTTGTGCTTTACAGGTGGTGCCATGTTCAGCTCCAGCGCCAAGATCGTGAAGCCCAATGGCGAGAAGCCTGACGAGTTCGAGTCTGGCATTTCACAGGTGGGTCCATTTGGGACCCCTGACAGGTGACCCCCATCGCCCCCAGCTGAGGGTCCTTCTCCCTTTGGCATAGGATTAAATCACATAGAGTTGGAAGATTAACCGTATTTACAGAAAAAGAAACTCAGAAATAGGGGGCAAGTGGAGAGTTGAATAAGCCATGTGTTTCCCAGTACCTAGAACAGTGTAATTCATAGTAAGCACTTAATTTGTACTTGCTGGACTGATTCCAAATCCAGTGCCCAGTGTACTACTGACAACTGAGGCTCAGAGAAGGGAAAAAAGTAAGGATCGTAGATTTAGAATTAGAAGCTAGTGGCAAGTCTGCAAGCTCCTATCTGCCAATCCACTAAGTGCATTGCTCCACTTAGGGAGTCACAGAGAAAGTCCTTGCTCTCAAGGAATTCACAATTTAATGGTGGGCACAAGGTACAAACAACTCTGTACAAGCAAAATATGTAGAGGATAGGTTGGAGATGGTTACAGAGGGAACTACTAGCTTTAAGAAGAAATGGGTAAGACTCCTTGCAGAATGTTTGATTTGAGCTGACACTTGAAGGAAAGGACCTTGCAGATACAAACCTCATTTTACAGATAAGGGAACTGAGGCCCGTGGTGGGGGAAGAAGGAACTCTTTACACAGGTAGTAGGTAGCCTGGGGTGCTTGAGCCATCTGGTTCCATCTCCAAACCCAGGGTCCTTGCTGGTAATTATCAGGACACGTGGAGCTGGTTTCAGTGGGGAAGGAGAGGGAAAGGAAGGCTCTTGAGGTTTAATACCTGGACCTAAATTCTGCTTGTATTGAATTTGTACACATGATAGCTTTTTGATGTTCTGGAAAGGGAGGTGGTGGAATCCTTGTTTTCAAACTCCCACCTTGTAGCAAAATACTGAAATTCGTATTTAATAATTTCTCATTTTTTTTCAGGCTCTATTGGAGTTGGAGATGAACTCTGACTTAAAGGCTCAATTAAGAGAGCTGAATATCACAGCAGCTAAGGTAAAAAAGAAACTTTAATTTTGGCCTTTGTTTGGGGGTGTGTGGATGATGATGAATCTCAGATAGCTTTTGGTTAGTTTTTCTAGGGGTAGTTATTGTTTTGCTTTTGTTACATGAAAGTGAATTCTACCTACATTGGGTAGAATGGTAATCAGGAGTTGGAAGAAAAGAGGTTTTGGGGGCCAATTGAAATGCAAACCCTCCCCTCTTTCAGTATGTTTTTTACCTTCAAGAAACTACCACTATCTTTCCAGTCACCCAGGCTGGAAAACCTAAGGGTCATCCTTGATTCCTTGGTTTCTCACCCCTATATCTAATCTCTTGCCAGGGCCTGTTGTTTTTACCTTTGTGATGTCTGTCTTATAATGTCCCTTCTCTTCTTTGACACTGCCAGTACCCTGGTGCAGACCCTTACACTTGGATTACTGTAATAATGTGCTGGTTGGTCTCCCTGTCACAATTCTTTTCCCCACTCAAATCCATCCAGATACCTGACCACCGCCCTGCTCAGTTAACTCCAGTGGCTTCCAGTCATCTTCAGGATCAAATATAAAATCCTATTTGTTGTTCAGAATCCTTCATAACTTTCTTGGCGGCCCCCCCCCCCCCCCCCCAGTCTTCTTAACCAGGTACTCTTCAGGCCAGTGACGGTGGCCTCCTTGCTGTTCACCAACTCCCTCCTTGCTGTTCACCAACTCCCAGGCATCCCGCATGCCTGGATTGCTCTCCCTCCTAGCATCTCTGACCTCCTACAGGCTCCAGCTAAAATTGGAACTTATTCAAGAAGCCTTTCTTGATCCCTTCTAATTCTTGTGCCTTCCTTCTGTTGATTATTTCAAACTTACCCTGAACATGGTTTGTACAGAGTTATTTTGCATGTTATTTCACTTGACTAGACTGAGGTCCTTGAGCACGGATGTCTTTTGCCTTTATTTATATCCTTAGCACTTAGTTCAGTTCTTGGCACATCATAGGCACTTGCTTAATAAATGTTTGGAAATATTTTGGGAACAGAAAATCTATAGTATATATAGATTTAGCAATTTTACAGCCATATGTAGCTATAAGTGGTAGGATGTTCTGTGCATGTCAAGAAATCGCTGATGTGGTTGAAATTGTTGGATTCAAAGGTTTTTAGTTGGGTCTACTAGACTTTGAAAATTTGTCATGTTAGTGGCAGAGAAAAGGGAGTATGGAAACTTAAGCATGTTGCCGTAAAAATGAATGATAGTGTTAGAAATGAGTTTAGAAATCACAAAGACTATGGGTTCTTAACTTAAGGAGGCTGTGAACTGGGGTGGGGGGGGTAGGGGAGAGATTTTTATTCTTGTTTGAATAAGATTGGTTTCCTTTATAATTCTGTGGTTTTTTCGTGTGTTTAGAAAGCATAAAAATTCTGAGAAAGAGGTCCGTGATAAAAGTTAAGAATCTGGTCTAGGCTAATCTGTTCCTTGTTTTAGATAAAGTGGAGGTAGAATGGTTAGTCACTATGAACTTAAATACTGTTTTCCTGAACTACTCCTAGTATGTGAAAACGGTCAATGCTGATGGATGGTAGACATAAACAAAAAGAATGGAATGATATATATTAGTTATGGAGGGGACATGACTGTGAACAAATAGTAATTAATCTAGAACCAGAAGCAGTGTGTTCTATTTTACAGTCTACTTAGGTACAACAAATACAATACAATGAAAAAGAAGAGATTGGAGTAACTAGTAAATATAACATTAAAAACATGACATCCGAAAATAACTGGCATTCATGTAGCACTTTGTGTAACACTATGCATTATACTATTTTTTCCTCATGACAATTCTTTCAGGTTAAGTATTGTGGTTAGTATCCCCATGTTACTGGTTTGTGGAAAGCGGCGGGCGGCAGGGGGCGGGGGGGTGGTGTCAGAATTCAAGTGACTTGCTCATCATCACACAAGTAGTGGAGATATGTCCTGACTCCACATCATGCCAACTCATAAAAAGTGAAAATGAAGACCCACTTAATAAAGTTAGCTTTCATTCATTCCACCTTGGATAAATGGGCAAAAGATAAAAACAGACTGCCCTTAGAATATGAAACGTTATTAAGCTGGTTGGAAAAAGTTCAGTTTTGTTAATAATCAGAGATACATGTTAAAACAATTTTGAGATAAATTTAGTTTTTATTCGTTGCTGGTAGAGTTGTAAACTAGTAGAATATTTTTGGAAAAGATTTTACAGTATGCAATCAAAACCAGGATCAAATAAGATCATTTTTTAGGGACTGTACCTTAAAAGTAATCAAGAATTGTTCTTCCCTTCCTTTATCCAATAAGTCTCTTCAAAAATTGTCATAGCATTATTAGTTATTTTAAAAATCCGGAAGCCACCTAAATGTCCAGTAAGGGAATGGCTAAATATTGTACATTGATGTAAGGGAATGATATAGTGCAGTTGATAATAGTCATGTGTGAGATATATGAAGAAATATTGAAAGACCTATGAAGTAACTGGCAAGTAAAGAAATTATGAGCTAGGATAGTACATACTGATGGACCATATGTGAGAGTAAAAGGGAATAATTCACAGTAAATGGACAGAGAATTCTTTTGGCAGACTTATTGAATAAGAGAAAAAGTTATTTTTAGATGAAATTGATTTGTTTAAATGTAAATAGTTGCAATGAAAGTTTAGTTAACTGTATTACCATTCAATACTTTGTAAAGGAACTGCATTTTTTTCCTCTATAGTTCAGGTACTACAGTTGGCCACTTAGGCACCTAAAAGTAAGTTTTAATTTGAAAGGTGGTAAATCATGTGTGGTGAAAAGTATTTTACTCTGCAGTGCTGGTTTTTGAATCAAAAGAGTGAGTTGATAAATTAGCTGCATGACTGAATTTTTTTCATTCCTAGGAAATTGAAGTTGGTGGTGGCAGAAAAGCTATCATCATTTTTGTTCCAGTTCCTCAGCTAAAATCTTTTCAGAAGATCCAAGTACGACTAGTTCGTGAATTGGAGAAAAAATTCAGTGGCAAACATGTGGTCTTTATTGCTCAGGTAAATATTGTCATGTCAGATCTTTAAAACTTTTCTAGGGAGGTTGATTTTGAGGGATAATAATTTTTAAATGCAACCATTTAAGCATGTGGGAAAAGTCCTTCTGGATTAGGGATGTGTAGGGGAAAGTCATTTGCACATTTGAGTTATCTCTGAAATATGATTAAAGTATCAGAATTTTTCAAAAGAACTTAAGAAATGGCATTGATTAAAACTTGCTTTTATTGCACAAGCTAGAGGAAAAAGTCAAAAGTTCTTGAGGATATTATAGACTATTATTTAGAGAATTCTGGGGCTGTTCTTTGAATAGCACTGATCTCTGTGAATGGAGAAGAATGTTATTTTGGAAAAATGATTAGATAGGAATATGTGGTATGTTTGGAGGGTGGGTTTTCTTTAACAGGACACCCAAGTGTTGTTGGGGGTGGTGATGAGATAGCAATGACTAGGTTTAAGGTTTAAGGCTAAGGTGTGAGGAACTATAAAAAGATATTTTCAAAAAGAGACAAGACCTAGTAGTATTGATCTAGATCCCAGATGAAAATAAAATTGGAAAAGGTTAAGTGGAAGGATCCTATTTCATAAGGAACACTGCTAGATATTCCAAGAATGTGCAAAAAAAAATCAGAATAGTGTGTCTCTTGCCCTCAAAGAAAATCACATACAAATATGAAGTAGCTGAAGAAAACATTTTTAATTAGCCATATTTTTGGAACAATATCTTAGAATTTAAATTGTGGTTCAAGTAGAGTCTTGAAGAAGTAAGTTTTTAAACAGCCATTTTCTGGTATTGTGTTTTGTATCTGGTTAGGAAAGATGGTTTGTTTAATGTTAATGTGAGGGTTTTGTTTTTTTTTTTTTTAAGCTAGAGAGTTCTATCTCCACTGAAACTGCAAACCAGGGTTTGCTCTGGATTTATCTGGGATTTTCAAAAATTCCTATTACATTTGAGTTGCTTTGCCCTTTGAAACTCATTTATCCATATATAGTATGTGCATAATAAAAAAAAAATTTAGGAATGAGTATGGTAAACTTTTTGCCAGTTTTCACAGTAGATTTTCTTGAATAATGGAGCACTATAATCTTTGTTACAGAGGAGAATTCTTCCTAAGCCAACAAGAAAAAGCCGTACAAAAAATAAGCAAAAGCGTCCCAGAAGGTGAGTATATCCTATTAGCTCATCAGGAGTCATACAACTATAATATTTAACAGGACAGAAACAGTAATTTAGCAGAGCCAAATTTATAGGCTTTAGAAAGGACATTCAGGATATTTTGCCCAGGACCATTTTAAGTATATATGTGGTTTAAGTACTGAATATATTTACTTTCCACCTCCCTTTCAGAAATTTACCTTGAGTAGAACACAATCTATAGTGGTGTTATTTTACTGTTTAAGGAAATTTCATTTTAGACTGAGCTACATTCATAACAGTGCATTGCATAACTAGTTTTCATTTGCTTAAAAATGCTTGTCATCAATTATAAAGGGTTTTAAAATGTTTAGGTAGTAATATGCCAAATGATTCTTGCTTGAAATGCTACATGGAGATAATACCTGGAGTCAGGAGGCCTAGATTTGAATTCCAGTTGATATTCATTTCATGGCCCTGGGAAAACCACATTCTTCTTAAAAAGGAGCATGCCATTTTCCATGTTACTTACTGAGTTGTGGTCAGGGAAATAGTTTATAACTCTTGAAATGATATAGAAACCTATTGGCCTTTCATTGTCTTTGTATAATTTTGTATTTAATGTTTATACTATTCTTTTTTCTGTCTTATTGGCCAGCTTAAACTAAAAGTAGTATCCAAAATGTGGGATGAAGTGAGTACAGTAATCTCATATGTGCTTCCAACATTGACAAGATGAAACTTAACTTATGCTACAAAACATTAAATTTTTACATAGGAATGATGGAACCTGATATGGTTAGGAAAACACCATTTAGATAATAGTATTGTGGAGATGGAAGTCACCTTTAAGATAACCTAGTATGTTATTAACTCCCTTATTTTAATTTTTTAAAAAGGCAAATTGGGACACAGGTAGTAAACTGGCTAGGTAATAGCTAACATTTATGCAGCACTTTTGCAAAAGCCTTTACATAATAATAAATCCTCACAATCAAGCTTATGAGGTAGTCTTAGTGGGTTTTTCATCTTGCCCATGAGGAAACAGGTCTTAGGAGTTTAAGGGAATTGTCATTTGTCTTGTTAGGTCAACGTTAGGATTTGCCCCTAGTAGTTTCCTGACTCCAAGTCCAAGTACTTTTCCCACTGCCCTGTGGTGCTAAATTTGCATCTTGGGAGGCAAGAGTGAGGTTGACACAGCTCAACAATCAGGGCTCAAGTGGGTTTATGGTATAAATTTGTAATTTACCTGGTCAAGCCTGATTCTGTGTATTTTCTTCAGTGATAATTGGCAGTCCAGGAACAGAAGTAGATGGTGGATGAACCACATTTGGAAACTGGTTTAGAAAGGTTAAAGGGGGCAGGGTATTCTAAGATGAGGCACCAGAAAGTATCTTTGACTTATTCATTACTAGATAAGGGAGAACAGAGAGGAGTTGGGAGAAATTGCTAGGGTCACATTAAATATGAAGAAGTAAGGCATCACAAATCTTAGGTTTGGAATTGGAAGAGAACTTGCAGGTCATCTTGCCTAAGGTCATCCCTTATTTTAGACATGAGGAAGGGTAAGTGGCTTAACTCTGATTTTCAAACTAGTACTGTTTCCGTTGTTCCACACTGTCTTAAGGTGAGGTTATTGTGTATCCAGCTGCAGTGTTCTAGAGGTTAGTGAAGTAGGGGAAGACTACAATACAAGTAATAAGGAGTTTGTATGGTAAGTTTGCATTACTGTGAATAAATTAAGAGAACGCAGAGCATCGAAGCTCAGTGTTAAGAGAAATAGTTTTGCAGAGATATTTATTTACTTATGTTTTATGAAGTATTTTTGTTAGGTTCATGTGTTCAAATCAAAAGTGAGTTGATCTTGAAATGAAAACAAAGAAATTCACATATATCTTAGGGTATTTTATAAATGGCCAATTTTATTATCAGTATGGTAAAAAACATCAATGAGTTGAAGTCAGAACTAGTTAGGGAACTACTCTGTAGCAGATATGCCCTAGAAAACCCAAATGTATTAAGGTGTGCTGTGGTGTGGCAAAATGTGGACTAACCTGGCTTGACCTGATCCAGAATTTCCTAGTAGGACCTTTCATTATTGACTGTAAGAGACATGGATGGAAGAGAGTCCTTAATTTACCCTATACCAAAAAGACGTTAGAAGGTTGGGACATCTTGTTGCTCTAGCATCCTATCCATCTTATCAAGATGGAAGTTACAAGGAGATTTGCTTTTCTTTTCATCCCCTCTGCCCCCAAATGAACTTTTCCCAGAAGAAATATGCCGTTTATTTTTTTATTTTGGCTTTGTTTTGAAATGTTACAGTAGTTTTCTTTTTAATATAAGTATAACCTAAAATATCTTAATGCTGTTGGGTAGTAACTTTCCTTTGAGTGGTATTTGGTAGTAATTGGATCAATCAACAAGCACTTAAGTACTTAATAAATTCCTCTTGTTGTGGTAGGCACTGAGGATGGAAAGACAAAAATAGAACAGTCCATTCCCTCAGAAAACTTATCTTCTACCAGGGAAACCAATATGTAGACATAAATAAAAAAAATAGTAAATGCAAGACAATTTGGCCAGAAGAGAAACAGTAAGAGATAAGAAGTGCTGTGTAAGTGATGACACTTAGATAAGTTTTGAAGGATGCTTGGGTTTCTGAGGAGTGGAAATAAAGAGAAGGAACACATTTCAGGTTTGAGGGACAACCTGTGCAAAGTCAAGATGATGGGGGATGGGATTTGTATAAGAAACAGCACAATTTGGCTGGAGCATTAAAGTGATTGAAGGAGGGGAATACTGCATATGTATTAAGCCTGGAAAGGAAAATAGGAGTTTTATTCTAAAAGCAATAGGGAGTTACTGGAATTTTTTAAGCACTAGAGTAATGTGGTCAGAACTTTGTACTTAGGGCATCTCTCGGACAGTGGAGCATCATATGGGGGGTGGGTGGGGTTTGAGGCATGTAGGCCAACTAGTAGGCTGCTGCAATAGTTTAGGTATAAAAAGTGATAGATGATAATCATGGTCATGTGACTAAAGGGAATAGATATGAATGTTATAGTGGAGGTAGGATTTATAAGACTTTAGCAACTGATTGGATGTGTGAAGTGAGGAATCAAAGGTGACTGAATTTGTGGAACTGGCTGATTGGCAAGATGGTATCACTGACAGAAATAGGGCAAATGAGTGCTATTTTAAACGTGTTGAATTTTAAGATGCTTACTGGACATTTGGAAATGTCCATTGGGCTGTTTATCATTGAACCCAGTTCATTCTAGTGCAGATTGAGTAGGTAATGGGTAAATTCATGGGACACATTCCTGTTAACTTTGAGGTGTGCAAAAATACGTGGCTGGATAGCAGATGGTTTCTTTGAGTAATATTTGGCCTTTAATCTATCCTAATTTGAATTGAGTTCCAAGTGGTGATCAAAGTGTTAAGGTATTAAAAAGTTTAATTCTGATGATGGTGTGTAAAATGGGTTGGACACTCAGGACTAGAAGACTAGTGAGAAATTTTTGTTAAAGGATCTATCTAAACATGGTGATTAGTTAATAGTTTTGAATTGGAATGCTTATTCGTCTGGTCTTTGAGGTAAAGCAACTTCAAAGACCTAACCTTTTGGAAATTTTTCAAATGTTTTCAAAAACGCACAGTCTTTGCATAGCACTGGGAGAAAGCTCTAAGCATCTTTGTATAATCTATATTTTGTGCCATCCACATTTAACTTCTTTAGGGTGCTAAACATGATTGAAACATGATTACAGGTTAATCTTGATGTATTATTTTTTTTCTGGTGGTTTGAAATTAGAAGTCATCATTATCAGTAGTGGTACTAGTCATCCAGTAGTATAGAATTTGAAATGTTAATTGAGAGTTGCCAGCATACACATAAGTACTGTAGGGATATCAGGCAGAGGAAATGGAATTAAGGTAAATAATTGAAAGGCATGTGATAAAGGTTTTGTATTAGGCAGTGAGTAGTCTTGACAGGTAGGTAGGGGTAGCTAGTGGCACAGTGAGTAGAGCACTGGCCCTGGAGTCAGGAGAAATGAGTTGAAATCCAGCCTCAGACACTTGACACACTTACTAGCTGGGTGACCTTGGGCAAGTCACTTAACCCCAATTGCCCTGCCTTCCCCCCTCAAAAAAAAGAGACAAATAGGTTGGGACCTTATTATGGAACACTGAGTAACAGGCTGAGGAGATGGGACTTAACTTGTAGGTAATGGGTAACTCTTGAAAGTTTTTAAGCTAGTATTAAGCTATGTACTTTAGGAGGAGTGGTAGAATAAAGCAAAATGGGAAGAAGGTACTAAAAGAATAGAAGACCATAGTATTTGGACTGTGAGACAGTAAAAGTCTGAATTAGGTTGATGGTCAGAGAGAGGAGGACATGACTTTGGTGACTGTTAAGTGGGAATGAATGGGAGGAATAAATGTGGCAAAGATATTTAGAGATGAAGTGAGTGTCATAATGTGAAAATAGGTCTAGGAGCCTTTTTAAGTTCATATGCCTAGGATCATATATTTAAAACTGAAAGGGATCTTTTGAAATCATCTTGGCCAACTACTTCATTGAGAAAGTTGAAGAAACATGCAGAGAGATTTTTGTGACTTGGTAATCAAACCAGTGTCCTTTGATTTCTCATCCAGTGTTCTCTCCACTACACATTTCAGCATGACCATTATTAGGTGCTTAGGTGATAATTGAGAGACAGGAATCCAGTAGGGAGGTACAGAATCAGGAACTATGGTTAAAATATGTATGCTGTCAGCTGCCATTTGTGGTAGCAATTTTAGGAAACAAAAAGGGAGGCAGTGTAGAACTTGAAGAAGACTGGGTTTGGGATTAGAGAACTTGGTTCACATCCTGCCCGTCGTCCATGTGATTTTGGGCAAGTCACTAAACTTATATGGGCCTCAGTTTTTCTGTAAAATAAGGTTTTTGGACTAATTGGCCCATTTATAGCTCTAAATATATGATCCTGAGTTAAATAGTACGAGGTTTTACTTTTAGGGTCATGTACAAGTGAATGAGTAGGAAGCCTGATTTGCATTTTCCTATGTAAGAGTGCTACATAGGATTTTCAGACAATTGTCAAAAAAAAATTAGAGACTGTTGTTTGTTGCTTTCCTCTTAAATATCTTTTCTGCTCTACGAGGGAAGTGAGAATTTGGTTGTGTTATTTGGAAGCCTGGAAAAATCCTTCTAGTTCAACACCCTCTTAGATGGAATTCAGTTTTATTGTTTATTGGTATGGCATGATTTTTGTCAGTTAAGTTTTATAATCTATAGTTTTCTGTTTAAATGTCAGTGGGTTTTGTTAGACTGTATGTTCTGAAAAAGTTAACGGAGTATGAAATACTTGAACATGCCAAAGAAATTTTATAGGGTATTAAATGGGAAAGCCTTTATATTCACTAGCATGCATGATGATTCTATAAAACATATGGAGGAAACTGTCCTTATCAAATGTACTTTATACAATTAAATCTTATGGACTTATGAGTAAAGGTATTTTTCATACAATTTAACTGCCTTGAGAATAAGACTTAAAATCACATTATGACAAATGGAGATGTAAAATACATGCTTGATATAAAAATAATCTACCTTTGTTATAATTTATAAAGATAGTATGTTGTAATGATTTAATCTGGCTAATTAAAAAGTTGGGCCTAGCTTGTTGGGGTTTGTAGTACTTGAATCACATATAACTCAATCTGCTAACACAGATCACAACTTGCTTAATTGCTGCCGTCAAAAAATCCCTTTTTGGTTGTCCTGGTGGTGAACCTCTCCAGATAAGAGTGGTCTGTCATTGGGTCCATACTTAAATAAGTGTTTCCAGCTTAGTTTGCTAAATCTTATGTGTCACTGGTACAGCCAAGTACATAGTGTGCCTGCACCTTAACATTACTTTCTCTACAGTAAAATTATTTTCCTACTACTGGTTGCTCCATTGAAAAAACTGTGCTTCATCATTTAACCGCATATTTATAGCATATAAAACAGTGTATAGATGTCAGCTCACCAAAAGGCATAATGAATTCAATTGATTTTATGACTGTTGTCTTTTAGCCGTACTCTAACTGCTGTGCATGATGCAATCCTTGAAGACCTTGTCTTTCCAAGTGAAATTGTTGGCAAGAGAATCCGTGTGAAACTAGATGGCAGCAGACTCATAAAGGTCCATTTGGATAAAGCACAGCAGAACAATGTGGAGCACAAGGTAATGCAGATCAATAATATTTGTTAGGATTAGTTTGACTTAATATTCAGCTTTTAAGATAGCCTCATGTGTCCTTGGGCAAGAACTTTTTATTCTGTAAGCCATGCTCCAAACTGGTTCGGCTTAGCTTGAATTGACCATTTGATTTTCTCTAAATAAAAAATTGCCTTATTTTGTAGTCCAGCTTTCATTTGTTGTGGGCACAGGTTTATGATAGTTTTACTTCTTGTGATTTCTCGACAAGGGTGGTAGGTTGCTCTTTGAAAGGGAGCCCTTCGAGGAAGAGATTATTTTCATTGAAGTGATTAATTTGAAACTGAAGCCTTGTGCACTCTACTTGTCTCTGTCACATATTTTAAGGACACAATTTTTAAGATGAATGTTGGCTTTCTGAAAGTAAAGGTCAGTGTTTCTGAAATTTTTTATGCGCAGTGGTAAATCCCTAAGAAGTGAAAACACATTCATTGTGTGATGGCAGGTGTCATTAGTGCCTTGTCCAGTTCGACAGAATTAGGTGGAACTGTTTTAAACTTGAGTTGCATGTTACATATGAGGCTTTTTGAGATTCTCCAGTTTCAACACATGCAAAGTTGACTGAAATGGTTATGTCCCTGTTTTATAGGAGCCTATATAGTACTATAATGATGTATAGGATGTTTCATGACAGGTTTGCCTTCAGTTGTAATACTCTTTAGGGAATTGTTCTCTATATTCCTCTAACTCATGCACAACTCATTTTTATAAAAATTCTTTGTTAAATTGTTGAAACATGGAATGAAGTGTTGTCTTTTTTTTTTTCTTACAGGTAGAAACATTTTCTGGCGTTTATAAGAAGCTGACAGGCAAAGATGTTAATTTTGAATTCCCAGAGTTCCAGCTGTAAATGCAGAAATGATTAAATAAAGTCCATTGTTCATAACCTTGTCTCAATTCACAATTGTTTCTCCAAAATTACACAAGCAGCAGCACAGTTATCTATATTAACCTCACATAGGTCATGAGACTGCATTCAAATTGCAGAACGTAGTAATGATTGAAATTAAGTGTGATTTTCTACATGAGAATTTTAAGCAGAAAGGTGATCTCAGGTCAAGTACCTTGAAGTACTCATGCAGGAAAATTGGCAGGGTTTCTCAGAGCATTGGTATCTTTATTGGACTAAGGAGAATACAAATTAAGGATTCCAGGGGCACTTGAAGCTAAGTTGCATGTTTATGTAGTTGTCTGCATTGTGATAAATGTGGGACATGTAATTTGAAGTGTATCTTAATCTGGTAGTGTTATTTATTCATATTAAAAGGCCTACTAAGTAAACCGTTTAGTTCTATAACATTTATAGTTAAAATCTATGAAATTTTGGATAGACAAGTCTCTTACTAGGAATCAGCCTTGTGGGGAAAGGGGGCAAGTTTTAGAATAAAGTGTATTCTGAAACATGGCACTGTAAGTCATGGTCATGGCTTAAAATTTTTCTTGTAATTTGTCACTAAGCTTTTATTTTTATACCACTTTCCCTAGAGAAGAAAGGGAAGTTTGTTTTATCACTAGTACTCTGGACCAAGCTTATGGTTGCCTTTAAGCCAATTCTGATGTTTTGGTGTTTTCAAGTCTGTTGTCATGCTGGGAAGGCAGAATGTTACAATGTCTCAGTGCCTGGGCAAGTAACAACTGAACCTGTTTAAAATGTAAGGGTTAGACTAGATCACCTCAAACAAAAGTCCCTTCTAAGGGGTAGTTAGGTGGCTGCAGTGAGTAGAGCACCGGCCCAAGAGTCAGGAGAGCCAGAGTTGAAATCCAGCCTCAGACATGTGACACACTAGCTGGGTGACCTTGGGCAAATCACTTAACCCCAATTGCCTTGCCTTACCCCCTATAAAAAGAAAGTCTACGTCGAAACAAACCTAGGATCCTGTGGTTTTGTATGTTGCTCTTGAGAATGCATTCTTGACTCTTAATCAGTTCCTACCATTTTTCGTGGTTCTCTGAATTACTCATCCATTTTTTCTTTTGCATTGTTCATTACATTTGGTATATTCCCTCTTGAATTTTTAGGACTTCTGCAAATTACTAGCAGTAAATGAAGTACTGCTTCATTTTCATTAACCATCTTGATTCTTAGGGAGATCAAAGGGTGAGTGGCAATTCCTGTCTTCAAGGAATTCAGTTAAGTCTATGGTGTTTATGTGTATATGTATACATATATATATATATACACACACACACACACAATATGCCATGAAAATGGGAAGGAAGTGGCATTTGTATATCTACTTGAATATGTGTTACAAACTAGAAGTTCATAGAATCATGTAGGGCTATGAAGTGTCAGGATAAGAGGGTGTGAACCTGTGAGAGCTAGGATCTGAGCCTAGGGCCTGTAACTCAATCCAACAAAGCTGGGTTTCATGGCTTGATTACATTTCTAGCTGAATTTTGGTTGCTTTTTAAAGGGGAAATTGGTAAGATATCAAAGATAACATAGAAGTGTATGCAATTTTTAAGCTATAAAACCTAAAACTGCACCAAGATTTTTTTTTAAACACCCTGTATACAATCACTGGTGATGCAAATGGTCAGAACAATTCTAAGGCCTTGTACTTTAAATAACAACTTGTACTTTAGACAAGTTCACCCCAAGAATATAGAACCTTCCCTCTGGACATAATAGTTTGCTTAAACAATCAGATTGAGGTGCCAGTTTGTGTAGTTCCCCCAACCCCCACAATGAATTAGGTCTCTGACCCAGACAAAATTTTTGCAAAGGTGTTAAGTACTTCATATGGTGGTGTGGAAAGAATATTGGACTTGGGAGAGTGTAAGGGAGAAAACAAGATAAAGGTGAATACTAGACTAAATTTTATTTTGCCACTTCTGTCTGTTCACCACTGCTTTTGAGAAAGGGAATATTTCATTATTTTTAAAAATTTTATTTTTTATTCTCAAACACCAAAAAAGAACTTTTAAGATAGCAGAACTTGAAAAGAGGATTCAATATGACATCTTTGCAAAATATTAAATACGTTATACTATGCACTGTACTAAGCACTTTACAAAATGCAAGAGAGCAAGAGGGTCTCTATGTTCAAGGAACTTAAATACTAATTGGGGCATGACTGCACATAAAGGGGAGGGTCAGGCTGAGGGAGTGTGATGGTAAGGCTGCTGAGAAAGTGGAGCAATGGGGAGAATGAGTTCAGCTGACAATGAACTGATAGTGGCTGGGGCTCATTAAGATACAGTCAAGTCAGGAGAGCAGACCTGAGGCTGGTGAGGAGGCAGAGGACTCTGGAGGTTGAATTGAAGTGAGAATAAAGTTTATATATAGGCATACCTATGTATATAAGGGCCACTAGGTGAAAGACTGCCAGGTTTAGATTCAAGAAGACTCCAGTTCAAATCTGCTCTGACACCAGCTGTTAACTCTGGGCAAGTCACTTAACCCTGGTTTGCTTCAGTTTCCTCATCTGTAAAATGAGCTGGAGAAGGAAATGGCAAACTACTCCAGTATCTTGGCCAAGAAAATAACCAAAAGGGGTCATGAAGAGTCAGACACAATAGAAAACATTTATATAGATATTGAGACAGAGACCAACAGAATCGGAGACATAATTCGTTTTACAGAATGTCCCAAAAGTCCGTTTTAAAGCTGGCACTTTGTACAAGTTTAATAAGTGCATGTTTCTTTCCTATGTGTTTGTGTGTTCCTTTGTTTCAGCTTGACTCCTCAGTCATATTGTCTTTCGGTTTATCTGCCTCTTTGCTCTGTGTCTTTGCACCTGGTGGCCGCCCTGCTCTGTGTCTTTGTATCTGGTGGCCACCCTATCTAGAACGTTCTACATCTCCATTAATATCCTGTTTTCTTCAAGATTATGCTCAAGGATCACCTTCTACATGAATGCCTTTATTATCTCTCCTAGCTACTAGATAGATAGATACTGGCATGCTTCAGAGATTTTGCAGGTTTAGTTCCAGACCACCACAAAGTGAATCACATGAATTTTCTGTTTTCCCAGTGCATACAGAAGTTATGTTTATACTGTAGCCTATTAAGCATGCAATAGTCTTATGTCTAAAAAAACCCCATACATACCTTAATTAAAAATACTTTATTGCTGAAAAATAGTAACCATCATCTGAGCCTTCAGTGAGTCCTAATCTTCTTGTTGGTGGAGGGTCTTTCCTTGATGTTGATAGTTTCTGACTGATCAGGGTTGTGGTTGTTGAAGGGGTGGCAGTTGCAATTTCATTAAAATAAGACAGTGAAGTTTGCTGCATTGATTGACCCTTTCATGAAAGATTTCTCTGCTATTTTCCTTACAGTATAACTTTCAAAGTTGGAGTCAGTCATCTCAAACCTTGCTGCTGCTTTATCAACTAAGTTTATGTAATATTCTTTGATATTTTTGTGTCTCAGGGAACAGGGAAGCCCAAGGAGAGGGAGAGAAGTGGGTAATGGCCAGTTGGCAGAGCAGTTAGAGAATGCACAACATTTGTCAGTTAAGTTCCCTGTCTCATATGGGCACTGTTTGTGATACCCCCAAACAATGACATTAGTAACGTCAAAGATCACTGACTACAGATTACCATAACATATAATAATGAAGAAGTTTGAAATAATTGTGAAAATTAGCAAAATGTGACAGATGTGATGTGAACACATGCTATTGGAAAAATAGCACCAATAGACTTGAATGATGCAGTTGCTGCAAACCTTCAATTTGTAAATAAAGCCAAAAAACCATTTATCAGCAAAGTGCAATAAAGAGAAGCTCAATAAAATGAAGTATACCAATAGATAAATAGATAGATGCTAGATAGTAGATGGAACATTGGGAATAAAAATAAAATTCTCCATATCTTCAAGGACCTTATTCTAATGGAGGAAGGCTAAATATAAAAAAGGAGCTGGAAAGGGGAGGGGAGGCTGAGAAGAAGGAAATGGAAACGTAGTTCAAGGAGACATGGCCTGATCCGGGTTTGAAGCGAGCATGGTTGACATGGGTACTTCCTTAAATGGAGGTTCCTGAGACAAAATCATCAATTGGAGGAGGGGGCTGTTGATGTTGGGGCATTTCCAACTGGAAAAGGCCAATAGGCCTTTTGTGGAGTAGTCCCAGGAGTCAGTCATAGTCTGAACTAGGTCTGATGTGGATATGGTTGGCATGGGTACTTCCTGCTCCTGCCTTCCCTGACCTCCAAATGGATACCTCGTATCTATTTTAAAATTTAAAGTTTATTTTTTTCAACTAACAGACATCTATTTTCTCTTTTCTCCCACTGGGGGCTGAAAAAAAAAGAAAAACTAAACCTTTGTAAAGAATGTGCATATTCAAACAAAACAAAATTCCTGCATTGGTTGTTTCAAAAAAAAATGCTTGTCTTGTTCTGTACCCAGTTTCCATAGCATGAGGAGTCATCTGTAGGGGACTTTAGTGAAGAAGCAAAGTATGAAAAACAAAAAAAAAGTCTAAATAAATGCAGTACTTCGAAAAGATGTTAGGAAACATCTACATCAGATAAGAATGGATCCCTGTGTTTGGACTTCCATACGGCAATAAGCAATATTGACCTGCGTTGGTCCCCAATGTGCAAACACAAATGTTAATCTGTAGGGAAGAGGTTTCGCCCCAACCCGTATTGCTTCCTTTTCCTAGTAAAAACAGCTTAATCCATTCTAATTCTCAGAGTCACACAAAATTTGGTTTTAATAGACCCTATGAAGCATCACAAAGCTTGGTAGTTACTAAATACTACTCTTATCATTTCAGCACCTTGCATAGTTAAAATGCATACAATTAGACATTTAAAATAAAAATCAGACTATTGACATTTATTGAAATTTGTAACTGGTATAACACAGCTTTGGTACAATTCAAGTAGAGACATTTCAATTACCAGAGATGTGCTTGGTTACTAAGGAGTGGATTAATACGACATGAATTCTTTTTTTTTAAATGCTTTTAGCTTAGATGAATTGTTCTCACTGTAATCAATAATGGCGTACAACAATGGGTGAGTGATTATAATGAAGTTTAGTCTGAATGCTTCTTTGGCAATTACATTTTTACTCAAAATTCTATATGGGTAAAATCAAGTTCATGCTCTGTAATAATATATTTAAATGAGGCTGTCATTTCACTTAGTATATTGTTTATTGCCTGCACCTAAAAATTGCCTAACCATCCCTTTGAAAATGGAACCAATCACGACTTATTCAAGTTTTAATCATTATTTGACAGAACACAGCATGCTTCATAAACAAGGTAATCATTCTGTTAATTTGCTTCACAATCATGTCCTTGTTTGGGGTTGTGTGAACTTGAGGTACCTGAGAAGTCCAGATGAGAGATTTAAGAGATAATACTGCTTTGTGGAATATTACTGTCTGCTAAATGTCTTATTCTTTAAGAAGTTAAAAGATCTGTATGCAAGTAGAGTAGTTGCCCACTCTCTTATCATGAGATTGAACATTGGTCAGTAAGGATGCATTTGAATTACCAGTAACCTCTTACTATACCTGCTTCCAATATCTCCTCTCTTGACCTGTCTTCCATACAGCTACCCAAAAGATCTTGCAAATAGATCTCACCTTGCTACTCCCTTACTTAAGAAGTTTTCAGTGGTTCTCTATTGCCTGTAGAATAAAATATAAGTTTCTCAACTTGATATTTAGAGCCATTCACAATTCATTGTTCTTTTGTAGTGCTTGCCCTAAAGGTATGTATTAATAATCTAATTAAATGGATTGTTCATCTTCATGTCATAATCTGGACAACAAGCATCCTTCATTCATTTGGCTTGTAAGGGTTGTTACATATATTTTATATATATATATATATATATATAATATATATATACATATATATAAAAACAATTCATTTAATATTTATTAAGCATCTAGTATGTGTAAGGCACTGTGTTGGGTGCTGGGAATACAAAAATGAAAAAATGTCTGCCTTCAAGGAGCTTACACTCTACTGGTCCAGGGACTGTCATGGAAATGCATATCACCTTGCCACTAGGTAATCCGGATTATGTGAATGACAGTAAGGTTCATAAACGATGTCCCACTGGGAGGATCGATGGCAAGGTGCCCCAACATTTGCATTACTTATAACAGTGCTCATGAAGAATCTTAAGTAAAAGGTGGACTACAGAAGACACCTGATAGGATGATTCAACCATCCAGAAAGGCATCTTCCAAAATCTTTTCTCCTGAGGCGTGGCACCAAACTTGTTGAAGCCATTATGCATTCTTCAAGAAGGTAATGATCACAGTTGATATCTTTAATGGCTGTGTTGCATATGTGCAATTCTGTGCCTTCACCATCATGTAAGTTGCTAACTGAGAAATTCTTGTGGAATTCTAGGGCTGGCTGGAACTGGGACTATCTCATTAGCAAATGAGAATATCTGGACGGCTCCATCATCTGTAGGGATCCTTCCATTTGGACCCTTACAGGGCATTCTCCATGACAGTAGCAAATACTTTGGCTGAACATACATCTCTGTATATTATGCTTCACTGCTAATTAGAGAATTATTGACTCAGTTTTCTTGTGGTTGTATCTATGAAGAATTTTTGTATAATATTAACATATCAAATAAGTTGTTAGAAGGTAGTCTTTAAGGTGTCACCTTAAAAACATCTTCCTCTAATGCTTTTTAAGCTTTTCATTGACATTTTTTGTTGTTACAACACCAATTTTCCCCAATATATCCTTCCCTTCCTGGAGAGTCTAATTGCAAAGAACAAAAAAGAAAACAATTCAGCAAAACTAACGAATGTAGTGCAAAAAGTCTGACATCATATAGAGTGTTCCATACCCATAGTCCTCCCTCTCTGCAGAGACGGGACCAGTGCCTTCTATTTTTGGGCGGGGGGATCATTTGGTCATCATAATTGAAAAGGACTTTATTTCGATTGCTTTGTTGTTGTTCTTAGTAATAATAGCTAACACTTATATAATGCTTACTATGTACCAGGGACCATGCTAAGCTCTGTACAAAGATTATTGCATTTGAACCTCACAACAACCATGTGAGGTAGGTACATTTATTATTCGTTCCACTGACATTGTGCATAATGCTTTCTCGGTTATGCTTACTTCACTTTGCTTCAGTTCATTCTAAAGCTTTTATATATATATATATATATATATATACATGTATATATATGTGCATATGTATACATATATATGTCATCATGATATTAATTTTTTTAGGCAACAAAGGGTAGTGGGAACATATTGCAGTATTATGAAATTTTGGATTGATTTGGGGTCTGAAAAAAAGGACACATCCCATGGAATTGTGTTTAAAAAAAAAGGGGGGGTGGACTAAATCCCCTGTCAGTGTCTTTAATTTTATGCGAGGAGCGTTTGACCTGGAAACAGAAGATGGACTTGATTCCTGGGTTTTAGCTGTGTCTCCTTAGGTAAGTCACTTCAGCTCTCTGAGCCTCAATTTCCCCATCCGCAAAGTGGGAATAATGAATTCACTGCCAACCTGTGGCAAGGAAAGATTTTTTGTTACCCTTAAAGTGTTAAGTAAATGTTTGAATTGTTTTTTTTTCTTATTGTTGCTACTATGTTGCTGAGAAAGTACTGTAAAAGATGACAGTCGTCTTACCTGGTGAGAGTAAGACAAGCAGTAGATGGTTATTTCCCCACAAGCAAAGTGTCAAAGACTTACATGCATATGACTGTGAATGTGAAAATTCCCATAAAGTGACAAACTCAGTGTGTGAATCTGGCTCTTGGTACCCAAGTTTCTCGTCTATCTCTGTAAAAAGTAAATAATAGCTGGGATATATTCCAGGTTTTAGCCTGACCTCACTGGAAGAGGCCAGAATGTTAAATTGAGCGCATCAGGGGTCATGAGGGAAAAGGCTATTCCAAACGTTAACTGTGACAGTGCCATCGATGTTTTCAGGCATGGACCTTTGGAAGTAAAGAGAAAGGGAAAGACAAAGATAAATGAATCTGTACTTTCTCATTTGCTGAATGTGGGCTGGTAGCTTTTTCCATGTTTATCTACAAGGATGGCCCAAACATCTCTTAAGCTAAGCTGGAAGCTCCCATAGCTGATACAACACTATGCAATATACAATTTTTTTTTTATAAACATACCTCTGTTTTTACGATTAAAGGTTGCTCTTGGGTTAAAGAAGCACTTTATGGGTTAAGTCCTTAGGAAAAAAGACTAGAGAGGGAAATAAAAGGTCATGCCTCTGAAGACATAGGAACAGAAGTAGCAGGCAAAAGTAATGGGAAGAGACAAATTAGTTTAACCCCTTCATCTTACTCAAGGTCACACTTGTGTAAAGTGACAGAGCCAGGAATGGAACCCTTATTCTCTGATTCCAAATCAAGTGTTTGTCCCATGACACCATCTTGCCTTCTGTAATGGCAAGTGAATTGGGACTTTTTGTTGCTTTTTGTTTCAGAGTGCTTCTCAGTACTAAGGCAATCAAGTGCCTTTGAGTCTTGCCTTTGCTTCAGTCAAGAGTCTTTGATTGAATTGGGAGTCTTTGATGACCTGCTTAAATCACATGAAGGCCTAGGTCACATGGGTTTGAGTTGCATGGTTGTGACACCCTCTGACCCTGAAGAAGTATATATACTCTGAGGTTAGCATTTTGCTTGGGGCTCACTCACTGGAAGAGTGTTATGTAATTTGACCAGACAAGACTCTGGGTAGCCATTGGAAGCCCCCAGTTTTGAAAAACACAGAAGTTGGTGCTTCTCTCTTTGCTAACTATGTATGTAATGTCTTGGACAGCCAGCTAGAAACCTGTCCGCTGATTTGCGTTATTTTGCTCTGTTTGTATAATTTCTGCTTGTAATTTCTTTTTGTGTTTTCTCTGAAGTTCAGGGTGCTGACTTTTTCCCCTGAACTAAGTGAATGATATATGTATGTTTGATTAAAGTGAGATTGTAAACCCTTTAAAGCTGCTTTCCTTAGAAAAGCAGATCAAAGAACCTGTGCTAGCAGCCCTCCTGTGTGCTGGTGTTATTGACCTTACACAGCCACAGTAGCGGCAAGTAGCATTGGTGTTACACCTTCTTAAAACCAAGGTTAGATAGGAGTTTCTCCTGTTGGGAGCTCCCTAGTTATCCAGAGTGGTATAAAGAGATGACAACATTATATCCTAGGTAGGGTCTATAGGACCTGGCCTCACCATAGGTATAGGCAACCTTTGAGATGTGATTTGTGGAGAAAGGAAATATTTACCTTCCACAAAATATTTCTTTTCTCAACAGAAAGGTAGCTAGATTGCTGAGTTCCCACCACTAGCTTGACTTTTGGGGCATGCTTTTTTGGGGGGAATGTTGTATTGTAATTAGTCAAAGGCATTCTGTGACCTGGGGAAGCATAACTCATCAGCTGGTGACCACTTAAAAGGAGATTTATTTAATTAATCCATTATCCGCCCACTGTCATCCTGGGAGAATAAAGAACTAAACGAATAGGACCATCAGTCTTCCAGTAACCCAGCCTTGAAATTGGAGTTATCTTAGTTTCTTTCTGCTCCCTGCCTCCTGCAAACCCAATCAGTCACCAAGTCCTTATGGTTCTTTCTCCAGAATCTCACATTGATTTCGCATTTGGCACTGCTATTATGATAGGCGATATGTTTCTTTCACCCTTGTAGATAAATATAGAAAAGTTGCCAGTCTACATTCTGCAATGTGTCATCTTGTTTTGCAAATTTTAAAGTGCTATGGAAATGCTAGTTGTTTCCGTTATTGATATTACTATTATGACTTCCCCATTCTATGTGCCTCGTATGTGGTATGTGCTTAATATGTTTTGTCCTATCAACAAATAGGTACCTACAAGGTGAGGAGTGGAGGGGAGTGATGTGAAATAAGGCAGGAAAAGTAGGAAGGTGCCAGGTTATGAAAAGCTTTAAATGGCAAACAGAGAATTTATATTTTCATACTTGAGGTGTCTTCTTCTACTCCTCACTTTCTTTTACCCACCCCCTTCCCATATCCAATCGGTTTTTACTCTTTTCACACTTCTATACGTCCCCCTTCTCTCTTCCGACACCGCTCCAACTCTGGTGTGGCTCCTCATCTCACACCCGGGTTACTGTAATAGCCTGCTGGTTGATCTCCCTGCCTTAAGTCTTTCCCCACTCCAATCCGCCTACCTCTCAGCTATTTAAGTGATTTTCCTAAAACACAAGTCTGACCACGTCACCCCTTGTAGCCTCCACTAACTCCTTATTCAACAAACTTCAGTGGCTACCTATTGCCATCAAGATCAAGAATAAAACCCTTGGTGTGACTTTTAAAGCCCTTTATAACTTGGCGCCTTCCTACCATTCCAGGCTTTTTACACTTTCCTCCCCTAGAATGTACTCTGCAAATCCAGTGACACTGGCCTCTTTTGTTTTTCCTGGTACAGGACACTCTGTCACTCGAATCCGAATGTTTTCACTGCTTTCCCCCATGCCTGGAACCTTCTTCCTCATCATTGTCTCTTAGCTTTTCTGGCGTCTTTCAAGTCTCAGCTAATAATCCAACTTCTGTAAGAAGACTTTCCCAGCTCCCCTTGCTCTTGGTGCCTTCTTTTAAAGACCATCTTCAATTTATCTTTTCTCTCTCATGTTTGTACATGATTCTTTGCATGTTGTCTCACCCATTAGACTCAGAGCTCCCTGAGAGCTAGAACAGTTTTTGCCTTTCTTTGAATCTTCAGCACAGTGCCTGGCACAGACTAGACTCTTAATCAATGTTACTCGACTAACTGATCTTAGAAATCATATTGTTGAATAGAATTGGTTGCTGAATAATGGCTTCATATCTGAATTATAATCTCTTATATGGGTTTCCTGCCCTTAATTAGTCTTGTGATCTTTAGCAAAGCCCCACCCTGAAACTCAGTTTCCTCATGTTTAGATGAAAGGGATGGTCTATGTACTAGATGACCTCTGAGATCCTGAAATTAAATTTTTTGCTTTTAGTCCCTTACACCCCAGCTCTCTGGGTTCCCAATTCAGAGGCACTATGGAGTAGTAATAAGAACACTGGACTTTTGGAATCTAAAGACCTCAGTCAGCTTTCTGCTCCACCACTGACCAGTGGCAATTCCTGGGTGGCAACAGGTTAATAGTAAGACACCTGACATAGGGGTTGAGCAGTCTCAAAGACAAACTTCACATATCCTGGGGCCCCACCCTCTACGCACTCTGTCTAATACAGAGATTTTTTTTTTTTTGTGTGTGTGTGTGTGTCATGAACTCAGTTGGAATCAGCCATCAAGGGCCAATTATTAAATTTTCAGTTTGTGAATTTATACCTCAAAAACTGGCAAATGCTACAAACCAGGACTTGACTCATTTTGTAGATTGTCTAGATTTAGAAAGTTGTAGAAAAAATTTTAATAATGTAGATTAAACTAAAAATGTATTGTGGATACTTCCTCCTCCCCCTCCCCCCCCAGCCAAGCGTTAAAAGTTTCCCTGCACATACCTTTGGAACAATACATAGGCAAGGTTCCCCATCCATGAATGTCCTCTGCAAAGGAGTGGGAGAGGAAGTGTTTTCTTGTATCTCTTCTTTGGGGACAAGCTTGTTCTTTCTAATTTTGCAACATTCATTTTCACTTGTTTTGTGGTGGTTGTTCTTTCCATTGACAGAGTGTTGATTAGAAATTGAACATGTTTTCTTGGTTCTGCTTACTTCACTTTGCACGAGTTCACATCTGTACATAGTCGTTTGCGTGCTCTCTCCCCCATCAGCTGTGAATTTGAGAACCATGACTATCTTTTGCCTTTGTATCCCCCTGTGCTTAGTATGGTGCCTTCCTATACTAGACACTTAGACAATGCTTATTGAATTACTGAGAACACTTTCCCTGGTCCTCTGCATTTACTATATTCATCGTTTGCTGTACCAAGGTAATAATCCATTACATTCATGCACCAGAATTTGTTTAGCCATCCCCCAGTCAATGGACATCTACTTTGTTTCCAATTCTCTGCTACCACAAAAAGTGTTACTATAAATATTGTGGTATAAATAACACCTTTCTTTTCTTTCTTATTCTTTTAAAATCAATGATATCCTTGGGTTAGTATAAGCCTATTAGTAGAATCGGGTTTAAAAAAGGAGCTCTGTCAACTTAATAACCTATGTGACCTTGGGCAAGTCACTTAGTCTGCTGGAGCCTCATTTTCCTTAAATGTGAAATGAGGAGTTTGGTCCCCAGGTCCCATTTAGCTTTTGATCCATGTATGATCTTCTGAAATGCTGTAGGGTTTTTGTGAAAACAGTTACTGCTAAAGGGTTAAAAAAAGGGATTCTCCAACAGGGCCATCTACATGGCTGTAATGAGAACCCTGACATCATGTTTTCAACTTTCCCACACTTTTTCCTCCTAATTATTATCCGGGCTGGACAGCTGATCTATTTCAAACAGGAAGCTGTTTACAGATAACACTTGCAACTGATCTGCCTGGTTTGCTGAACTGTCTGAAAGCAGAAGGCACCAGTGCTCCCAATTTAAGACCGCCAGGCTTCTGTAAACAGCAGCGATGAGGTTCCCTGGTGCAGTGTCCCCGCAGGCAGGCGATGGTCAAGAGGCCCCCTTCTTCACCCAGCGAGCCTAAGGTAGGAAAGACTGAAACTTTATACTTTTTATACCTAAAAGGAATAAGCTTCCCAGCCAACATTTCAAACATCAATGGGGTACTGAGAATGGTAATCCAAATCCAAATAATGGTAAGGGGGAAGCGATATGGCTTGGATATGAGGTAGAACCAGTGAAAATAGAAGACAGAAGTGTTTTTCGACTATAGCATAAGAACTAGTTTCTTAAAAAATTAAGGGATTTGTTTCCTGGGATTTTCAGTGAACTTGGGATAGGTAACTTGAAGGGTGAAACCTTAGAGAGTACCCTTCGGGAAAAAAATAAGAGCAAATACAACTAACATTTTAAAAAATAATACTTTAAGGCTTATTTTTAAAAATTGGTTAGAAGGAATGACTAGTTCATTTTGAAATGTCCTTACCAAAGTGAAGAAAGTACTATTCTAAGAACAGAACTTTGTGTGTGAGAATATTAGAACAGAAAGGGGCTTTAGAAATCATCTAATAATAATAAATTACATTTATATAGCCCTCTAAGGTTTACAAGGCACTTTATATCCATTATCTTGTTTAAGTTTCACAATAACTATTTATTCATCTTTTATAGATGAATAATCTCATGGAGGTTCAGAGATTTAAGTGATTTGCCTTCATTTTACAGATTAGGAAACTGAGGCCCAGAGCAGGGAAGTAATCTGTCCATTGTCACAGGAAGTAGTAGAACTATATCGGGTGTCTTTAGAACTGGTTAAAAATGTCTGATTATATGTATATATATACATATATATATGTATATATTTGTATATACATATACACGTGTGTATGTACATATATCCTAATATATGTGTATGTACACAAATATATATAAATATATGTCCCAATTTGATTTGCTCATTGACTGAAAGTGAGGTGAGATTGAAAAAATAATCCCTACAATAATGCGTTTCAAAAATAGTTGAGTGGTCTGTAAGATGTGATGAAGGGAGCATTGGATCAGGAGTCAAGAGATACTTGGGTTCTTTGTAGCATTGACTCTACCATGGATTACTTGTATGGCATTGGGTGAATTACTTGACCACTTGGGGTCTAATAATCCTCACTTGTGAAATGAGAGGATTGGACTGGAATGATCACTGAGATCCCTCCCTTCACTAACATCCCTTCTAGTACTAACATCCTATGACTCTAGCTATAGAAATACAAATTGTGGTGGAAGGATGGGATGAAGGGTGCCAAGGAGAAAGGAGGGGGCTTTACCTTCTCCAATGGGATTATTTTGTATAGTCCCTAAAACTGGAATGAAGGGAGGAAAAATCATCCTGTCCTAATTTCATGCTGAAGTAGAGCTATGCTCAGATAAAATACAATCGGGGAAAGACTATGTCATTGAAACTGAAGTGAAGTATGATTCATAGAAGGGCTCCCGATTTGTAGGGCAAAAGCATAAACAAGAGCATCTATATGTAATGATGAGTTATGGATTGCTTGGGGAATCTGGGGAGGCGAAGTAGTTTTCTGGAGTTACATTGAGATTAAGGGAATAAAACAACTTCTGAAAGAGAGCACACCATAGCCTTAGAATGAAAATTGAGAGGATAAATTGATAGATGTTTAAAGCTTGGGAAAGGTAATTGGAAAAGCATGCCTACTCCTTTTATCTTGGCTGATGTTTTCAGGGCTTTAGAAGATGAGGAAAAGGTTCTTGCCCCAGAATTGGTGCTGAGATCTGTGATGCTTTGGTTTCTGGACAAAGGCACACAAATGCCACAGGAGGGAAAATTATGAGCTGGGAATTCACCAACTGAGCTCCCAAACCCACCTTCTGCAATGACCACTGACAAAATATTTATGGCACATATAAAAATGCTGAGTCCTGTGGTAGAAATTCAATAATAATATAGTGCCTTTTCTCTGGGACCAAAGGGGACCTTTTATTCATGATCTTATTCATTCTTACAACATCTCCTGGCCAACTATTCAGAATTAGAATTTCTTTCTCCCCAACCTCCCTCAAGAAGTTTTTCACAGTTTGCTTTTTTTTTTTTTAAATCTCCCCCATTTGAAATGAAGGGATTAATCTTTGTTAACCCCTACTGGGAGAGATAAAGATGATGTTTAGGGTGTAAGTGGTGTGTGTGTGTGTGTGTGTGTGTGTGTGTGTGTATGACAGAACTGATTTAGATTATAACACCACATTCTTCTGCCTTGGCAAGTTGGTAGTAAGAGCCGAGGGAATGGGTTTCATTCAGCTCTCCTCCTTTTCCCCCACTGGCTTCCTTGAGGCCATAGTTTTAATTGTGCCATTCCATGCTGTCCTTCTCTAGGGGATCCCTTTTCAGCAAAGGTGATATTTTTCTCTAAGCTTCTGCTTAGGTGTATGAACAGAGAGAGAGTTAGAAAATCCAGCGGCCTCACCATCTATGGTCACTTCAATTTTTAATACTAGGAGGGAGGGAATTTACATGTCAGTTTTGGAAATGCCACAAAAAATTATGTCTAATCGCAGTTTATGATGAATAAATGAATGAAAAAGCACTTATTAAGCACTTACTAGATGCCAAGCATTGTGCTAAGCTTTGGGAATACAAATGTAAAAGCTAAGCCAATCCCTGCTGTCATGGAAATTACATTCTAATGATCAATAATACTGAGTCATTACTCAGTATAAAGGTCTTTGAACTTAGATGGAATAGGCTTCTGCCTACAGTTGTGACTTGGGACTCACCAGGACTAAAAATACTAAAAAAACCCCCATAATATTTATATAGTACTTCAAGGTTTAGGAAGCATTTTCCTCACACCACCTCTGTGAGGTGGGTGGTGCATATATTATTTTAGCCCTGAAATTTATCTCTGCAATCTTGGGCAAATAATTTAATTGTTCTGAGACTCAGTTTCTTCACTTGTAAAACAAGGAAAATAATATTTACATTACCTATCCTACTGGGGTGATTTGAGGAGTGTGCTTTAGAAACCTTAGATTACTATGTAAATGATGATGATGATATAAATTTAAGCATTTATTTCTATTTTATAGTTGAGGAAAGTGATGGTCAGAGAAGTTAAATGATTTAATCATTGTGGCATGACTAGAAACTGAAACTCAGAGCTCCTAACTCTAAGTCCAGTACTTTTTGTAATACACCATGTTACTGTCCTTCATGTCCCTAATATCCCTCTTTTACCTCTACCTCCACTGCAAAAAGAAATCCCAATCCCAGGGTCTGCCATTAGACATTCAATCATTACCTTTTGTTTTTTAAGGTTCCTTTATTAAAATGTAAATCCATCTGTGAGGGGTAATATCTTAAACCAAAATATATTTAAAGCTCGAAGGAACTATAAAGGCTGCTAAGTTCAAATCCCTTATTTTACAGATGAGGAAACTGAGGTGCAGACGAATTGGCAGCTTGCCCCAGGTTATACAGATAGTAAGTGGCAGAGGTGGGATTCAAACTCAGGTCCTCTTGAACTAGAAGTCAAGAGCTCTTTCCACTGTGCTACACTGTCTCAAAATACTTTATTGAAGGCTAGTTGACTAAAAACAAGAAAAACCCTGGGAAAAGGACAACAGAGTACATAGAGTATGGGTCATCATGGAGGAATAGGCTTGTAGAACACCAAAGAAAGGCTTTCTAGTCTCCACAGTTTCCCTGAGGCTTTGTGGAACGGTGGGTAAGTCATACAAGTTTTTTTCCTCCTCCTCCTAAAATACCTCCTAAAGGGGTATTCTGTGAGGCACTCTGCTGTGTTTACTACTTGTCCTGGGATGTTTACTGAATAAAGCTCCTACCTCTTCCAGCTCTTTGGGAGGAAAACTGAATTACTTGAAGATGATCATGAAAACCAAAATAATGGACATTAATTACTGGTTTCTGGGATGGTCAGTTTCAAAGGTTTTAATTCTTGCCTATCCTGGCCTTTCTTTAGAGTCATAAACTCTTTCTAAAAAAAATTACACTCTTATCAATGCATTTTGTCCTTGCGTCACAATCATTTCTGGAAATTACCTACCCTCTTTGTATCTACCTACCCTCCAGTATCTACCCTCTCTGAGGCTTTAGCTTGTATCAAAGAAAAAGAAAGAAAATCAACTGACCAAGTTACTGTCTGGAAGTCGTAGAGAGCTGGAAGGCAGGGACTTTACAGACCATCTGCATATGAGATTGAAGAATTTAGAGCTTGGAAGAGACCTTAGAAATCATCTAGTCCCACCTCCTTATTTTAGTTTAATTTTTTTCAACAACAAGCACTTGTTTTCTCACCCCACCCCCCATCTCCATTGAACAAAACAAAACGAAACAAAACCTTGTTTGACAAATATGCATAGTTAAGCAAAACCAATTCCCTCATTGGCCATGTCCAAAAATATATGTCTCATTTTGAATCTTGAGTCCATTTCTCTGGAATTATCAGTCCATTTTACAGGTGGAAAAGATGAGTTCCAGAGAGACCAAGTTAACTGTCTAGGCCCTCACCGTGAGACCCTGACAAAGCCAGGACAGATCCCAGGCTTCCCAATTTGCAGGGCGATCAGGGTTGCTTCCCCCACAACATGCTGCCTTTTGAAGTCTCTGCCAGAAAAAAATCCTGTCTCTTCAGTGCTTGTGTACTTCTCTTTTTAAGGCAGGAACACTTGAATGCGTAGCTTTGTGAGTAATCTTCATTTGTTTCGTCCTGTGTACGTTTGTTCTCTCCAGCTTAAAAGGAGTAAGTTAACTCAAAGGGACATGTCATCTTTTCCCCCAACACTGACCTCTTTTTTTTTGTTTCTCTATTTTTGAGGATACCATCACCTTCCCAGGCACACGAGCTTGAAAAAAGAAGCTATCTTTGACTCTTGTTCTGTTGATCCTCTATATCAGTGTACAAGTCCTGCCGATGCTATCTCCCCAATGTTTCTTGCATTCTTTATCTCCTTTCCATTCCCACTTCTACCACCCTAGTTCAGGTAAAAGGAAATGAGGACCTAACTACTATGGTAGCCTCTTGACTGGACTCTCAGCCTCTAGTCTCTTCTCCCTCTTCAATCCATTTTTCATATTCTCAATCTTCCTAATGCACAACTCTGATAATGTCATTCTTTATTTCAAAAGCTATCAATGTCTCCCCAATGCCTACTGAATGAAATTCATGGTGTATAGATTGGTATACAAGGCTTGCAGCAATCTGATCCCAACCCACCTCTCCAGCCTTATCTCACACTACTCTTCATCACATATTTTATGTGAAGCTGCTGGTGCCTTCCTCTCTTGCACTTCTATTTTATATTTATCTTACATGTATATTATTTCAATGTAAGCTTTTTGATGGCTAGACTTGTTTTTGTATTTTTTTTTCCATTCCCAGCACTTAGCGTAGTGCCTGGCACATACTAAAAACTTAATAGGCATTTTCTGATTGGTTATGCTTCAACCAAAGAGATCTAGCTCCAGTGTCCTTGATTCGTCCTTTGTGTTCTTGTCTTGGTATATTTACTCATAAATGGAAGGTCCATTTGCCCCATCTCTAACCTATTGAAGTTTACTTAACCTTCACCGTCAAATACTACCTACTTTTTCAATGTGCTCAATAAGGAGTTATTGATGTTTAACATTTTATGTATTATTTATTTTATTTTTTGAAGTACCTTTTCCCTTTTCTGGGACAGAAGTTCCTCCTCTGACAATTTCAGCAGTTGGGCTAGATGTCTTCTGAGAGGCTCTGGCTCTAGACCTATGATTCTGTGATCTTATGAGATTCTCTCAGACCATCTATGAGAGTGCTAGGCACATGATAGAGTGACTGTTGAAAAACTTGTGAACCTATCTTCTGTACAGGATTGAGAAAATCACCATGAAATGTTCTGCATATCAGCAGAATAGGGTTTGGCCTTGTTGAGCCAAAGTATGAGAATCACACCTTCATCCATCTGGCTTTTGTATCCTGAAGTTTTCTTGATACTGACACCTGAGATTGCTTTGGTTAAATTTTGTCTTATTAGAATTACAGATCTAAATTTGTTCCTTGACCTCACTTTAACAAAATACTTTCAGCTCCCTGTTTTTTCAGGCTTGTATCCACTTTTAAAATGACTGATGTTTCTGATTTTTCAAAGCTTCTGATGTTGGAATGATTTGACTAAGCTTCTGATCATAGCCATTTAGACATCTTGTTTATTCATCTGCAGCTCATGGATCTGCACTTCTCTCTATTGCTGCTAATCTTCCCACTTTCATCAGGCGAGCTCTGTTGTGTGTGAGAGGGAAGGACATCTGCATACCCCAAAGGCACCGGTTCCTCCCTAGCCCAAGCATTCCCTTGCCAGGAGAAGAAATCTGGGCTTTGTGAACAGAATGTACAGGCTCTTAGCAGAGAAAACCCAGCTTGTTATTCAAATATGGAGACTCCAAAGTCTTCATTTGACCTTAGCTCACCCCAGCTTCCTTTTTCATTATAGCTTTTAAATATTTTTAAAAGGTTCAGAACACCAGAGGTGAAAAGTAGCTTTATTTTCCCCTGAGCATCCTTTTTTATTTTTCTTCATTTTTGCAAAGTTAAGTCAAAAATCACCTCAAATTAGGTTCCCTTCTAAGCTAAGCTAAGTCCTTTGTAACCTCAAGGTTTCCACTTTTGCTTTGCTTTAGCTTCTGGAGCAGCCATTCATGTGGTCTCATTCAAGATCTCCTTTTCTCTCATCCTCCCTTTCCTTCTCAGTCATCATTTCTTTGACTTTTGTCAACACTTAATATTTAACTTTCAAGACTGACAATATCAAGAGAGTAGTCTCTACTTGGTCTCTTAGGCATTTTTTCATTGATAGGTAAATCTCTTTTTCAGACTCTGAGAAATGACGTCAAAATTACCACACACTTTGGAAAACAGGGCTTGCTTCCTGGACAGAAGATATTCTTTCTTAAATCCTTACTGTCTGAGGCAATGAAGTATAGTGGACCTGGAGTCTGGAGACAAGAGTTTGAGTTCTGCTTCTGCTTTTTACTAGGCCTGCAACCACGGGCTAGTCGTTTTTAGGCCTCCCTAAGTCTTAGTTTTCCTATTTTTAAAATGGAGCTAATAATCCTTGTAATACTTAATTCAGTTGTGAGCAAAGTTCATTGTTGACCATGTGCAAATTGCTCAACTTCTTAAAGCCTGTTTCCTCATCTATAAAATGGGATATAATATTAGTACATCACAGGGTTGTGAGGATAAAGTGTTTTGTAAATCTTAAAGCCCCATAGATATGTAAATTATTGTTATGAATAAAGTGTTATATAAGAACAAGCTGACTCCAAGGCCAGTAGGTCTTTGGTGGGATAGATATAGTGAGGCATCTTTTCAGTTACAAGAGTCCCTAAGTGGTAGAGTTGGCAAGAGATTGAGTGGTGAGTGATTAAAACAGAAATTTGGGAATCAGAAATTACATATTTTCCCAGTGACTGGAATTCTTTGAGCTAGTCAGAAGGTCCCAAGACAGGAGGCCTGGGGACTCTGTCAAAACCCTGTGACCTTGTTTAGCAGAGAATAAAAGGGGGAGGGAGAGAGGGAGAGAGTGAAGGGGAGAAGAGGGGGAGGGGAGGGAAGAGAAGAGGAGAGAGACACAAATATACAGATAGAAACAGAGAGAGATAGAGAGAGACAGAGAGAGAGAGAGAGAGAGAGACAGGGAGAGAGAGAGAACGAGGGAGCAATATTGATTCCACATAGCCATCTTCCCCACTGGAAGTCTCATGTATCAGCCTGTGGATCTTCAGATTGGGTCTAAGAAGGCCATTGCCTGTCAGGAGGTTGGTGAGGAAAAGGGAAACAGCTCCAACAATTTTAACCCAGGTTGTAAGGGACGGAAGCTATTGGTAGCCATTGGCCGAGAGTTCGCTTCTTATATTGACAACATAGGGGGACTTGCAACAGAGAATGTTCAGATGTTTGCAGCTGTCAAGTTTATATTATAAGGGTAGTGTATTCCCTGTCACCTACAGATTTCTTTTGAGTTCTTGATTCACCACCATGGAGAGATTTAGATAATATCCCTTCACGGAGTAGGAGGCTGACCTGGACGACATCTACAATCTCTTCCCACTCTAAGATTCTGTGATAAGTTGAGTCCTCAGTTTTTCTCCTTACAAATAAATAGAAACATTAAAGACCTACGGTGGATATTTGCTGGATTTTTTTGATATATTAATTCATTTATTGATCTATTGAGTCCCTGGGTATTAGGAAGGGAGGGATACCAAAGAAAGGAAAGTGAGACACTGTCCTTTTTCTTCTGGAGCTTACAGTCTAATTAACAAGACAAATGAAAAATTTGCTATTAAGAAAAACAGTACCATTTCTAGAGTACCTTTAAGGTTTATGAAACACTTTCTTCACAATAACCTTATAACACAGGCAGCGGAAGTATCATTATTCCCTTTTTACAGGACAGAAAACTGATGGTTGGAGAGGTAAAGTGTATTGTATGTGATCACAAAGCTAGCAGCTGTCAGAGAAGGAATTTAAATTCCTCTTTCCTGCTAACTGTACCCTGATCCCCACTCCGTAGCAGACTGCTTCCCAAGTCCATCCTTCCACTGAACCATACAGAGACCAAATAAGTGATAAGAGCAATAAGACCCATGGTAGACAGTCACAGATATCCACTACCAATTAGGATGGCTTTCATCTGAAGAACTTCTGGCCCAAAGTACAAGCAAGGAAAGAGTTGTTTGGTTTTTTCTTTTTTTTTTTTTCCATTTCCCCCTCTCTTTTTTCTTTTAAAGACTTCTCATAACTGTTTATCCATTCTTTTATTTAGGAGTCAATGACCTGCAAATACTCATTATGAAGAGAGATCTGGTTTTCCTGGGGACTCTAATTAGCCTGGTCTTCCTGTCCTTGCTAAGATCTGGATCGCCTCAACATCTTGCAGAAGAGGCCTGCTCTGTCCAGATTCTTGTCCCAGGCCTCAAAGGTAACATAGCAGTCCCTTCTTTCTCTTTGATTCACCCTCTGCCTGGGCAGTTGTCTTGGAGATTTCTTTTCAAGTAGGCCTCAAGCCACCACCAATATCTGGAGCCAGGCACCTGGTATCTGCAGAGCTCTGGGCACTGAGCAGATAAAGTGAGCTTCCCCCAGGCTCTCAGTGTGTAGGGCTATCACTGAATGAATTGGTGGGAGTGGCTCATCCCTGGCAAGGACTGGAATAAATCATACCTGTACGTCCCTTTCTCCCTTAACATTTTTATTCAAATGAAAACAGATTCTTCCATTTAATTCCTCATTTGATGCTTCATCATAGACTAGAAGTGACCCTAGATGCCAAAGAAGCATAAGCACAGTAACAGGTTCTACCAAGATAGAAATGTTCTAGGTTTAGAAATCTAAATTCAGGGTCTGTCGTACAAGGACAGGCCCAGCTAACCAAGGACAAATATAACTCCATGAGGGCACGTTCTTTCTCTTTTGTGTTTGCGTTCCTAATATCTGGCACAGTGCCTGGCACATAGTGAACCCTTAATCAATGATTTTTTGTTCATTCGTTTGACTAAATTTAAAGAGCGTCACCACAAGAGGGTTTTCTAGAAAACAAATTAATTTTCAGCCATAACAACTCTCAGAGAACATCTACCAACAAAGATTTATGAAGTGTCTATCTTAAAGGTGATTCAGTGTGTTGTAGTGTGAATAAACTTAGATTTGGATCTGTAGGACTGGGGTTTGACTCCTGATTGCTCCTAACTAGCTTTGCAACCTTTGGAAAATCACTTTACCAGTTTTTCATTTATAAAATGAGGCCATTAGACTAGAATTCAGGGGTTCTTAACTTGGGGTCTGTGAACTTGTTTTTTTTAGAACATTTTGATAATTATTTCAATATAATTAATTTTCTTTGTAATTCTATGTATTTTCTTTTTTTTTTTTTTGCATCTAAAAACATTATTTTGAGAAGGGGGCCATATGCTTCACCAGACTTCATCAAAAGGTTTCATGTCACACACAAAAAATTAAGAACTCTTGGATTAGGTAATCTTTAATGGGACTTCCAGCTCTTAAATCTATGAATACTAACAGTATGATAGAATTACATTTTCAATGGAGATCTAAAATCTTATCTCCTTGTAGTCTTTTGTTTTAGGTCCAACCCCATTTCTTTGTGATGTTTGGCTTGTGGATCAGTGCTAGTTTTTAAATTTTAAGCATACTGATTATTCTAATGGAATTGATAACATGTCATTGTAGTATATAAATAACACGTGCCTCTTTGGCTTTATTAGTTTTCCATTGCCATTTCCAAGGTAATCAGACAGATTAAGAATCCATGAAAGGGGGCTCTCATTTTCTATCATTCATGGTTTCTTCAGGGAGACTAATATGTAATGGAGATCATGAAATGCCTTTCTGAAGGGTCATGTGAACAAATCTCAGACTCTTAGCTCATCTTTTCCATTACTTTTCTTGGTCCTCATCCTCCTTGTCTTCTCTATAGCATTCAATACTATCAACCTCTCCATCCTTCTTGAAACTCTCTCCCTGCCTGGGATCTGTGATACTGCACAATAAAGGGATGTAGGAAGAGAACCAGACCACTCCTCTGGCTCCTTTGTTGGCTCTGCTTCCCACTCTCATCTAGGAAATCAGAGTGTTCCCTAGTGCCTTCAGCCTTCTGTTTGCTCTTCTCCTCCCCCTCACTTTCTCTGCCTCTTGACATCCAATTCTAGGTCTGGCACAAATACTCCTTCCATGGCTACCTCACAGCATTTATTATTTTTACTGGCCACATAGTACGTAGGATCAAAGGTTCATAGTTTTGGAACTGAAAGAGATCTTAGAGGTCATTTAGTCTGATCTTCCAATTTTACATGAGAGGAAACTGAGACCTAAGAAGGTTAAATGACTTTCCTAAAATGACACAGGTAGTAACTGGCAAAGCTAGCATTTGAATTCAGGTCCTCTGACTCCATATCCAGGACTCTTTTCACTTAGCCATTTTGCTTCCCGCTTATCACATGTCATTTTCTATTTCATATACTTAATCCAATCTCTCTTATTAGATCAAGAACTCTCTGAGGGCAGGAATTATGTTTCCTTTTTCTTCATATCTACATTGGCACCCAGAATCAGTCTTAAGCATAGCAGGTCCTTAAGTGTTTGTGTGAATGACATGAGGTAAGGATTCATCCGTAGTTTAGACTATTCCATATCAGCCATGTAATCCAATTTTCTTGTGTCCAATAGTCCCCATGAACTTACAGAGACACTGCCCTTATTTATTGCAATATCATCTAGGCCAGGTTTTTGATTCAGACGGTTCAACAAGACTTTGAAGAGCCAAGGAGGAGAGTATCAACTTTTGGTGCTGATTCTTCACTTAAGAAAAACAGTGCCATTATTTCTATCAACTCAGCAATGAAAGAGAAAGAAACTATCAGTCTTTGTGATTGCCTGGTGAAAGGAAGAAACTGAGGGAGACCTTTGACCAAACTGGGATATGGAATCTTGGGTCTCCTATTTAGAGGGTAAAAATTGATGGCTTAGGACTGTACCCTGAGGTAAACTGAGGTTCCCAAACATAATGTGGCAAGCAGCTCATCATTAATTTACTGGATTAAGAATGGCTTTTAAAAGGGAAGAGTGCAGACTCATATCCTCATATCTCTCCCCACTCTCTCCCCCAGGGATTTCTTGGTCAATCATTGTTCTGAAGCTTGGGGTTTTACTGAGATACTTGTATGGGGTTATCAGAAACATTTTGTCCAAAGCCAGTGAGAAGTTCTCAGTATTTGCGATTGAGCTGGAAAATAAACAAACCCCAAATCTGGGATCAGAAAAAATAATAGAGATTAACTAGACAAGTAAGGGAATACTATAAGTGATTGGTTTTTGGGAGCAAAAGATGGAAAAGTTTAATATTCAGCTGCTTTCAGACCTCAGTGAACAGTAGAATATACAATACAGTAGGATGCTGCACTCAAGCATTTTGCCACCGTCATGTGGCAAATGACTTCATATGTTCAGGGCATTCAGCATATGGAGGATTTGGAAAAAGGAACAATATGGCAAGGCAGGAAAGCACTTCCAGGATGTGGGCATCTGCAAGTGGACAAATTCATTGCTAGTTAATGTCAGCCTGGTGCGTGTTAAGTAAGACGTATAGAAGGGTCTATATCATTTCTTTCTGATGTGACACAGGCACGTATAAAAGAATGGGGAAGCCTCTGAAGGCGTCGTCAAGGAGAGCAGGCTGTTTCTGACTCTAACATTAAACGGCAAGCCTTTTGGTATATTCTGTGCCTAAGATTTCTGGCAGCTTGCAGCCCAGCCCAGTGCATGAGATCCTTCCCAGGGACTCAATAATAATAATAGTAATAATTATGTTTCCTGACATTTATATAGCATGTAAGGTTTGTGGAAGTGCTTTCTATTCATTACTTCATTCGGTTGGCACAACGAGTATTGAAGGTATTTTTGTTCTCATTTTACTGGTGAGGAAGCTGAGGTTCAGAGAATTAAATGACTGGCTCAGGTTCACATAGGTAGTAAGAATTAGAGGCAACATTTGAACTCAGGGACTGTTTCATTTTTTTTTTTGTTTTTGTCTACCTAGTGCCTACAGCAAAGCCTAGCACATAGTAGGTACTTAACAAGCACTTGTTGAATTGGCCAATAAAAAGCATTTTGCACATGATTCAACTTTCCAGATAGGCTTATGCATCTTTTCTGAGCAGTATTCAGAGGTCCTAAATGGCACAAAATATCCACCTGCCATCCTGCAATAGAGAATTTCAACTGAATTTCAAGCTCATTCATCTGAGTTACTCTCCGCATTGAGTTGGCTTTATCTGCGTCTAATTCCTATTCTTCACATACACAGAATTACTTAGCAGCCTTGTTTCTTCAGGCAAACTTAACTTTGTCACTACCAATAGGGAAAAAATCTGAGTTGAGTTCATTAGTATATTTATAGGAGCCTTTAAAATTATCATGTCTTAGTCTGCCAGGAGGAACAGGTGGACCCAATATATTAATTCATTTCCCTGATTTCATTTACCTTGATTACAAACATTATACTGTTCTTATTTCAACTTAGAGGCATTTACTAGTGAATGTGGAGGGGGCTACTGGGAAACCAGAAGCAAATGTGGTATTACATTGGGAATATGGAACACCTTGATATTTAAATTGGAGCAAGGGAAAGAAAACCTGCTGGACAGTAGTAAAACTGTAAACGATGGTGTCCCTAACTACCTCCCCTCCCCCTCCAGCAATCAGCAAAGCATCACTGGGCAGAGGGGAGGAATGCTATGTTCTTCTCTAGTCCTCTCCCAACCCCTGCCACAGAATGACAGGGTTGACTTTGTGCAATATTTATAACTAAGCTGCAAAGTAGAGAGGAATAAACTGATGCGGAAAGTCTCAAATTCATTCAGCTGGGGGATGAGTCTTGCAGCTTTCCATTGCATCACCTTCTTGGCTTGCAAATAAATAGCCCATATATTATTCCATACTAAAATTCATATAGGTTTTTTATTTCGTCAGGGTGGGTACTTTCTTCACTGAGGCAGATGAAAAACCCTCCACTACTGGGTTAACAGTCTTTATGAATTATGATGGCTGATGAGATTCATCCCCCTGTGCACAACCTGGCCATGAGCCTCTCCAAACTTAATTAGACTCGTCCTTGAACAGCAGGCAAACAATCAGTTGCCAGGCCTGTTCCCAAAGCCTTTCTAGCTTGGGAGGTTCCCAAAGCCAGAGCTTATGGCATAGCCCTCAAGAACCCAGAGTTAACTTTGTGCCACAGAGAGTTATTGGAGTAGGGTTTTAATGTGGCCAGAAAACCAATTTACATATTTTGACATTCAAGGCTCTTTGTAGTCTGGCTCCAATTTACTTTTTTCCAGGTGTCTTTTATAACTATTCCCTATCATGTATTCTATGTCAAATTTGGTTATTCATTTGACCTCAAATGTGGTTTATAATTTTATGCTTCCATATTTTACTTCAAGCCAAGATTATGACCATCTCCTGCCCAATTCCACTTATCCTATAAGTCCTAATATAAATGCCTCCTCCTCCAGGGAGGCTTCTCTGATCTTGGCCATTCCCTTATCTAACCTCATAGCACTCTGTCCTTCTCTTATGTACTTATATTCTAACTTGTATTATATATTTATATGTGACTGTAGGCAAATCACTTGTCCTCTTAGTGTTCTAGGTGACTCTCTATGACTATGAATTGTAGAGAACCTACTGACCTGAATTGTTAGAGGGACTTTCCTCATCTGGGAGTTTCCTATACTAAGGAGATCACAGCTACAGTTCCTATCCCCTATTTATTTGTAGTAGTGATGGTGGTGGTGATTAAGCTCAGCTACTTCTATTTGTCCCTTACTGTAGATTAGTTTCAGCTCAGAAGGGCTTTCCTCTCAGTCAAGTAAATTCTCCCTTCCTCTCCTCCCCTTCAACTATTCCCATTCATTAGTTCCTTAAATTTCATTTTTGTAACCCCTTCTCAAGAGGGTTTCTCTCATTCTCTTCATTATCCATTCTTTCTATCTAGTCTAGACCTGCATTCTTTGGTTTTTGACACTTATAATTATGGAGTCTTTCTCTATTCACTGTATTCCTCACAGAATCAAAACTTGTGAGGTGTCCATCCTGGGCTCTCCCCTTAGGCAGATTCTGCCATTGCTTGGTAGAAGCTTGCATGGAGGATTCCCCTTTTCCATTGTGCCTCACTTTCCCTCACAAACCCTTTTTAAAAAAAAAAAATTTATTTATTTTTAGTTTTTAACATTCGCTTCCATAAGTTTTAAATTTTCTCTGCCTCCCTTCCTTTTCCCCCTCCCCAAGACAGTGCACAATCCAGTATAGGCTCTACATATACATTCTTATTAAACATAGTCATATTTACATTAGTCATGTTGTATAGAAGAATTAGAATGAATGGGAGGAACCAGGAGAAAGAAAAAACAAAACGAAACAAAAAAAGAGAGCAAATAATATGTTTTTATTTGCATTCAGACTCCATATTTTTTTCTCTGGATGTGGATGGCATTTTCCATCATGAGTCTTTTGGAGTTGTGTTAGATCATTGCATTGCTGAGAAGAGCTAAGTCTATCAAAGTCAGTCATTGCACAATGTGGGTGTTACTGTGTACAATGTTCTCCTGGCTCTGCTCACTTCACTCAGCATCAGTTCATATAAGTCTTTCCAGGTTTTTCTGAAGTCCACCTGCTCATTTCTTATAGCACAATAGTATTCCATTATATTCATATACCACAACTTGTTTGTCCATTCCCCAATTGATGGGGCATCCCTTCAATTTCCAGTTTTGGCCACCACAAAAAGAGCTACTATAAATATGTTTGTACATATGGGTCCTTTTCCCATTTTTATGATCTCTTTGGGATACAGCCCTAGAAGTGGTATTGCTAGGTCAAAGGGTATGCACATTTTTATAGCCCTTTGGGCATAGTTCCGAATTGCTCACCAGAATGGTTGAATCAGTTCACAACTCCACCAACAATTAGTGTTCCAATTTTCCCACATCTTCTCCAGCATTTATAATTTTTCCGTTTTGTCATGTTAGCCAATCTGATAGGTGTACTGTGGTACCTCAGAGTTGTTTTGATTTGCATTTCTCTAATCAATAGTGATTTAGAGCATAACAAAGTCAATTATCGAGGGTGTCAGAGAGGACACTGTTCCATGTCCTTGATTATGCAGCAGCCCACTATTATTTTATGCTTTCTTGGTTACCCCTTTCTCCCCATTTGCCTAAAAATCTCCTCCCTACAACCAAGCCTTCCTGCTCTTCTAGGTTCCAATTACCCCTAGCAGTGTCAACTCTCTCTTCTGTAGGTAGTATTCATGGTCTTTTCAAGTATCAAACCTCCCAGACCACACCCCTCACAAGGTCCCCACCTCCCTTCATAGAACATCTTTCTTCATCCACAGGAGCATTCACTGGAATCCCCTTCTAATGGGGTGATGGAACCTGGACCCCTAAAAGGAAAAGACCATGTCTTTGAAAGCAGCTCAGTCCCTGAACTTTTCCACACAGCAGATCACTGGTGTTTTGCCTGAGGCATCTGGCCCTTCTCAGCCCACCTAGATACTCAATAATCCTTTTAACAGCCCTTTCACTGTGGCTCTCCAAACATTTAACTCCTTTCATTGTCTGCACCTGGCCCACCCCAGGCTATTTACCACTGCTTAATCGCATCAAGATCTTTTCACTGAACTTTTTTCCTTTTTTGTATATAAGTATCTATCCAATCATCAAATTTGCAGGTTCACTAGGAACCATGCTTGTTTCTATTGGCCTTACAATAAACCTTGATACTTTGACTGAAAGATGGCTTGAGTGCTCAAATTCTTTCCAGGCACATTTGCCCTATAGTCTTACCTTTCAGGGTTTCCAGCACCCCAAACTGTAACAGTAGGAATCCTTATGTATGGGTTAGTGGTCCTTTCTTCTATTTGTTTGTTACCCCAGATGGTGTATAAATCTGAATAGAGCACTCAAGAAATGGTCTGAGGAAGCCAAAGAATGGTAGGACTATCACCTTCCTTGTTCTGAACACAATGTCCCTCTTGGTGCAACTGAAGATTGCATTAGCTTTTTTTTTTTGGTTGATACTGAATTTGTAGACTCTCAGGTCTTTTGGACATAAACTGTAGTTATGCCTCTTTTATCATGTACTTGTGCAATTGATTTTTTTGAACCCAAAGGTTCAAAATGTTTAGGTCAGTGATAGCTAGGGCCTTGACACCTCCTTTTGCACATTTGTCTATCCTTTTGGGAGTGCCTATGCCAGAGGGTGGGGGATCCTAGCAGTCAGTGGTTGTAGGATCCTTACCATGCTTGCTAGAGGTACTCCCTAAATGTTTGTGAATTTCTTCCACAGGGGATGCTGGAGAAAAGGGAGAGAAAGGGTCACCAGGCCGACCTGGGAGAGTTGGTCCTTCAGGAGAAAAAGGTAAATTCCAGACATTTAGACACTGATGCAGGTCTAGCACTCAATCCTAAAGGTAGTAGGGAGAGAAGGGGGAGAGAGTAGGAGAAATCAAAGTGGGAAGGGAAAGGAAGAAAAGGGAAAGGAAAGGAATAGATGGTAAATTCGCATAGACTTGGATAAATGGACCATATATTGTTATTGTTCAGTCATTTCAGTCGTGTCTGACTCTTTGTGACCCCATTTAGTTTTTTTTTGGCAAAGATACTGAAGTGGTTTGTCATTTCCTTCTCCAGCTCATTTTACAGATGAGGAAACTGAGGCAAATAGGGTTAAGTGACTTGCCAAGGGTCACATAGCTAGTAAGTATCTGAGGCCAGATTTGAACTTAGGTCTTCTTGACTCCAGGCTCGGCACTCTATCTGCTGAGCCACCATGCTACCTGGAAGCAGCATCACTCATTTTACAGAGGAGGAAATTGAGGGGACAACATTGCCCATTGCTACCACTTAAATGGCTAGTGGTAGCAGAACTAGAACCCAGAGCCCCTAACTCCCAATCAGCTATACCACCCTGACCCCTCCAAACCTTTCAAACTCTCCTTCAAGACAAACTTCCTCTATGAGGCTGTAATATCTTGGAAGACAATTAAAACAAATGTAGAAAGACTAAATGGCATAGTGAATAGAGTGCCAGCCCTGGAGTCAGGAGGGCCTGAGTTCAAATTTGACCTCAGATACTTACTAGCTATGTGGCCCTGGGCAAGTTCCTGTTTGTCTCAGTTTCCTTATCTTCAAAATGAGCTGGAGAAGGAAAAGGAGAACCACTCCAGTATCTCTGTCAAGAAAACCCCAAATGGCACAATTGAAAAGACTGAACAACAACAATAAAAAAGACTATACATTTCTAGCCTTTCTGTCCTGCTGAAATCTTCCACTTAGCTTATCCTACCTACCCTATTCTACCTCTCTCCCCACCCTGATTTCTGCCTTATCAAGTACTTTTCTATGGGTTAATCTTGACAATCAGATAGTGATTTATTCAGGGTTCAGTATGCTACTTGGCACCTCACTGGTGCTTTGAAAATATAAAGTTATCTTTTTTACAAAGTACTTTCCCTTATATGGAAATGTAAGGACCTGCACTCTGCAAGTGCTTATACCACCCAGGAGTGTATGTACAGCACTGTTTATCCAATACTTCAAAGTTCTGTAATTTCATGGGTAAGGGTATTATCTCTACTGGCCTGGATCACAGTATTTGTTGGAAGACTCACAAGTCGCTGTGGCCAAAAAATTCATTGCCTGATGGTCAGCCTCTCTGAAGATAAACCTCTCTGTGTACATAGGCCTTATAAAGCTATTGGGGCTAGTGCAGATATCCACAGTGGGAAAGAAACCAAGGGTTTGCTGTCTCTGGTGCAGGTCTCGATATTGTGGGAAGGGCAGCATATGCATATGTGGAATAGGATATCACTGATCATCATTTTCCTGAGTTCAAATCTGGTCTCAGACCTTTACTAGCTATGTGACCCTGGGCAAGTCGCTTAACCCTGTTTGCCTCAGTTTCCTCATCTGTCAATCAGTTGGAGAAGGAAATGGCAAACCACGGAAGCATCTTTGCCAAGAAAACCCCAAATGGGGTCATGAAAAGATCATAACTGAAAACAACTGAACCACAACAGAAATGTGTCAGGTGCTATTGTTAGGCACCTCATTGCTAATTATTACCTCAATTGATCCTCACATCAACATTGAGAGGTAGGTACTGTTATTATCCCTATTTTGCAGATGAGGAAACTAAGGCAAACAGTGGTTAAGTAACTTGCCCAGGGTCATACATTTAATAAATGTCTGCAGTTGGATTTGAATCCTTGGCAACTGATTAGATGTGGAGGGTGAGGTCTTCTTGACACCAGGCTCAGTGCTCTACCGGTTATCCTATCCAGCTGCCCCAGCACCTGAGGTTGAAAAACAAAGTGTTATGTGAGATCACCTGGATGGACCAGGGAAGAGGTCCTGGAGAAAGTGGTATTTGATCTGGGCTTTAAAGGATAGGTAGGAAGCCAACAGCAAAGAGGGAGAGGCATTCCTAGCATAGAATAGGTAAAAGCATGGAAGTAGGGGAAGGCTTAGGGTGTTCAGAGTGAAGGGCGGTGGCAGAGTCATTCAGTTTTGACTGGAACATAGAGTATGTAGAGGAAAATAATGAAATAAAGCTGGAAAATTGGGGTGACACCAGATTTTAGAAGGTCATGAATACCAGGCTTTGTACAAAATCTTATTTAGGAGGCAGTAGGGAGATCCTAAAGGTTTTTAGGTAAGGAATAACAAAAGCAGAAAGATTAATCTGGTAGTGGTATGTAGGAGCAGAAAAGAGAAAAAGGAAAATCAGTAAGGAAGCTATCGCAATAACCTAGGAAAGATTTAAAGTACTGGCAGGATGAATGCCAAGGAGGGGACAGATACAGACGGAACTTGCAGGAAGGTAGTCAATTGTATATTTGGAAAAAAAGAGAGGGAGAGGCCATAGATGATTGTGGTTTGTAGTATGTAGAGAATTACCTAAAATAGGGAAGTCCGCCTGTTTTGGGAAGAGGGGCAGGGAAGATTATGAGTTCAGTTTTGGTGACCATGAGTTTAAAGAACCGGCGACATAGCAAATAGAGAAGTCCAACAGAAGGATAAGCACTAAGAAAATGCCATTGGATTAAGAGGTCAGAGGTGACCTTTGAGAGCAGCTTCTATTAAATGGTGGTGAGGGAGGGGAAAACCAGTTTTTAAGGGGTTGAGAAGTAAGTAGGGGATGAGGGAGCAAGAATAGAGAGAGACCATTTTCTAGGAGTTTGGCAGAGAAGTGAAGAAAAGGATGGTAGTGTGAGGATTTTTATTTGTTTATTTTTAGGTTAGGGAAAACCAGAACACATTTGTGGCTGAAAATAAAGGAGCCAGTGGAAAAGGAGAGACTGAAGATTCAAGAGAGGTGGAAATAATTGATAGAGCAAGGTCTTAGGGGAAGAAATTAGATTGGTAGCCTAGGTAGAAGGTTCAGGCTTGGTGAGGAGGAGAGGGACATGTCTTCAAAGGTAAGAGAAAAGGGGAAGAAAGGTAATAAAATAAATATTGTGAGGTGGACGGTAGGGAAGCAGCCAGTTTGACTGGAATTTAGAGTCTATGAAAAGCACTAGAAAGGCGATAATAATAAAAGCTAATATTTATAGGGTTCCTTTTAAAGTTTACAAAACATAACATTATTTTATGTGCTCCTTACAACAATTCTGTGAGGCAGGTGCTATTAACACCTCCATTTTTACAGTGGAGGAAATTAAGCCTGAGAGGTTAAGTGACTTGCACAGGGTCATGATCCAATCCGAGGGAAGATTTAAACTCAGGCCACCTTGACTCCAACTCCAATGCTTTGTCTTCAGTGTTAAGCTCTTGGTTAGGCTGGATAAATGTTTTTGAAATGCCTTAAATGCCAGGCTAAAGAGTGTGTATTTTATCCTATAGACAGTAGGCAGTTGGCAAAGGTTTTTGGGGAGAGGAGAGGCGTGGTCTGATTTGTGCTTTAGGACAATTATAGATTTAACAATAGCTAGCATTTTATGTAGCACCTTTAAGTTTTGCAAAGTACTTTACAAATAATATCTCATTTGATCTTCACAACAACTCTGTGGGGTAGGTGCTATTGTCATCCAAATTTTACAGATGAGGAAACTGAGGTAGGTAGGAGTTAAGTGACTTGCTCATGGCTACACAGCTAGAAAGTGCCCAAAACTAGATTTGAGCTCAGGCCTTCAGGACTCCAGTTCTAGCACTAGATCCCTTGTGCCACCTAGCTGCCCACAAGGAGTGTGGATTTAAGCATCCAGAGACTGGAGGCAGGGAGAACAATTAGGAAGCCATTCCAATTGACCAGGTGAAAGTTGTTTAAAAGCCTAAATTGGAGTTGGAGGCAACAGAAGTGGAGAGGAGGGGGCAGATAGCAGCAAGTTTGTGGAGGTGGAACTGACAATACTTGACAACTGACTAGATGTGGAAGGTGGGGTTTTAAGTCTGGGTAACTGAGGGAGGATGCTGGTTGCCATCCACCAATACAAGGAAATAGAGAGGAGGGGCAGGTTTCAGGCAGGAAGATGAGGAGTTCCATCTTGGACATATTGAGTTAGAGGTGCCGGCAGGACCTCCAGATGGAGATGCCTAGCAGGCAGCTGGAGATGCAGATAATACTTGTCTGATCTTCTTCACAGGTTTTTTTTTCTTTAAAGATTAAAATAATAGAGACAGAGATGGAAGCACATTGAAAAGTTAAAAGTGTTATAGAGGTATGAGGTGGTGTTATTATATTTATTATAAAGAACTCCCATTGGTGTGCTTTGCCTAATATGCAGGTTGTTTCTCCGTTTCCCCTCAGGAGCTATTTCATAGGCTAGCTTTGGGAAGTTATTTTCCTTCTATTCCAGATGGTTCTTGGTTCATTTTCTTAATTTCATTTCATTCAAAGTGGTTACAAATCTGCAATCATAGAAGAACATAGAGTGAATTATGGACTATTAGAACTCAATAGGACCTTGGAGATTGTCTAATCTAACATCCTCATTTTATAAAAGGGGGAAACTAAGACCCAAGTACATAAAGTGACTTGTCCAAGTAGATAGCAGAGCCAAAATTTGAACCCATTTCCTTAGATGCCAAATCCAGCATGCTTTGTACAACATTATGCTGCAGGTATCAGCTACTAATGATCCTGATTTGACCTTGATATTCTTGTTCTTTTTTTTCTACTTATATAGTCTTTTATTTTAAAATATTTTATTATTTTCCTATTATGTGTAAAATTTTTAACATTGGTTTTTTTTTTAATTTTGAGTTCCAAATTAACTCTTTCCCTCCCCACCCTCCCCTCCCCCATTTCCATTTTTCCTAGAAGTTTTTGTCAACTAGAGGTTACTCTCATTCTTGCTCTCTGAGTCATCTTAACTGACTCTGTGCTAACAAGGAATAGCTTTGATAAACGAGAAAACATTCTGTAAGCAATAAGGAGCCATTAAAAGTTTCTAGGCAAAATAGTGACATGCACATTAGGAAGACTGCAACTCAGTTTTGGATACCTTTTAAAATGAATTTATTATTTTGATCTGACACTGTCACTTAAAATGTGAGCTGCTTTGGTTCTATGCTCCAGGTGCATTATAGTACATGATGGCCAAGGTAAAGAGGAGGCAGGGTGTCAGGGTTATCTTGATTGTGAAAAAATAGAGTCAGGTTATTGAGTAAAGATTTCTTTCCAAGAAGTCATTATTATTATGAATAATCACAATTATTAATACCTATCTTTTTTGATGTTTTAAGATTTCCAGAGTGTTCTTCTCATAACAATCTCATTTGTATTATCCCTGTTTCACAGATTATAAAACTGAGGCTCAGAGAAGTTGTGGTATGCCTAAGGTCACACGTGGCCAAGGTCCCATAGTCTACATGGTTTAGAACAGAGGAATGGATCTTTTGACTTCTGCACACCCTTTCTGAGGTCTCTAGTTCTATGAATATCTCTTGATCAAAGATGACTAATCTACTGTCATATATGATCCTTCTAGTCATATAGGTAGGATCTTAGCATCACTATAAAATAGGGTTAAAAATTCATGTCCTGCCTACCTCCAATCAGATAATATATGCGTGAAAGTCCTCTGTAAACCAAAGAATGCTATACAAATGCAGGAATGATATTCTTTATTTCCCTATCCAACCTTGTTCAACTTTTGGATAATTTAGTGAGAAGGCTAAATCAATTTCTGATTTGGTGACTGAGACTGGGACAAATTTTTATCCTCTTATTTAATCTCTCTGCACTACAGACAATATTGGTTCATTGAGACTTTCCTTGGGTCAGTCAGTCAATAACAAGCATTTATTAAGCATTTTCTATGTTCCAGGCATTGTGCTGGGTTGAGGATATAAAAAAAGGTTGGTACAGATAGCCCAGTCTGTCTCCCTTGCTTTACTTAGCCATGGTGCTGACTGAACTTGTTACACACTACTTAGCCACTCTGCCTCGGCCTCTTCTGCTGGCCATGGTGCTGAAAAAAAAATGGTGAGTTAGTGGACTAATAAAAACCAGGTATCTTGAATCTTAGTCTCTTTTCCCACCACCGTACATAAGATTCCTTCATGTCAGGCTGTACTGTGACATTGTCCTAATCAGCATTGTAGTTTCACCTTTCCTGTCAACCAAGATTTGCAATGATTCTCTCTGTTGATTGTTGAATAAATGAATAGTCTGTAGCAGGGCAGCCCCACAAGTACAAAAAGGGAGTAACTCTTTCCTCCCCCACCCCCTTCCATCACTCATTTCTAAAGTGTCGTCTGCAGCTGGAGACTAAGTCCTGTCTCCTGAGTGAAGGATGCAAACTCATAGGAAATGACTGTGAATTACTGTGAGTGCTGCTTTTCCAGGTTTCTAAGCCCCTGTATTTTCAGCAAAACCCCTGCTGTGCCCTCCACTTCATTTATGAAAGGGTAGCCAGCTGCATCGCCTTATTTCCTTCTCATAGCAAAACACCTGAGAGAGAACTTCAGAAAGAAAAAAAGGAAGAAACAAAATGCTACCTGTCTGCCTTCTCCCTTCTTTGTGTTGTTTTTTATTTTTTTGGGGGGGTGGGGAAGAGGGACAACACTCCAGTCCTGCTTCCTAGGAGCAAAGCACCTGCTGAGTTCCAGGCCTTGCAGTTGAGCTGAATTTAATTCTTTTCTGATTTGCAACAACACATCTTTAGGCAGATGGAAGTTTTTCTATGGCATAAGTCCAGTCCTCCACTAAACCCTCTTGGATAGAGGTGACCCTGGGTTCTTGAAGGCTATGCCAGCAAAACTCACTCTCTAGAAAGTCCTGCCAAGTTGGAAAGGCTTCAAGTGTGGGCTTGTTGACAGGCTGCGTCTGTGGTCTGAGGACTAGCCTACCTAAATAAGAGAGGATCATTACCAGATTGGCTGCAAAATTATGAAAATTTTTTTTTGTCTGAGGAAAGTCTTGAAGACTGTCTACTAGAGGAGGGAGTAATATTGAAGTAAGTTTAAATATCTCATGGGATCATAAAATAATATTATTTCTTTTATTTTTCCCACCCTGAAACAAAAAAAAAACCCTGGCTCTGGGAAAAGGCACATTTGGTTAGAAGTTATTACTATGAAACAAAAGAAGCCAAATCTGATTCCCTTCACTTAGTCAACATGTATTTACTAGGTGCTTACTATGTGCCAGCATTATATAACAGGTTATGGGGGTGATTTGAGGGGAGGACCAGAATTTTACAGGCACTGACAGTCTTGTAGTCCTTCTGAAGTAGAGAAACAATAGAACGAAGCACCTAGTTCATGACAATTTTGGGCAGGGGAGGGTGGGGGACCAAATCTGTGGATAAATCTGGTGGGGAAATGTCAGTGGGAGAGTTCCCCTCACTTATGCATATCCTAAATACTCTGCAACCCCAGATCTTAAAGAGTTGCTTGGAGGCACTGAGAGATTAACAGTCAGGTCCAGTCTTTAAGAGACTTAAGCTGAGGCCTTACTGACTCTTTAGCTTCTAGATCAAGACTGTAAGCAAAAATGATTACTCAAAATTGGAAGCTACTAGATGGCAGTCTGGGATGAGCTACTCCTCCCACCCTCCCCGCTTCCCCTTCACCCACTACTCTGTGGTGGACTCCTCTGAAGCATCACCCTGTTGTCCAGGGGGTCATCTTCCTGACACGGAGAGGTGTCCCACCTCCATTCTTTCCTGCCTAACAGAGGGGCCTTGACATAATTACAAAATAGTTGGAACAAAATGACCTAGTTACAGTTTTGTCTTCGTTTCAATCAAGCAAACATTTTCTTAGGCATTTGGGGCAGATCAAAAGTGGCATTGTAGTTTTAGTTTTATCAAAGAAAGAGGTACCCAGTCAAAGCTCATATTAGGAGATTCTGTCATATTGAGCAAACCTTTCAAGCCATAGTTTGGAGCAGGAAAGGAACTTTTATGAAAACAAGGAGGAGACGGAATCATTGTAATTCTTATTTGGCTCTAAGAGTGAAATCTGTGGTGCTGAAGAGGGCAGTGTAGTGTTAACAAGCTGACATGGAGGAACTTAAGGCACTGGGGGGTGGAAAGAGTCCTGTAGTCACCATTAGGAGCCTTGAGTTTCCCTCATTGAGTCTCCTTTGTTTGTCCTCAACTTTTTGAAACTTCAGCAACCTTCCATCTTTGTCTTAATCTTTCTTTACTAAGCTAGCCAAGGGCTTTCCTTTTTCTGGTCTTTTGGCAATATTGCTTTTTCATCCAAAGCTCCAGGTGACCTCACTTTTGGAACCACGGTTAGAGGCCTCTAAATCCTGGTGATCTCTCTTGAGGATTTCTTAGTCTTCTTTACTTCCTGTCTCCCAAGAATTAACCTCTCCTCTTTCCAGTTCTAAGGCAAAAGTAATTACAGTTTATGGAAGGTTTCTCCCTCCCTTCCCCTCCTTTCCCTTAAGGTGGCTTCTAGCACTTAAAATTATTTTAGAAATGGTCCATCTTTATTGTTTTATTGAGGAGGAAACTTTGGGCTGGACTATAGAAACAACTTGCCTAAGGCCATGGAGTTAGTTAGTGGCAGAGACAAGTAACATTTTTTTCCAGGATAGAAGCCTTTTTAGGATAGGCTCTTTATCAGACTCCAAGTGTTGGAGACATCCTCTTCCATAACCTCATAGATGTAGAGATAGAAGGGACCTTAGAGATAAGGTCCAACCCCCTCACTTTACAGATAAGAAAATTTAGGCCATGGGAGGTTAAATAATTTACGTAGGTTCACATATAGGAACTCTGACTCTAAAGCCAGTACATTGAATTTTCATTCAGTCTAATTCTCTAAAAGAGGAGCTATCTATATTCTTTTGGATATACAAAGTTCTGGGAAGCAATTATTATAGCTTCTATTAAAAATGAAAAGAAAAATCTCTATTTTCTTGTTGCTTAATTTGGGTAGGACCAACTCTATATCATTCATCTGGAACTTAAACATATAATACCAAGAATTGTTAGTAAGGGCAGTGTGGAGGAAGGCAGTTGAAAAAAACACTGGAATTGGAGTCTGAAGACCCGAGTTCAAAATCTTGTTGTATTGCTTGCTACCTATATGACCTTGTGAAAGTTCCTGCCCCGTCTGGACCTTTTTTTTAATCCTTCTTTAAAATAGAGGTATGTGATTAAATGATCTAATATCCCTTTAGCTCTAAATCTTATGACCATAGGCATTTAGACCATGTGAATATTGGATCAGAGAATTAAAAATTTAGAGCTGGAAGTGACCTTAGAGGTTCTTTAGTCCAATCTCATCATTTCATAAATGAACACCTGAAATTCAGAGAGAATAAAGGATGCCCAGGATCACACATAAGTGTCGGAGATAGGATTTGAATGCCCGCCTTATTGACTCCACATCCAGAACTTTTTCAATAAACTGTGCTGCCTTCTCATATGTGATTCAGATAAAAGGAATCATATTGTATTAGAAAAAGAGAAGGTCACAGAGTCGTGAAGATTCAGGTCCAAGCCTTAGTTCTACTACTCAGTGATATGACTTTAAGTGATTCACTTCTCTCTTCTGTACCTGTTTCTCCAATTGCATTTAATCCTTTGTGTGCAAACTGTGACTTTTGGAGGACTGAGTGTTGACTTTGTAGTGTAAGCAGCCCAATTTTGGCTTGTAGAATGCCCTCCTTAAACCTGTAACATGACAGTATGTCATTGTATTAATTATCCAGAGAAGGAGCGATGTATAATCAGTACACTAGGGTGGCCATCTACTCAAATCACCGGCTAAGTGGTCTTGAGAATCTCTGGAGTATGTACAAGAAAGCATCTCACTTGTCTGTGTGGCCCCAAGTAGTAGTGCTGAGAAGTTTAAAACCCACACTGGCCTGGGTCAGAATATCTAGGGGATGATATTATTTAAAATATTACAGATAGTAAATTTGTGGCTCAAGCCCCATTCTGCATCTGGTATCTCCTCTCTCAGTGACCCTCCACATTTATAGCACACAGGGCACTTGACCTAATGTGACCATAGTGTTTGTAAAATCTAGTAAAAATGAAAAGAAAGGTTAATTATAATGATAATAATGATAATGATGATAGATAGCTTTTATATAGTACTCACTATATGCCAGGCAGTGTGCTAAGCACTTTCCATTTTGATCATTTGTTCCTCACAGCAACCAGGTAGGTACCATTTTACAGATGGAGAAACTGAAGCAAACAGAGTCTAAATGACTTGCCCAGGGTTACAAAGCTAGTAAATATATGAGTCTGAATTTGAACTCAGTTCTTCCTGACTCTAGACCTGGCACTCTATCCTCTGTTCTACCTAACTGCCCTCTGGCTACTAATATGAGGACGTCGAAAACATGGGAAAGACAGCAAATACATTGGATTACAGAGTCAGAATCTAAGCATCTCTCTACATGCTGGAACAATGAGCTAGATTTAAACATGATGAAATTTAATAAGGATGAATGTAAAGTCCTAAATTTATGTTTAAAAAAATCAGAAAACAAGTACAAGATATTGGATTAGACATTCATATGAAAAAAGACTTAGGAGTTTCAATGGATAGCAAGCTCATTCTGAGGCTAAAAAAAGTAAAAAACCTATCCCTAAAGCTAATATAATCTTTAGTTGAATAGCACTTATAGTGCACAGACCAAGGATAGTCTCATTGTACTCTTGGATGGTCAGACCACTCCTGAATATTGTCTTCAGTTCTAGATGCCATACTTGAAGATGGACATTGATAAATCAGAGTTTGTCTTGGGGACTAAAATGGTGAAGAGTTTTCAAAGCAAGACTATAACAACAATGTTACTTGCAGCTACCTTGGCTGTGTAAGGCCAATAACACCAGAACATAGGATGGCTGCTAGCACAGGTTCTTTGATCTGCTTTTCTAAGGAAAGCAATTTTAAGGGGTTTACAATCTCACTCTAATTAAACATACATATATCATTTACTTATTTCAGGGGAGAAGTTACCACCCTGAACTTCAGAGAAAACACAAGCAGAAATTATATAAACAGAGCAAATAACACAAATCAGCAGACAGGGCTTCTAACTGTTTGTCTATAGCAATATATATGTAGCTACCAGAGAGAGAAGCACCAACATCTGGGTTTTCAAAGCTGGGGGGGACCTTAACAGCTACCCAGAGTCTCCACACCAACACTCTTTCAGTGAGTAAGCCCCAAGTAAAATGCTAACCTCAGAGTATATATACACTTCTTCAGGGTCAGAGGGCATCACAATCATGGGACTCAAACCCATGTGACCTAGGCCTTCCCATGACTTAAGCAGCTCATCAAAGACTCTTGATTGAAGCAAAGGCAAGACTCAAAGGCACTTGTTTGCCTTGGTGCTAAGAAGCACTCCAGAACAAAAAACAGCAAAAAGTCCCACCCTGCTTGCTATTACAAAGACCTATGAGGTAAGGTTGACAGTAACTGGGGAGGGAAGAGGAACAGATGAGATAGGATAGAGATAGGGACTGGATCTATGATATCAATGACATAAGGAACCCCCAGATGAGGCAACTCTCTCTGCCAATGCAGTTTGGCATCTTCCCTGCAACTTGTATTCTTAAATAATTGCTTATAGCACTGAGAGGTTAAGTGATTGCCCAGGGACACAGAACCAGTAGTATATGTCAGACACAGTACTTGAAGATAGGTCTTCCTGGCCTCTGAGCTCAGTTTTATGTCTACTATGCCTTGCTGACTTGTCTTTAAACATCTGGGTTGGTAAAAGTTACAGAGGTAAATTTTAAATCATCACAAAGTCCAACTTTCTAAAGGCCAGACTTGTCGATCATCAATGGAATAGGGTGCTTTGTTGGGTGGTGAGCTCCCTGTAACCAGGCATGTTCATGCAGAGGCTGGTTGACCACCTGTCAAGGGTGTTATAGAGAGAATTCCTGTATTGGGTGGGGGGTGGGATTTGATGACTTCTAAGATTTCACAAGTCTATGAACTATGGTGGTTTCTTTGGAGGTGGTAGGGGAGTTTTTTCTTTTAAAATTTTTTTTATTGTTCCAAATGTATTGAGCACCAAAAAAACCCTTTATCACATATAATATAAAATAGAAAAAAAGAGTACATGTGAAATCTAAAGTCTCTAGTATTCTTTTAATCTTTTTAATGCTTTTAAAATGCTTTCATCTTGCTTTAAAAATGTCTATTAAGTTCAAGGTTACTTTCAAAGTTGTCCTGCTCATCTGTGTTTCCTTCTGAACTTCCTTCTTTTCTTTTCTGTGCATTTAAAAAATGCTTCAAGAGCCCCCTTTTCTTCTTGGCAATATTGCCCTCTTCCCACCAAATCCCTCTCCCAAAAATACAATCTTAATAACAAATAAACACAATCCAGAAAAACAAACCTACACATTTGCCATGCCCCAAAATGGATGTTTTATCCTTCATTCAGACTATATCACCACTGTGTTAGAGGATAGATAACATGCTTCATCATTGATCCTCTGGAGTTGTGGTTAGTCAATGCATTAATCAGAGTTGTTAAATCCTTCAAAGTTGTTTTTCCCTATAACCTTAATGTTGTGTTTAATTTGCATTTCTTTATTTTTTAGTTATTTGGAGAATATTTTTATGTAAGAGCTTGGATATATTACTTTGAGGATATTCTATATCTTTTAATCATTTGTCTATTGAGAATGGCTGTCTTATTTATGTATTTGAATCAACTCCTTACATAGTTTGGATATGAGATATTTATCAGAGAAATTTGATGAAAATATTTTCCCCTAGTTAACTGTTTTCCTTTTAATTTTAGTTGTATTGGCTTTTGCTTGTGTATAGACTATACAATTTTATATAATCAGCATGGCCCATTTATCTCCTGTGATCCTCTTTATTACTTGTCTGACCATCAATACTTCTACTTATAGTTGCAAAAAGTATTGTCTTCCTCACTTCTTTAATTTGCTTATACTCCTTTAATTTGTTTATGATATGAAATTTTATATCTAGGTCATACATCCCACTTAGAGCTTATTGTGATATATGGTGTGAGATTTTGGTCTAAACTCAATTTCTGCCAGGTGGCTTTCTAGTTTCCTGGAAGATTTTGTCAAACCCTGGCCCTTTACCCCAGTAGCTGTGGTGTTTGGGTTTGTCAAACACTATGTTATTATGTTTGTTTGCTTTTGTATATTGTTTTTCTAATCTGTTCCACTGATCAAGTTTTATATTTTTTTAGATAGTGCCAAATTATTTTTGATGGTTATTGCTTTGTAGTATAGTTTGAAATCTGGCACTGCTAGGGAAAAGGGGGTATTTTAAAATAGCAACCTCTGTTGTTTGATTTGATTTACCCATTTTGGTTTTTCCTTCTGCTGAGTTTCTGGAAAAATCTGAGTCTTGATGAAAGCTTGGAGAAAGATTGTTTTGTTTCAATGATGTCCAATCTCAACATAACTGTTTATACAACTACCACCAAAACACCAACCCTTCAATCAGTCCCCGAAGAGCAAAACAAAGTCTACTTCTCTAAAAATATATTCCTTGCTGCACCAAATGAAGTTTTCTCCCACTACTTTGGTGTGGAATTGACAGTTCCATCTATATATTCAGATTTGAGCAAACTATAACATATTTGGAAGGTATTTCTTCTTTTCTTCTAGCTAGGGGAATTGATACAAGTGCCATGATGATGGCATGCTTGTTTATGACAAATTCACAGATTCTAAAAATACTCTTATTTTCTTTGTATTCTCATGAAATCTAGTGGGTGTAGGTTGCATTATTTCCATTTAAAGACAGGGAAATGGAGACATAGGTGAATCAAATGATTTGCCTAAAGGTCACACAATTAGAACCATAATATCAAACCTACAGTCTAGAAGGCCTGTCTCCTGATTCAGGGCATTAAGGACTCACAGAATGTTAAATCTGGAAGGACCCTTATAGATAATTCCGCTCAGCCTTCTTATTTTATGCACAAGGAAGTGGAGGCCCAGAGACTGGAAGCGACTTGCTCATAATTACCTGGCTCATAAATGGCAGAGATGAAACCAGAATCCTGGCTCCTGAGCTAATATATCCTTCCACAAAACTATGTTGAGTTTTTGTCATCTAATTGTCACATAATATGTGACTCAGAATGAGCTGAATTAGAGCTATATATAGGGCTTGGTTCAGCATAAGGAATACTGGCTTTGCAGTCATAGGACCCTGGTTAAAATCCTACCTTGGATACTTATGGCTTGTGTGACTGGGCCACTTACTCGACTTCCCTGACTTTTGGTTTTCTCATATGTAAAACAAAGGACTGGGATTAGAAGGCTTCTGAGGCCCTCTCCCACACTTGACCCATGATGCTATGATGCCCATTACTGTAATGGACCTCCATGTAAATACCATTATCAGATTTAGAGCTGGCATGCAATAGGAAATCAGCTAAGACCCAAACCTTCATTTTTCTGAGGAAGAAACTGAAGCTCGTAGGGGTTAAGCAACTAGCCCAAGGTCCTACAGCTGGTTAGTGGCAGAGCTAGGACTCTAACTCAGGTCTCCTGGGTCTCAGCCCAGTGATGAGAAGAAATAGGTACTAGTTTAGCATGAGTGAGCTGTAAGTAAACCCAGTAGGAATCACAAAGTTGGCAATAGCAGACAAAAATGCTAAAAGGCTAACTCAGGCTTAGGCTTACTTAAACATGGTGTCCAAAGTGATGGAGGTGATAATCCTTGGTCCTGCCGTGCTGGCCCTGGTCCGACTACTTCAAGAAGTATTGTGTCCAGTTCTGGAGGCCATTTATTAGAAGGGACAATGACAAGTTAGAAAGTATCCAGAAAAGGGTAATCTGGATGATGATGTCACTACAGACCATGCCAGGTAATGATTGACTGAAGGAACTAGGGATGTTTAGTCTACACAGGAGAAGATTTAGAGGGGATATGATAGTTATTTTATTTTATTTTTTAAAAATCTAATGGTTTTTTATTTTTTCCAATTACATGTAAAGACAATTTTTAACATTCATTTTAAAAAAGATTTTGAGTTCCAAATTTTTCTCCCTCCCCTTCCCTCTCCTCAGCATGGTAAACAATCTAATATAGGTTATACATGTGCAATCATGTAAAACATATTTCTACGTTAGTCATTTTATGAAAGAAGAAACAGAACAAAAGGAAAAAACCGTGAACAAAAAACAACAAAAAAGTGAAAATAGTAGGCTTTGATCTGTATTCAGACGCCCTCAGTTCTTTCTCTGGATATAGAAAGCATTTTGCCACATAAGTCTTTTGGAATTGTCTTGGATCATTGTATTGCTGAGAAGAGTTAAGCCAATAATAGCTGATCATCGCACAATGTTGCCGCTACTGTGTACAATGTTCTCCTGGTTCTGTTCCCTTCACTATACATCAGTACATGTAAGTGTGACAGCTATCTTAAAATATTTTAAGGGCTATGTCAAAGAGGGTTTATGGGGTCACAAAGAGTCAGACACGACTGAAATGACTGAACATCATCACCAGAAGAGGGATTATTAGACTTGTTCTGTTTGGTTCTGGAGGTAAGAACTAGAAACTATAGGTGAAGTTGCAAAGAGTCAAATTTAGGTTTAATGCAAGGAAAAACTTAGGTTATGCAAAAGTGGAATGGCTGCCTTGGGAGGCAGTGAATTTCCCTGCAGCAGAGGTCTTTAAGCAGAGGCTGGATGATTCTTTGTTGGGGATGTCTTAGAGGTGATTCTTGAACAGACACAGGTTGGATCAAGTGGTCTCAGTGATAAACTTTGGAGATTTTGTTCAATATTGTGGGTTTTCTGAGAGACATAGAGAACAAGATACATGACTGCTGTCATCATTATCATTCCCCTTGAGCAAAGAAGATCAAAGACTAGATAGTGCTTGGATATAGTGCCAGGCCTGGAGTCAGGAAGACCAGAATTCAAATACAGCCTCAGATACTTACTAGCTGTGTGACCCTGGGAAAGTCACTCAATTCCTGTTTGCCTCAGTTTCTTTATGTGTAAAGTGAGGATGATAATAGCACCTACCTCCCAGAGTTGTGAGGATCAAATGAGATAATGATTGGAAAGTGCTTTGCCCAGTGCCTGGAATGTAAAAAGCACTACATAAATATTAGCTATTATTATCATTACTAGTAATATTATTATTATGGAAGATCAAGGGCAATTCATAGGATCCCCTGTGAGCTTTCCAAGGCAAGGTATACCTGAAAAGACCAGCATCTGGTTAGGGTCCAATTCATAGGACCATAGGATTTAGAGCTAGAAGGGACCATAAGTACTATTTGTCTAGCCTTCTCATTTTACAGATTAGGAAACCAAGAATTATTTTTTGGACTTTGAGATTTCTGAAACTCATTCTCTCCAATAATTAGTGCCATCTTTAGTTTGTTGGGTATTACTGAGAAGCCGTTTCTGGACACTGTTTATTCCAGAAGACAACATGTCACAAGGAGAAAAGGCTAATTATTTATATATTGTTATAATCAATCATAGGGTAAATTCAGGTTTCATTTCAAAAACAATTCCTTGTTTTTGAAAGATTTACTGAGAACTAGGAAAATCCCAGATGGGAGGTTAAGATTTCCGATATTATCCTCAATGCTATCATAATGCAACAATCATAACGATGCATGTTTTCATGGGTTTACAGGGCTCTTTCCCCACAATTTTGGGAAGTAGGCAGTATATTATTCAAATGGATCTATGAGCTCCTCAATTCAGTTCTATCCAATGGTATAGATGCTAAGGCATCCATTCCTGTCCATCTTTTGTGACTCTTGTCCATGCTCTCCCGAAAGTTCACCACAAGGGGTCCACCCAACGTGGTGCAGGTCTTTCTTGTTTTGTGCTGTTGGGGAATGGAGTGGTATACCTGTCATCCATTGCTCTTTCCATGTAACCAACTCATCTTCTCTTCAATTCCTTAATGTGGCTTTGGTTCACATTTTTTTTAGAGTTCCTTGTTGATTATATGTTTTAGCCTTCTCACATCCACTGTGTACCTCTCCATCTTTGAGTGATATTTATTTTTAGTTTTCTAGAGTCAGAGGTGTTGCATATCTTGTTGCTTTATGGCAGCAACAATGGTGAAATATTAGTATTGAAAAGGTGGGCTTTTGTTTTCACAGGAAGCTTCAGTAAAAGAGCTTTGTAATTTCTCTAAAACAATCCAGTCTACCATCCTCCTAATTAACTCTGGGTCCAATTCATTATCCATCTGTACTGCCTATCTCATATATACATGTTGTTGTACTAGTTCTATAGGTGTCCATCTAACTGTATGTTGAAATCCAGTCAGTAAAAATTTGTCATCCACTTAGTCTTTCCTGTATGGATGGACAGGTCAAACTCCTTTAAGTATAAGTATTATTCTTCCCATTTTACAAATGATGAAAATGAAGATCTCAGAAGTTGTGACTTGCTCAGGGCCATACAACTAATAAGTTGTCCCCTGCTCTTCTCTGATACTGCCACTACCCTGGTACAGGCCCTTATTATCTCACATCTAAACTATTGAAATAACCTTCTGGTTCATCTCCTTGCTTGAAGTCTCTCCCCACTCCAATCCACCTGGCACTCAGGTGCCAAAGTGATCTTCTTAAAGTACAGGTCTAACCATATCACCCCTCCCCACCCCCCATTCAGTAAACTCTAGTAGTTCCCTATTACCTCTAGGATAATATATAAAATCCTCTGTTTGACATTTAAAACCCTCCATAAACCTGGCTCTTTCTAGTAAAGTGGACAGAAATTTACCTCAGTTTTCTCACCTGTAAAACAGGGATAATAACAGCACCTTCCTCACAAGGTTGTTGTGAGGACCAATGACATAATAATTGTAAAATATTTAGTGCAGTGCCTGGCATGTAGTAGGTACTGTATGAATGCCTATTCTCTTTCCCTTCCCTTTTCAGTCTTATACTTTACTTAGCTTCAAGTACCCTACAATCCTTCCTGTTCCTTGCATAAGACCTCCATCTCCCAAATTTATCCATTTTCAGTACCTCACCCCCTAGAGTGCCTAGAGTGCTTTCCCTCTTCATCTCTGTCTCATGGCTTTCTTCAAGTTTCAACTAAAATCTTACCTTCTGCAAGAAGCCTTTCCAGGTCCCCCTTAATGCGAGTGCATTCCCCCTTTGATTACCTCTAATTTATACTGTATGTAGCTTGTTTGTACCTAGTTGTTTGCATGTTGCCTCCTCCATTGAATTGTGAACACCTAGTGCTTAGCATAGTGCCTAGCACCAGATAGTAAACACTTAAATGCTTCTCCTCCTTTTTTTCCTCCTCTTCTTCTTTTCCTCTTCCTCTCTTCCTCCTTCTCTTTTTTCTCCTCCTTTCCCTTTTCTTCCTCTTCTTCAGCCTCCTTTTCCTCCTCCTCTTTCTCTTCTTCCTCCCCCTTTTCCTCCTCTTCCTCTTTTTTCTCTTCTTCCTCTTCCTCCTTGTTCTCTTTTTCTTCCTCTTCCTTTTCTTCCTTCTCCCCTTTTTCTTTCTCCCCCTTTTCCTTAGCAAAAATAGAATCTAAAACTCAAGTGTTCTGACCCCAAGGCCAGTAATCCTTCCACTACAACACTGGGAATCTAGTCTCCTTTTGTTTCAACTTAATTAATGTAAAAATCATCTCGAGTTTATATTATTGTTTCAAAGAGGGTTTTTCCAAACATTTTCCCAGTTGAAGTTCACAATAGCTTTGTGAGGTCATTGGTATGGTCACTGTTATTACTGTTTTACAAGCGAAGAAACTGAGGCTCAGAGAGGTCAGGTGACTTGCCCAGGGATACACAGTTAATAAACCCTAAAGCTGGGATGTGGAGTAAGATTACTGCAGGCTCATTGTTCTTGGAGCACTTGTCTTTTTTTTTTTTCTGCTGAAAAACTTGTTCCTGACTTGACAGATTCACCAGTGTGTGGATGGATGTGTTTTCAGACAATTGCGGACAATCACATGCATCTGTTTTCTAGTGGGATTAGACATAATCACAGATATCTGATGCTTAGCAAACAATTCTCTCTCCCAATAGCGACTGCCCACAGTAGGGAATGATTATTATTCCAGTTCATGGTGTGCAAAACACATCAAAGATGAAGCCAGGGAGCTTATTTCCACTGGGAAAGGCCAAATTGGGATTTGGGGTTGGATTCAGAAGCAGAGCCAAGTGTTTCTGAAGAGTCTGTTCTCCGGTTAGGGTTCCTCAGGAAGGCCACTTGAGACAAGGCAGCTCTCCACCTCAGCCAGGAAAAAGCTCTCAGTAGAAAGGAGAAAATGGATTCATTTTAGGGCTCTCCACTTATTTTGTGGTGACTACTACTAACAAGTCCAATTTCTATAGTCCTTAAGGGTTGACAAACCTGTCTTCCTGCAACAACGCTACCAGGTAGGGAGTACAAATATTGTAGCAGTAAAAATTACTAATAATAATGTCAAATGCTAACATTTATATAGTACTGTAGGGTTTGCAAAACCCATTACGTATATTGTCTTATTTGATCCTCTTAACATCCATGTATGTGTGTGTGTGTGTGTGTGTGTGTGCTTTTACTATTCCCACTTCACAGATGAGGCTGAGGCAAGTTAAGTTACTATCTCAGAGTCAAACAGCTAGTGTCTGAGATAGGATTTAAACTTGAGTCTTCCTGACTCCAAATCCAACGTTCTATCCCCTATGCCAAGATGCCTCTCCCTTTACCCATTAATACTCCTACTTTATTAATTAGGAAACTGAGAAAATCCTCTTAATTTCTTAACAATACCTTCCGTACTTACGTCACAGGATTGTTGTGGCAATCAAATGGTAGAGATGATGTATGTAAAGCACTTTGTAAACCTTAATTTATTGTTGTTGTTTGACCCTTCATGACTTCATTTGGGGTTTTCTTGGCCAAGATACTAAAGTGGTTTACCATTTCCTTTTCTAGCTTAACTGAGGCAAACAGGGTAAAATGACTTGCCAAGGGTCACACAGCTAGTAAGGGTCTGAAGTTAGATTTGAACTCAGGTCTTCCTGACTCCGGGTCCAGTACTTTATCCATTGTGCCACCTAGCTGACCCTGTAAACTGTAAAGCATTGTGTAAATGTTAGCTATGGTTATTATAGGATCATAGATTTAAAGCTAGAAGGGATCAGAGGCTATTTAGTCCAGCCCACTTATTTCCCAAATGAAGAATCTGAGGCTCAGAGAAATGAACTAAGTTGTCCACGGCTATTAAGTTTCAGGGGTAACATCTGAACCCAGGTCTTCCTGGCTCTAGGCCGGCACTCTATCCACTATAGCCTGTAGCCTCTCATTAATTATTTGCAAGTGATGCCTTCCTACTATCAGCTGCTCACAGCAACATCATCATATCCCTATCCTTTCTGTTCCTCTGACTCCTAGAAATAGATAGTATTGTCCCTCACAGGCCAGACTAAAGCTCTGGATGATGTATCTGTGATGATGAAACAGCATCAGGCAGAGGCAGTGTAGTACAGTGGCTAGAGAACCAGCTTTAGAATCCAGAAGATCAGAGTTCAAGTCCCACTTCTGGCATTTACCAGCAAGTCACTAAACCTCCCAGGAAACTCGGGAAGACTAGAAATTGCAGAGCAGATGCTAACCCACATCAATAAAGGGAGTTTTCTCACCAGGAGCTCACAGGTCTTGTTTTTAAAAAATGGTCTTGGAAATAATTGGTTCAACCAGAATTGCAAGAACTTTCTAAGGGAAAATTGCTCTTTGGGCAGAAATGTTCATGTAGTTTTGGAAGCAAAGATTCTGGGGAAGAGGATTGAGAAGCCTCCTGTTCTTTCTCCTTAAGATGTCCTCTTTCTTCTCCCAACTCCAAATGGGACAAAGCATCCGAAGACAGCACCCTTACTGCATCTTTCTACAAGGAGATTTGAAAATGCACTAGACACAATTACTTCCATCCTGGCCCTTTAAGTTTTAAACCACTCCATGGCTCCGACACCCTAGAGTGCAGTGAGCTAATCTAATATCACTATTCTCACATTCCATTACATTAATGAGAAGTGGAGAAAGCCTTACATTTGTCCTCTAGACACACACAAGGAGCTTGAGTAACTCACAGCAGGAATGTAATTCTTATTAATTTTAATGAAGATATCATACAGCCCTTTAAAGTGGAGATGGGGCAAAAAGAGGCACTTGGAAATCAGCTTCCTCAGCAATTTTTAATGAAGATTTATCATGTGCCCATTATAAACCCCAGCAATCCTGCCACCCAGTTCACAGTGACCTGCCAGCTTCCCAGTACAGGGGTGTCCCAGGTTTCCTGCACTACAAGAACGTGGGGGCAGGTCCCCCTTTCATCTCCATTGCAATTTGCATGACAGTGAGTCTAGAAAGTCAGTATGACACACTTTTAGAAAGACATATTTGCAAAAGCACTTTTTAAGCCTGGTTCTTTATTCCTCACACAGCATTGGCTGAAAACAGGGACTTTATTCTTATTCTAATAAAGGCTGGAAAGCAGCAGGAGAGAGTTGGGTGTCCATTTATGTCTCACTATTTCCAAAAAAACAATCCATCCTCAATCATATTGTTATCTCTCCTTGCCAGTCATTTGAACTCTACCCTATCCAGTCAGAGACCTGCTCGATTTGCCAGCTAGAGGCCGCAGGAGCGGAATGAATGGATTCACTAGCAGCAGAGAATCTTGTCTCAGTTCTAAGCCTGCCTTTCTCCTCTACTGAGAATCAAACCTGAGAGATCAGGGCCCCCCACTGCTTGGCCAGAGACTGGAAGGAAGGAAGCTAAGCTTGACTTGGCTGAAAACACTCAGCCTACAGGACCAGTGTCTGAAATCAGCTTGTTAGACCATCACACTTTGTCAGACTGGATCTCTTAATTTGTGGAGGGAACTCATGAACTCAGGGCAAGGTGGATATGGAAACTTTACCTGATAGATCTCCAGACTGGTTGTCACCACCCGTCTGATCCCACTCTGTTAAATATGTCAAGATTGCCAATGTCTCCATCCATATAACAACCACTTGAAGTCTTTACTGTCAGTAAAGCTTCTTTATCCCATTCACTGCTTGGCTCTAGCAATCTCAAGCATTCCAGGAAATTAGAATTGAAGGTATTGTTACCCTCTTTTGGTGGATGAGAATACTGAAACAGAGAGAGGTGAAGTGACTTACTCAGAAGCACTTCCCCAGAAGTGTCTGAGGTGGGATTTGAATCTAGGTCTTCCAAAATTCAAGTCTAGCACTCCAAGCTGACCATTGGCGATATATGGCCTATATCCAGCTATCCATGGTCTTCATTATCTTTGTGTCAAAGTCACCCTTGGAGACTGGTCAGGGGAACAAAAGATAAGACTGTGTAATATATCAGGAAAAACATTCAATTGGGAATCACGAAACACATGAGTTCAAATCTCACCTCTGATACTAGCTGTGTGTCCGTGGGTCAGTAATTTAACCTCTCTGAGCCTCTGAGAAGCCTTTGTAAAATGGGTACAGTAATACCCAGAGTATCTATCATGGTGAAGGTTGAATTTAAGTACTTCCTAAACCTTTCATCATTATATAAATGTCAGCAAGACTCAAATATGACAGAGGCACATTCACGTATGATCTGACATTTCAGTACTTCAATCTTTTTCAGAAATATAACCGAGGATACTGAAGTAATGAAAGGTCACAAGATTACAACATCAAAGCTTTAAAGCTGGCAGGGACCTCAGAGCTTATCTAGTCCAACCCGGTCATGTCGTAGATGAAGAAACTGAGGCCTAGAGAGGGTCAATGACATGTCAGTGGTTACCTAGGTTGAAGGTAGCAGAGCTTGGATTTGCACCCAGGTCCTGACTTCTGTTCCAGCACTTAGATTACTTTGGTCTTTCAACAACTCGGTCTTTCATAGGCCAACAATCTTGTGCTTGCAAATAACTAGTTTACAGTGAAAGAATTTGCCACCTAATCATAGACTTATAAAGTTGACACCATCCATAACATGTTGAAATAGTACCATGGATGTTGTGGTTTCTAAAAAGAATAAATCCATCTTCAGTTCAGGATATATCTCTGATCACAGATGATCACAGATGAGCACAGTAAGGTACAATATTCTTTATGTTAAAGCCATTTGGGTGTTTTTGTACAAAAGCACACGTCTTGCCTCTTCCATGAAGACTGCTCAGATTAGTTCACAGTGAACTCATAGCCAGTGCTCCCACCTTGTGATTAATCACATCCTGCCTTTTTGACGTCTCTTGTATTGAATTGACTCTTGACTATTATTTATTTAGTTATTTTTGGGTTTTTTTTAGGCCCTTGTGTTCCACCTGGATTGCCAGCCTCTTGGGGTGGTGCATTTTGTTGCTTAGTCATTTTTCAGGCATGTCTGACTCTTTATGACCCCTTTTGGGATTTTCTTAGCAAAGATAATGGAGTGGTTTGCTATTTCCTTTTCCAGCTCATTTTATAGACAAGGAAATGGAGGCAAACAGGGTTAAGTGACTTGTCCAGGGTCATACAGCTAGTAGGTGTCTGAGGCGGTGCAGTGTAGTGTAAATTTTGACTTGGAGCCAGGAGTCTCCAGTATTGATTTGGTCACTAACTTCTTGTGAGACCTTGGGCCAGTCCCTTGTCTTCTCTGGGTCTCAGTTGCCTTACCTCAAAAATGAGAGGGATAAATTAGATCAAGGTTCTTAAATCTGGAGTTCAGACCTAAAAGTTCATGGATGGATATCAGATGGACTTGGGTGGGGGAAAAAAATCACATCTTTATTTTCACTTACCTCTAACTCAAATTTAGCATTTCCTTCAATTATTTAAAGACATTATTTTGAGAAGGGGTCCACCCATAGACTTCATCAGGCTGTCCATGACACAAAAAATGTTAAAGACATTGGATTAGAGGATCTCTAAGCCCTCTGTTAGCTCTAAATCCTATGATCACTGCTTTCTACAGCTTTTATCCCCCTACGGTGCCTTGTGAAAAGCTCTCAATAAATATTTCTTGATTGATTGGCAAATAATCAAGAACAAGAAATAAACACACAAATATGAGCAACCTCCCCAAATTAGTTCTAGCGTTTATTTCACTCTGAAATCTCTGAGATGGGCTAACAGCCAAAAGCTTTCAACTCCTTTTCAGGTTATAACTTATTTACAACAGCAGGATGTGTCCTAGACTCTCACTGAATCCTTCAGCTGATGAAATGAATCATTAATTAATCTCTCAGCTAAGGTGGGAAAATTTATGTGGAAAAAAAGGCCCAATTATATTCATCATCCCAGGTGTTTCTTCTGGAGTGAATCCCCTCCAGGGTCTAATTATCCCTCTGTCTACTTGTCTGTCTTTGCTCTCAGGCCTCTTCTTTCACAGAGGAAGAGGCAGCTAAGAGCTGGAGAGAAGAGAGAAAGGCATCTAACTGCATCTACTTGTGAATTCCTTTCTGTAAGGGTCATTGCAGCTTCTGTTCCCCCTTGAGGTCAAATTTCTGGAAATGGCTCATCCTCTCCACAGGCCAAATCCTCCCAAAGGTTACGTGGCTTGGAGAGAGGCTAAGCTTGCTCTTTGCCATCATTTCCAGTTGGAATTTTCCTAGCAAGTAGCAAATTCTCCTTCCAGATAGAGTTCCTTATCAGGACTAAATTGTATTCCATTATGGCAGGTAATCAGTTCCTTCATCAAGGAGGGGGTTGGATTATACGATTTCTAAGAGTCATCTTAACGCTCATTCTACCCTCTATAAATGGAAAGTAAAATTCTGAGGGTATGTGCTTATATGCACATCCTAGGAGATCAGTGGGGCTGTCACCATAACATGACCTCCTTGGAGGCAGAATTCAGTACAGTGTAGATGGATCTTGGACACCATCTCAAGAGGTTTATTATTGAATGTTCCAGAGGGGTTTCATTATGACAGAAGCACCTCCCACGTGGATCTACTGCAAGGCCCCTGATGTGGCACGGAGTTATGGACCCAAAGTCACTTGTATGCGTGCCCTAGCTATGCTACACACTAGGTGTGTGACTTTGGCCAAGTCACCTAATCTTTCTGGGCCTCAGTTTATTCTTCCATTAAGATGGGAGTGGTTGGACTATATAATTGCTAAGGATTCTTCCCAGTTTGATGAATTCTATAATTCCATAACAGTGGGGTTCTTGTGTACTAATCAGGACAATCCATCATAACTATGTAGGGATTCCCCCAAACTTCCCTGCTTAGTAGAAGCCTTCTGTCATTATAGTGAATCACCACCTGAATAGTAGATTAACTCATGGTGTTAGGAAGGATATCAGGGTATAGGATAGTAGGTGGTTTAAAAAATGAGAGTGAGATTTAAAATTTAAAGGATAGGCCTACCCTGGTCACTCCTCTGCTCAGGAACCCTTAGTGACTCCCTGTTGATGAAGAGATAAAAATACAAGCTCCTTAGCTTGGCATTTAAGGCTTTCCACAGTCCAGCTCCAAGCTCCCATTCTAGCTTTATTTCACACAATTTCTTGTCTTTCACATATTTTACCTTTCACCCAAACTGGAATACTTATCCAACTGGAAGTCTTATTCAACCGCATCCACAAAGCTGTCTTCTGTGCCAGGGATGTAATTCCTTTTTTGCCACCCACTGAAATCTTTCAAGGACCAGGTTGGTTACCATCTCCTCACTGAAATTTTCCCCAATCCCTCTTGTTTAAACTGATCTTGCCCTTCTCAAAATTTTCTACAGTACCATTTTAGCTATCTCTTGTCCTTATCCCATGTCGTCTTGTATTGCGTATTGCTTATTTGTGTATATTTTATAGCCTTCCCTGTTAGACTGTAAGCTCTTTGAGGGCAGGGATTGTGTTGCTTTTTAAAACTTATGTATCCCCAGTCCCTAGCACAGGACCTCTTCACCCATACTACTAGTGCTTATTAGACTATAGACTTCAAAGTTTGATCTGCATTAGTAGGGGGAGTTTCTTCTCTTGGGTATTTACTAAATTTAAGAAATCACAGGTCTGGTTGTTATGCCTTTCCCTCCTAAGGAATAATAAATGCTTATTGAATTCAATATCTAGTATTGTGGTTCTAGTTTTGGACCCTGTAGCTTTTCAGGATGGAGAGAATTTGGGTAGGTTTTAGATCAGAGCCACAAGGATTATGAAAAGGCAGGGGAAAAATCAACCCTTTCAGAAATGGCCGAAAGAACACATTATCTCTCTGGCCTTTGTCATGAGTGAGCCAGCCTTGGCATGGCTGTGTTACACAGGCTACACCCCAGGTAGAATTAATTTCCATGCAGAAGTCTGGTCAAGCAGCCAGAGTCTTTGAGCAAAATACTATAATCAAGCCTTCTCTTCAACTCCCACTCTTCCCCCTTTGCAGCTAACAAAATCATTTTCCTTTTAATCACGCTTTACGAAATAGGTGCCATCCTCTTAAGGGTTTGCTCCATAAAAACTAATTTCTGTCATCTTTCACTGTGACACGGTGCTTCGCAGCGATGTCGGCCCCATTATTTCTTTATCCATGTAGCATTACTAATTCAGTCTGTGCACTTTGCTTTATTTTGGTAACCGTCTCTCCTCACCCCCCTCTTATTTCTCTTCTCCGTTGTTGCCATGATGTTTTTCTCTTAGAGGAACTAAACATAATGAGGCAGTCTGTGTCATAGCAAAAAGTAGATAAAAGTAGCCTGTTTATTAGAGTCTATTTAGGTTGAGCCAAGCTTTGGGTACGGCATATGGGGAAGATGACTTTGGTCGGGGGTGGAAAGGAGCGAAGGAGGAGGAGGTTTGGTGTTGCCAGTGGCACCTACATATAGACTATACACTTGTGTATTTGTGGCAGAATGTAAGCTTCTTGAGGGCAGGAGCCTTTTCATTTTTGCCTTTGTTTCCCCTAAAGCATATAGTATATGTTTAAATATTAATAATAATTAATTTGTAGTACTATAAGGTTTACAAGTCACTTTGCATGTGTTATTCTCCCAAGAATCTGTGAGGGAGGGGTTCTAATTATCCCTAATTTACAGGGAGTAAATTAAGGCAAGACATTTGACTTAGTAAACTCCCGAGGCAGGATTTAAATTCTAGTTTGACTCCAAGCCTAGAACTCTATCCATATCCACCATACCAGTGGTGTCAAACTCAAATGGACATGGACTCCTGTGGGTGACATATTGCCTTAGGAAACCACAACTTAACATTATCTATGTTGTATTGAATTTTCATTTATTTTTATTAAACATTTCCCAATTATATTTTTATCTGGTTTTGTAGCACTCATTCCACCACCTAGATGTCTCGTGTTACCTAGCTTGTTAAATTGAACTGAACAAGCTCCGTTCCTCTTTGCTGTTACTTGGCTGTGAGAACAAGAGCTTTTGGAGTTGCATTTTGCCTTTTTCTGACATCTTCTTCCCTTTGGCTACTTTGTACAGTTGTTCCTTCATCTTCTCTATAGATGGCCTTATCTCTGAGCTAATAATCATAATTTAAAAGTCACACTTTTATATCACTTTGAGGCTTATAAACAAATGAATAAAAAGGCATTTATTGGGTGTTTACCATGTGCCAAGCATTGTGCTGAACACTGAGGGATACATATAGTGAGGCAAGATGGTCTGGCTCTCAAGGAGCTCACATTCTAATAGAGGGAAAGAACACCTGGGAGGGTTCAGCTGTAGGGTAGATGGAAACTTGTAAAGGACTTTCCTCAAAATTTCCCTGTGAAGTGGGCAGTATCATAGGACTCATAACTGGAAGAGAACAGAGATCCAACTCCTTTATTTGTTTAAAGATGCAGAACTGTTAAATGTTAAGTGTTAATAGCAGAGCCTACCAACCTCTCATTTTAAGGGACCTGATGCCTCAACACCAAATAGTTTGAAACTTTTGGTTGGTAGGAACCTTAGTTCTTAATGTTGGTGTTCTTATTACCCCGAAGCATTGTGGTATCATGGAAAGAACGCTGGATTTGGAACTAGAGAACATGAGTCAAATGCTGACTATGATACCAATTAGCTGTGTTACCTTAGGCAATTCATGTAAACTTTCTGTGCCTCACTTGTTTTCTTTCTGTAAAAATAGAGATAATCATATTTTTATGACCTACCTCATAGAGTTATTGTTAGGAAAGTGCTTAGTAAACCTTAAAATGCTCTAGAAATCCGATTTGTTGTTGATGGTTATTATTATTTCTACAGACCACCAGGGATGCCTCATGGTGGCATGGAGGTAAGCCTGGATTATTGAAGACCATGCCAGCATAGTATGAGTTCTGGCAGGGTTCTAAAAAGCAAGAAGGCTTCAAGCATGGGTCTATCAATTGGTGTGCATCTTTTGTCAAAGGACCAGTCAGTTTTGGAGAACTAGCTTGGCCATAGGATAAAATATTTTTCAGCCATCGTAACCAATGAAGGTCACCTCCTAGGAAAACTTATAAGGGCTGTGTTGGAGAGAGTACCCATGCCAACTAAATGAGAGATTCTTTAATTATCATTATCTATAAATATCAATAATATAAATTACATTAATATCCTAGTGGGGGTCATGTCCTGGGGAACTCTGAATCCTTTCCTGTTTCACACAGAGTACCATGGAGAGAGAGTGATAGAAAGTAAAGAATTAAGAAGCCTCTTGATGAGGGTGAAAGAGGAGAGTGTCAAAGCTGCTTTGAAGCTTAACATTAAAAAAAAAACAACAACTAAAATCTTGCCAATTGGTCCCATCACTTCTTGGCAAATAGAGGGAGAAGAAATGGAAGCCGTGTCAGATTTTATAGTCTTGGGCACAAAGATCACTGTAGACAGTGACTGCGGCCATGAAATTGAAAGATGCTGGCTACTTGGAAGGAAAGCTAAGGCAAATCTGGACAGCATAGTAAAAAGCAGAGCCATCACTTTGCTGACAAAGGTCTGTATAGTCAAAGCTATGGTTTTTCCAGCAGCAATGCATGGCTGTGAGATTTGGACTATAGGGAAAGCTGAGGGCTGGAGAATTGATGCTTTTGAATTATGTTGGAGAAGACTCTTGAGAGTCCTTTGGACAGCAAGATCAAATAAGTCAATACTTAAAGAAATTAATTCAGGCTATTCACTGGAAGGTCAAATACTGAAGCTGAAGCTTAAATACTTTGGCCACATAGTGAGAAGACAGGACTCATTGGAAAAGACCCTGATATTAGGAAAGATTGAAGGCAAAAAGGAAAAGGGGATGGCAGAGGATAAGAGGGATAGATAGTGTCATAGAAACAATGAACATGAATTTGGACATACTTCAAGAAATAATGGAAGATTGTGGTTGTGGTTTGTCCTTCTTTTTTGAAGAGGATCATGACATCAGGGAGGTAATAACATGACTTGCAATTGACTTTGATTTGAGTGGGGAAAGGCTGTGCAAAGTCCCAGCCTCATTTTTTTCCTCCAGAGCCATCTGGATCCAGTGACCAGATACAGATCAGGACAATTGAAGATGGCCCAGGATGCAGTGGGAGACCCTGTCCCTTTTAACTAAGGTCTTTCCAGGTTCTCACTTTGAGTGTGGCAACGCCCATTCAGTGAATAGGCCTCTTTAAGAAGTAAGTCGAGGGATGGCCCCTTTAATAATAATAAAAAAAATCAAACTGGAAGGGAAAGACCCTCAAAGTTGTTGGCCAAAAGAGATGCAGTTACAATTTACTTCAATTCTCTTAGTTGTAAAGAATGTGCCAACCTTCATTGAAATTCTTCCCTGGGAGGCTGTTATATAAAGGAATCATAGGTCCACTCTGTATCCCTAATTTTCTTCTGGACATATTCTGTTTTTACATCACTAACATTTCCCAACGTATCTCTCCCCCTACCTTGCACTCCAAGAGTGAGCCTTTATACCAAAAAATTGAGAAGAGGAAAAAAAAAGTTCAGTGAAACTAACCAACACAATAAAAAAGTTCGATATTATATGTAGTGTTCCACACCATAGCCCCCCACCTCTGCAAAGAAGTGGGTTAAGTGCAGAAACATCTCTTTCTCAGGGTCAGACTTGGTCATTATAATTCTTCAACAGTCAGTTTAAATTGTTTTGTTGTGGTTCTTTCCACTTACATCATTATATTCATGTATGTATTGTTTTCCTGGTTCTACTTAATTTGCATAAGGATATTCTTCTAGTGCACTCTGACTTTCACCCTTTTAGGCTGGCCACTTGTAGTGAATGCGTATGCCTGCTTAGGCTCGTGAATTTGTATGAATTTATATGGATGTATGTGAGTGCGGACATACGCATCTGTATATATGTCTGGTCTGGAGGTGTAAAAACTGTTCATAGTTGCCAAATCACTTTCCTCAAAACAGCCTGATGGAGTGTTTAGTTTAAGTATCATTATCCCCTATTTACACATTTGTAACCTGAGATCCAGAGCTGTTGGTTAAGTTGCCCACAGTCATAAAGCTAGTGAGTGTCAGAGTGGAGATTTGAACCCAGGTCTCCTGATCCTAAATCTAGCACTCTTGATTGTGTAAGAGTAAAAGCAGATGTCAGTGAGCTACTTCTTGTAGTTAGTCCTCTGTGGAGAAAGAGAAGAAGAGGGGAGAAAGGATAGATAGATATTTGGCAGGAAAGTGGGTTGACAGAGCTGATATGTTACCCTTTTCCCTATCCCTGGTGAAGTATAGCATTTCTTTCCTGAAAGCAAAAAGAGCCTTCTATCATTTTGGACAAAGAAAACTCCAATGATTTGATGGATCTGTAAATTCATTAATATGAGCAATCCCTACATTTGAATACATATTGTAACTCCTCTACACCTTCTCATCCTGTATATTTCTATCTATAAAGACTCCATCCAAGACACTGAAGGGCTTTTTCTAAATGCATTAACATTAAGCTTTTTTCTATACTTGTTTCTAGGTAAAGTCTAATTTTTAATGCCGTTCACCATTGGCATGGGAGTCTCTTTTGGTACATCCTATACTCTGCCCCAAACATTCACCAGTGAAATAATCAAAGAAATATTTCTTTCTTGCTTCTAACAGGAAGGATGTGATAAGTCTCCCTTTGCAATAAGAAATAGGAACCATTTTGAGTCTGTCATGTGCTATGAAGTTAGAGCACAAGTGGAAAAGAAAATCTCATTCATAGAAAAAGTTGAGACTCTTCTTGATTTCTTGAAATGGGTACTTTTGTAAGGATTCAGAAAACAGGGATGTGGTAAAACCATTCTTTTGGTTGGTAAGGAGCAAAGGGGATTTTACCTCCTGCTGTAAAATCACAACATAAATTGTGGATCTCATGGGTTTAGAACCAGGAAGAGACCATTTAACCCTCTTGAGCTCTATAATGGATATGGCCTTTGAAGCTGCTGGTTTCAAGGAAGTTACTTCTTTCTGTGGATGGAATATGGGCAGTCCATGTGATCTGTACAGAACCTCAAAAGTATTGGAATGTAAGTTGTAGGCTTCTTAGATTTTCCATCTATTCAGAAAATCTATGAAAAGGCAATATCTTAAATATTGTGTTCAAAACCCATTTTTCATTTTCTTTTCTTTTTTCTTTTTGTACAGGAGACATGGGAGACAGAGGGCAGAAAGGCAGTGTGGGTCGTCATGGGAAAATCGGTCCTATTGGTTCTAAAGGTATCTTTTACTCAATCTTATCCCATCCCCATGTTAACTGGAAATCCATAGTGTGCCATTTACTTTTAGGATGAGTCCAACCATTGCAGGAAGGGAGAACATTTTTGCCAGAGGACTCTTTTTGGATTTTGTTATTGGTCTTTTGTGAATGACAGACCTCGTCCTTGCTTTAATTACTCATCAAAATGTTTGAGCGCTCTCAGGAGGAGTTTGGAGAGATATCAGTGATAATTACTCACTTTGGGAAGCTTTTTTTTCCCTCCCAATTATTTGTTTATTTTTAACATTTTTTTTTAATTTTTGTGTTCCAAGTCTCTTCCTTTCTCCACCTCCTCCCCAACCTATTGAGAAGGCAAGTAACATGATATCAATTATACATGTGAAACCATGCAAAACATATTTCCTCATTAGCCATGTCACAAAAGAAAGCAATAAAAATAAGGAAAATGAAAAATTATACTTCAAGTTCCACTCAAAGTTCACCAGTTCCCTCTTTGGAGGTAGGTGGTATTTTTCATCACATTTTGGGAAGCTTTAAAGTAAACTAAACTTTCTTCCTTCTCTTGAGCATCATCAATTAGGCACAATAGTTAGAAGATTAGGATAGGATGGCTAGGTGATAACTTGGTGGATAGAGCAGCAGGCTCTAGAGTCAGGAAGACCTGAATTCGAATGTGACCTCAGACATTTGCTAGCTGTGCGACCCTGGTCAAGTCACTTAACTTCTCCCTGCCTCAGTTTCCTCAACTGTAAAATGGAGATGGTAATAATCGCACCTCCCTTCTAGGATTGTTGTCAGGATCAAATGAGATAATGTTTGTAAAGCACTTAGCATGGTGACTGGCACATAGTAAGCACTATGTATTAGCTATTTTTATTATCTATGATCTTCTAGAAAATTCACTGTTGTTTCTTAGTATCATGTCCTTTTTTTTCCGATGTGATTTAATCTACATTGAGGAACTCCTTGTATAGGAATTCTTTTAACCAATTCAGACTGGGAATGCTGTAGAACATAGGGTTAGAGAGTTTGGGGGTGGGGACAGGGTGAGATTAAGTGACTTACTCATGAACCTAAAGCCAATATGTATCTGTCATTCAGTCAGCAAGCATTTTTTAAGTGGCCACTATATGTCAGGTACTGCACTAGGTTCTGGGCGTACAAAGAAAGATAAAGGACAGTCCCCGCTCCCAAGGAGTTCACAGTCTAGTGGGTGTAGACAAAATGCAAGCAACTATGTAAAACAAGATGTACAATTGGGGGACATCACAGAGGGAAGGCATAACAAGCATTAAGGTGGATCAGCAAAGGTTTCTTGCAGATGATAGGATTTTAGCTGAGCCTTAAAGGAAGCTGAGGAAGCCTGGAGGCACAGATGAGGAAGGGAGAGTTCTGGGTAAGAGGGATAGCAAATAAAAATCACCCAATCAGGAGGTGGAGTATCTTGGCATGGGGGACAGCAAGGAGGCTACTGTCATTAGACATAATGTGTTTGTGTGTGTAAGTAAGGAGACTGGGAAGGTAGGAAAGGGTTATGTTATAGAGGGCTTTAAGAGCCAAACAAGAGAATTTTATGTTTGATTCTGAAGGCAATGAAGAGCCAGATTTTCCTGAATATAAGGTTAGTTCTCTGTCTACTATGCTAAGCTGCTTCAAACATCATTATCCTTAACATGTATAAAAAAATTTAAAGTATAATTAGGTAATTAATGGACTGTGCTTGTAAAACTGTGCTATTAATCTTTACCTCCTATATCTTGGTATTTCTAATATTGTAGATTGATGCTCAGATACACTAAGCAGGGCATGGTGATAATAATAAAAATCTCATATTTTTGTAGAACTTTATAGTCTTCAAAATGCTTTCATGTATGTTTTTTCTTATTTGTTGCCCACAAACAAGCTTGTGAGGAAAGCAATGCAGGTATTGTTACCTCCCTGTACTGATAAAGAAGCTGAAGCTCAAAGACTATAAGAGACTTGTCTACTCTCATACTGCTTTTATGTTCCTTTCATCACATCTTTAGTTTTATCATGGTTCATTGTATTCTTTTTTTTTGGCAGGGCAATTGGGGTTAAGTGACTTGCCCAAGGTCACACAGCTAGTACATGTGTTAAGTGTCTGAGGCCAGATTTGAACTCAGGTCCTCCTGACTTCAGGGCTGGTGCTCTACTCACTGCGCCACCTAGCTGCCCCAGATTCATTGTATTCTTGAGAAGCAGCATGGCATATTGGATATATTGGGCTGGCCTGGGAGTCAGGAAGGCCTTAATTTTACAGCTTTTCTTCTGTTAATTATTTCCCATTTATCCTGTCTATACTTTGCTGTGTATATATTTGTTTGCATGTTGTCTCTTCCATCAGATTATAAGCTCCTTGAGGGCAGAGACTGCCTTTTGCCTTTTTTTTGTGTTTCTAGCAGCTTAGCACAGTGCCTGGCACATGGTAGATATTTAATAAATACTGATTCATTAAAGTTCTGCTCTGACATTTACCAGCTATATGACCATAGGCAAGTCATTTAACTGACTTCAGTTCCTCAGGTAATTCATTAAGACTCAAAGTTATTAAGGAGATGACAATCCATGTTGATAGGTAGTTTCCCTACCAGGCATTCCCCACACTGATGAAATCACAATTCAAACTGTCTTCCCTGCTCCCTACCCCACTGCCATTTCATTTTTGGTGACTGGCAAAGAGATAACTATTAAAACAAATGAGATGAAAACACTTGATTTTTATCATGTTTCACATGATTTGCTAACGGTATTATGGTCCCTAACAGATTCATGGTTCCCTTTGTTCTTATTTCATTATACTTGTCCTAGTGTGTAGCTGGTTAGCTCTGAGGTATAGAGTAGTGTTTCAACATTATTTCAACCAACGAACTTTCAAAGGACAACATTTAACTCTATTCAATTCAGTTTAGTTTTCATCAGTTCAACAAATACACGTTACATTCCTGTTATGTTTAAGGTATTTTGCAGAACATGATAGAGATATGGAGAAGAATAAAACTTGGTCCCAATCCTCAAGCAGCTTACAGTTTACTTTAGTAGGAAAGATGAAATATTTACATAAATAATTATAATATAAATTAGTTTTTAAGTCCATGAGAGGGGTACAAAATACAGTGAGAATTTTGAGGGGATTATTTTTGGCTGCAGGGGATCACAGGGGAGAGGATCCTTCCTCTTCATTTCTCCTTTAACCAAGGAGTCCAGCCATCTTGTCCAACCATACCACAGAAATTGACGAAAGGAAGGGAAGGAACCTAAGATGTCTTCTGGGTATACTAAATTATCCCAGTGAGGATAAGAACTAAATCTATGATTTCGATCGTGTAGGAAACTTGCCAAGGAGGAAACTCCATCTAACAACTTAAATTCTTAGAGACCTATCTGGATTATGGAGAGGTTAAGTAGATTACCCAGAGTCACATAGTCAATATGTGTCAGAGCCAGTACTTGAACTCAGTTCTTCCTGGGTCTAAGACTGGCTCTTTAGCCCCTATTCTGTGCTATTTCTGACAGTACACTGGTTAGAAAATGGTGGGTGAGAATCCTGGGCTAATAAGGGCAAAAGCATGGTTCTGTTCTAAGATTCCCTCTGTCTTAGGCAGCTGTCTCGTAAATATGTTGAGAGAGACTCATAAAGAGTGGGGATGGGTCAGGCAATACCCATCCCTACGTCTAGAGAAGTGGCTTAAAGTTTGTGTTCTATTAATAGTGAATTGATAGCACACATTATTTTTTTAATTATAATGAAAAACATAGTTTATACTTTGGATAAATTCTTTCATTTACTCATTCATTCAACAGATATTTTTGAAGCACTCATTCTGCTAGGGCCTAGAAGAGAAAGGATATGCTTCCTGCCTTCATTGAGTAGGGGGATAGATCACATAGATAATTCTATTGCATACTATTACATACTTTGTACATTAGAGAGATATACAACAGAATACTAAAATATTATTGAGGTTATAGAGTAATGGTTCTAACCAACCAAAGGGATCTGAAAAGTCTTCCTGAAGGAGATGGAATCTGAGTTGGACTTTAAAGGATAGGGAGGATGCAATAGGTGAAGAATGGGAGGAAGAACATTTCCAGCAGAGGACATGGCCAGAGCAAAGGCACTGAGGTATGAGAAAAGGATCATGTTTTGAGGTGCAAAGAGCAATGCGGTTTGGCTGGAGCAGGGTGTTAGATAATATCAATCTGGAAAGGTAGGGTAGTGCCGGACCATGGCGGGCTTGGAAAGTGGGGAAAAGGAGTTTGAACTTTACTCACCAACCAGTAGAGATTTATGGAAGGTTTTTGAGCAGTACAATGACATGACCAGGTCTCTGTGTAGAAAAGAGTATTCAGACAATGGTATGAGGGATGTACTAGAGGAGGAAGAGAGTGAGTTTCCATATTCAACCCCTGGATGATCTGAATAAGGCCAGGTAGAGCCTTATTTGGCATTTCACAAAGCTCTTTCTAGACTAGTGCTTGACTTATTTTGATTTGCTTTAATTCATCATTATCTTGAATGTTTGACAAGCTGAAATTTTCAGTCACTTTTTATGCATTAACAAAAGACCACAAAGGAACCAAAGAGGAAAGGGCCCCCTTTGTTCTTATGTGGAATATGGAGCCATGTCTATGAGAACTACACTTTCCCCTGTGCCCAGCTAGGCTAAAGTTACCTTTTTTAGGGTACAGAGTTGTGATTTCACTGGTGTAGGGAACACCTAACACCACAAGGAAACTTTAGCTACTGATGCAGTGTATAACATTTTTTTTTCAGTTTATTATCTTAGAGAATTGCCTAGAATACTGAGGTTAAGTCACTTACCCACAGTTACATGTAGGTAGCTAGGTGGCTCAGGGGGTTAGAGTATAGGGCCTGGAGTGAGGAAGACTTGAGTTCAAATCTGGTCTCAGACACTTACTAGCTAGGGTAAGTCTCTTAACCTTCGTCTGCCTTAATGCAGTGGAGAAGGAAATGGCAAACCACTCCAGTATCTTTGCCAAGAAAACCCCATTGGCGTGTTATGATCCATGGGGTCATGAAGAGTCAGACACGACAGCAACAGCAAGAAGCAGGATTACCCAGACTTTTCGTTAGAGGCAGGATGTTAAGTCTTCCTGGCTTTGAGACTCTCTAGATGCTACACCATGTTGCCTTTTGCTGTTGGGGAAAAAATGTTGTGGTGTTATCCAAGAATTCAACATGAACATTTAGAATCATCGAATTTTAAATTTAGAAGAATGTCACTAATGGTTCATAGATTTAGATAGCTGTGAGGTCATGGATTTAGATAGCTCAGAGGCCATCTAGTTCAACCTTCTCATTTTATAGATAAAGAAACTGAGATACAGAGTCATTGAATGACTTGCCCAAGAATACACTGGGAGTAAGTGGAGAGTCAGAATTTGAACTCAAGACCTGTGACTTCAAGGTCAGTGTCTTTCCACTACATGTATAGCCTCAGACAGTTATTAGCTGTGTGACCTTGGGTAAGTCACTGAATCTCTCTCTTGCCTATATTTCCTCATCTGTAAAACAAAGGCATTAGACTCGATGGCCTCTTAAATTTTTTCTGCCTCTAAGTCTATGATCTTATGACCTGAAGAAGCCCAGAGAGTGGGCAGCCTAAGGTCACAGATGGTTAGGAGCTTCATAATAGTCAGGGAGTCTGTTCTGAATTGAGCCTGAGATGATAAACAATTTCATGATAACTTCCACTAAAACATCCCAATGTGTTTGAAATTCATAGATTTCCTATAGAGCTGGTGTTCTCTATACTCATTTGAGGAGAGTGATGAAAATTTGCATATTGGGAAAAGTTGCATTATTAATAAGAATGTTATCTATTCAGCCCAAGAAGCAACTCCATGCAGTGGTCTCCCTGGTGTTAAGAGATCCCATCTTTCACATTCATGAAAGTAAATATGCCAGTACAGATTGCCCCTGGATTGTCAGGCTGCAGCTAGGCACTTTCCTAGAAGTCCTCTTGTCCCTTATTTATAAGATTAGGGGATCACAGATTTAGAGCTGGAATCTAGTCTAATCCCTTCATTTTAGAGATAAAGCATGGCCAAGATAATAACACATTCCCACTGGGAATTCTTGTTTTTTTTAAAAAAAATTATCATGGTTCAATATGTTTTATTTTGAGCTGGTGTCATTGATTTTATGTGCCTTGATTTCAAACTTTCCTAGAGGAGTGAGAGTCACTTTAAATAATGTCATGCAGGTGCATAGTGTAATTTGGGTGGTGAGGTTTGTGGCACAGGGTGGGTGGTATCAGGAGGCCCTGGTTCTAATCCTGGATCTGCCATTAACTAGCAGTGTGGTCAAGAGTCTGGGCCTCAGTTTTTTTTTTAATCTGAAAGCAACAACACAACTAATGATGATAGAGGTCAATCAACCAATCAACCAATATTTATAAAATGCCTACTATGTACTAGGCACTGTGTTAGGTTCATGAATAAAGCAATCTCTAAACTCTCATTATAATGGTAACTGACATTTATAATCTTTAATGTTCCTCCAATTCTAACATCTCCATTCTAAATCCACCCTGATAGTGAAGTGCTTAGAATAATTTCTCTAAGTGTTAAATTTAATTGAAAATCAGGCTACTTCCGAATATAGTCTCATGTATATGCTGTCATTTTAAAAAATGTAAGCCAATGTGGATTTTTAAGCAAAAAAGGGTTTTTTTGCATGTATTTCACACTAAGATCTATGGAATATCCCAAGTGAAAGAAGAGTGTTATAAGTAAAAGGTTAAAAAAAATGGTACAATTAAAAGTGAAAGTATAAGTGAAGATTTTTGTTGCTGTTCAGTTGCGTCCAATACTTTGTGACTCCGTTTGGGGTTTTCTTGTCAAAAATACTGGAGGGGTTTGCCATTTCCTTCTCCAGCTCATTTTATAGATGAGGAAACTAAAGCAAACAGGGTTAAGTGACGTGCCCAGGGTCATACAGCCAACAAGGGTCTGAGGTCGGATTCCAAGTACCACTTCCTGTGGCCCTATATCCACTGTGCCTTCTAGCTGCCCCAAAGTGAGCATAAATATATGCAAAAGGTAAAGAAGTAGAGGAGAGAGTATTGGGTTAGAGTTTAGAGTCCTAGCAGGCTCTATTCCCAATCAGTCATATGACGTTAGGTGATGCACCCACTCTGGTTCAGTTTCCTCCTCTGGAAGATGATGGAATTGGGACTAATAATCTTGATGATCCTTCCCACCTCTGACATTCTAAGATTCCGAGATTGTTGATGTTCAGGTTTGGGAGCTAAGAAAATAGAGATGAGGGAGGGTAGGGTACCAGCAAGGCTACCTGATCCTCCCTAGAAGAAAGGAGGGTGCAAGGAGGAAAAGTCTGTAGAATTATCTCCTTGTGGAGGACTGGGCTGGTCATCTGGCAACATGGGTCTGGCTAACTCCATGTGATGTTGTAAAAATCACTTAAACTCTCTTGATGTACTAAGTTTCTTTGTCAAATGTCTCTTCTACATTTAAAGGTCATAGGGCCATTGATTCAGAGTGAGAAGGAACCCTAGAGATCATCTAGACTAACCTCTCATTTTACAGATAGGGAAACTGAGGTTCAGAGAAGTCTATGAGGTGACTAGATTGTTGAGTGGACAGAGCGCTGGGCCTGGAGTCAGGATGACCTGGATTCAAATTTGACCTCAGACACTTACTAGCTGTGTGATCCTGGGCAAGACGTTTAACCTTGTTTGCCTCAGTTTCCTCATCTGTAAAAATGGAATAATCATAACACCTACCTCCCAAGGCTGTTATGAGGATTTAATGAGATAATGATTATAAGGGACCCAGTGCCTGGATCATAGAGCTACATAAATCTTAGCGATGACGATGCTGCTGCTGCTGTTGCTGTCTTGATCAAGATTATGTTGGTATTAAGAGGTAAAGCTAGAATTTGAAATAAAATCTATTGTTCTTTCCACTCTCTTACACTGCCTACCCATGTTACCACTTTTGAATTTCCTTCCTGTAGAGGAGGGAGGTAGGGGAAAGGGAGTTTGGAATCACTCATGATGTTAAGGATTCAGGAGGCAATGTCTGTGAAGTGTTAGATGAAATGCACTTAATTTTACAGAACTAGTTTAAGGAATGATCATTCACTATTGCCTAAAATCCCAAAATGTGCATTACTTCAAATATACTGTTAATAAAGCCCAAAGCAAGAGCAATTTACAGAATGTAGCGACTCCCTGTTGTTATATGGCAGACAGAGATGGGGTCTTGGGAGAAACTCTGGGGCATTAAACATGAAAGATTCAATAACCATTCTAACCATGAAGTTTCTTAACTAATGAAACGTATGACCCATTTGGTGTGCTGACGAAGCTCTTTCCTTTCCTTTCATAGGTGAAAAGGGAGACACAGGAGATGTAGGACCACCAGGTCCCAGTGGAGAACCAGGTAAAGTATTCAGGGGATGAGAACAATTCACTTACCATCTTTGAAAAAAAGCAGCCTCCTGCACAGTAATTTTTAAAAGCTTGAAAACAGGCAGCAGAGATAGTTAAAATACGTTTTCCTGGTTACACAGGGAAGTACAGTAACCGATCACATCACATTGTATTTAACATGATAGAGCATTGGTGCTCACTGTAAATGTTCTATCTTCCTTTGTAATTACTACCTTATTTTGATGATGATAAATGAGAGGGTGAATAAATGCTTTTCATTTGGTCCATGGACTTCAGAAGGATTTCATCAGGGAGACTTTAATAGGCATTTTTGAGTGGGTGCCCTCTTCTCCATAAAGGCCTTTTCCTCATTTCCAGCTGAGATCCCTTTCTTCATATGTTGCCTTCTCCCCAATTGAAAGTGAACCCTCCCTTCTCAAATTTTCCTAGATCACTTTTTTTGTTTTTGGATCTCTCTTTTATCCCCACTACTTCCTGCTTTGTAAATGTGAAAGCTTTCTATTCTCCTTAGTAGAGTGTTACCCAGAGGATGGAGGTGGAGTGGGGGACAGGCACTAGGCAATTTTTGTGCTTTAATCCCCCAAAACAGAGCATAATACCTGGCATGGTCCTTAGATAAATAGATGGGTGGATAAAACATCTATTAATCGTTTGCCATATGCCAAACACTGTGGGAATAGAAATACAAGCAAGCAAGACACTTCTTGCCTTCAAAGAAGCTTACATTCTAATGGGAGAAGGCATCACATAAAAGAGTGCTGAAAATGGGGAAGTAAAAGAGTGGGCTTGAGAGGATGAGGAGAAGGCAGGGAAATATTAGCAAGGGGCTTGGAGGTAGAATGCAGGGGAGATGAAGATCATGGCCTAGTGTGGTGTGGCCTGGGCCCTGGCAAATGACTTAATAAGCATTTCTTTAATTGAATATCCAGAGCCCTCTTTTCCCTTTCGGTGACCATTTTTAAGGACTTGATTATGAGATGTGATTATGAAATAATGAAATTCATCCATGCATGTACCTCAGGATTGTTGTCCAAGCTTCTTTCTACTTTCTTGGACCCCCTCTTTGGGAATTGCCTTCTCTCTCTCTCTCTCTCTCTTTCTCTCTCTCTGTCTCTCCCTTCCTCTTCCCTTTTCTCTCTCTCTCCCCCTTTCCTCTCTTCTCTTCTCCTCTCTTCTCTCTTTTTCCTCTTCTCTTTCCCTTTTTCTTTTTTTCTTTCTCTCTCTTTTTTCTCTCTCTCTTTTCTTCTCCTTTTCTTTTCTCTTTCTCCTTTCTCTCCTCTCCTCTCCTCCTTTCTCCTCCTCCTTCTTCTCCTCCTTCTCCTTCTTCTCTTCCTCCTCTTCCTCCTTTAGCTCCTCCCTCCCTCCTCCTCTTCTTCCTCCTTTTTCTTCTTTTCTCTCTCTCCCCTTCACACAGACTCACACACTCACATTGTGTAGGCACAGGATCTTTTCCCCTGACCTCTTCCCCATTTCCCCTTGATCCCTCAGCCCACAATCCATAGCAGTGGTCTCTACCTTTTCAAATTTTCCTGGGTACTCTGGATCTCCCTTAGGTTTCCATATTGTACTGTATCTGTCTGTCCACATGTCATGTCCCTCCTCCCCACAGTGTGAGGTAAAGGCTTTGAGGGTAAGAATTATTTTTTTTTGTCTCTGCTGCCTAGAACATAGATATTGTGAAGAATTAACTCTGACAGGGCATGATAGATTTTAGAGCTGGCAGGGACCTTAGAAGCCATTGAGTCTAGCCCCTTCATTTTTTATAGATGAGGAAATTGAGGCACAGAGAAATTAATTGACTTGCCCAGGGTCACATGCCTAATAAGTGTCTGAAGTAGGATTGGAACTTGGATCTTTTTAACTCTAAGTCCAGGAGACCATGCTTCCCCTCCTCTCTGCTTTATTCTTCCTTCTGCTCCTGCTTAAGCCAATAGTCCAAGGAGCTCTAGAAAGGGTCTGTGCTGGTTCTTGCCTGGGGCTGGCAGCAGGGTATGGGGTAGGAGCTGTGAGGTCAGACACACAGTTGGGAATCTGGAGGGAATCTTAGCATGAAGCTCTTTAGGAAATGGACTGATTACGTGACATGAGCTTAATCCTGTGCTGCCAGCAATGAGCTGTAAGTAACAACATAGGCTCTAAATGTGAATTGTTGGCAGTCACATAGTAGGCAAGTTGAGCACTGTCTCTTTGTTACACATAGTGTGTGTTTGTAAAGTACTTTACAGTTACAAGGTGCATTACCTATATTGTCTCATTGGATCCTGCCAACACCGTGAACATCCCTGTGAGGTAGGTAATTTAAGTATTTTTATTCCCATTTTATAGATGAGGAAACTGAGGCTCTAAGAAGTGACTTGTTCAAGGTCTTTTAGCAAGTGGAAGAGCTAGCTTCAGGACCCATCTCGATGCTCTTTCCACTAGGAGATGCTACCAAACATGTTATAAATGTTGTTGCATTTGTACAGTGCTTTATTAAAGTACTTTCATATCCACTGTCTCACTTGGATCTCACAATATTATTATAAAGTGTGCAGTACAGATGATATTAGCTCCATTTGGTAGACGGAGAATCTGAATTATGCAAATCAAGAAGACAATGGTAGAGATGGAACAAGAAGCCAGGTTCCTTTGGTCCTTGGTATCACTATCTTTTGTTTTTGCCAAACATTTATTGAGTGCTTATTGTTTACAAAGCCCTATGCTAGGGACTGGGGCGTGGGGGAGGTGGGAGGAGGAGGAGGAGATCCACAGTTTAGGTAAACATGATCGGGGCAGCTAGTTAGTGTAGTAAATAGAGCATGGGCCCTGGAGTCAGGAGGACCTGAGTTCAAATCTGACCTCAGACATTTGACACTAACTAGCTGTATGACATTGGGCAAATCACTTAGCCCCAACTGCCCTGCCTTCCCCCCTCCAAAAACAAAACAAAAAACATGATCCCAGCTCTCATAAAGTTTAGAGTCTAGTAGAAGAATAAGACCTGAACACAGAAAACTATAGTTCACAAAATTTTAAAGTGCATTAGAGAGATGCAGATTAGTGACATATGAGGTCAGAGAGAGAAAGCTCCTTACGGGGGAGTGGGGGAAAGTTTCCTGAAGGAGCTGGCATTTGCATTTGGTCTTAAATGACAGGTAGGAATTTGATAGGCTAAGAAAGAGAGGTAATGTCATGAATAGGAAACAGAGTGAGCAAAGTCCTGAAATCTAGAAAGGCATATTTGTGTTTAGTTGTGTCTGACTCTTTTGTGACCCCATTTGGGGTTTTCTTGGCAGATACTAGAGTGGTTGGCCATTTCCTTGTCCAGCCCATTTTACAGATGAGGAAACTGAGGCAAACAGGGTTAAGTGACTTGCCAAGGGTCACATAGCTAGTAAGTGTCTGAGACCAGATTTGAACTCATGAAGATGAGTCTTTCTGATTCCAAGCCCAGTGCTCTATCTACTGCATCACCTAGCTTCTACCCAAAGAGTGGCTGCACCCAAGGTTGGGTGCGCAACAAGAAAAGGTAGGAAAATCAGGATGGCATCAGATTGTGGAGGGCTTTGAATGCCGGGAAAAGAAACTTTATTCCATAGGGAGTAGGGGACCACTGAAGATCACTGAGCAAGGGAATGATATAACCGTATCTTTGGGTAAGAAAAATTATTCTGGTAGTGGATTGGGGAAGGATTGGACCAGGATGGGAGCAGAGGTGAGAAAACTTATAAGGAAACTATTGCAATAACATAGGTAAATGGTCATGAGAGCTCGATTAGGATGGTTGCTATGGAAGTAAATGGGAGGCCATGGATGATGCAGAGATGAAATTAGTGACATATTGGATATGAGGTGAGGGAGAAGGAAGAGTCCAAATTAACTGAATGTTCTGAAGTTTGAGACTAGGTGAAAGGTGGCACAACTGCAAAATAGTGGAACTGTGAGAAGAGTAAGTTTTAGGGAAATACAATTAATTAGTATACTTTTGGAGTAATTGAGTTTGAAATACCAGTGGAACACCAAGCTAGAGGCATCCTGTGGTAATGGAGACATGGACAGGTAGCTCAGGAGAGAAGTAAGGGCTAGGCATATAGATTTGGAAGTCATCAGCATAGAGGAAGTGGTTGGAGCCATGGGAACGCATGAGACTGTTAAGGGAAAAGCGAGTAGAGAAAGAAGAGACAGGGCCCTAGGACAGAACCTTGGGAGACATTCATTCTAAGGTGCTAGAAAGAGGAGTTGGCATAAGAGATAGAGGAAGAGCTGTTTGAAAGGCAGGAGGAGAACCAGGAGAGTGTGTTATTTATGAAGCTAAAGCCCCTTATAGAAGGGTGTGGATAATAGCGTCAGATACTACAGAGGGGTCAAGGAGGTGCTCCAAACAGGGCATTGGGTTTAATAGTTAGGAGATGACCTTGGAGAGAACTGTTTTAGTAGTGTTGTATGGGCTGATACCATAATGGTAGGGGATGTGGACAACAAGTAGAGCCATTGTGTACATCTTTTTTTCTTCAGAAATTAAGAAAGGAGAGATGAGATTTTAGGTAGATGGATTTAAGGTACATCTATCTATCTACAGATCTACGTATATGTACATTCCTAGTCCAATATTCCTTTTACTATATTAAACTACCTTTTAATATAATAGAATAACGGCATCATAATCCAAGAGGGGTTGTGTAAAGGAGGGAAGACTATGGAGATTTACATTCCAAGTGCACCCAAGTGCTATATCTGAGTATTACTGGAAGATACTTAGACTCACATGGCACTTACTCTTTATGTACTGTCTAGATATTTGTATTCTCCAGAATACTGGCTCCTGATTCTATGTAGCAGTGTGATTAGAACATTATTGCAGACAAACCTTTCTGGTCTACCCCTCTCCCATATACACTGAGTTTGGAAACCTGCTTCTTCCAGCTAAGACATAAGTAGGAAATCAATTTAACCCATCTTTCTTGCCACTGGCTAGGCCTATGATAAATTGTAAGGCTAAAGAGCCAGTGGGTCATACACCAATTTCCAATTTTAAGATCTTTCTACTTAGGGCTCTGTAATCTACTATGTGCCAGGCATTGTGCTATGGACTTGACAAATATTGCCTCATTTTATCTCCGTCACATCCTTGCAAGGTAGATGCTATTATTATCCCCATTTTAGCGTTGAGGAAATGGAGGCAAGCAGAGGTTAAGTGATGTGTCTATTGTCACACAGCTGGAAGTATCTGAGACTGGATTTGAACTCAGGTCTTCTGGACTCGAGGCCCGGTGATCTATCCATTGTATGACTTAGCTGCCATACAGGAGTTTTTTTTACTGGAAATTCTCTGTATACACCAAAGAAACCACAGGTCCATGCCATTCCTTCCCACTCTCCTCACCCCCTCTAAATCTTTCCCTTCACCCTCAAGAAAGAGTTCAACAAGTAATCATTTGAATATTAGGTGATATTTAATTTGAAACACCAACAAAACTAGTTAAACGCATTGTACAACTGATTTTCTGAAAGTCAGGCTTGTGGTTTTCTGGCATAATGAACTCTAGGTGAAGACAATTCTTTTTCCAATGCAGACGGGCACCTTCTCTATAACTGAGAAAGGGCTGGGGGCCTGCAGCACTGACAGATTGTCTTGCCTAGAGTCATACAGCCAAAGTGGGCCCGAGGCAAGACTTGTACCTCAGTTTCCCTGACTCTAAGGGCAGTTCTGTATCCATGACTCCACACTACTTCTCTTTTGCAGCTATTTAAACGTAAATAAATCAATTGCACCAACAAAATTTCACCACAATGGCTTACCATTTTAACTTTTAAAAAATCATTGTTATAGTTTTTTTTTCTGTTTAATCTTCCCTTTTATATAGTCATAGTTGAGAGGCAAGATGGAATAGCAGATAGAGAGCTGGTCTCAGAGTTAGGAAAGCCTGGATTTCCATCCTGCCCCTGAAACATCCTGCCTGTGTGACCTTGTACAAGTTCCCTAACCTCTTAGTGTCCTAGGCAACAGTCTAAGACTATAGAGTGCAGTGTAAGAGTCAATCTGCATTGTTAGAGGTAATGTCCGCACTGGGAGTTCCTTATACCAAAGAAATCTCAGTTTGGTTAAAAAAAAAGTCATAGTGACTGCTTGGTTCTTCTGATCCTACTTTCTTTACTACGTCGTCTTTCACACTGGTCTTTCTAGATTTCTTTATTTTTTCCAGAATCATCTATCATAACTGCATTACGGTATTCCATTACATTGCTCTGCCTCAGTTTATTCAGCCATGTACCCATTGTTGGACATTTTATTGTTTCCTGTGTGTGTGTGTTTGAGTAGCATATTACAATCATTTTCATGATTCTGTTCAAGTAAATAGCCTCTGAGTAAAGTATGGAGCAGCTAAGCGGTGCTGTGGATAGAGCACCAGACCTGGAGTCAGGAAGATCTGAGTTCAAATTTGGCCTCAAGCACTTACTAACTGTGTGACCATGGGCAAGTTACTTAACCCTGTTTGCCTCAGTTCCTCATCTGTAAAATGGGAACCCACTGGAGAAGGAAATGGCAAACCATTCTAGTATCTTTGCCAAGAAAACTCCATGGTCAAGTCCATGGGCTCATGAAGAGTTGATTACGACTGAACAGCTGAACAACAAAAACTGAGCTGTGCCTGGGAAAAAAGAATCATCGGGTATAGGAAAGGGGAAAAAACCTTTGTTAAAAAATGTCAGAGGAGGAGCAAGGACAATAATTTATACATAGCACTTTAAAGTTTGCCAATATGCTTTGTGTACAGCATCCGAAACGAGCCTCCCAACAGAAGTAGGCACTACAGCTGTCATTATTTCCATCTTCCCTGTGAAGAAACTGAAGGTGATAGAGTTTAAGGGACTTGTCCATGGTCACACGGATGAGTATCAGACACAAGACTTGAACCCAGTTCTTCCTGACAAAGTCCAACAATCTATACATTATACGACACTATCCCTCAGTAGGATAATGACTACTGTGGGAAGTGTTGTTTTGTGTGTGTGTGTGTGTGTGTGTGTGTGTGTGTGTGTGTGTGAGATTCTCTTATTCAAGTCTCTTTCAGTTAAAAGTCAGTCACAAAAATGAGAGTGTTATTCACTGGCTTACATCTCTGAATGCTCCACAAGTCAGAAGCACTTTCGAATAAACTCTGAGACAGCTGAGTCTCTAGGGAGAGAGGTGAACCTTACAAATGGAAAACAGGAGCTCCCCTTCCTCAGAGGATCCTATTTTAATAGTTGGGGGAAGGACTTGTCAGGCCACTCAGGGGTCAGAAAGTTTGGAAAGAAGATGAGGAAACAAATCTTTAAAACTCTAGCTCCTCACTGAAGGGGATCTTCTCCAGAGAGCCGTAATATACTGCAAGTACCGATGCACTCGGCCATAGCAAGTGCCTCAGAGAAATTTTAAGAATTAAAAATAAAAAGCAAAACTCCAAAGTTCAAATATAAAAAGAAAGTTTTGTGTGGAAGCAGTGACATGAATGCTTCTGACAATAAGCTGGAAGGGATAGCAAGGACACAGAGCTATAGAGTTAGGATGCAAAAAGAGCTTGACAGGTCAAAAGATATGCAGAAGCTGGAAAGGTAGAACTTAATAGGAATTAATGTGGAGTCCTGCACTTAGGTTAGTGAGGGGGGGAGAGAGAGAGAGAGAGAAAGAGAGAGAGAGAGAGAGAGAGAGAGAGAGAGAGAGAGAGAGAGAGAGAGAGAGAGAGAGAGAGAGAGAGAGAGAGACCCCGAGAGAGACCAAGATACAGAGAGACCGAGAGACACAGAGACACAGAGATACAGAGACATAGACACAGAGACAGAGACAGAGAGGGAGAGAAAGAAGAGACAGAAACAGAGAGAGAAACAGAGAGGAAGCTAGAGAGATGGGGACAGAGATAGGAGAGACAGAGACTGAAAGAGAGAGAAAGAAGAAAAGAGAGAAAGAGAGAGAGAGAGAGAGAGAGAGAGAGAGAGAGAGAGAGGGAGAGAGAGAATGAGAAAGTGTGTGTTTTAGTTGATCAAAAGTTTAAAATAAGTCAATAATGTGACACAGGGGCCATGATAGCTAATGAGGGCAGGGACTATCTTTTGCCTCTTTTAGTATCCCCAGCACTTAGCACAGTGCCTGACACATAGTAGGTGCTTAATAAATGTTCATTGATTTGTTGTTTGATTGATGGTACCACTGCCCTCTGCCTTGGGCCATTGACAAACTGCAGTGTAGAAGAGGGTGACCAGATATTGAAGGCACTTGAAACTGCCTATGAGCTAATGAAATGTATAGCTCTGTACATATCTTAAAGCAATATATACACTCTGGCTATTATTATGAGGAAGAGTTGAGGGAAATGGGAATCATAAATTAGGAGAAAAAAAGACTTAAGAGGGACATGATGGCTGTTTAAAAAAAATGGTTGAGCATCTGCCTCCTGGAGGAGTGATTGAACTGGCTCTTAGCGGGCAGAACTAGGGTTCAAATGTTGCCTCTGGCACTTAGTAGCTTTGTGACCCTGGGCAAGTCATTTAATGTCCACGGGCCTCCTTATCTGTGAAAAAAGATTGGACTTGATGGGCTCTGAGGGTCCTTCCTGTTCTAGATCTGTGATTCTATGAGTGGGGGTGCAGGGAGGGTGTGTAGATAATACCTCTAAGGTGCCTTTCAACTTTAATGCTTTGGTTACCTATTAAGGATGCTGTAGAGGGAAGCCCTGTTTTGTGTGGGCCTTGAGGCTCTGCTTCAATAAATAAGGCCCAAAAATTCCTTCCAACTTGGACATTCTGTGAATGGATGGTCATCTTTAAATCAATGAATGGCTATGTCATGGAGCTTGAGTAGTTATTTTCTATATCAGCCCTGCCTATTCCTCCTTGGAAAACATAAAAATCCAGAAGGAAGGAGTAAGATTAAGTGCAAGGAAAACATTTCCATCTTCCCACCCCTAAATGTGTAGAAGAGATGACCAAAGAGAGTTGTAGATTCTTCTTTCTCAGAGAGAATTAAAAAAAAAATGATTTCGTTGATATCTTTTGTTTTTATTTTACTTTCGTTTCTCAATATTAATTTCCCATCCTCCACTTGGAGAGACATTCCTTATAACAAAGAATAGAAAAGAAAGAGGAAAAACCTCAGCAAAATGAACCAATACATCCATTGAGCCTAACGGTATATATGTTGTTCTATACCCATAGTCTACTACCTCCCTCAGAGACTTTCATCTTGGTGTAGTGCAGAGGCAGTCAGGTAGAACAATGAATCGAGCACTGGATGTGAAGTCAGGAAGACCTGAGTTCAAATCCAGCTTCCTAGCTGTGTGATCCTGGTCAAGTCACTTAACCTCTGTTTACCTCAGTTTCCTTATCTGTAAAATACTAAAATACTAAAACCTATTTCCCATGGTTGTTGTGAAGATCCAATGAGATGGTAATTGTAAAGTGCTGAGCGCACATAGTAAGAGCTATGTAAATATTAGTTGTTATTGTTGTGGGCTATGTGAACCTGAGCAAGTCGGTTAACCTTTTTGGGCCTCAGTTTCCTCACCTGTAAAATAAAGGGGTCAGGCTTAATGACTTTTAAGGTTTCTCTTCCAGCTCTAACACTAGGATTACTATGTGAACTAGGACTGAGGAGGCTTGAGGTCTGTGATCTCTGGTTCCTCATTTAGCCTCTGAGGCCCTCAGTTTCTCCATCTGTAGAATAATGGTGTTAGAGTCGATGGTGGTTTCAGCTTCCATGCCTTGATCCTGTAAGTAGAGAATCCTTGCCTTCTTAGTTAGTTGCCACGTCTGATGAGATGAACCCCGCTCTCCACAGGCATACCTTGTGAGTGTAGCCAGCTCCGAAAGGCCATTGGCGAGATGGATAACCAGGTGGCTCAACTGACAACTGAGTTAAAATTCATTAAAAATGGTATGTTCATGTCAATGTTTTCCACCCCCTCCCCTCTGCATTTTTCCTCCCCCCAAAGATAAAATGGCTCTTAAGTAATGTTGCTATGTTATCCTCTTTGCTGTCTGTGTCTATTTTCTTTTTGTGGTGTGCATTAAGTTTGTTTATAGAAATGCGAGTGCTCACTTTTCAGCACTGCCCTCCCCCGCAGCTGTCGCTGGTGTGCGCGAGACAGATAATAAGATATATCTGCTGGTGAAGGAAGAAAAAAGATACATCGACGCCCAGCTGTACTGCCATGGCAGAGGAGGGAACCTGGGCATGCCCAAGGACGAGGCCGCAAATGGCCTGCTTGCCTCTTACATCAATCAAGCCGGCCTCACTCGAGTTTTCATTGGAATTAATGACCTGGAAAGAGAGGGCACTTTCGTGTATTCTGACCGATCCCCCATGCAGACCTTTAACAAATGGAGGAATGGAGAACCCAATAATGCTTACGACGAGGAGGACTGTGTTGAGATGGTGGCCTCTGGGGGCTGGAATGATGTGGCCTGTCACATCACCATGTATTTCATCTGTGAATTTGACAAGGAGAATGTGTGAGGTGGAGGCCCCTCTATTTAATCTCAAGCAGGGTCTGACTAAGTCACTACTCGTTTATAAAGTAAAATTATTAATGCTACAGTCTCCAAGTATCCGATAACATCAGATAACATGTACAGCTGTAAATATGAGAGATATTTCCAATATCAGTGTTTACTCTTCAAAAGGGAAGAGTTTTAGCCAGTCAGGGCTTCATTCATCTTAGCCTAAGAGAATGTTATGGGTTTAGAAGGAAAAGAAAAATGTTTCTCAGGTTGCGATTTCTGAAGTAAAGTTTTAATATCTTTTTTTACTTTAGTCAAAATGTTAATTGTGTGGATGTCTCTCAGAATTGTTCCCACTACGGGAAAAAAAAAGCCCTTGGCGGTCTCTAAGCTGTAAAATGGAATTTTAAAATGTTACAATAGTTACTCACAGATATTGGCAGTGGGGGCTACAGTCGACTAGCTTCCTTCTGGTTACTGTGGAGGGGGAAAAAGAACCCTTTCTTCCTTTTGCAGAAATTACTGTCGATGGTTTGAAAATATCACTTTTTATTTCTGTATGCCTGCTGGGCTTGAATTGCCCCAAAAGGAAACAACTTTTCTGTGCTTCAAACTTGGATTTCAGGAAGAAAAAAAAATTATTCCCAAAACAAATTCCTTTGAGTGAGTGTCTCTTTGTTCCTGTATTACCCATGTTTTTTCCCATATTGTCACACCACTCCATTGGCCCATTTTTCCTACCCATCACATATTTTTCTAGTTACAATCCAACCAACAAAACCCTTCATTTCTCTAAGAAGAAAATGAAAAAAGGAGAGAATTCTTTTTAAGGTTGGTGTTTCAGGCGATTAAATTATTCACTGCACCAGAAGACCTTGGTAAATTACATGATCAGGTAGTTTACCTCTGACACAAACCCTCCAAGGACAAAGGATCCTATGATTTAAAGCTGGAGAGGGCCTTAGAGATCATCTATTTAGTCCTATCCTCTCATTTTACCCTCCTAAAATGAGTCTCGGAGAGGTGAAGGTCATTTGTCCAAGGTCACACAGACTCTTAAAGCTAGGCCAAGATTTGGATATGGTCCTTTGACTCAGGATTCCATTACACCATTCAATCTCCCTTTACTGTTTACTACTTTTTACCGGCAGCTATCGTGATATACAAGCATTTCTCTCATCAACTGTCATACTAAAATTCCTAAATTAATCATACCTTTGAGGTAAGGTGCGAAAGGTGACTTTTAGAAAGCAAATATGTTGTGTGGGAGGAGTCACATATCTAGGGGGCTCCCCTGATATATAATATCCCCTCCTCTCAATGCTTCCTCAGGTTTGAGATATTTTCGTGGGTTAGCTTCTTCTCAGGGCTATAGCTTGTGAGCTGCACTGCCCTCCAAAGTGGTTTGTTTTTTTTTTAACAAGGCCAGAGGACACAGAATTTCAAAGCAAAGGCTATTTAGAGAGCAAAGCAAATTAAATGACAAGATTTTTCTGCCTCGTACTGAGGCATCTAAGCAGTAACCAAAGCACACAAAAGTAACATGTAGGATATATTCTTCATCAGATTACCACACCATGAGTGTTGGAGGGCACCCATGAAGAAAACATATTGTGACCAGTGAATATACATGGAGGGGATAGACAGGGAGTGTATATGTGTGATGTGTGAAGGGAACCACATGCTAGAAACACACGTGGCCAGGGCACATGCACATAAGGATGTATGTGATTGGGATGAACACTTGATTGGGACAAGTCACTTCTCACTTTGCAGAGCCTCCGATGTCCCCTAGGGTTGTCATTTGCTTTGCTGGGTAGCACATCTCTCCTCTCTCCTGGGCATTGCATAGTATCTTTTGAGCCTCACATCCTTCCACTTTTAAATCTATGTGCCTCTAATGCTCTGGGTGGCTACGCAAACAAATTTAGAGATGAGAACAAAAGGATTGGGGTTAGGCTGGGATCCTCTGCTCTAAATTTCTGACATCATTGTGTATACCTGCCAACAACAAAATCTGTCTCTTGTTGCCCAGTACAAAATTGATGGTCTTTCTATACTCACTCCTAAGGCACTATCTTGAAATGGAATACTGAACATTTGGAGGAGGCAGCATGATTCAGTGGAATAAATATTGGCTCTGGAATTATAGGGGCAACTAGGTGGCACAATGGATAGTGTGCCAGACCTAGAGTCTGACTTACATACCTGAGTTCAAATCTGGCCTCAGAACCTTACTAGCTGTGTGACCCTCGACAAGTCACTTAACCCTGTTTGCCTCAGTATCCTCATCTGTAAATGAGCTAAAGAAGGAAATGGAAAACCGCTCCAGTATCTTTGCCAAGAAAGTCTCAAATGGGTCATAAAGAGTCGGATGTGAAGAAAGTGACTGAACAGCAGCAGCATCTTGGAATTTTAGAGCTTGGGTTCAAATTTCATCTGTGCCATTTTCTACCTGTGTGACCTTGGAGAAATAATTATAATTCTTCGGGCCTTGATTTCCTGATTGGTAAAATGAAGAAATAGGACTAGATGGTCTTTAAGCTTCCTTCGAGTTCTGCTGTGATCACAGGTATGGGGAGGACTAGATGCCCTCCGAGTGAAGCTTTGAGATTCTATGAGTTTAGTCCACCTAGGCTTATATTCTTTTAATATAGTTTTCCCCTCAGGAGAAAATTTAATTGCTTTGTGGATGAGCCTGATAGCCTAGCCCTGAAAGGCTGCTCTATATTTATTATCTGTCAAGTTGTAAGGGGGAGTGGTGGTCATATTTGTTCTTAATTAAGTTTCTATATTGGCAAAGCCAGCTCTGCTCAGTCTCAAGGAGCAAAGATACCCTGCGCTTTTGGTACCCTTTTGAGCTTCTTTCCTAAGCCCATGCTCTATTGGTTTCCTTCAGAGGATGGAACTTTAATCTACTAAAGAGAAAGTCTGTGCTTTCTCTGCATAAGGCTTAATCATGAGTGGAGGACCGAGTATTTCTCATAGCCTACCTATCTCCCTGTCTTTCCCTCCTTCCTTCTTTATAGGGGAGAGGGTGAGGTGTTAAGCAGGCATTGGATTCTGTTCCAGAAATAGGATTTATAGCTGATAGAAGCTTTAGAGATCATTTACTTTGAACCTCTTATTTTCACAAATGAGGAAACTGAGGCCCAAGATCCAAAGACTATAAATGTCTTGCTAAAGTCAGACAATGTCACAGTCAGAATTCTGACTCGGGTCTTCAGATACTGAATCCAGCGCTCCTTCCACTCTAAACTACAGGGGAAGGGGAAATATTTATTAAGCACCTACTGTATGTCAGGGGCTTTACGAATATTATCTTGTGATCTTCACAATAATCTTGTGAGGCAAGTGCTGTTATTGTCACCTGTTATCACCAATATTATCATTATTATCACTTTGCAATTGAAGGAACTGAGGCAGACAGTAGTTAAGTGACTTGGCCAGGGTCACACAGCTAGTAAGTACCTGAGGTTGGATTTGAACTCAGGTCTTCCGACTCCAAGTTGGAGGTTCTTTATTGTGCCACCTCACTGCCTCTCAACTTCTCGGTTGGGCATGAATACTATAAGATAACCATAAGCCTGTTGGTAAGAATTTTTATGAGGAAGAGAATCTGCTTCTAGGATGTGTTGTGGGCAGGAGATCCCACGGGAACCCTGTTTTCAGCTCCAATTAGCTTTCAGTCTGGAAGATTTCTACTGCAGGGGAAGGGAGCGCAGTGGCTGGGTTCTGAGCAGCCATGCAGTGTGGCATAGTGGAGAGCTTGTTGGTTCTGGTGGGTTCACACTCCCTCTCTGGCACTTTTTACCTGTGTCGGGCACCTTGGCCTCAGCCCTTGGTTTTCTTACTTGTAAAATGCAGAGTTCGGCTAGATGATATGTGAGTTCCCTTTTAGGGCTACGATTCAAAGAGTGGTCTTCTCGGGACTTTTACATTTTGAAGTTTAGCCGTTCAGCTTAGAGCCCTAGGGAAATGGCTATGGAACTATGGGGTTTCGGTGCTACACATTTTTAAAAGGAGCAAGGACTAGAACAAGCCATCCCCTTTTAGAACCATTTTAATTGCTGGCTAGCTAATAACAACAATAGCACACTACTTTAAGGTTTGCAAAGTGCTATTACCTCATTTAATCCTCACAACAACCCTTGGAGGTAAGTGGTACTATTATCCCCATTTTATAGATGGGGAAGCAGAGGCAGAGAATGGTTAAATGACTTACCCGGAGCCATTTGGCTATTGAGTCTGAGACTGGATTTGAACTCAGGTCAGGTATTCCTTACTCCAAGACCTGTCCTCTATCTTCTGCCTCACCTAGGGACCATTTTCTATCTTGCAGTACAGTAGATTCATTGAGAGGTAGCATAACTCCTTGGAAAGAGTGTTGGACTTGGAGGAACTGTATTCAAATCCTGTCCCAACTACTCACTCACTGCCTGTGTGACTTTGAGCAAGTCACTCAGTCAGTCAGCAAGCATTTATTAAGCACCTACTATGTGTCAGACATGTACTAGCTGTGTGATCCTGGGCAAGTCACTTAACCCTGGTTGTCTCAGTTTCCTCATCTGTAAATGAGCTGGAGAAGGAAATCGCCAACCACTCCAGGATCTTTACCAAGAAAATCCCAAATGGGTCATGAAGAGTCGGATATGACTGAAAAGCAGTCAGGCACTCTGCTAAATGCTGAGGGTACAAAGAAAGGTAAAAGATAGTCCCTGCTTTCAGGGGTCTTGCAGTCTAAGGGGCAAGATAATGTGAACAATGGTATACAAACAGGATAGAAATAGGATCTGTAAAATGAGAAGTTTGCTCTAGGAAGCCTCTGAGGTCTGCTCCAGCTCTAAATGTACAAATGCGCTTTTTAAGGCTTCCCTGCCTAGCACCCTCTCCTGCCCGCGTGGCTGTTAGTATTATGTTGCTATTTCACTTCTTTGTATGCATTTTGTACATCCCTCCCTTGCTCAGATCAAAGTCAACTGCAAGTCATGGCACCATTTCCCTGATGTCATGGTCCTCTTTGAGAATGAAGGACAAACACGACCTGTGAGTAGCCTCTCCCTTTCCCTTTCCCTCTCCTTTTCCCCCTCCCCCCTCTGTCCCTTCTCTGCCCAAAAGAAGGTACATTCTGATGGCTGAAAGCTGCCTCCTTAACTTTGGGTTTACTGGCTAGATTTCTTTCTCAAAAACCAGGCCTTAAAACCAGTTCACTCTGGAGCTCATAGATTGGCCAATAGGTCCCTCCCCTCCTAGCACAGAGTGAATGTAAATACTAAATAGTAGCTGTTTCACTTTTGGCCAGGAACCCTGAGAGTCTTCCCCTGCCAGTTTGATTTTTTTTTTTGAGTTTTGATTAAAGGAACCATCCCTTGATCAACTTCTTAAAGAGGCCTATTCACTCACAGTGAGAACCTGAAAAGACCTTAGCTAGAATGGGCCAGGGTCTCCCATTGCATCCTGAGCCATCTCCAGTCATCCTGACGAATATCTGGTCACTGGACCCAGATGGCTCTGGAGGAGAAAGTGAGGCTGGTGACCTTGCACAGCCCTCCCTCACTCAAATCAAAGTCAACTGCAAGTCATAGCATCATTTCCCTGATGTCCTTTGAGAACGAAGGACAAGGACAACAACAACCACAACACAATGCATTTCGTATTTGTCTCCCTCGTGCCTGGCATAGAACCTGGCACACAGTAAGTGTTTAATATATGCTTGTTATTTGATTAACATAGAAATGACTTACATAACTACAAAACTCTCGAAAAAGGAACCTTCATTTTAAAAAATTGTTGAAGCCAGCCACTCAGTTCTTTATTCTGAGGCATAGAAAAAGTGTCTCCATGCAGAAGCCTAATTCTGTATCCACTGCCACTGTGCTCCAATGACGTGGGCCCTACATTTGGAGTCAGACTTCCTGAGTTTGTAATCCTGGCTGTGAACATTTTCTTTCTCTTTTTTATCTCTATTTATCCCCCCCCCCCTTTATTTTTAATCAGTTTCTTGATCTACACAAGGAGAGCTTGACTAGGTGATCTTCAAGACTCTTTTAGCTTTAATCAGCCAACCAACAAGAATTTATTAAGCTCCTACTACGTGCCTGGCACTAGGGTGTGTGAATCCAAAGAATGAAGGAGAAAATCCGCTTATGCAACATGAAACCTGTGATTTTTCTCATGCACACAAAGGATCTTTGGTTTCCAAAATGATTAGCATGAGGGTACTTTAAATAGTCAGCTTTCCTAATGAATTTAAAATAGGATTCATTGACCCAAATTTGATGTACTCCCAATTTCAGAACAAAAGAACATCTCTTGTGTAAAGAGAGGCACACCCACAGCAGAATTCTGTTCTCTAATGGAGAGGGAAGGAAGTCTAGTGAGCATTTTGGAAAGCCAGGATTTATTAGGTACTTCACTGGGGCATGACCAAAAGGCTGGCATACAAATTCTTCCAGGGCCTCACAAGGAGACGCGTGGGCAATGATGGATCTGGGAGAGATAAATGCTGTAATGGAAGCGGGCCTCTGGAAATCTGCATTTCTATACTGCCATCTCGTGGACAAACAGGGGATTTATGGGAGAAATCAGAGTTCCCCATGCTCTGCTTTTCAGAAATGTCGGCCTGGAGGATGCATTGTATATATGGAGGGAAGCTATCCAGTCACGCTTCTCTTTATGGTTCAGATGGGCAGTCCTTTGAAAGATATGGGTGCCGCACAAAGAGGACAAGGAAGGAGACACATAAAAAAGTGACAGTGACAGAGGAGAGAGATGTTCTAATGGAGTCATTTTTCTCTCTGATTCCATTGTCTCTACCCTGGTGGTCTTTGTCCCTGCTACTCACTGCCTGTGTGGTGTTGGGTAAGTCATTTAACTTCTCCAGCCTCAGATCTCTATCTATGAAACAAAGGGAGTTGGATTAAATAGCCTCTAGGTCCCCCTTCCAGCTCAGAATCAATGATCCTAAAGCTTCTTGTTTGCCTGGTCCCTTTCCTACCCTTAACTATACTGGTGTGATCTTCATTTTTCCCTTTGTACCCATTTTGTCTTTGTCTTGGGATCTAGGCTATTGCAATAGCCTCCTAATTGGTCTTTCCACCTTCATTCTCTCTCCATCCTTCACACTACAGCCAGATATATTCTCTCTATCTGGAGATCTTATGTGGCTCCTCTGCTTGAAAATCTGTTCAGTTATTCAGCCTTGTCCAACTCTTTATAACCCTATTTGGGGTTTTCTTGGCAAAGATACTGGAATGGTTTGCCATTTCCTTCTCCAGCTCATTCTACAGATAAGGAACTGAGGCAAACAGGGTGAAGTGACTTGCCCAGGGTCACACAGCTAGAAAGCATCTGAGGCCAAATTTGAACTGAAGTCTTCCTGACTCCAGGTCTGGTACCTGCCACCTAGCTGCCTATGAATCTTTAATGGTTCCCTGTTGCCTAATGATTAAAGTTCAGACTCTGACCTGGCATTTGATAATCTGGCACTGCCCTACCTTTCTAGACTTATCTCATGCTATGCTAACAACAAACTGGGCTTCCTGCTGTCTCCTGAGCATGGCCTATGCTCTCCTGTCTTCAGGACTTTGTTGATGACATTCCTGCTACTACTAGGAATATTTTCCCTATCCTTCCTTGTCTGTTGAATTCCTATCCATTCTTCAAAGCCCAGCCTGAGTGCTATTTCCTCCATGAAGCCTGCCTTGATTCTGATTGTCTCGCTAATAAACTCTCCCTTCACCAATCCTCCCCCCAGCACTGTGTTTCATACCTCTCAAATATACTACCCATGTATTATTCTATATTATAGTGTTTATGTTATAAACACTATAATATAGTTCTAAGTCATAGTATAGAAGATAGTGTTTGCCACACAGATTCTTTTCAGAAAGGACTTGAGAAATCTATACTTGGGAAAAGTGTGTGTGTGTGTGTGTGTGTGCGCGCTTGTGTGCGTGCGTGTGTGTCTGTGTTGGGGTCATTTTTTCACAGAGAAATGAAATATTCTGGATGCATAATACAAGGCTTTCATTAGAACTCTCCAAAACTAATATCGCCGTGGGATGGGGCTGCCAATGTTCCAGCAGGGGAGGGGCTTTTGTTTCTAAAGAGCAAGGGGTAAGAGGAGGTAAGACCAAAGAATGGATGCCAGATGATGAATTCAATTCAGCTAAGCTCAATCGACACTTATTGAGCGCTTGCTTTATTCTTAGAACTGTGCTAGTATTGTGTGGGAGATGAAAAGCCATATAAGACCAGGTTGCTTCCCTAAGGAGCTTGTCAGGAGTGGTTTATAATCTCTACCTCCACCCACCCCGTCTCCCTTGGTTTTGGTTTTCTAAATTCAATTTCATTTTATTTTAATTTTCGAATTCTCTCTCTCCCTCCTCTACCCATTAGAAAGGAAAGAAAACCAAAACCCTTTATAAGCATGTATAGTCAAGTAACACAAATTCCTACATTAGCCATGTCCAAACAAACAAACCAAAATATGCTTCAAACTGAACTCTCGGTCCATCACCTTGCTATCTGGCATTGGATAACATGTTTTATCATGAGTCCTTTGGAACTGTGGTTGGTCAATGTGTTGATCTTTCAAAGTTACTTGTTTTTACAATATTGTTATTTTTGTATAAACTATTCTCCTGGTTCTGCTCACTTCACTGCTTCAGTTCATACAAGTCTTCTCAGGGTTTTTGGAAACCATCCCCTTCATAATTTCTTATACCACAAAAGTGTTCCATCACACACATATAATATAATTTAGTCATTCCTCAATTGACTGCATGCCCCCTAAGCTTCCAGTTATTCTTGTTTTCCTTTGAATAGCCTAGCCTCCCAGGTCCTCTACCTCCTCCACTCTCCTTATCTCTGTATCCAATCTATTTTGACTAAGTGCAAGAGTGGTCACACCTCAGAATCCCCTTCTGTGCTCCACCCCTGCTCAATTGAATTTTCACCAAGTGCTGAAGCTCCTATTTATAACTCTGATGGGAAGAACACTGGGGTTACAGTCACAAGACCTGGGTTCATATCCTGACTTTCTCACTTCATATCTGACCTCGAACAAGTCTCTTTCTCTCTCTGGGTTTCAGTTTTCTCGCCTGTAAAATGAGAAAGTTGTCCGACATGATTTCTCCAGTTCCTTAAAGCTCTGAATAATGATAGCATAAGGTTTTCAGCAAAGGAGAAACTTAATTTTATCAGTTTTTCCCTGGGGGTGATCAGATATGGGGGTGGGTGGTGGGTGGGAACTGACTGGAAATAGACTTATAGGAACCATGAAATCAGTTTATTAATTTATAATGGAGAATTAGCCATTCTAATCCAGCGATACAATTTATTAAACATTGGCCAGGTGCTGGGCAACAAAGAATCTGCCTCTGTGCTCAGGGAGTTTACATTCTATTTAGCCAACAAAAGAGCCTAGGCTAGATTGGGCACAGGATAAATAACAGTGGCAGCTAGGTGGCACAGTGGGTAAAGTGCCAGGCCTGGAGTCAGGAAGACCTGAGTTCAAATCAAGCCTAGACACTTACTAGCTGTGTGATTCTGGGCAAGTCACTTAACATATACAATGAGCTGAAAAGGGAAATGACAACCAGTCCAGTCTCTTCGCTAAGAAAATCCCAAATGGGGTCACAAAGAGTCAGACATGACTGAAATGACTGAATAACAAGAAGTAATGGTGGCGTGTGAAGAAACCTATGAACCTGGATTGTGCCTTGGGCCCATGGGCACGCTCCCTCACCACCCTTCTCCCTCTCATAGGATCAGAGATTTAGAGCTGAAAGGGACCTTTAAGCCATCAAGACAAAACCTCTCTTTTTTATAGATGAGGAAACTGGCACCTAGGAAGATTAAGCAGCTTGCTCAGTCACATAGCTAGCAAGCATCTGAGGCAGGATTTAAATCCTCATCTTCCTGTCTTGGAGTCCAGAGCTCTATCCCAAGCTGTCTTTCAGTATCCAGGGAACCCTATTCACTCTCAAGGTGCTCAGGAAACAGAAGGATTCTGATGAGCTTTGAAAAGGAAAAGAGAGCTGGCTGATTTCCTGGTATAATTCACTCAGGCTGAGGTTGAGTCTGGAGAATGAGGCCCGCCCCTCTTTAGGAAACCCAGAATGCTTATATGCCCGATGGAATACTAAGTCTCTCTCCTTTGGATGGGTCTGTATAATCACTGATAGAAGCTGGCTTTTCTTTTTGAAGACTGCATGCAGAGCCCAACTCTTTTGTTATGACAACATTACCTTAGATGAGTTACAGTTAATTAGATCATAGCTCATCTTAAGCTAGTTACATTTTAGTCTCTGATGAGATTTGGGAGAAGGCTCAGTCTCTTGATGAGATTTGAGAAGGGCCCCAGTGTAAGAAACTGTAGCAGTTTGGTGTGGTGGAGAGAGCAGGGAATTAGGAATTGAGAGTTCCTGGATTAAAACCCCACCTCTGCTATTTTCATCCTGTGTGACCTCCAACAAATCATGTCAACTGCCTGGCCATTAGCTTCCTCATCTGTAGAATGAAGGTGTTTGATTGTCCCTTAGAGGTCCCAGGGTGCTCTAAATCCTATGATCCTTAGCAAGGAAGGTAGTGGGGCTGAGCGAGAGTAGGAAGACAGTAGCCACGGCCAACAGCCCCAAGAAGTGCACCTGTGCTTCTCCCTTGCGAGGGCGGCTTGCAGCCAGCTCATTACAAGCAGGGCAGAGTGGAGTTCCCACTGTGTATGTTTGGAAACAATCCTCCCACCACCCTGCCTGTGGAGAACCTCATAGGTGCTTGGAGGAAGAAATGAGAAAGAGACGGTCGTAACCTCACTGCAGAAGAGCAGGCCAGACAGGTGGTCAAGTGTAGATGTGCTCTTCCTTTTCTATGTCTCTCGGTATTGTCCCTGTGGGTAGTGAGCACTTCCCTTGGCGGTGGTTGGTGGTGGGGCCTTGCCAAGCCATTCTGCTGAGCTTTCCCAAGGTAGTCATGGAGAACAACAGAGACCACGAAAAGGATCCTGTAATGTAGAAACTGCCACAAATTCAGTGGGAGCTATGTACCTTCTCAGTTGTTCCTTTTTGTGTCAAAGGTCAAGGGAATCTGATACCCAGCCCTCTCAGCAGCCCTTTGATTAGTCACCTCTTAGATGGGTTACTACTGTTGATGGCATCCTCATTTCCATTTTGTATTGATGGTGTACATTTTTAGAGGGAAACATGTTTGATTCAATTCTCAAACAGTGACTCGTAGGCACTAGACGTTATGATACCATGGTGCACGGTGGATAGAATCCTTCCTTTGATACACATTGGCCATGTGATCCTGGGCAAATCATTTAAGCTTTCAATACTCCCAGGCAACTCTCTATTAGTATAAATGGAAGAGAAAGTGCTGATCTGCATGGGAGTAGAAAACTTCCCCACTGGGAGTCCCCTATACCACTGAATCAGGTCTATTTCCACCTACCATCCTCTATGTACAAGTCACTATGCTAGGCCATGGGCACACAAAGACAAAAATGAAAAAATTCTTGCCTTCTAAGTTTATTGGTGTCAGATTTTAGTGGTTCTTCCTATTAGTTCAGCTTTTCATTGAATAAAATAAAATTTAAATTTGTCAAGCATTTGTTAATTTAATTCAATTCAACAAGTATTTATCAAGGGCCTACTAGATTCTATAGATAACACAACAAAGAAGTAGTCCTTGTCCTCGAAGATCTTACATTCTACTGGACAGAGGTACCATGTGTAAAAAGAGAAATCAACTCAAAGTGATTGAAGAGGGGAGGGGCGATTAGAAAAGACTTCTGGTAGGAAGCGGCAGCTGAGACAAAACTTTGAAAGAAGTTAATGATTTGAGGAGGTAGAAATGGGGTGGGGGTATACATTCTCCATTTGAATCTTTGCAAAGGAACTTATCCCCATGCTTGGCAAAAAGCAAACAGGCCCATTTGGCTGGATTGTATAGCGCAGGAATGGAGGATAGGGACCAGACCTGTAATTTTCATTGGTGAGGAGATGGAGTAGTTCCCTCTACTAGTGCAAGTTGGCACCTTCTCTGTGACATATAGTCATGGAGAGTTGCCTGGAGCATTGAGAAGTTAAATGACTTGCAGAATCAAATGGCCATTTAGCATCAGAAGCGGGATATGAGGCATTGTCTCCTGTTTCCAAGGCTCACTGTTTGGTACCGTCTCTCCTATCTCCAACTAATGACATCCCACACATTCTTTAGGGGAACGTTGTGAAACAAGTCTGGAAAGGTAGGTTGGACACCTTCTCTTCCCCACAAAGGAGTTTGCATTTTATGCTAGAGACAATAAAGAGCCGTGGAGTATTCTCCGACAGGGAATAAGATGGTTAGAACTATGCTTTTGGGAGATGATTCTGACAGTTGTGTGCAGGATAGAATAGAGGAAAGAAAGTAGAAGGGACTCTAATTAGGAGGTTATCCAGGCAGGATATGATGAGTTCCGAAGTTGGGTGGGCCACTAGGGGGACTGGAGAAAAGGGGCTGACTGGGAGAGAGGTTGTGGAAGTAGAATTGAGGTGGCAACTAACTGGGGTGAGGGTTATCGAGGAAGGTGAAGAATGCCAACTTTGTGCTGTAAGCATATATCAGCTCTAAACCTCTTTAGAGGCCTCCTCCCTCTGTACCTTGGCCTGTGTCCTATCTAGTCCAGGTTCTGTTCTGTGCTAGGAAATAGCTAGCTGATCTCTTCATTAAATTCAGACTATGTGTTAATGATTGTTAAAATGTTACTATGTGGATCTTTTCTAGAAGTGTGTGTGTGTGTGTGTGTGTGTGTGTGTGTGTGTGTGTGAGGACTTTCTAGAGATTTTAACTTCAAGAAATGATTCTCATTAGAAGAGTTGGAACTTAACCTACTATAGCAAGGGATAGGAAGACATGAGTATGATTTGGGGGCCCTAGAAGCACCATCTAATTGAACCACATAGGTCACAGTTATTCTGCCTTTTAGTGGGATTGGTCTGGGACAGGGGTGGGGAACCTGTAGCCTCGAGGCCGTGTGTGGCCCTCTAGTTCTGAAGCGTGGCCCTTCGATTGAATCCAAATGTCACAGAACAAATCCTTTGTGATGTCTGGATTCAGCGGAAGGGCCACACTTGAAGACCTAGAGGGCCACATGTGGCCTCAAGGCTGCAGGTTCCCCATCCCTGGTCTTGGATATCCCAGGAAGACTTTGCATAAGTTGTCCATGAATTGAACACCAGCAGCATGGTATAATGTGAAAAAAGTAGTGAATCAAGAGGTCTTAGAGTACATATACAGGATTATAGCATAGTGGAATATATATAGTATGGTATAGTGGAAAGAATACTGGATTTGGAGTTCGAATCCTAGCTCTGCCACTTCGTATGTGACCCTGGGCAAGTTACTTAGCTTCTCTGAGCCTCAGTTTCCTTATCTGTAAAATGTTGGTGTTGGACTAAATGGCCTCAGAGGTTTCTTCCAACTTTAGATATATGATCCTACATGGCCCTTAAGTTCCCTTTGAGCTTTAAATCTATAGTCTCTGACTAGGGGTCAGGGAGCCCTGAACCTGAATCCCAGTTTTGCCACTAACTTTCTATGTGGACATGGATTAAGTCACTTGTACTTTCAGGGCTTAGATTGTTCCATCTATAAAATGAAGTGTTTGAACTGTATAATCTCTGAGGGTCCTTTTAGTTCCAATATTTGATTCATCTACTAGTTGCCTGAGGGTTATTTGGGCAACTAGCCTGATAGCCTGCAGGGTGGCCCATGCTTTTCTGGGGATGGTTGGCACTCAGTTGCCAAGCTCCGTCCTCACTCCAACCCCTTGTGACATCACTGAGGACATCATTAACCACCAGAAAGCCTTGGCCTCTTCAGTCAGACTCTTACAAGTTCTGTCCCAGCTGGCACCCTGACATCATGGGAACTTGTCTGGCCTTTTGGGGAAAGATTGATCAACCCTGAATCTAAGATTCTCTACTTTCATGCCAGGCCAGATTGCCACCTGAGTCAGCCTCGCACACCGCTTTTTATTTTGGTGATCATTGCCAACAGAGTGAGGCCACAACGGGAAAAATATTTCATCTAAGCAATGAGCATTTTGCATGTTTGAAAGGTACGTGTGAATACCCTGGTTATCTTTTAATCAGACGGCAATACCTACAGATGGCTCTGGGTAGTGACAGATTTGGGCTCTGAGGGAGATGGGTGTGATTGTATAAAAAGTTTTAGAGACATAATTTCTGGGTAATTAAACATTTTATTAATTATGTTAGTGAGTAATTAATGAAAGGATGGTCATTTGGCTGTCTCTCCTAAACTAAAGACAGATCATGGGGGCTTATATGCCCTTGGAGGAGTGGGTGTTCCTCAATAGTAATTAATTCTGATTGGTTAACGATTAATGAATGAATAAATATTTTAATGAGAGGTGGACCTATTCTAGTGAGAGGCTGGGGGACATGACTGAATATGTTACTCTTACTCCCAGATCACTGCCCCTCCTTCCAGCCTTGGGTTAATATAGACAAAGGATTCCTCTCCACTCGCTCCCCCCAACCCTGAGTAGAACACAATGGGCCAAAATTCACCCCATTAAATTCTTTGGAAAGTTTTTCTAGTTGGATGGGCAGCAACTCCACCTAGATAAAATGGTCGAGGTGGGGTAAATTTTTAGCCAAGGTGAGAGAACTGGACTTTGAGAAAATAGGAAAAAGAAAAAAAAAACCCTGGATCTCCCCAATAATTGGTTTTTAATAATCATTTCTCTAGTAGGACACATGATACATGAGGCCATCCAACCATTATTATCCCCAGCTTATAACTTATCAGTGCTTTCCCTCTGCCATGAGTAATTTTAGTGATGGTCTCATCTTAGAGATAATTTGTTTCTGGGAAAACTTGGTAACTTTCTCTTTAGAAATCCTGTTTTTAGAATGTTGAAACAGAACATAATGAACTGATTCATTTATTCAACATCTCCCATGAGGTTCTCCTATAATGCCTTATTATGTCTTATAGGTGACTTTGAATTCTCAAAAGCTAGAGCAGCAGGCCTTAAAAAATTTGGTAGGCTACAAGCATGAGTCAGGTGAAAGACTCTGTGGAGGATTATAGTAGTTTACCAGATCTAGACAGCTTTATGTATTGGATAGCAGAAAAAGCAATGAATGGCTCTGGAGCCAGAGGACCTGGGTTCAAATCTCACCTCTGATACTAAGAAGCTACCTGTATGATTTGGGGCAATGTACTTAACCTCCCTGGGCCTCAGTTTCCTCATTTGTGAAATGACTACATCTAAGGTTCCTTTTAGCTTTAGCTCTGTGATCCTGTATGGCCATAAGGTGATGAATTTTTCTTTTCCTTTTTTAAAATAAATTTATTTATTTATTTTCAGTTTTCTACATTCACTTCCATAATTTTAAAAAATTTTCTCCACCTCCCTCTCCTCCCCCCTCCCCAAGATGGCATGCAATCCAATATTAGCTCTACATATACATTCCTATTAAACACATTTTCACATTAGTCATGTTGTATAGAAGAATTAGAATGAATGGGAGGAACTATGAGAAAGAAAAAACAAAACAAAACAAAAAAAGAGAGCAAATAGTATGCCTCAGTCTGCATTCAGACTCCATAGTTCTTTCTCTGGATGAGGATGGCATTTTCCATCATAAGTCTTTTGGAGTTGTCTTAGGTCCTTGCATTGCTGAGAAGAGCTAAGTCTATCAAAGTCAGCCATCGAACAATGTGGCTGTTACTGTGTACAATGTTCTCCTGGCTCTCACTTCACTCAGCATCAGTTCATATAAGTCTTTCCAGGTTTTTCTGAACTCCACCTGTTCATCGTTTCTTATAGCACGATAATATTCCATTACATTCATATACCACAACTTGTTCAGCCATTCCCCAATTGAAGGGCAGATGAATTTTTCAATTACAGAAATGTATGAAGACAATTTACCAAGTAAGGGTCATCTAACCCCATTGGGAGTTACTAAGAGGTGGGCTAGTTTGGAGGGAGAAACCCATACTTCACATTGGATGCTTGAAGTATTGAAGTACTTAATTTTTACTGAGCAACTATTACGTATGAGGCCCTTTTGTAGGTGCTAAGGGGGAATGAATAAAAAATGAACAAGACTCTGGTCCCTGCTCTTAAGCAGCTTAGAGTTTAGTGAAGGAGATTATATATACAATTGGCTATTATTCAACCTAGCATAGAAAGTGGTAACTACCTAAGAAAGATACAGACTCGGCTATAGGAATTCAGAGGTAGGGATAGATGTTTTCTGGGTCGGGGAGGCTTCATGAGGGGCAGGGGTGTTTTTGTTGGACCCTGAAGGATGGGGGAAGAAGGAGAAGAAGAAAAAAAAATAAAAACAAGAAATAAAAGAAAAAAAAATTTACTTGAAACTTTATTATATATTTTAAAGGAATAGCAAATTCTACATAATAGATTTGCAGTTTCATGTGCAATCATCTTTTTATTATACTATTATAGAAATGCTTGTTTTATTCCATAAATTAAAAACAAAATAAATAGAAATTAAAAAAAAGAATGAGATGGGAAGGATACGAATGAACAAAGATGTATAAGAAAGAAAGTGTCAAGTATGTTCAGGGAATGACAAATTATGTTTGGTTGCAGTGTTAGGGAAAATGCACAAAAAAGGATGGGAAGGTAGGTGGGGGCCAGATTGTGTGGAGAGCCTTATATAACTGTCAAGTTATAAAATTTTACTTTTAGCTCTGTTTCTTTGTCTAACAATCAAGTCTCATTAGAACACACTCCAGAGGGCATTAACAGCTTTACTAAAAAATGATAGTGGTATTTTATTAGAAAAAAGTATAATTTTAGACTTCAAAGTTAAAGGCTGTAAGAGCTACAGGCAAAGAGAACAGAATTTGAACCTAATGAAAGAACGGAAGGGACCCTACACATACCTCCATTCCCATGTAGCAGCCCCTCTGGGGCTACTTCCCAACTTCCTCTTGGACTGGCAGGCTGGGGCCCCAGTGGGTGGCTGACTACTTATCCATTCAGGTTCTAGGGGCAATCCTGAGGGGTTATGGCTTCTGACGTTATCATTCATGAGTCCCCACTCAGCGTGCTCTCCATTCTATATCAATTAATCAGCCACAGTTAATTAGCTTTTACAAAAGGATATTTACTGAAATAGTAGAGTAAGAACAGAACATTCTCACCAAACACCTTCCTATATACAAGGTCCCTGAGAAGAGTGGGATTGTAGAGGGAGAAATGAACCCAGGGATGTAGAAATCCCAAACCAAAATTCCCAAGGCAAGGCCGCCTGGAATGAATTCGCAGGCCCAAGCATTCTTTAAATCGAGGAGGCAAAGTTTTATTGTGCTTCATGTAAACAAAGTGGGCAAGAGTTCTCAGGGAACCTGCAACCATACAGGGCTACAGGGAAAGTTTAAGTACAAGATTTAGGGATGAAACCTGTCAATTTGGTGTGTTGGGGTGGAATTAGGGAGTGGTCAGGGCATGACTAGGGGTTGGTCAGTTCTTAAAGGAACATGTATCTTACCCAGAGTTCATAGGGAAATAGCCCAAAAGGGGGCTACCCAGGGGTGTGGTTTTGCCTGTGAAACGTTACTAAGTCACCAAAAGTTCAAGGCCGACTGGGAATATCCAGGTGGATTCCATCATGTGTCTTGTTAGACAAGATTAACATAAGGCAGTATACATTTGACTATGTCTAGGATACATGTTAGAATCCGTGTATAGTCAGTTATCAGCATCCTGAATCAATCTATAGTTGAGCATAGCTGCTTACTAAGGAAGAAGCAGAGATAATTTTGGGGCACAGTGTCCTTTAGCTAGAGAGGCTGCCTGGGAAAGAATATGTTTGAGAACTAGATGTGTTCTGAAATTGGAATTCTGCCGCAGGCACAGGCACCCAGGCAGAGGCTAAGGGGAAATGTGATATTAGAATTAGGGCCCAAGCACAAGCACCCCATCAGGATCAAACTTGAGACCACATGTGACCAAAGGGTAATTTGGAGCTTGTGGTTTCTGAAAGTCCTTTTCTCCATTTGTGGAGTTTTTGGTGAAGTTTTCCTTAACTGTATCTCTGCCCCTCTTCCCCCTACCCCAATTCCAAGGGTTGATTTCTTTTTTTTTCTTTTTTTAAAAATTTATTTAATATATTTAGTTTTCAGCATTGATTTTCACAAGAGTTTGAATTACAAATTTTCTCCCCATTTCTACCCTCCCACCCACTCCAAGATGGCATACATTCTGGTTGCCCCGTTCCCCAGTCAGCCCTCCCTTCTGTCACACCACTTCCCTCAAATCCCCTTTTCCCTTCCCTTCTTGTATGGCAAGACAAATTTCTATGCCCCATTGCCTGTGTATCTTGCTTCCTAGTTGCATGCAAAAACTTTTTTTTTTGTTTGTTTTTGAGCATCTGTTTTTAAAACTTTGAGTTCCAAATTCTCTCCCTTCTTCCCTCCCCACTCATCTTCCCTAAGAAGGCAAGCAATTCAGCATAGGCCACATGTGTATCATTATGTAAAACCCTTCCACAATACCCATGTTGTGAAAGACTCACTATATTTTGATCCTTCCTATCCTATCCCCCTTTATTGAATTTTCTCCCTTGACCCTGTCCCTTTTCAAAAGGGTTTGTTTTTGATTGCCTCCTCCCCCTATCTGCCTTCTCTTCTATCATCTCCCCTTTTTTATCTTCTTCCTCCTTCTTTCCTGTGGGGTAAGACACCCAATTGAGTGTGTATGGTATTCCCTACTCAGGTCAAATCTGATGAGAGCAAGATTCATTCATTCCCCCTCACCTGCCCCCTCCTCCCTTCCTACAGAACTGCTTTTTCTTGCCACTTTTATGAGAAAATTTACCCCACTCCATCTCTCTCTTTCTCCCTCTCTCAATATATTCCTCTCTCATCCCTTAATTTGATTTTATTTTTTTAGATATCTTCCCTTCATATTCAACTCACCCTGTGCTCTCTGTCTATATATATATATATATACATACATATACATACACATATACACATATACATGCATACATATACATATCCATATATATACATATATATATACACACACACACATATATATATATATATATACACTTATATAAGATGCATATTCCCTTCAGCTACCCTAATACTGAGGTCTCATGAGTCATACACATCGTCTTTCCAAGTAGGAAAGTTCAACTTTAATAAATCCCTTGGGATTTCTCTTTCTTGTTTACCTTTTCATGCTTCTCTTGATTCTTGTGTTTGAAAGTCAGATTTTCTGTTTAGCTCTGGTCTTTTCACTGAGAAACCTTGAAAGTCCTCTATTTTGTTGAAAATCCATATTTTGCCTTGGAGCATGATACTCAGTTTTGCTGGGTAGGTGATTCTTGGTTTTAATCCTAGCTCCATTGACCTCCGGAATATCATATTCCAAGCCCTTCGATCCCTTAAGGTAGAAGCTGCTAGATCCTGTGCTATTCTGATTGTGTTTCCATAATACTCAAATTGTTTCTTTCTGGCTGCTTGCAGTATTTTCTCCTTGATCTGGGAGCTCTGGAATTTGGCAACAATATTCCTAGGAGTTTTGTTTTTGGGATCTTTTTAAGGAGGTGATCTATGGATTCTTTCAATTTCTATTTTACCCTCTGGCTCTAGAATATCAGGGCAGTTCTCCTTGAGAATTTCTTGAAAGATGATATCTAGGCTCTTTTTTTGGTCATGGCTTTCAGGTAGTCCAATAATTTTTAAATTCTCTCTCCTGGATCTATTTTCCAGGTCAGTGGTTTTTCCAATGAGATATTTCACATTGTTTTCCACTTTTTCTTTCCTTTGGTTCTGTTTTATAATATCTTGATTTCTCATCAAGTCACTAGCTTCCACTTGTGCCAGTCTAATTTTTAAGGTAGTATTTTCTTCAGTGGTCTTTTGGACCTCCTTTTCCATTTGGCTAATTCTTCCTTTCAAGGCATTCTTCTCCTCATTGGCTTTTTGGAGCTCTTTTGCCATTTGAGTTAGTCTATTTTTTAAGGTGTTGTTTTCTTCAGTATTTTTTTCAGTATTTTTTTGGTTCTCCTTTAGCAAGTCATTGACTTGTTTTTCATGGTTTTCTCGCATCATTCTCATTCCACCACTTAATTCCTCCCACCAGGTGGGCCTGGGGCTGGAAGCAACTGCAGCTGTAGTTCTGTAGCTGCACCACCCCCGAAGCCCCCAGGGCAGTGGCTGAACTGTGAACTCCTTCCCTTCCCACAGCTTTTCCCACTAACCTCTGTTGTCTTTGGTGTTTGTGGGTTGAGAAGTCTGGTAACTGCTACAGCTCACTGATTCAGGGCACTAGGGCTTGTTCCACCCGGCTCCTGGTCCGGTTGGTCCTGCATTCTTCTAGTTTCTTGACATTATGTAGGCCCCAGTAGAGAAAACATGGACAATATTAGTTATCCCTTTTTTTATGTTTATGACCAGTCTACCTCCTTTTCTATTCTTTTATGTTGATTCCTTATTGATACTATGGTACATCTGGACCTTACTTATTATGAATGGCACAGTAGATAGAACACTGGGCCTGGAGTCAGGAACACCTGAGTTCTTATCTGGCCTCAGGCACTAGCTGCGTGACCCTGGGCAATTCATTTAACCTGTGTATACTTCAGTTTCCTCATCTTTAAAATAATAATAATAATAATAATAATAATTGTACCTACCTTCCAGGGTTATTGTGAGGATCAAATGAGATAATATTTTTAAAGTCTTAGCCCCATGTAAGTGATACATAAATGTTACTAAATATTATTATTATTATGAGTCTCTGACCTTAGAGTAATTTTTTTTAAACTAGACCTGTGATTTCATCAGTGTAGGGAGCTCCTTATGAGGAACTTCCTTTACCAATGCAGGTAAGTACCTTCTCTGAATTATAGGCTTAAAAAGTTGTCTTGGGGTACCAAGAGGTCCCTGACTCTTGAGTTATAAAGCCAGGATGTTTTGGAAGCAAAATTCAATCTCGGATCTCTCTGGCTTTGAGGCCAACTCTCTATCCACTGTGAAATACTACCTTTCTGGGAAATGCGTAGCTTTAATTCTTTGGAGACTGATATTCCAGCCCTATAACGTCACCCAAAGAATACTGGTATTAAATAATGGGATTTTGTTTTAGGGAACAGTTGGAGTTTGCTAATGGTACTATATAATTTCCCAAAGAAATTCAGTTTGCTCTCTTTTTCCTGTTCAGTTGTGGGTCAGGTTCATTGTTCATCTGTAGTGTCTGTTCAAGATATGTGCATGGATGGATCTGCCCTACTTAAAGACTATCCCTCCAACTGTATGACATACAAGAGACTTTTCCCTATGTGGATAGTTAGTCTGAACTCTCAAGAGGCCCTGCCCTGGAAGAACTAAGCCACTCATCTTTAAAAAAAATTATATATTATTTTTTTTTCCAATTCATGTAAAACCAATGAGTGATTATGGATCTTATTTAGCAGTCTGCAATGTTCCTTGGCATGGTACACAATGTCACATGCAAAAAGGAACTTCTGGAAGATCTCATCATCCGGTCCCTGTGTGGGACATGGCTCTGTGGCTATGCCTGGATTTCTCCCTCCTTACTTGCACCTCCTGGCCTCCCTGGCTTCCTTCAAGTCTCAGTTAAAATCTTGCCTTCTACAAGAAGGCTTTTGCTATCTCCCTCAGTATTAGTTAGTGCCTTTCTCCTGAGGTTATCTCTAGTTTATCTTGTACATATCTCATTTACACATAGTTGTTTGCATATTGTCTATTCCATTAGACTGTGAACTCTTTGAGGTTAGGAACTGTTTCTATCTTCTTTGTTTTCCCAGCACTTAGCACAGTGTAGGAACCTAATGAATACTTGTTGACTTGACAATAACAAATGCCTTATATCTCCCTGTTTTAAGTTTTGCTTGATAATAATAAATAGGAGACTTGCCAAACAAAATCATCTCTAGTGTTGTATTTTTCAAGGACTTTTGTATGATTTTGCTATATGTATGGGAAATACCCTTTTGAAGAAGAGCCTTAGAGCTGACATTTTGCAGTGCCAAAGAAAATGCCTTTTAATAATCAACAAACCATCATAGTGGGATCTTGTATTCTCTATACTCTTCAGTCAATTGTGTCTCTGTAAAGATGTTGTCTGCTGTAAAATAAAATTTGGGGAAACTTGCCAGTTTTCTTCTCATAACTTCATCAAAGATGCTTTTAATATGTACATAGATTTTTTTAAATAAAAAAATACTTTGAACTAATGGAATATGGCATGTGGGTCAATAGTTGGTGTTAACATAATATAAGCTACTATGATTCTCATGGCCTGGAAGGCCAGGTCGGTTAGGTTTTCTTTCCTTCTCCAGGGTTCTCTGGGTATCTTAAGAAGATTGGAAGTCTAGGCTCTCTGCAAATGGCTCCATGGGTTCTCTCAATTGTAGGGTGGTTCCATTTAGCCACTAACAGTCAGATTAGCTTTTTACATGGAAATATTTACTTTAGAAGGTATAGTCACAAATATACAAACTTACTCCCGTAACATATGGGATACAGAATCACCCTTCTCCTCCTCCCTTTTCATAACCTCAGTGTCTTTGGAGGAGAAAGGGATTAGGGTCATAGATTAGCTCATCTCCCATAGATCATTGTTCCAGTTCCAAGTCCAACCTGTGCTCCCCATCCCTTTATTCCTTCGGCTAAAGTTCTAGGGATCCTGGCTTCTGTGGGCTTCCATACCCAGCTGCCTGGCTGCATCATCCCTCCTGTGATCTTGACTCCAAGGTCATGTGGATAACTAGTAGTCACCTCAGGCTGAAGTGGAGGATATCAAATAACACAGAATAGAAATAAACACCTCCAGACCCGTTTTTTTTTCCTGAGCCGGCTGCAAGAGGAAGAATAAGGAAAGTTCTTCTCCTCTCATGGGTCAGTTAGGTGAAACAGTAGGTAGAGCCCTGGGCCTGGAGTAAAAAAAACCTAAATTAAAATCCAGCCTCAGATACCTACTCACTAACTATGTGCCACTTAGCAAGTTGCTTAGTTTCTGGTTGCCTTGGTTTCATCAGCTATAAAATTGGGATAATAATAGCACCTGTCTCTCAGGGTTGTTGTGAGAACCAAAAGAGATAATATTTGTAAAGTGCTTAGCATATAGTAGGTGCTATATAGATGATAACCTGTTATTTTTATTATTCAGTTCATGGTACTCAAGCTGTAGGTGAATGGTGAGCTTTACCTCTGGATATAACAGATAAAAGTAACCAAAAAAAAAAAGGATAGCAGAAAAAAAGTTGTGGTGGGAAAAAAAAGAAAAGTAGCAGAAAGTGGAGAAAAAGAATGCCATTGGTTTAGTACTAACAGTTTTAAGGATGTGGGCAGCCAATCAAAGGAGGCTATCCCTACCTTCGTGATGGGGGATGCAAAGGCCTCCATGTTAGGCAATCTAGACATGCTCTAAAGGCCTTTCAAGAATGCCTCCATGATAGGCAAACTGGGTATGACCAGACAAGCCCAGGCTATGGATATTTTCTTGATAGTTACCCAAACTTTTTTTTTTTGCATGGCAGAGGGACACAATATTATGTCCCTGATTTTTTTTTAATTCTTTATCCTCCTCTCTTTTGATATCGTGAGACCTGATATCTCAACAGGATAGGAACAAAGATAGGGGTTAGACCTTAATTTCATTGGTATTGGAAACACCCTTTGAACTCTCTTAAACTGGAGACAGAGAGTGTAGGACAACCAGGTAGGGCACTAGAAATTGAGTGACTTGTCCAGACTCACCAGTATATGTCAAAGGTAAGACTGTGCCAGTCTTTGACTCTCTAGCCACTGTGACACACTGCTCTAACACCTTCACGATGAAATTACCTTGGTCACAGACCTCCTCTGTGACCATATACTTGGTCTAGTCCACTGCTCCTTGTTTTCTTTAGTGTCATTTCAACTTCTTTCTGCAGCACGTTGGGGTCAGTGATACAAACAGCAAGGGGATAACTCCCTAGGTAGGTAGAAACTTGATGGATAAATCCTGGGCTGTTGCCTGAGGTACAGAGAGGTTAAGTGATTTACTCAGGTCAAGCATCTACTGATAAGTTCTAGGTCTTCATGGCCTCTGGGATGTTTCTCTTTCTCTAATGTCACCAAACTCCTCTTAAATCTAATAGCCTTTTTTAAAAGTCCTCATCCTTCTTGACTTCTCTGTCCCATTTGCCCTTCTCTCAAGTCTAATCTCTTTTCCACTGAATAGCCCTTCAAATACTTGAAGATCACTATCATGTTCCTGTAAATCTTTTCTGCTCCAGATAAATATCCCCAATTCCTTCGACCAAACTTCATATGGCAAGATTTCAGGCGCCTTCATCATTTTGTTCACTTTCCACTGGGCGCTCTCCAGCTAAAATGTGGCTCCCAGAACTAAACTCTTTGATACACTCTATGTTGCCTGATCAATGCAGACTATATTGGGACCTTGTTACAGGGACTATGACTTTTCTTGTTCTAGAAACTGTGATTCTCCCACTTTGACATAAAAAGGACACTCATGGAGTACTTGTGGGGATCTAGGTGCCCTTAGAACAGTAGCATCAGATCAAAATCTATTGGATCCCACTCTCCTAAGGGACAGGATTGTTGCTGTCTTCCTTTACAGCAAATGGAAAGAATCATAGGAAGAAATAAGTTGTTTTTCATTGGCAAATCTTTTGAATATCTATTGTATATTCAGCACTGAGTAAGTATTTTGTAGGTAGATGGGACACAAAAACTGTATCTTTAAAGGTGTGCTATTTGCATCATGTTGCACCTGGACTGTTGCAATGGCTTAAGTGACCTCCTTCCAGCCTCTCCCTTTTTCAAACATCTTCCACATAGCTTCCAAGGTGATATTCCTAAAGCACCAATTCTGACTCTGTCTTTCCCCTAATCAGTAAGTTTCATTGGCTCCCTACTATCCCAAGATCAAATGCAAACTTTTCTGGAATTTAAAGCACACCACCACTGGTACCAGCTTATATTTCCAGACATTACAATATTATTGCTCTTAAGCACTCTATGGTCCAGCCAAACTAGCTTTCTTGTTGTCTTTCACACACGATATTCCCCTCACCATTTCTGTGGCATTTCACAGGCTTCCCCTCACGTTGGAATGGGTTCCCTCCTCCCCTATGGCTCTTAGAATCCTTAGCTTCCTTCAGAGTTTGGCCCAGATGCCACTGCCTTCATGAGACCTGTCCTAACCCTTAGAGCCCCTGGTTCTTCCCACTCCCATCTCAAACTACCTTATATGTCCTTTGTATCCACTTATAGGGTGTATTCCCCTAACCAAAGGTAAGGTACTTGAGGGCAGCATTGCTTTTTACCTTGTCTTTGTATCTGCAATGCCTAGTGTAGTATTGACACATTGACTTATCAGCACTTAATGAACACTTACTGATTATCAGACATAAGAGTCATAGAGCTGCAAGGGATGCTACAAGTCATCTATTCCAAACTGAATATGAAGCTTCAATCCCTTCTCCAATATCCCTGACAAAAGGAGCCTAGCATTCACTTGAACACCTCTAGAGTCTTCAGGCAGACCATTCCATTTCTGGACAGTTCTGATTGTTTGGAAGGTTTTCCTTACCTAGGAAGCCAAATCTGCCTCTTTATTACTTACTTCTACCTGTTATTCCTATTTCTCAAGCTAAGAGGGAACAATCTCACCTGCTTCCATGGGGCAGCCCACAAAATATGATTTTAGTTGGGGAGACCAAATATTCTTATGGGAAACAAGAGGTCAATTACTAAGCATCATTTTTTATTCACCCTTCCTTCACTCTAATCTGGCCAAGCTAGGTGCAAAAAAGATCGACCAGTGTAGTTAGGATGCAGTTAGGTGGGAAAAGCTACTTGCAATGGGAGATTTTGAACAGGGGTTTAGACAGGGAGCTAAAAGTTTCATGGAAAGATATTGTCTACCCGTTTGTTCCAAGACTTACTGATGGCTTATTTATAATTCAGTAGTAGGTGGCTGCTGCCACCTAGTGGATGAAAGAAAGTGAGTTACTTTACACTCAGCATCTTCATTCTTTCTGCTTCCTTTGGGCATTTGTACTTAACATTTTAATTTTATTTTTAATTTATGAAATAAAACAAGTATTTCTATAACATAGTAGAATAAAAAAGATGATTGCACATGAAACTGAAAATCTATTATGTACAATTTGCCATTCTTTTAAAATATGTAATAAAGTTAACATGTAAATTCCATTTTTTTCTTTCTTTTTCTTTCCTCCCCCTAACACCCGAAGAGATGGTTACCATTAGACACAAATATGTATATAAATATATATGTATATACATAATCATTCTCTCTATATATTTCTATTCATAAGTTCTTTCTCTGGATGCAGATAGTCTTCCTTCATAGGTCCTTTGTAGTCAATTTGGGTATTTATAATAGTCAAAATGACTTAGTTGTTCAAAGTTGTTCTTAAGACAATATTGCTGTTAATGTATACAGTGCTTTCTTGGTTCTGTTCATTTTGCTCTTCGTTATTTTGTGCAAGTCTCTATGTTTTTCTAAAACCAACGAGCTCATCATTTCTTACAGCACAGTAGTAGTATGCCATCACGGTCATATACCACAAAACTTGTTAAGCCATTCCCCAATTGAGGGGAACCTTGCAATTTCTAATTCTTTGTCACTACAAAGACAGCTGCTATAAATATTTTAGGACATATAGGTTCTTTTTCTTCTTCCTTTGGAAATAGACCTAGTAGTGGTATTGCTCCATTAAAGGGTATAGGCAGTTTAATAACTCTTTGGGCATAATTCCAGATTGCTCTCCAAAATGGTTGGATCAGCTCCACCAACATTGTATTAGTGTACCAATTTTTCCATATCCTCTCCAACATTTGTTGCTTACCTCTTCAATCATTTTAGCCAATATAAGTATAAAATATTTATAGTTAACACTTTTTCTTTTTAGAATTGGCAAATGCTCTGCCAAGTCTCTAAGGTAGAAAGATTTCTCTAATCTGCCTCTTTTCTAACTGATGACTATTCATTCTTTCCCTTCTCTGGGGATTTTTCAGCTACAAAGGGATTCTTTTGAGGATCTCTAGACTTAGCTGATACCAGGTGCTTCTGGGTCCTGAATACCGTGCATTTATTTATTGATTGATCCATTCTCAAGTCATGGCAGCTTGTGCCCAGCTCAGAACTCTTAGGACTTCCAGATGCTAGTATCAGCCTTGTGTAGCTGCCCTTATGATGCCCTTAAAGTTTTTGACTGGTAATATTAATTGCAGGCCTTAAAATTTACAAAGTACTTTCTCTACAATAGTCTTAGAAGGGAGGTAGATGAGTAGTACAAATATTATGATCATCGCTTTTGAGAGGAGAAAACTGAGGTTCAGAGAATATGATGATCTTGAGTTCGAATCTGGTTTCGAACACTTACTGACTGTATGACCATGGGCGAGCCACTTAACCCTGTTTGCCTCAGTTTCCTCATCTGTAAAATGAGCTGGAGAGGGAAATGGCAAACAACTACAGTATCTTTACCCAAAAGGGGTCAGGAAGAGTAAGACGCAACTGAAATGACTGAACAAAAAAGCTAGGAAGTGTCGAAGGCTAGAACTGGAACATGGACTCTCCTGACTCCAACTGGTTTAAGATGCTGCCCATTCTATTAATGAGAAAGCTGAGAAACTTCATAATCTCTGAAGAACAAATGGCTAATTGTGCAATTTCAAGTTTCCTGAACGGGTTGAATTCAGAGGAAACATTACGAGGTAGACAAGGGCCCCTTACCTGCTTATGAGGCATGCCCTGGTCTAGATCATTGGATTTAGAGCTGGAAGGGAAATTAAGGATCACCTGGTCTAAATCTTTCATTTTATAGAGGAGGAAACTGAGGCCCCAAGAGAAGTGATTTTTCCTAGGTAGCAAAAGGAGCAGAGCTTTGAACTTGTGTCCTCTGGACTCCAAATTGCTTTTTCTACCACATCATGCGGACACTCCATAGCAGGCTACCATCCTGTGCCCATTATGAAGTATCTAGTAATACTAGGTGTTATGTAGAACCAATGGCTAAGTTCAGAGAGGCTTTCCACCAGAAGGGTGGCCAGAAGGGTAGGTTTTCTTTTTCCCAGTGGCAGCAACACATGAAGACCACTCACTCAAGTATTGGTGGGTATAGGTACCACACACAGTGATAATTCTTTAATTAACCCACATGGATGAACATAAATAACTTCAATGTAAGAGAGGATGTGGTAATAATAATAGTAATGTCTAACATTTATGTAGTGTTTTTAGGTTTATATAAGAGAGGGTACCAAGTTTTATGACAGTTTCAGTATTTTAAAATACTAGTTTTTATAAGGGAACCACATTGGAGTCTCCATTAGAGGGAAGGGAGTCGTATTTTTTTTTTGTCTTTGTATCCTTTGTGTGTCTAGCACAGGAAAGGTGCTTAAGAAGTCATTTTTTGCATAAACAAATTTCCTGCGTAGTAAAGAAGTCTCAGGGTGCCAGCTTAAATAGAACTTTTCCTGTTCCTCTGGGTTATCTAAACTTTTTTAGTCCCAGATTGGTCCTGGGTCAGATGAAGCTGGATGTAGTAATTAAAAAAACCTTTTACTGGGTACCTACTATGCACAAAGCACTGTGCTAAGATGCTGACACAGCACAAAAAATTGCTATGGGTGCTTAGAACAGAGAAATAACACTTTTAGGTGAAAGGAGTGGTAGAGGTTTTTATGGAGGAAATAGCATTTAAACCGACCCTTGAAAGTGGGGTAGGATTTCAACAGACAAAGATGGAGGAGAAGGCATTCTATGTAGATAGAACTGTGTGAGCGTAGGGCATCGGGGCAAGAAATTATGAAATGTCTTTGGGAAAACAGCCAGTAATTCAATTCACTTGGAAGGTAAGGTAAGTACATGAGGGAGAACAGTATGTGATAAGGCTTAAAAGTAGGTAGAGCCAGATGGTAGTGGGATCTTGAATTCTAGGCTGAGTTTGGATTGCTCAGTGGATAGCGAATCCAGTGAAGGTTTTAGAGCCAGGGAATGAAGTAATCAAAAATGTGTAGGAGTACTGGGTTTGGAGCCAGCAGACCCGAGTTTGAATGTCACTCCCTACTTGTGCAACTCTGGGCAAATTGCTTCCATTTCTAGGTCACCATTTCTTTATCTTTCAAATGATGATGTTGGACCAGATAATCTCTTGGGTCCTTTTCAGCTCTAATATATAATCCCATGATCTGACTGCTGTGTGTAGGGTATATTGGAGCAAAAGAGACTGGAGGTGGGTAGATCAGCTAGAGGCTATTGCAATAGTCTAGATGAGAGGGCATAGACTAGCGTGTTGGCATTGGGAATGGAAAGGAGCATACAGATGTGACGTGACGTCTCATCTTGCTGGACAGAAGGTATGTTTTCTGGACCAACAATGAAGGAGAAAATAATCAAATTGATTTGGGACTAAAATTCAGCCCTCCAGTCTGTCTCATCTTTTTGCAGAGCCATAGTATGCAAAAGGTGCCCAGATACCAGCAATTAGATTTAAAAGGATGACATTATAGAATTTTGAATGAGCCCTGGGTGCATGATTCTGTTTACAAGCATTTAGGTTATTGCTAAGAACTTAATGAAAAAGTGGTGAAATCGGATGTGGGGCATGCAGCCAGCAATAACATTAGCAAGGGGTAACTGTGCAGTATCACAGGAGAGAAGAAATTAAGAGAGGGAAAGAATCCAATACCTTAAGGTGAAAGGTGTTTGCAGAAAGTAATGAATTGGTTTGTTTACTAAGGGAAGGCAGTCCCTTCTGCCAGCCTAGGCAGAAATAGAATTATGATGAGGGATAAAGAGCTTGTCCTGTGTAGTGTGTTCAGACTCCTTCTCTAGGTCTGGTCTCTGTCCTGGTTGTGTCACAGACTCATAGCTTTTCTGAATCTACTGAGGATCAGACAACTCACTGTCATCTGACTCAGAGATGTACTTGGAAATCCTGAGCCTTACTCACAAATACTTAGATTTGCAGAACTCTGTGGAATGCAATGAGTTGTTTGAGGCCAGAGGTGTTACTATTGTGTTTTTTTTTAAATTGGTGTTACTATCATGTTCTACTTGGAGCTGGCTGTGACCAGAAATCATCCCCCTGGCCACCAAAAGCTCCTTGACCTCTTCCTTCTCTTTCCTGTGAGATTTCAAATTTCTACCAATGGAGAAGTTTTCACATAATTGTAGACTGTTGTCACTGCCTAGTCCAACACTCTTATTTCATAGGTGAGGAAAATAGGGCCAGAAAGAAGTGACTTGCCCAAGGTCTCACAAATAGAGATAATCAGTGCCAAAGTTGGGACTTAATACTCACATCTTTCGATTCTAAGTTCATTATTCTTTCAATTACATTATGCTAGGTTAAGACATTGCCTTCTCTCTTTTAAAAATAATTTAAAAAATGGGATATACTTTTAAATTAATAATGTCTTAACAGGAATTAATTTTAATAATCCTGTGGCCCATGAGATCTCCAGAAGGTAAGATCATAGAATCACATACATGGAAAATACTTTGGTGGTCATCTAGTGTGATCGTAGTGTGTTAGAAAGAGCCCTGGGTTTGAATTGCAACTCTGCTAATTGTTTTATGTATGACCTTGGATAAATCTCCACCTCTGTATCTCTGACTGTTTTCTCATCTGGAAAATGAAGGGGCCAGATGGGTGGAGAATCTGTGGCCTTGAGGCCACTTGTGGCCTGCTAGGTTCTCAAGTATGGCCTGTTGACTGAAAATTTGTTATGTGAAGTTTGGGTTCAGTCAAAGGGTCACACCTGAGGACCTAGAGGGCACATGTGGCCTTGAGGCTTCAGGTTCCCCATCTCTGGTAGACCCTGCTTTGTAATCTTTAAGGGCTCTTCTAACTTTAGATTCTATGAACTCTGCCATTTTAAAGACAAGGAAGTCAAGGCCCAGAGAGGCCAGCTGACTAGCATATGGGTCCCACGGCTAAGAAATAGAGGATCCAGAATACAAACCCACTTCTCAGTCTTTTGACTTCTAGCCCAGCTGTCTTTCAACTATGCCTCAGTGCTGCTTATAGCTATTAAACTGATTTAACCTATATCTTTAGGGAGAGGTAAGATTTAAAGATTGAATTTAGGGGTATGGGTAGGTAGACCCAGAGCCTGGGGTTCCAAAGGAAGAGTAGGACTAGATAAGATGTTGTGACCAATGTTCCTCAGCATGAGGACACCCTAAGGTTCCAAGGCTGCTGATTGTTAAGTAGCTGGAGATACAAAAATAGGCAAAAGACAGTCTGTTCCCAAGGACCTCATTATCTAATGGAGGAGACCACATGCAAACAACTATGCATAAACAGGATAAACTGGAAATAAGCAACAGAGGGAAGGTAGAAATTTCTTGTAGAAGGTGGGAGCAGATAGAACAATGGGCCTAGAGTCAAGAAGACCTGAGTTCAAATCCAGCCTCAGATACTAGCTATGTGCCCCCGGCCAATTTATTTAACCTCAGTTTCCTCAATTGTAAAATGGGGATAATAACAACACTTACCTCTCAGGGTTATTGTGAGGATCAAATGAGATAATTATTATAAAAAAGTCCTTATTTTAGTATCTGACACATAGTCGGTACTATATTAATTCCCTTTCCCTCCCACTGAGTTCACTCTCCCAATTACTGCTTGATTTGGCAGATTGGGTCCCCAGAGAGGGGCTGACTAGTGCTTTCTTCGGATCTAGGGGTAACCCCTGAAGGCTAGGGTTTCTATTAGTGTGAACAGCTCCTGGTATGATACTTCCCAATGTTAATCAGCCAATTGAACTCCATTCAATTTTTTTTCTGCTTCTTTTTTTTGGCAGGGCAATTGGGGTTAAGGGACTTACCCAAGGTCACACAGTTAGTACATCTGTCAAGTGTCTGAGGCCAGATTTGAACTCAGGTCCTCCTGATTCCAAGGCCTGTTCTGTTTATATTATCTCTGTAATTTCTGCTTGTATTCTCTCTGAAGTTCAGGGTGCTGGCTTTTCCTCCTGAACTAAGTGAATGAAATATGTATGTTCGATTAAAGTGAGATTGTTAACCCCTTAAAGTTGTTTTCCTTAGAAAAGCAGATCAAAGAGGTTGTGCTAGCAGCCTTCCTATGTGCTGGTGTTATTGGTCTTTCACCTCCATAGCAGCTGCTAGCCACGTTGTTGTTATAACAAGATATCTGAGGAGATTGGGTGTAAACTTGAAAGTATAATGGTAGTGAAGGGGTGCTTCCTACTCCTGCTCCTGGAAGTCCTTTCTTCCTTTGTAAAGTCCTTGGTAAGTCCTCTTTAGCTGAAATTTTTTTCTGCGCTCAGAGGATTGGTGCCTTTCTAAAGTACCTGAAGTTGCCATTATCCTCAGGTGACTGTTCACATCCACCTGTCAATCAGGTGGCATTTATTAAATACTTACTATGTGTCAAACACTATGCTAAGCCTTGGGGATACAAAGAAAGGCAAAAAACAGTCCCTGACCTCAAGGAGTTCACAGTCCAGTGGGATAGACAACATTCAAACAACTATGTACAAACAAGAAATAGGCAGAATAAATTGGAGATAGTCTCAGAGGGAAAGCACCAAGATTAAGGAGGACCAGGAAAGGTTTCTTGCAGAAGGTAGGACTTTAGCTGAGACTTGAAAGAGAACAGGGAAGCCGGAAGGGGGAGATGAAGAGAAAGAAAGTTTCAGGACATGGAGGACAGCTTGTAAAAATGCTTGGAGTTGGAGATAGAGGAACAGCAGGGAAGCCAGTTTCACTGCCTTGAGGGCATGGAAGTTTCCAGACAAATTGGGGACAGGTGTGGAGAATTGTTCCTGAAAAGGGTAAGGTAGATATAGGGAGGGAGAAGGGTAAGAGGTAGAAGAAGGTATGAGTATCTAGAGAAGGAGAAAACTTGTAAGAAAGGTTAGGCCTAGAAATACTCTGAAGGTAATCAAGTCCATTCCTCTAATTCCACAGATGATAAAACTGAGGCTCTGAGAGAGGTTAAGAAAACAGAGACTCCTATAAGAGATTGTTTCATTTCAATTTTTGTATCCCCAGCACCTAATTCAGTGCCTGGTACATAACAGGTGCCCAATAAATGCTTGCTAAATTTAATTGAATTTACATATAATGCTTGAGTGTACTTATAACTATTATGACTTGCATTTTCTACGTTAAGCAAAGTGAGGCTGAATGACCTGCTCGTGATAACACAGCCAGTAAACAGCAAAGCTGGAATCCAAATGGATTCATTCCAACCTTTATCAATTCAATCCAACTTTATCACTCCATTATGTTTAATTTATAAACATAATTTTCTGGTCAAGTATTTATGCCATTCCCCAAAATGTTTAAGAAAAATCTAAGAAAAGAAATAAATTGAGGGTAAATACTTATCCTTCTGTAGGAGGCAGACGTGAGAGAACCTAGCTTCCTGTGGGTCTTGATCTGATATTTTCCAAACATTCTTACTGTTAAAAAACCTAAGCACACTTATTGTGCCAAACCTAGGCAGACATTTTGTGCCAAACCACAATATTTTGCTTTTCCTGTTAATGTTTAAACCAAACTTTGTTTAAGGTTCATAGAATATTAAAGCTGGACAGGACCTTAGAGATCATTAGTAAAATACCATCATTTTACTGATGAAGAAACGGAGGCCCAGAGTAGGAAGTAGCTTAATCAAGGTCACATTTTTCTTTCTATATCTTTCTCTTTAAAAAACAAGGAAAATGAAGGCTCCTTGCTTCCAAATGTTTTCTTACTATTAAAAAACCTAAGCCCACTTATTGTGCCAAACTTAAGCAGACATTTTGTGCCAAACTACAACATTGTTTTTCCTGTTAATGTTTAAACCAAACTTTGTTTAAGGTTTGTAGAATATTAAAACTAGACAGGACCTTTGAGATCATCTAGTGAAATACCATCATTTTACTGATGAAGAAACGGAGGCTCAGAGTCAAGGTCACATTTTTCTTTCTATATCTTTGTCTTTAAAAAAAAAAAGGAAAATGAAGGCTCCCTACTTCAAAAAAGAAAATCAAAGAGGGCGGGCAGTTCTCTCATTTCTTTAAAACCAGAGGGAAGATTCACTACATGCAACTTGCCCATTGCCCATCCAGTCTTCTGACAGTCTCCCTTCCCCCCTGTAGTCTTTTGCATGGGCTGAGATGTGGAGGATGAGAGCTTATCCATCTACTCACTGATTGTATGGTATTGCAAGAACCAGTAGTCCTGGCTATTTATTCTTGCTTTTTGTTATTTTTGTAGGAAGAATGGCTGATTATCCTAAGGAAGGCAAAACTGATGAAATTCCAAACTTTATCCAGCTGACTGAGTTGGCATCTGAACATGTAGGAGGAAAGGTAAGTGGAATTTGCTGTCCTATTAGCACCATCAAGTATTGAGTGTGCTCACCCTAATGACAGAAATGAGCCGATGCAAAGGCATAATTAGAACCATAAGAATCAGGCTGTAGGAAATGTCTGCCTATTATTCCCCGTGAACAAACCCATTATCTCTAAGGATGTCAAAAGAAGCCCCCTCCCCCCCTTTTCCTAAAATGGGCAATAATATTGAGCACTCATGTTGCATTTTTATAAGTTTTACAGACATTAAGTATCTGTAAAGATAATGTTCTTCCACCCCTCCCCCCAACCCCAATTATGTTTATTTCCAACTCACATCAGTTGGCTGAGCATAGCCCAGCACAAACCAAATGTGTATCAGTCATAGATGGCAGGATTATGTGGAATAGGTAAAAGAAAATAAAGATTCTTGGGTGACTATTGGACGCTTGGTGCTACTAATACAGATTAACAGGCTGTATAGTTTTATTTATTAATTTGAATTGAATTGTTTTGTTTTTGGTGTACACCTGCGATTACCCTGTTAAAGGAGTGGAAAAACTCCTTTTATTTATCCACACAGAGTTTTCCTTTCAACAACAGCCCTATGAGGTAGGTAGGTCAAATATTATTAGCCCCATCTTACAGATGAGGAAACTGAGACTTGAAACAAGATAGGGACCATGAAAATATAGCTAGTAAGCAGTGCAATTGTGACATGAACGGGTTTTATGACTTCAAGTCCAACGCCTGTCTGCTGTCTACACTGAACTGACTCTAGCTAGGTGTATTGTTGTGTTTTATCAGTATATAGTAAAGCCAACTGGATTAGTCTTCATCCTGAAAGTTCATCCTGCTTTGTCTAGCTTCTCTGCCTTTGATCATTAAATTCCCTTATCTCTGTTTAAATTTTTAGCAGTGTTTCCCAGTTTGACTCAAATGCCACCTTCTCCGTGACATGTTGCCTGATTGACCAGTCAGAAATGGTCTTTAAACTCTATAGTACCTTACCTGTACATTTGTCACATCCTCAATATTTTCTATTTTGTGTCATAGTTACTCATGTGTGTTTGTCTCCCCGTCTAGACTCTAATCTCTTTGAAAGCAGGGACAATGTCTTATTTACTGTACCTTCATATCTTCTCAAGTGCCTGGCACACATTGACATTTAACAAGTGTTTACTTGAAAGAGCATGTACTATATGCTTTTTAAATGAATGAATTTCATGAGATCATAGGATTTAGAAGCGTAAGGGACCTGAGAGATTATCTAGTTCAGGGGTTCTTCATTTTGTGTTATAGACCTCTTTGGCAGTTTGCTAAAGCTTATGCTTCACTTCTCAGAAAATATATAGATTTTTAAAATTCATGTATAGTAATAGCAATATTGTTTTAAGGATGGCTTTGAGCAAATAAGTTATTTTGTTTATTATAAATGCCCAAAATTAACTATAAAGGCCATATGAAGAAAAACGCTTATCTGCATCCAGAGAAAGAACTGATAAATAGAAGTATGTATAGAATAATTTTACATATATATACCTATTTGTGTCTAATGATAACCATCTCTAGGACAGGGTGGAGGGGAGGAGGGAAGAAAAAAAGTGAAAAAAAGAAACTTGCATAATAATTTTGTTGCACATTTAAAAGGAATAGCAAGTTGTGCATAGTAGATTTAGTTTCATGTACAATTGTCTTTTTTATTGTACTATGTTATAGAAATGCTTGTTTAATTACATAAACCAAAAATAAAATAAAAATTCATAATTTTAGGCAATGCTAAGTTTCAGTTAGAAGTTAGTGAAAATAAAGATGTATTTTTTTTCTCAAAGTTCAGTGATCTCCTGAATTCTATCCATGGATCCCATGGGGGTCCTTGGACTCCTGGTTAAGAAACCCTGATCTAATTCAATTCCCTCCTTTTACAGATGAAGAAACTGAGGTCCATAGATGGGAAATGCTTTGCCTAAGATCACATGTCTTCTAATTTTAATAATATATTATAAATAATATATCATACTCATGCCAAGGCAATTATTTAAAAATAGTAATTCTATGCATAATATTTTGATGGCTCTGTGATTTCACTCATGTGAGTATACTCTCCAGCAGAGCAGACTGTAACCCAGCCACACCTTCTCACCCTGTATCATTCTTTTCCACGTCCTTCATAAATATTGTAGAAGGGGTCTACCCAATGCATTGGAGTCCTTGCTCTAGGAAGGCCTGTTGTCTTTAACATATGGCAAATTCAAATCCAATATCATTTATTGAGCATCTGCTATGTTCAAGGCATTATATGAGTATGGCAAGAAGAAGGGAGAATTTTTCTTTGGGACATTCCTTAATTTCTCTTTATTTGTCAACACCCTTAACTGATCAATACCCCTTGTCTCTACCCTCAGTCTCCTCAGGAATCCTTAAAAAAAGTCTTGTAGAAATGGGAAAACATAAGTAGAGAGTGCACTTTGCCTCCAAGCTCTTTGCATACAAATTGACTTTTACCTCTGATTGGCTAATCTCCAGGGGTTCAGAGTTTGGGTTGACTTTGGATAAACATCTCAAGGTTCAGATAATTTTCCAAGTTTATCTATACTCTGAGGTGTATTAAATTTGTTTGGATAATCTAGCAAACATAACCTTTTAGGTCACTTTTCAACCTTTCTTTTATAACCCTCTGCCCCCTTTTCTCTTACACTTTCTCCCCTTTCTTCCATTTCTCTAACAGTAATTATTTTGGAGAAAGAGCCCTGGGCTTGGTGGTGGTGGTGAGGGTGAGTGAAGGTCAGAATCCTGGCTCTGGCTCTTACTAGCTGTGTGAGCTGGAACAAATCACTTTACCTCTCTGAGGCTTGGTTTCACCATCAGGAAAATGGGAACGATAATAATCTTACTACCTCCCCCATAGGCTTTCTGTGAGGAAGACCTTCATTAATCTTACAGCACAAGAGAGATGTGAGCTATTATTATCATGCCTCTCAAGCCATATTTATCCATTCCTTGTCTCTAATTTGGGGAAAGAAATATAGAAGCTTTCCCTTCTCATCAGGTTTCTGTGACTATTAATAGTTCTAAGTCCTTGACCAAAAAGTTAAAGAAACTGAAACTGGATTTAGGATTGAAAGGAACTTATATCATGATCTGGTTCAGCACTCACTTCCCCATTTTACAGGTGAAGAAGCTATTTCAGAGAGATAAGTAGCTTGACCAGTATTCAACTCAAGATCCTCTCTAATTTCAATATCTCTGCTATCAAGCCTTATCATGCTGGATGGATCTAGGAAGAGAGAGGCCTAGATGTCCATAACCTCTAGTACCTCTGTTACCAACCCGCCAGTCTATGTAGGTAGTGTAGATGAATTGTTCTTGGAGTTCCCTGGTCCATTCTCTCAGCAGCAGGAGACAGAAATCTACCAGCCTTATCCATTATCTGTAAAATGAGGAGGTTAGAGTAAGTGATCTCTCGTTCTTTTAAAGTGAGAGCCATATGCGGGTGGAGCAACTGGAGGTTTGTCCTAGAGTGCTGAAATTTAGAGGAAGTAATAAGGGGAGGCATAAGTATTTCCCACAGGTATCTAGCATTGTGTAGATGCAGTAATCGTCAGAGATGCAAGGGACCTTGGGAATCATCTACTCTAATTATCTGAGCAAGGACCAGCTTCCCTGATAACTGGTTGTTTTCTCTGAAACAGTTAGAAACATAAAGTAGCACTTAGTAAGAATAATTATTTAAAATAGGGAGCTTCTAGATTCATTGCTTCCTCCATGTTGGTAGGCTATGCTTCCTGTCTGACCCGGAATGACAGTCTTGCTCTTTCTCTTTACAAACTGAATCTGTCTGTCTGCTTGAGCACACTTTACAATGCTTGGTCTAGGTAAGAGACTTTTACCATGGTTTTGACTCAATTATGCTACCCCATTGCCCTGACCTCTACTTTTATCAGTAAAATAGCTACCAAAAAGTGTGGGGAGCTATAGGGCTTCTTTTTAAAAACAATTGAGGGCAGGGATCTAGTCTTTCCTTCCCTCCTTCCCCCCTTCCCTCCTTCCTTCCATCCTTTTTATCCCTGGCATCTGACACAGTGCCTGGAACATAATAGATGCTTAATTAGTGCTTGTTGACCAATTGAAAAATCCCTCCCCACCCCCCACCCCTCCATTTCTCTACACACTTTAAGGATGGGAGAGGGCTTATACTCAACCAGTTAACTCTAGGGTCTGCTTGATGATTCAAGGTTTTCCATTCTAAATTAAATTTTAAGAAGTTTTCAATCGGGACGTTTTTCTTGTTTTGATTTGGGAACCAGTGTTTCCAAAGACAACTGTGTATTTATTGAGCTTTTAAAGTAGGATAAGTACAGCTTTTTGTTATTCATTCACCCATCCATTCATCCATCTATTCCTTCCTTCCTTTCACTAACATTTAGTATTGGCAGAGCTTTTAAACAGAAGAGGTATTAAATTTGTTCTCTTTGGCCCCAGGGAGCAGAAAAATAGAAATTGCAAAGGAGCAGATTTAGGTTTGATATAAGGAAAATTTTCTCAATGGTGAGGGCTTTCTAAAATAGAGGAATGGGCAACTCATCCTCTTTCCTCTAGATTTTCCCCTCCCAATTTCCCTTTTTCTGTTGATGTGTCACCACCATACTTCAAGTTATCCCGGTTTGAAACCTCAGTGTCATCCACGATTTTTCCCTTTTCCTTATTGCTCACATCCATTAAGTCCCAGTCCTGTCAATTGTGTATACTGAACATCTCTCACATGTGTTTCTTCCTTTCCACTCACATGACTACTCTCCTTGTTCAGGTCTTGTTCATCATTTCCTATCTAGACTATTGTCAGAACCTTGTAATTGGTTTCCATGCTTCTAGGCTGTCTACTCTCTAAACCAACCTCCACATGTCTTCCAAAATAATCTTCCAAAGACACACATATGACCACTTTCCACTCTTCCCTATTCCTCCTCCCCCAACTAAAAAGCTTTCAGTGATTCTGTTTTTCCTTTTGGATAAAATATACACTTCCTAGACAGCATTTAAGAGTCCTCTACCATCTGCATACAACCTGCCAGTATATTTTTACATTTCTCTCTTTTTCATTCATTCTACTCTCTAACCATACTGGATGGAAATCTTTGTTTCCCAGACTCAGTACACCATCTTCTTCTTCTTCCTATGTCTAAAATTCCCTGCTTTCTTATCTCTGCCTTTCAAAACCCATCTTTTCAAGAATCACATTGGGTGTCACTTCTTCCATGAATTCTTCCCTGCCCCGCTCTCTCCCCTCTCACCAACAAGTTACTAGTGTTTTTTCCTCTTCCTTGTTTTCCTATAAAACTTTGTCTAGATCTTTCCTTTGTCCTTAAACAATTAATCTCGTCATTATTAACATCTGTACATGTATTGTATCCCTCACCTCAGGCAGTAAAATGTGAGCTTCTTGAAGGTAGGGATTGTCTCATCCCAAGGCACTCCCCTATTCAGAAGCTTGCAGAAGCTTCATATTGCAGCTAGGATAAAATAGAAACTCCTCAGTCTAGTTTGTCTTATTTTACATCATTACTCATAATGTGCTTAATTTACAATACATTCAATGATACTATTAATAGTTCCCCTGCACTGGTCCTGTCTCCATTGGATTGGACAATCTGTCCTTCCCAACTGGAATGCATTCTCTTCTTAGTTTACCTTTTAGAATCCTCAAGTAATATGATTCACTCTGGCTGCACCCTCTCAGGCCAGGTCTGTTACATTTTACACCCCTTCCCACCCCAATCCCACTAGGATTCTCAGGGACTTCAGGACTTTGGAAATCTCTTGCCTCTGCCATTGGCTTGAGCCCTCATTGAATGTGTTCCCCCCATTTTAGAGACCCCACCACCCCAGTTGTATTTAACCACTTAAAATCAGATTAACTTTTCCAAAGAGATGTTTATTTTAAAGATATAAAAAGAACAAATGTTTAAACATTTCCCCCCGATACCTGAAGGACATAATTCCCCTCCTACACCTCCTTGGTCTCTGAGAAATTGGAGATAAAGCTCACAGTTTAGCTCAGATTCTACATGATATTACTCCACCAGGTCCCAGACCCCAGTGGGCAAGCATCCAAGATTCTTGGTCTTCAGGGCTTTGTTGCTGGTCAGGCTGCAACACCAAGCCTGGATTCTTAGACTCCTAGGTACCCCTGTCTCATTGTAAACTTTAAAATGCTTTAGAAATGTAAGTTATTATTATCCTGAGTCATTTAAGGAGCTAGTGCAGATTTGTAACTTCCAGAGATTGGATCTTTGGTCTAAGTAATCAAAGGTTCAACCTTTGATCTGGTTCTGCAACCATCTTGTTTTGGAATTTAGATTTCAATGCCACAAGGGCAGAAAATTCACTTTCACAAACCTATATTGTGGGAAAAGGCATCGGGTACTTCACAGTTTACCAGATGGTCTGAATGCTCAAAAGGAATGTGGAACCTGAAATTAGCCTGGTGCTTTTGTGTGAAGATTAGTTTTAAAGACTTGTCACATGAAAATTCTTGTAAGCCACATAGCTCTTTTGATGCCAGATCTGGGAGTACGAACTTATGGACATTGTTAACAGGGTTTCTAATCTAGCCCTATCTTGGTTCAGGAACAGGCAAGTCCTCCTTTAGTAGTACTTGGGGATTTTATAAAAGTTCACTCATGTTACTTTTTTGTCTAAAGGTAGCATTTCAGATGGAATTAACAAATTTTGGTGCATACAAGAATTTGCAGGTCCTTCCAATAACTGCTGGTGGCCCTTGGTGAATTTGGAATTCTTGGTTCCAGATCTTTAAGGTCTAAATCTGTGGTATACAAATCCTATGTTCCTATGACCTTGTACAGCTGAAAACGCGAGGAGAGCAAATATTCAGCATGATATAAGACTTACAGCTTAAGAAAAGAACATTTAGGCCAGTTTAGGAAAAGTCGTATATCAAGGAGAAATTCTGGTTCATTAAGTGGTTTGTGGTGTGTTTTTGATGGAAGCCATGTTCCCCATTGGGAAATTCTACAGCACTTCCAGTGATTCCAAGCTGCTCACTGCCACAAAAGCCCATTTCTTTAACAATGATATTCTCCTGGTGATACTTTGTGGCTATGAAACGTGGCCACTGTGATATCAGAAGAATCCCAAATGCAGGTGAGCTGGAGGGCAGTGGAGAAGGTGCATAGGAGGCGGTAGCATTTTTCTAATGATGGTTTGAGCAAGTTAAGTGGTCTTGAAGATGGCATCGAGGCTGTGTGTGACTTGACAAGAAAGTGGTCTGCTCAGGTTGCTATGGTATCTATGAAATATTGAAGGAACCAGAGCAAAGCTCCTACCACTTTCTATTGATCCTCTACAGAGGATTTATGGAATAACACAGATTAAAAACTGTATGTGACATGACGGCATGGATAGAATGCAATTGGTGCTGGTGATGGGATCATAGGCCTATTGGTTATGAGAGGAAGTGCAGAGAAGGGGAGAAGTGGGACAGGATTGGCTCTGACAAACAACTGGAAAACCTCACTTCATTATAAGAAGCTGGTTTCCCCACTTGTTTCTTCTGATCAATCAATCAATCCATGAGCAAGTATTTATTAAACACTTAATCTGAGACTATGATATAGGCACTGAAGTTACAAAGATAGAAATAAAACAGCCTGTGCCCTCATGGAGCTTAGATGGGGGAGCATGCATATGGTCACTGGGTGGGATACTTGCTATCCTGGGGTTCCTATATGCAGGGGTAATAATAAGAACCTTCATTTATATAGTGTTTCATACTATACATTGTCTTATTTGTTATCTTATTCAGAGGCGGTTAGGTGGTTTGATGGTTAGAGTGCTGGACCTGGAATTAGGAAGACATGAGTTCAAATCTGGTCTCAGACACTCACTAGCTGTGTGACCCTGGACAAGTCACTTAAACCATTTGCCTCAGTTTCCTTAACTGTAAAAATGTGAATAATAACAACATCTACCTCCCAGGGTTGTTGTGAGGATCAAATGAGATAATATTTATGAAGTGCTTAGCCCAGTGCCTGGCACATAGTAGGTACTACATAAATCTTATAGATTATTATTATTACTATTAGGGTCTCACAACAACCCTATGAGGTAGGTGTTCATAGGTGATATTATCTTCACCATTTTACATATGAGGAAACTGAGGCTGAGAGATGTTTAGTGACTTGATCATGGTCACACAGTATCAAGAGATGAGATACAACCCTGGGTCTTCTTAGCTCAAGATCCTGAACTCCATCCGCTAAGTAGAAAGGAATTAAATATTTCCTTCTGGCCCAGTTATACCTGGAGCTGCCTGTGACTTATGGAAATAATATTGGACATAGAATTAGAGAATTTGGGTTCAAAATCCTTGATTTTCAGTTACTAACTGTGTGACCTTGGGTAAATCAATTTTCCTGGAACTTAGTTTTCTTATCTATGAAGTGGGATACTCTGTTGTGAAGGTGAGTTGAGATAATGACCCTGTAGGTGAGTCAAATGACATCGTGGAAACTTTAAAGCTCTGGATGAATGTCTTCAGAGTCACCTGAGGTTGGGGGACAATTGAGGTAAACAACCATCTGCTCTCAACCTGCCTGAAACCAACAAAGCCTTAGTGGTTCTCCCCTTCTCTGCACTTCCTCTCATAACCAATAGGCCTATGATCCCACCACCAAACAACTGATTGATGCTTCATTATTAGGACATGTTCAGATAAACTAGGGGCGAGGTTGGCAGCCTTTCATAAGTGATTGGGATTTTCTTGGTAAAGATACAGGAGCTGTTTGTTTGCCATTTACTTCTCCAGATCATTTTACTGAATGAGTTTAGTTTCAGATGAGAAAACTGAAACAATAGGGTTAAGTGACTTGACCACGGTCACACAGCTGATGCTGGTCTGAGGCTGGATTTGAACTTGGGAAGATGAGTCTTCCTAACTCCAGGCCCAGCACTTAATCCACTATGATGCCTCTTAGCTGCCCCCGTGTACTATCCACTATACCATGCTGTTGAACCTACCTGGCCCACACTTAACATTTTCACATAGGCACAGATTCAATTCTGATGTGACAATTGAGTAAAAATGTGTAGTGTGACTTTATTTTGCATAAGTTTGATAAAATGTGTAATAATACCTAATGAAAATTCCATGTTGGGTCTTTAGACTTTTTTTAAAATAATAAATACCTTTTAAAGATGGTATTATTTCTTATTGAGTATTCTGGGCCCTGGACTTAGATCTGGGTTGGAGATCTAACTGCTAGCTGTACTCTGAATCTTTGCTTCCTCACCTATAGAATAGGGATAAACAATATGTGCTCCTCCTATCTCCAAGGGCTGAGGAAATTTTAGTACATCGTAAAGCCCCTGTAAGAAAGTGAGCTCACTTTCTCATGACTGGAGCTTGGTGCCACTGTTAAGAATGTAATTGGGCCTGGCTAGCTGTGGGTTTGATGCAGGGAACGCATTTGCTTCTTTTCCACAAAGCCCTTGCTTCTTAAAAAGGAGAGTGTTGCTTCCCCTCCACCCGGCTTTTCTTTTTCTTTTTGCAAAGGGTAAGAAGTTATGGCCTCTGCATCCAGATGGTTAAGGGGAATTGTGAACAAAGGGTGGGAGAGGAGAGAATAGGATGTGTCTGTCTGCTAGCAAAGCAATCTCAACATTTAAAAAGCACCATCTCCTAACTGCAGATTGTTTCTCTCCCCTAGGGCAATTTCGCATCTTCTTTTTACTGCAGCTCCTAATGTTTCACTAGGGAGTGAAATAAAATGGTTTTTAATTTATGGTTATTTTATCTTTACTTCTTTTTTTATTTGTCTAGGTTTTATTTGCAACAGATGACTTTTTTGCTCCTGCGGAAAACCTTTTAAAGGTATAGTAAATTGACATCGTGCAATTTGGAGGGTTGGCATGGAAGTGATCTATGGAGACATGTTAATTAAAATCTACTAGTACATTTGTGATGGGAACTATGTGTGCCAGTGAATGAGACTGGCAGAACATTAGAAGAAGATACAAAAATTAGCCTTTTTTCTTGCTAAAACATGGAACTTTTCCTTGCTTTATTTACATGGATACTCTTAATTTCTCAACACAGTTTTCGTTGTGGATACATCACTTTCTGGGAAAAATACTGAACTCATGCATTTTTCTACCTTATCAGTGGGCTACTTAAAATTTTTATATTGTTTACATATTTTATTTGTGTATTTGAATAATTTTATATTATGAAAATAATACCTAATTTTGAAAAAACCAATCAAAAATAATAAAATTTTCAAATGATCAAAAACATAGAAAAGCTTTGAGAAATCTCTATTTAATTTCCAAGAACACTCATAGTGGATTGAAAAGAAACTGGGCTTGGCGATAAATGATCTGGGTTTCAAACCCAGCTCTGTTACTTATGTATTGTGGGACCATGAAAACATTACTTAACTTTTCTGATCTATAGCTTCCTGGGGATAATACCTGCTCTACCTTCTTCTCAAGGTTAGAGGGAACAACCAAAATGGCAGCTGGGGAGTGACTGTAAAATAATTTGAAGATTCCCGTGGAATTAATTATAAGGGTCTTTTATTTCTATTAACAAGTGTCAATAGGGGTTAAAATCCAGAGGCTATGATTTTGAAAGAGTAGAATTTTCTTCTCTAGATATTTAAAAAAATTTAGCAGACTTTCATCCATCTGAGACAGTATAGTACCATATAGTAGATGTCCCTAAAGGTTAGAGCAGGGACTAAAAGAACCCTTCTAGTCCTAAGTTTTTATGTTTATATTTTCTATCTCTTCTTGTACTACCAAAACTAGTCATGGACTAACAGTGTGATAAAGCTAGAATGAACTTTGGAGGCCATTTAATTTAATCCCTTCATTTTATAAAGAGGACACTGTAATCTACAGGGGTCAAAGAACACGGCCAAGGTCACTCAGCTTCCTAGTGACAAAGCTGGGGTGAGGGCACAGGTCTCCTGAGTCTCAATGTGGTTGATTCTTTCTCCAGTCCCATATTGCCTCCCCATGGCTGGGAACTAATGAATATTAATTCTAAAAATTATTTTACACATTTGCTTTAGAAACACAGACCAAGCTATAAGCCAAAGGAATACACAGAGTTTGGAAAATGGATGGATGGCTGGGAGACCAGAAGGAAGAGAACTCCAGGTAATAAAGTCATCTTGAGGTTAATTAAGGTTCTTGGAAACTGCTAGGCTGTCATGCATTTGATAGAGGAATAGGGATAGAGATGTCCAGTATTGTGTAGCTTTAAAAGTAAGGTCTAGGGGTGCTCCAAACCACTTTGAACAAGTCTGTTCTACTGGTTCATTTTGGCTGGTATTTTCCAAGATTGTTTTTGTTTGTTTCTTTGCCATCTGAGTTGAAAGCCGAGAAAGCTAATGTGAAAATAGAGCGTATCACCTCTGAATGAGACTTAGACCTGTGACTAGATGTGGTTTCAATTTGAACCCAACTTTATATTTTGTCAGTGTGTTGATTTTGTTCCTCTACTGAATCCTGTTCCTGGGCAGCCAAGAGGCTGGGATTATTTAGTGTATCTGTTTTAAATAAAGTCCTTCTGTGCCTTTTGTGGCACCGAGGTGACTATGTTCATAATCTGTATGTCATCTATGCTGATGATTCTCAGATCCATCCACCGAGCTCTAACCACTCTGCAATCTTCCAGTCTCTCATATCCAACTGCCTTTCAGATATCTCAAGTTGGATGTCCAGCAAACATCTTAAACTCATCTCCCAACACTGAACTCATTATCTTTCCCCTTAAATCCTCCCTTCTTCCAAATCTCCCTGTTATTGTCAAGCTCACTAACATCCTGCCAGTCCCCAAGGCTTGCAATCTAGATGCCATCCTCAACTCCTTACAATCCTCACCTATCTTCTCCAATATACCATCTGTTGCCAAGGTCTATCAATTTCATCTTTGAAACATTTCTCAAATATTCTCCTTCCCCCTGCTCCCCCAACTCTGATATTGGTGCAAACTCCCATCATCTCACACCCAGACTTTTGCAATAGCTTGCTGTTGAGTTTGCTTGCCTCAAGTCTCTCCCCACTCCAATCCACCCTCCATTCAGCTGCCAAAGTGAAGCTGAGCTCAGACCATATCACACTCCACTCAGTAAGCTCAAGTAGCTCCCTATTGCCCCCGCGAGCAAACAGAAAATCCTCTTTTTGACATTGAAAGCCCTTTATAACCTAGCACACTCCCTCCTACCCTTTCTGGTCTTCTCCTTACACCTTCACACACATTCTCTACTCTGCTCCTCCCCCAGCTTTCCAATTATTCTCATTTCAGTGTCACTGGTCTCCTTTCTGTTCCACAAACAAGTCAAACCAGATCTTTCTCAAAGCATTGACTCTGGCTGTCCTCCATGCCTGGAATACTCTCCCTCCTCATCTCTGCCTTTTGGCTTCCCTGGCTTCCATCAAATCATAACTAAAATCTCATCTTCTACGAGAAGCCTTTCTTAACCTCTCTTAATTCTAATCCCTTCCCTCTGTAAATTATTTCCTACATATTCCATATAGAGCTTGTTTGCATATATATTTTTTGCTTGCTGTTACCACCCTTCTCCCCCAAAACCTCCCCCTTAGATTGTGAGCTCCTTGAGGTCAGGGACTATCTTTTGTGTTTCTTTGTATCCCTGGCCTTTAGCACAGTGCGTGGTACAAAAATAGCTGCTTACAAAATGTTTATTGACTGACTGACAGTAAAGGGCAAGCTTTGCCAGGTCCTTCTAAAAGGCTTCAGTTGTTGGTTAGTAAATGGGCTGTCCTGGAACCAGATCAGCTAAGTGTGGAGAGCCATATCACCAAAAAGCTTGGCAACGGGTTGAGGATTTTATGTTTCTGGCTGTAGAAGCACTGGACACCACCCACAAAACCACAAAAAGGTTGCGATTCGCACCAGTGGGAGGAGTTGTCCACAATGACGAAATCTCAAATATTCTGAAATATTGAAATGTTTTTATAACCTCCCCCCAATCTACTCATTTTGAAAAATCATTTTTAGAAAAGAACCCATTTTATTGGTATTTTAAAATTTTATTCTAAAATGAGTTTTACTGATGCTTGTTCCTTTCACATCACAGCTATTCCAGATATTTCTATATTTATACACACACACACACACACATATATATATGTATACACACACACATATATACATCTATCTATCATCTGTCTATCTGTCTATATCCCATGTCTCCTTCCCCAAATTGAGCCTTCTGGTAAGAAAGAAAAATAATGAAGCCCTACAGTGACTTTGTCTGATATGTTATATCATTCTATCCCCAGTCCCCCCTATCTCTGTGCTAAAACAATATTTTGTTGTTCTCCTGGACCAAAAATTAGTTATTATCTATTAAGTATGTTACTCAGAGTTGAGCTTCTTTTTAGTCAGTTCACATTATATGATTCACATTATAGTCAGTGTGTATATTGTTCTTTTGTTTCTGCTTATTTCACTATTCATTCATACAAATCTCATGATTCTCTTAATTCATCATGATCCTCACCCATAGCACAACAATATTTCATTCACTGTTATTTCCCATCAATCTTTAAGGAAGTGATTTCGTTTAAAATTGTGATGAATATTTATATTATAGAAATATGTTTATATTATAGAAATGCATGTTTGCTTACATTCATGGTATGAATCATTGAATAAGGTTTAAAAATTTAAATTTATAATTTAAAAATTGCACCGGATGACTCCAACTAATTTGGGTCACTTTAAAATGGGTTTTTTACCTGAGAGGAATAACTCACCTATCTCCTCCAATATACCATCTGTTGCCAAGGTCTATCAATTTCATCTTTGAAACATCTCTCAAATATTCTCCTTCCCCCTGCTCCCCCAACTCTGATACTGTTGCAAACTCCCATCATCTCACACCCAGACATCCCCAGAACACAACATGGGCTGGAGTAGTCAAGGAGGAGGAGAAACCTGAACAGGGCCTTTACAGGATGATTAGGATTTGGATAGGGAGAAGGGAGAGAGGGAGAAACATGACAAATATCTGTGTTCATGGACAGCATCAATACAGGCACAGAAAACCTCCATAATAGGGAGTGTTACTGATATAGGAGCCCAGGCGCCACGGCCTTTTCAGAGGGAAGAATTCCTGGGCACTATAGTCAAGTGTAGTCAGGTCATAGGGAGCTATCAATATCATTGGTGTTGCTTCTTTAATCACTGAAACCAACTCAGAGGATCCTATTGTGGATGAGTGGTTTTATGTGAAGAGGTGATAAAGGACAGAGTCAGGTAGGGTTTATATGAACAGCTCGGCAGTGTTCGCCCTGTTAGTCCTTGGGTGCTGGGTATCTGCCTTCTGTTTGTTGGCTGGCCTTCTTGGGAAAACGACCAAGAAAATGAGTAGTGTGTGTCTTTCCACATGTTTTATGTACTTAAAGTGGTGTTTGTTCTGTTCCAGAGTCTGAACACAGCCTGGAGATGTGTGGGTGGATGGATGGGTTGGGGGGGAGGGGTGGTGTAGCCTCTGAGTGTGTCTCAGGGTCAGTGGAGGCTGTGTATCTGACTCATCTGGGACTCCTTCCCTACTATTTAAAGGCATTCTGGGTCAAAGTTAGGGACATGCCATAGGCTATGATGAGCACAATTTTGTTCTACTCTGTGTGTGTGTGTGTGTGTGTGTGTGTGTGTGTGTGTGGTCTATGTGTCTGTCCATCTGTCTTACTGTCTTGACTGTTTGTCGCAGGAAGGAGGGAAGAAGGCAGGGCAATTGAGCTGTGGGATCAGAAAGGCAGCAGTCTTATTTTCCCAAGCGTCACTGTAACATGTCTGCATTTCTCTGATGTCATAGATCAGGGGTGGGGAACCTGCAGCCTTGAGGCCACATGTGGCCCCCTAGGTCCTCAAGTGCAGCCCTTTGACTGGATACAAACTTCACAGAATAAATCCCCTTAATAAAAGGATTTGTTCTATAAAACTCGAGGCCACAGGTTCCCCACCCCTGTCATAGATAGTTATAGCAGATAAAAGCAGGTAGAATCTGGGAATCTGGGTTAGTGTTTCTTAATACTTTAATATTTCAGAGTTTCTGCAATTTCACTGATGTAGATATTCTCTAACATTGGTACAAATTCCTTCTCATCCTGTGAGATTCTTACCCATTTTCTCCAATAGGTCCTTCATGGAGGGTCTATTCATCCAGATGGAATCTTCCTTCTAGGCCTCCTTACCTTTTATGGATATCACAAAATGTAACATTTGGGCTGTCCATCTCTTACCTTTCTCTCTTGCCATATGATTGTTCCCATTTCCTTTTCCAATAATACATTTTCTTGATACCCTCCCCTATGCTACTTTTTGTGGATAGATCACTGGAAATATGCTATATCCTCTGGTTCACTTCAACCTTGACTTTTCAGAGACTATAATATCCTAAGATTCAACACTACCCAGCTTTACTAGGTTAAAAAGAGGGGTTTTTATACCAAGAAGCAACTTGGGATTGTTGAAAGCAATCGATTGCTTGTGATTTTCCCAAATGCGAGCCAGGCTTTTCCTTGATTCAACTTAGGGCCCAACTCATCCAGTAGAATATAAGCTCATGGAGGATAAGAAATTTTTTTTTTGTCTTTATACCCCTAGTACCTAGCATGGTGCCTGGTACGTATTCAATGTTTAATCAGTCAAATCACTTGATGATATTCATCTGATAGATAGAGAAAGCATCTATTAAGTGCTTACTATGTGCTAGGAACTCTGTTAAATGCTGGAGATATAAATGTAAGCTGTCATAAAAAACCCTAATATTCTGACGGGGAAAGACAATAAATTCATGAAGGGGAGCTAGGAAGAAGAGTGGTGATGGAAGTGGTAGCTTGTTATCATGATTAGGAAACGGTGTAGAGGGCTGGTTCTGGGCAGCACTGCTCATAATCACTGGCTACCTGCCTCTCCCTCGTGCGAGATTGCGTTCTTGAACTGTTTCTTAACTGGCCTTTACTTATTCTCCGGGAGTAGAGCTTCCTGTGTGTGCAGGAGTAGGAAAGAAGCCCGACTAAGACCCTTTAATAAAATGGCAAGATGTTTACTTTTCTGGGTGGCTTACCCTGTGGTTTGGAGTTTGTGTCCTCCCTGCGTTGTACGTATCCCTAGGAAGATTCAGATCTTGGGATACTTTTTGACATGCCCAAGGCTTTAGGTACGGCAAAGGTTAGGCAGTGATAATTATGTTATAAAGTCAGCAGCATGAGCGTCCTTGCCAGAACCTGTGTCAGAAGCCCTGAAACCCCACCAGTCAGCATTTTCAGGGTCTTGGTCAATGTATTCCAGAGGACTCAGGATAATGAGTTCACATCCTGCCTTGAACATTTTATCTGTGTGACTCTGGGCAAATCACTTAACCTTTTGGTGCCCCTGAAGCTCTCTAGACAATAAGCTGCGGAACTGTTGTCAATCTGAATTGCTAGAGGGAGTTTCCTGATAGTAATGAAATCATAGGTCTAGATGAAAAAATAAAAGGGAATGGCAAGATGTCATCAGATTATAGTTGGTCATAAAATCTGGGAAAAAATATTATGTTCATTTTATATAAATCTTACTCTAGCTGTATGACCTTGGGAAAGTCATTTAACCCTGCCTGCCTCAGTTTCCTCATCTATAAACTGACCTGGAGAAGGAAAGGCAAACCATTCCAATATCTTTGCCAAGAAAACCCCAAATGGGCTCACAAAGAGTCAGACATGACTGAAATGGCTGAACAAGAACACAACAAAAAAATGGGAGCAGGAGAGAATCCTTGTCATTAAAACTCAAGGAAACCAAATGCTTGTTTTCTTTTTGTACCAGAATGAAATTCAACATGTCCAAAACCAAAATTATCCTCTTTCCCTGTGGCATCCTTCCTTCTTTCAAACTTCTTTATTTCTATTGATGGGACCACCATCCTTCATAACCTTGGAATCATTCTTGCCTTCCGGCTTTCTTTCATCCCACTCATCCCATTAGTGGCTGAGTCCTGCTCATTCTACCACAGCGTCTCTTGAATTCTTCTTCTCTCTGCTGGCACTGCTGCCATCCTAGATCACGCCTTCAACCTCTTTAACAATATCCCCCTCCTTGATTGATCTCCATGTTTATAGTTTTCTCTTTCTCCAATCCTCTTTTCACTGCTGTCAAAAAAATCTTCCCATGACAATGACATGCTCAAAACCCTTCATTGACTCTCAATTGCTTTTAGGACAGAGTGTAAACTTCCCGATCTGGCATTAATGACTCTTCATGGATTCATTCCAAACTATCTTTCCGATTTTATTTCATTACCATTACTTTTTTTTAATCACTCCATTTCCTATTGAAGTCATTGTTCCCTGAACCAGACATTTCCTCTTCTATTTCTACGTATCCTCTAAAATTGTATCCCATGCTTGCTAAGCACTCTTCAAATCTTCCTCTCTGAATCTTTATCTTCCTTTAAGCCTTACTTCAGCGTTCACCTTCTGCATGAAACTCTCTCAGATTTTTCTCTGAACCCAGTGCTCTCCCTCTGCAAATTACCTTTTATTATATTTACTTATGTACATGTTGTATCCCTTCGTAAAAACATAAACTGCTTGATAATAGAGGATGCATTGTTTTTGTCTTCTGGCATTTAACACAGTGGGCTTAATAAATATTTGATGATTTGTATTGAATTGAAACATTTTTAGATAGTCACGGCTAATGTGAGAATTTACTTGACTGTCTATTTATTATAAAGATTTTGTTGTTTTGCTCCCAGTGGTGGGGAATGTGGGAGGGAGAGAAAATAAATGCTTGTTAATTGAAAAACATAATTGGAGAAAAAAAATCTTTTACTTCCTGCACTCGATGTAAACAACATGTATTTGCTGTTTGTGTTTCATAGGTCATGACTGGTGTATCATCCAACTAGGAATACAAGGGCTTATTCGTGGCTTTGATATAGACACTGCTTTCTTCACTGGAAACCACGCTCCCAGAATATCAATACAGGCAGCATGCTTACAAAATGGTATACAATAGGAAACTTTGTCTTAAATATATGAAGATATGGAAGGGACCATAGAGACTCTTTAGCCCCACTTCCTCATTTTACAAATGAGGAAACTGAAGTGAAATCACTTGTTCAGTCACACAGTTAATGGCAGAACCAGCCCAAGAGTCCAGGCTTCCTTCCCACTCTCTAGAATTCGTAGCTGAAGAATTTTCTACAAGGCAAATTTCCTATTCCTTGTATTCCTTAGGTTTCCTTTGGTAACATGACTTTATTTTTTTTTCTAGATTTTTTATTTTTTGGTTTATAACACTCAGTTCCACAGGTTTTTGAGTTCCAAATTTTCTTCCCCTCCCTCCTCTCCCCCTTCCCTGTCAAGATGGTATGGAATACAATATAAGTTCTACATATACCTTCTCATTAAACTTATTTACACAATAGCCAAGTTGTAAAGAAGAATTATGACCAATGGAATGAATCATGAGAAAGAAGAAACAAAACCAAAAAAGAAGAGAAAAAAAGAGAGCAAACAGTTTGCCTCAATCTGCATTCAGACTCCATAGTTCTTTCTCTGGATTTAGATAGCTCTTTCCATCATGAGTCCTTTGGAGCTGTCTTTGAACCTTGTATTGCTGAGAAGAGCCAAGTCTATCAAAGTTAGTCATCACAGAAGCAATACGTCTGTGGTTGTGCACAATGTTCCCCCTGGTTCTGCTCCCCTCACTTAACATGACTTTATTCTTGAGACTTTATTCATGAGACCCTCATGGAGTGAGGAAGACTATCCATGGGGTGAGGAAGTAAGCTGGCCAAAGGTGATAGAAAGTAGAGGCAGGGAATATACTGTTGGGTGCTTTATTCAGGAAAATTTTGAAACTTGGAAGTTGGTCCTAGTTGCTGGATCATAAGATTTAGAACTGGAAAAAGATCTTAGCAACCGTCTCGTCCAACCCTTTTATATTATGTATGAAGAAACTGAGGCCCAGAGAAATGAAGTGTCTTATCTAAGGTCACACAGTGAATTAACAACCAGGCTGGGATTTAAATCCCAAACCTCTAACACCAGGGTTCTTTTTGCTCTTCTATATAGCTTCTTGATATAAAGGATTCTAATTGTGGAATTTGAATGGGGACTCAATGATAGTCTCATGCAACTCTTTCATTTTACATATGGGGAAATCATTACCCAGAGAGGTGAATTTGTCTAAGACTACACTAATCATAAGCACACAGTCATATATTGGCTACACTGGCTTTCTCACTGGCTTCCAGTGAGTTTGGTGATGCTGTAAATAGATGTAAGAGGCCCTTGTTCCAGTATCTTGGAGACTCCCTGAAGGGCCTTGTTGCCTCTACCTCCCGGTGGAGTCACGAGTTATACCTGTGATTTCACTACATGCATAAACTCAGATATTTAGAGCAGGAAGGGTGCTCAGAGGCCATCTAGTCCAAACTTTTCAATTTACAAATGAAGAAACTGAGGCCCAGTTGGGTTAAGCGACTTGCCGATAGACAATGTCACATGCCTTTAGGTAACAACATCTGATGCTGTATATTACTAGAAATACCTCTCTCCTTCCACCTCTATCTTGTTACATTTAAGCAGGGGTGTTTAATTTATTGTACATATATTATGTGTGTGTTATTGTGACAGTGTCTTGGGGTAGAGGGAGAGATCCAGAAAAGCATAACACATAATTTCTGCCCTCCAGGGGCTTACACTCTAGTTGGGGAGATGGGACATATGAATGCAATTAAGTGATGGCATCAGACAGAAATACAAAAATGTGATGTGTTGAAGTTTCAAGTGAATGGTCTATGTTGAAAAATCCATCTATGGATGGGTCTTTGGCTGCTGACGGGTGTTCTAGAAACATTGCATAGGGAAAGTTTTGTTTCTGTAACTCACCTTTCAGTATACAAAATCTTGGCTTGTCAAAACCTGGAAAATGTGTGCAGATTTGTAATAACTGAGACACAACTAAGAAATAATACTAAATATATTTGACAAGCAGTGAACTGTAAAATATACTTTATTAGCTTATTTCATCATAAATGTATATTTTAACAATGAAGAAAGGCTACAGGGTTTAGATCTAAAAGGAAGCATGGACATTAGTTTGTCTAATCTCCTTTTAAAGATGAGGAAACTGAGTTTCATAGATGTGAAAAGTCTTGCTCAGGGGTCACCCAGGTAGTTAATGTCAGAGGCAGGGATTAAACCAAAGCCCTCTCAGTGCCAGACAAATGGAACATTCCACCATACCACAGCTATCCCAAGTATTTAACCAATGTGAGTGTCCCCTTATAGGCAGCATGGAACAGTAGAAAAAAAACCCGCACTGCATTTGGAGTTAAAGGAATAGGGATTGAATTCTGGTTTAGCTGTTAACAAGCTGTGCAGTGTGATATAGGCTAAGATGTCTCATCTCTAGGTGTTGGTTTCATCTGTAAAATTGAAGTAGATGATCTCTGAGGTGTCCCCTCTTAGGCTAAAACTGTGGTACTTGAGTTGATCATTTATTTAAGGTTATATATTTAAAATTCCCAAAAGAATCTCTGTTATTTAGTGATGAGATGAAGATCATCATTGCCTTTTGGGTTCTGTTTCTTTCAGAGGAGATACCAGACATACCACCAAGAGGGGCAAAATTAGGATGTGCCGCCACTGAGGAAGAATTTGAAGCCATTGAGATGGTATGTTACCAAAGATCTGAAAGGGCTCTGGGATGTGTTTTTTATAAATTCATCATTATTTCATTAAATCTTCCCTAAAGCCCTCACCTAATACAGTTTCATGGTCCTCTTTATAAAAATAAGAGGAAAATATTACAAAGTGAGATCAGTTGACCTGCCCTAGTTTTTTGGGCAGGCTCATGGAAATAGCCACAAAAGATATTGTAATTCTTCATTTCTGTCCCAGGGTTCTATTCCTGAAAAGACTTGAAAGTGAGAGAACCTCATGGAATGTCAATACAAATATGCCCCAAATTTATTAAGCCCTCATTGTGCTCAATACTAAGCAGAGTATTGAGAGGAGCTGGGGTGGTGGTGGGAGAATACAAAATTTAGAAAAGACTCATAGAGCTTATCATCTAATAGGGGCATAAGGCATTGCCTACAATAGCTGTAAATCCGGGAGTAAATGTGTAACAATTAACTGTCCCCCACCTTCTCCATGTATGTCTAAGTGCACGTTTCAGTTTAATCTGCATTATTAACATTTTCTCCACTACTTTCTTAATTTGAGACAATCACAAAAAACCAATAATCAAGCCCCGATTTGCTGATTTCTGAGGCATACATTTTCACACTGAAAATTAGCTAGTTCCACCTGGCTCCAGCACATCCACCTCTAATACACAATGTAATAAAATAAATGAATAAAGGAGATGCCACACTTTAGTGGGGTGCATGGTCAGGGGAAAACCGGAATTTTGCCCTGAAATTTAGATGGTATAAAAATTTACACTAGATGAATTTCTGGACCCTTCCTGCTCCTCCATAGCAATGGTATCATGGTATCGTGTTCCAAGGTCTTCTGTATGATGTTGACTTGGTGTCTTCTCCTCCCATTCACCCCTTCCCCACAGTGCTTGATAGAGAGCATATTTAATACTGCTTCCCCAGGTGCAAACATTGCCAATGATAGCTCTATTTACCCCATCTAGAACAGCATGATGTAGTGAATAGAGTGCTGGCCCAAAAGACCTGAGTTCAAGTCCTGCCTCTGACACAAGTTGACTGTATGACCTTGGGCAAGTCTCAGTGCTCTAGGCAACTCTCTAAGGCTCTTAAGTTGGAAATAAGATGCTGATCCACACTGGTAGAGAGTTCCCAGGGAGGAATTTCCTTTACAACAATCAAAAGTCCAGTCCTATACCTTACCTCATCTATTATTAATAAACCCTTGGAATCTTGATTACCGATTTCTACTCCCCTATTCCATTAGGCATCTGAATTTCAATTTTTATAACTAAAGCTTCCTTTCCATCATGTCCCACAAGTCAGTAAGATGGAGCAATTTGTCTTTAGCAAGAATCCTGCGTTTAACATATTGCTATTTCTCACTAGCTGGAGTCAAGCAATTGGCAATGTCTGGTTCCCATAGAAAAACTCAAACCAGGATATGCAGGCACCAATCACAACTATTTTCCTGTCTCTTCTCACCAAAGATGGACCCATCTAAGGCTCAACATCTTTCCAGGTAACACTGGCACTCATTTCTATTTCTATGGTTTTTTTATGTTTCAAAGAAAAAAAAAGAGAAATGGCTTTTTTCTATATCTTTAGATTTTGAGATTGTTTCACCCCCTCTGAGCTCAATGTAATCCTTATTAATTGATTTATTATAAGTATGTATTGGACTTACCTGATTTACCTGTAGCAGGTACTTAATTGTCGGATTGAACTGAACGACCTCCATGCACTAGCATCTTCAATTTAGAGTTTTAGTCCTTAATGGCATTGCCTGTATGATTAATAAAGAACCAACCCGCATTTTGGGTCTGGGGTGGATGGGGAGTTCACCCTCTTCTTGAGTCCACTAAGAGGCCCTTCTCATGAGGTTCTAGATCTATGTATGCTTGGGTTGGGTTCAGTCCTGAGGGATTCTGGCCTTCAGAAAGAAGGAGCAGTATCTTTTTCTCAACCTCTTTGGCTCTTTATACACCCTCTCTGAAACCCTTGGGGAAATTGTCTAAAATGTAGGTTCAGCCACATCTCGCATCTCTCAAAAAGTGGGGAGTAGAGAGTATTCACTGTACAGTTCAAATCAGGCATAGGACAGGTATCTAATTCCTCTACACAAAAGATACGATAAATACTCATAAGGCCCACTAATACACATTACAAGAAAAACTTAAGCAAGCAGTAGCAATATTATAACTACTATTATACATCTGGGAGGTTGAGGCTCAAATATCATAATGTGAGACAGTTTGTAGGATCATTGAAGCATTTCATATTTTATCGTATTACTTATTTTATTATTATTTTATGTTATTACTTCTTTTCATTCATTCTGTGTTACAGCCAAACTAGGGGGGTGGCCGCTAATTTGGCTGTAACATAGGAGGCAGCTAGGTGGGTCAGTAAGTGGATAGAGCTCTGGGCCTAGAATCAGGAAGATCCGAGTTAAAATCTGGCCTCAGACACTCACTAGCTGTGTGACCGTGGGCAAGTCACATAACCGCTGTCTGCTTCAGTTTCCTCATCTGTAAAATGAGCTGGAGAAGGAAAATGGCAAACCACTCCAGTATCTTTACCGAGAAAACCCTAAATAGGGTCATGAAGAGTTGCACATGACCGAAATGACTGAACAACGATAGCAACGGGAAGGACAAACGTACAACTAGCTGCAAGGGAAGACAATAAAATAAACTACAAGAGAAGTCCCAGGGAGCTTTCTATGAGAAATCTGAGCAGAGAGTCATCTCTTTCATCTGAAGAGGTCAGAGAAGACTTTCACAAAGGAGGTGGCATCTGATTTGGGCCTAGAGGAAAGGGAAGGATTACAATGGCAGTGATTTGTGGGGAGAGTGCGAATAAAGTGTTACAGATAGAAAGGACGGGGGGCAATCATAACATGGTATAATACCGAAGTTGGCAAATGGAATGATATTCGAGTTGTTTGGGGGTCCTTGATGGTTTTGATTAAAAAATGAGAGAGGATATTAACTTTCTAAAGTTACACGATAGTGTCTTTACTTTTAGCAAAGGAATCTCTTCTCTAACATTAGGACCAGTCATGATGGTCAGTGATCCAGAACACTGATATTACTTTTATAGGCCTGTCTTGCTGATTTACTTCTTACACCATATTTTCCTGTTCTTCGTACCAATACTGTTTAATTTTATATGTTGTGAGTATCAAGGCTTCCATAATTACACTTGCCAATATTCAGGTCCAGTTTCATCAAATTTTTATTTTTATTTTGTTACATATTTAGTACCTAGAGTATAAAGAAGAATTTGACTATATAAAGGAGTTTCCTCATTTTTATTTTTAGTACCTAATATTTTCATTGCTTTGGGTTCTTATAGATGTGGGTGGTCCCACCAATTATATTCATCCAAATGTACCCAACCTATGTAACTCATGTCCTCCCAACAATCTTCTATAGGGACTCTAATCGGTGTGCTGGAGGGTATTGTGTGTGTGTGTGTGTGTGTGTGTGTGTGTGTGTGTTTTTCTCTCTTGACGTTGCAAGGACACCAACGGAACGCTCAGCGTGTATATTAGTTATCCTTTGCTGTCTCTGTGCCCTTTCCATGTATTTTTATTTTCTTTTTGCTCTCTCATGGCAGCTAAGTGTCACAGTGAATAGAATGCTGGGCCTGGAGTCAGGAAGACCTGAGTTAAAAGCTGACCTCAAACACCATTTACTAGCTGTGGGACCTTGGGCAAATCTCTTAAGCTCTGCTGACCTTGGTTTTGTCATCTGTAGAACAAGGAGCATGATAGATAGCACTACTTCCTAGGGTTGTTGCAAGGATCAAATGAGATAATATTTGTAAAGTGTTGAGCATAGTGCCTTGCACATAGTAGGTACTATATAAATATTGTCTATGATAGCCTCAAACAATGATACGTTTTTTTCATAAAATTAACATTCTTTGGATGGGTTTATATGGCAAGACATGGGACACTTCAGGAGTCTCTGAAAAACTAAAATTGAGTATCGTCCAAAGGCAAATGGAGAGATAAATGATGAACATGAGTGGGCTGTAATGGATTATAAATGAAGACTATTGCAGGAGAAGCAGGTATAAAGAATATATATTGTCAGGGAAATTTTATTGAGTGTTCATATTAAGATTCATGGTGGCAACTGTAGGAGACATTTAAATGAAATGGAAATTCAAATTCAATAGAAAGTACTTAATATGTGCTAAACATACAAAGGTAAATGATATAGCTCATCATTTAGTAAAAGGAATAGACACACACACACACACAAATAAATATAACACTGAATAAAATATAAAAGGATGAAAGAGGTGCCAACAAGTGCTATTTGAGGATTTCTGATTAGGGTTATCTGGGAAATTTCATGAGGAAGTGGCATTTAAACAGGATCTTGAAGAATTTCGAGCATTCTACGTATAAGGAATAGTGTTGAAAAAGGCATGGAAACAAAAAAATCTCTGGAAATGTCAAGTCTAATTTGTCTGAGCATGGAGAAGAATATTCTATGTCTGAATGAGTGAATGAATGGAAAAAGCATTTATGAAGCACTTACTACCCTCTTGGCTCTCTACTGAGTGCTGGGGATGGAAATATAAAAAGTCCCTGACCTCCACGAGCTTCCATTTTGACAGGAGAAGACAATATGTATAAGGGAGAGTGCTGGTTGGGAAGGTCACGGATATGGTGAAATTATGATGAGGAAAGTCAATTGGCATGCCATTTTCATATGTACTATTGATTTGACTACTGTGCCCAGAACAAGATGTAGAAAGCAAGCAGTGGAGGAGTGGTGAGTGAGGGTAGATTAGACTGGAAGGGTAGGTAGGGCAGCACCAGGTTTTGGAGGACCTGAATGCTAAGTGAAGGAGTTTGCATTTTATTTAGTATATAATAAGGAACATTAGGGCAGGTAGGTTGCACAGTGGTTAGTGTGCTGGGCCTGGAGTTAGGAAGATTCCTTTTCTTTAGTTCAAATCTATCCTTAGACATTTGCCAGGTGTGTGACCCTGGGCAAGTCCCTTAACCCTATTTGCTTCAGTTTCCTCATCTGTAAAATGAGTTGGGAGAAGGAGACGGCAAATCACTCCAGTATCTTTGCCATGAAAAAACCCTCTAAGGGCTCATGAAGAGTTAGACATGACTAGGAAATGACTAAACAGCAAGAACATTGGCATAGTGGAATGAGGGCCAGTCTTGTGATCAGGAATACCTGAGTTCAAGTCTTGTCTAGATCACTTAAGTTTTCAGTGCTCTCTCTCAGCACTCCAGCTAGCTCAGTATAATAAGTCTCTAACTTACAATTGAGTTGCTGCTCTGCATTAGGGGTGGGAATTTCCACGCTGGGAGTTCCCTACATTGATTGATTAAAAGTTACACCTCTGTACCAGATCTCTAGGGAAACTTTAAAGTGTTTTGAGCAGAGGAGGGGTGTGATCAGATCTGTGCATAAGGAAGACTAATATCCAGCAACAGATTCCTGTTGTGAGGAAAGTACTTTGTAAACCATAAAGGAGCCCTGTAAATGCAAACTTTTATGGTTATTTTTCATACATTCAGCAAATATTTATTAAATTCTTTTTGTCTGTACTAGGTGCAGGGATGATTGTTTAAATATGGCTAAGTATGACTATGTTCCAGACCTGGTGCTAAGCCCTGAAGATACAAATACAAGCAAGGAGGATAGTCCCTGCCCTCAAGGGGCTTCCATTCTAATGTTGTCAGTCGTATCTTTGTCACTGTCCTTTGGGGTTTCTTGGCAGGGTGCTTTGCCATTTTCTTCTCTGGCTTATTTTACAGATGAGGAAACTGAAGCAAATGGCATTAAGTGACCAGAGCCACACAGCTAGTAAGTGTCTGAGGCTAGATTTGAACCTAGGAAGATGGTTCCTGACTTCAGGCCTATCACTGTATGCACTGCACCCTGCACCACCTAGCTGCTTCACATTATAATGAGGAAGATACATAAAGAAAGTTAAATGCGAGTGCTAAGGAGGTCAGGTGGAGGCCTGGATTCAGTTAAAATAGGGTGAAGACTCATGAATCAAAATCTAGGGTGGTCAAGAGGTGGAGTCCACATTTCTAGCAGGGTGGAAGCGGGGAAATGTTAGGAAGGATGGGTCATGAAGGATATTATAGAGATAGGACATAGTGACTGACTGAGTACAGAGGAGAGGAGTCAAAGATGATAACATCTCTCCTTTAAATTTATTTTTCTCCCATCACAAAGCCACCATCCTGGTGTAGGCACTCACTTCGCACCTGGACTAGTGGAATAGCCTTCTGGTTGGGGTTGGAGACTGGAGCCTCTGCTTGCTCCAGGCCATCCTTCATTCAGTTGCCAAAGTGATCTCTCTAAAGTGCAGGTCTGGCCATGTCACTCCTCCGCACCCCTCCCCCCATCTTCCCACTCCCCATTTATATGGTGTAAATTTTGTACGTACATAGTTGTTTGCATGTTGTCTCACCCATTTGAATGTGAGCTCCTTGAGGGCAAGGTCTGTGTCTTTTACTTTCATTGTATCCCTAGCAATTCCTACTGTGCTTTGGCACATTGTAGCAGGTGCATGATAAAAATTTATTCATTGAATGATTGATTAGACACTAAGGTTTCCACTCTGGATAAAATAGTGGTGCCAACAAAAGAAACAAGAAATTCAGAATAAGGAGCTGGTTTGAGGGGGAAGATAAGTTTGTTTTCCCCCATGTTGAATCTCAGGTCTCTAAGGACAATTTACTAGCTATGTGACCCCCTGGGCAAATCACTTAACCCTGTTTACCTTAGTTGCCTCCTCTGTAAAACGAGCTGGAGAAGAAATGGTAAAACATTCCAGTATCTCGGCCCCAAAAAATCCCAAATGGGGTCTTAAAGACACAACTGAGTGACATTAGAATGGAAGATCCTTGAAGGCAGGGACTATCTTCCCTGCTTGACTGAACAACGACAAAAAAGAACAGCCAAGTGGAGGTGACACTCTTTTTTGTTGTTGTTTTAATTAGGAGTATATAGATAAAACCTAGTCACTGATGTTTCATGAAGACCTTTTTGAGATAAACACCCTATGTTGGATGAATGAAAAAATGAGTGAATGAAAACATTTATTATAAGACATGTTCCTGGCATGTGTTTAGCACTGTGCTAAGTGTTGGGGATAGAGATACAAAAACCAGATAGTCCTTGTCCTCAAGGGGCTTATATTTTAATGGAGGAGACAATACATATAGAGGATTGCTGGCCAAGGAGGGATTTTTTTGGTTTGGAAAGTCAGATGGAAAGTAAGTGGAGTTAGAGGGAAACAGATTCTAGATACATCTTTTGCAGTAGCAATGATAGTACTGATTTTGTTATGGTTCCAGAGCAGGAAAGAGGTGATGGGGGAGCATTATACCCCTTTCAACAGGCAAGAAGATGTCTGGGGGTGGGGTAAAGTGAAATATGAATATGGTGAGGCAGATTAGCATATTAACCAATCAGGTTAGCATGGGCCCCATGGCAGGAGTTCTAGTGTTGAAAGGGTTAAAAGTCTCCCAGGGCACAATCTCTTATCTAGAGAGTACAGCAGATCACTGACAGGCAGGAAGATGGACTGTGGGATCTGTGTATAAGAAACTCAAATGGAGGAAAATGTGGCTAAAGAATTCATCACCATATGAGCCCATGTATGGGTTCAAATCTCAGCTCTGCTACTAACTACCTGTATGAGTGTTAATACAGTTATCCTTTCCACATCATGAGGGTTTGGGCCATGGTGTTCCTGAGATCTGGAAAATCTGTGTAAATTTTTTTGGCCCTTCTCTCATATCAGAGAAGAAATATGAAGTTTTTTTTTCTTTTTCTTTTTCTCTTATGGGGTGTTTATTGTCCCTTATTGTAAAATTTGGGTTAAGTATTTGGTCATAGGCTATATTATATAATACTATACATATGAGTTTCCAGACTTTTTCTTTGTATTCTACTGGCCTTCATACGTTTTCTGTGGCTTCTGTAAAACTCCTCCCAAATTCCCATTTAATTTCTTATGCAGACCCGAGATAAATCGAGACTTCGATGGAGAAAATTGTGTTGTGGAAGGGATAACTGTAGTCACTGTTCCCCTCTGGCTCTCGGTATCCTCATCTGAGGCTAGATCATTTCTAAGCTGTCTTCAAGTGCTAATTCTATTAACAGATTCACTATAATCTAGATTTGGCCACAATTTTGCTACGAATGTTCAGTAGTCTGGTAGATAGTAGTATTTTAAGTAATAAGAAAATGAACTCTCAGAATATCATATATATCTATCTATATCTATATCTATATCTAAATCTATATCTATATCTATATCTATATCTATATCTATATCTATATCTATATCTATATATATATATACTTTCAGGTGATGTCAATACTTTATCCCATGTGGAGGTAGTTTGTTATATGGAAAGCACCCTGGATTGGGAGTCTGGAGGTTGGGGTTACAGTCCCAGCTTTTCCAGTAATGCCCTATGTGTCCATAGGCAAGTGATTTCTCCTTTCTAGACTTAGATTTACTCATCTATAAAGTGAAGTTGTTGGAATCTCTAAGGTCTCTTCTAGCTCAAATAATCTATGAATAATCTATGGTCAACTCTATGAAATCAAGGGAACATTTCTGTCCCATATTATGTAAACTTCTGGTGACTTTAGAAAGGTGCAAAGGCTGAAAAATTGACACTGGTTGGGATAGTTAAAATTTGGGATTACAAAAAACCCCAAGAAACAAAGTGATTTGCTTTTTTCCCCTTCTCTTTCAGATGGTGGAATTGCACGCCTTCGGGTCTATGGTACTGGACAAAAGGATTGGTCTTCGGCAGATCCTAAAGAATTGATTGATCTTGTGTCAATGGTGCATGGAGGGGTTTGTGTGGGCTATAGTAATGCCCATTTTGGCCATCCAAAAAATATTATAGGTAAGTAAATAGTTCTGGGGGTTTGTTTTTTAATTTAAAAAAATTTAGAATCTGGAAAAAAATCATAATGAAAAGTTTGGGGGTCCTAGAAGCTGCTTTCCCATTCTAGTTCTCCTCCTTCCTGCCTTTGACAACATGAGCAAGTTGCCTTTCCTTTCTGGGGGACTCAGTTTTTTGCTTCTTTTTTTTCTGGGTAATTAATCACTTTATTAATAATGCTAGCATATTATTAATAAAAGATGGTCATTTGGTTGTCTTTCTTAGACCAAGACAAACCCTGGAATCCATTGAATTCTTTTTTTTTAATTTTTATTTTTATTTTACAACACATAGTTCTGCATAATTTTGAGTTCCAGATTTTCTCCCCTCCCTCCCCCCTCCCTCCCCAAAATGGCATGGAATCTCATATAACTACCATGAATAACTTCGCATTGAATTAATTTATATACTAGTCAAGTTGTGGAGAAGAATTATGACCAATGGAATGAATCATGAGAAAGAAGAAACAGAACCAAAAAAAAAACCCAAAAACAAAAACAAAAGAGAAGAAAAAAAAGGAGGAGAAAAAGGCGAGCATGAAGTGTGCCTCAATCTGCATTCATACTTCATAGTTCTTTCTCTGGATGTAGATAGCATTCTCCATCGTGAGTCCTTTGGAGTTGTCTTTGTACTTTGTGTTGCTGAGAAGAGCGAAGTCTGTCAGGGTTGGTCTTCACAAAATCCATATATCTGTGGTTGTGTATAATGTTCTCCTGGCTCTGCTCCACTCACTCAGCATTATGTTGTGTAGGTTCTTCCAGGTTGTTATGAAGTCCGTATCATCCCCATTTCTTATGGCACAATAGTATTCCATTACCTTCATGTACCACAGCTTGTTCAGCCATTCCCCAATTGATGGGCATCCCTTTGATTTCCAATTCTTAGCTACCACGAAAAGAGCTGCTATAAATATTTTTGTACATATGGGTCCTTTTCCCGCTTGTGTTATTTCTTTGGGATACAACCCTAGAAGTGGTATTGCTGGGTCAAAGGGTATGAACATTTTTATAGCCCTTTGGACGTAGTTCCAAATTGCTCTCCCAAATGGCTGGATCATCTCACAACTCCACCAGCAATGTAACAATGTTCCAGTTTTTTGCTTCTTAAAATCAAGAAGTTAGACTTGATCAGATTGACACCCAACAACAAGGGCAGCCAACTGTTGGAAACAGATTAAAATGTAATTGGGAAATATTTAACAAGATAAAATACTATTAAACCTAGATTATATTACATTTAAAATTGAGTCAATATGTAGCCTTTAGGGATCCTTATATATGGTTTAGTCTCCACCCTCCCCCTGCCCCAAATCCTTTTTCTATTTTCTATTTGAATTTGGCATTGTTGGACTAGATAATCTTTAAGGTCCTTTCCTGCTTTAAAACCTTTAATTTCACAACAATAAACACAAGGTTTTGTTGATAGTGGCTCAGAGGCTAACAGCTATTTGCAGTTCTCTGGCTATCCCGGGGATCAGGGACACAGAGCTGGCACAGGTGGAGGCTGTCTCCCACAAATCCAGAGTCCAAATGAATGATTTTTGGCATTGAGGTGAAGAGTATGAACCATGCCCTCCAGTATACTTTTAAAGACAAATTCAGTTGGAGGTAGGCAGAGATCCCAGGAGACTGCCTCATGAATTGAAAACAGAGATCCCTTAGATATTATGAGGCCATTTTGGGAGAGTTCCCCCACATCAGGGAAGGGGGGTATAGACCATGGCTGCATTGTAAGGGTGCTGCTGCCAGAGTGAGGTCATCTGGTAGCTTAATATTTTAACTTACTAATAAAAGAGTTAGCTACAAAGTTCAATTGTTTTTGGATGCTTAAGGAATATAAGTGCTGTCAGTACCCTCTGAATTTCACTACCCTAGGGCAAAGTACCAGTCACCCTCCCCTAATTATGGTTCCATACATCAAAGCTCTGACTGTAATCACAGATGAGGTGCTGGTCCTACTTGGAATCAGTAAGGCCCGCCTTATTATAAATTGGTTTCTCATCCTGGCTGTTAGTAACTTTAGCTGTGTGATGTTGAGTAAGTTGCTTCAAATCTCTGGACCTCAGTTTTCTCATTTGTACAGTGAGGGGTTGGATCATGTAACTTCTATGGTCTCTTCTAGGGATAATATGATTAACAGAATAACCATAGGAGACATTTATATAGCACTTTAATAACAGCTGACATTTGTATAGCCCTTTACAATTTGAAAAGCACCTTTCATGTATTATCACATTTGTTCTACCTAACGGTCATTTGAGATAAATTACATCTACACACATATAAACACATGGCATTATTCCCATTTTATAGATGATTTCAGTGTGTGTGTGTGTGTGTGTGTGTGTGTGTGTATTTATGTGTGAGTGTGAGGTGGAGTGGTTCCCTATGGGTCAACACATTTGGCTTGGGTTCCCAGGGCTTATATTTGCTTGTGAAAATGGGTCCCAGACTGGTCTGGCTAGGTGCCTGAGAGTGTGGTTTTGAGCATACAACTCTCTGATAAGGTAGTGAATAATACTGGGGAAGTGAGAATTTCCTCACAGTTATTATATGAAGATTGGGGATAATTCTTCAGTCCCCTTTTGACATGGTCATTTCACTGGTCTGTCACCAGCTCAGGTATACTTTCAGGAACCTGGGGCAACTAGGTGGCCCATTTTTTAAAATAGACTCATAGAATCTTCAGACTGGAAGAAACCTTAAAGGTTGTCTAGTCTAACCCTTAGGCTGGAATCTCTTCTGGTATATTCCTATACTAGCTTACTGATAGGTGGTCATCTTCTGTTGTTGTTTGTCCTTCGTTCTCAAAGAGGACCACGACATCAGGGAGGTGATGCCATGACATGCAAGCGAATTGGATTTAAGTGAGGGAGGGCTGTGCAAAGTCACCGGCCTCATTTTCTCCTCTGGAGCCATCTGGGTCCAGTGGCCAGATACACATCAGAATGACTGGAGATGGCCATGGTCATCTAGCCTCTGTGTGAACACTTCTCATGACATATTCAGTTCACTTTCTCCAAGGTAGTCTGTGCTATTATTGGACAGATCTGGTCAAAACTTATTACTGAGGTTTACCAAGATATTCATCCATGTAAATTTCACCTACTGACCCTAGGTCCATCCTTTGGATGATAGAGAGAACAGGATGATTCTGCCTCCCTCTCATGTTTATGATCATGATGAGTCAAATGGGAGACAGAGAAATTGGTTAGGTTTTTGCAATAGTACAGGCAAAGAGCTTTTTAAACATTTGAAGACAGATTTTGGGTCTTTCCCACTAAATCTTCTCCAAAAGAACCATTTCTGATTCTTCTAACTAGTCTTATCTGTTCTAGCTTTTCAACATCTATTTTAAAATATACTGACCACAGGGCTATGCTTAGGGACGTGCAAAGAGTGGAATAAATTCATCTGTTATTTCCCAGTTCTCACTCAACAGTTTTTTTTCTGTGAAATTACAAGCAGTTGTGTGTGTGTGTGTGTGTGTGTGTGTGTGTGCCTGCACGCACACACACACACGCAGGGAAGAGCCAAAATATGGCATTGTGTGGAAAGGTGGAGGGAACAGTACTACCTCTTAACTAGGTAATAGTAAGAGAGTGAGTTTACCTGACTGTATACCCATGGGCTTTAGGTCTTCTTTGAGCACCAACCAGAGTTGCTTCTTCCCATCTAGCTGCCTGCCTGAGTCACCAATTTCTATAGCCACCTGATAAATAATCCACCAAATGATAAGTTTTTTCAAATGTCTACTATGTGCTAGATACTTTGCCAAGTACTGAGAACACACACAAAAAATGCCTTCAAGGATCTTCCATTCTATTATTGGAAGGCCCAGGAAAATCATATATACTTGCTCTATACTCAGACAGTTGCTGTGGCCCCTAAAGTTGAATGGGATCTTCCAGAAATATTTTAACCATTAAAGACCCAGGCTTTGGGGGATGCTTGTCCCTAGTTGAAATGGACCGTCTGAAGGTGGGGCGATGGGCTAGAACGGAACCCTTTTGTATTTATAATCTTTCAGATTCACTTTCCCACTCATTCAACAAACATTTATTAAACACCCTGGGTATGCAGAATGTTGTACTAGGCACTGAAGGAGACATAAAGTTTAGATGAGACAAAGCCTCTGAGGTCATGGAACTTAGCAAGAGTTATAACACAGTATACAATATTACATGTTAAGCACTTTAAAGAGGTTCAAAGTCCTATGTGAGGTCTGAGAGGGTAGGTGGTTATTGACCTAGGGGACCAATCAGGTGATTTTATGATATGAAGCAGATCTATAGTAGTAACACTCTTTCCTAATTTTTGGCATAGGTCATTGAACTAAAAGATAAAATAACATTAGCCCTGTGGTTATGTCTGATTCTACAGGTTCATTAACTAAAATTCAAATAATATATGCTGGAATGCTTAGGTGGTTAAATTATAAGCTAGAGCTTGTAGTTGAATTACCCCTTATGAATGCCTTGTTACCTTTGAAAGAAAATCATATAACATGCTGCTGCGTATTATTTTTCAATAAGGTATAGGAAAGCCGAAGTCCATGGCTGATGGCTGGGAAACTGCAAGAAGACTAGACAGGCCACCAATAATAGAAGTAAGGAGATGAAATGTGATTGTGGTTTATAAATGTGATTCAATTCAACAAATATGTTAAGCACCTATAATATGTGAGACCTTGGACTAGGCCCTGGGGAGTCAGAGAAACAAAGATAGTCCTCTGTACTCTTTTGAGCTTTATTTGGAAGGTTCTGGGAGAGCATACAACATTTACACAAATATAAATGTTTTATAAAAAGCAAATACAGTATATTTTGAGGATCAAGAAAGCCCCAACAACTAGATCAGGAAAAGTTTTCCATAAGAGTGGGTAGCACCTGAACTAAGCCTTGAAGAAAATAAGACTCTGGAGAGGTATCATTGATGAGGGAATGAAGTCCAGGAGTAGCAGCCCACCTAAGCAAAGGCTGGGAGGTGGGAGATAGGATGCCAAGTTCAGGAGAATAGCAAATAGGGCAGTTTGGTTGGAACATATGTGGATGGGAGTAGTGTTCAAGAAGTTGAAAAATTCTTAATAAAGCTTTTTCTAAAAAAGTAAAAGAAACTCCTAGTTCTGTCCAAAGTTGCTATAAATGCTTTTTGTAGAAATTTAGGGATTACAAAGCACTTAGGGATTTTGAGAAACACTTGGAAGAACTCTGAACCCAGATATGCTGGTTACTGTTGATGGTGGTACAGTGGATAGAGTGCTGGGCCTGGAGTCTTTAAGGAGTTCAGATCTGGTCTCAGACACTTACTAGCTGGCTGACCTTGGGCAAGCCACTTAACCCTGTTTGCCTCAGATTCCTCATCTGTATAATGAACTGGAAAAGAGGATGGCAAATTAATTATATGCCAAGAAAACCCCAAATGGGGTCATGAAGAGTCGGGTACAACTGAAACACAAGAAACAGTTGATGCTATTACTATGTTCTTGGGATAATCAATCAACGAGCATTTTTCAGATGCTTACTATGTTCTATGTACTATGCTGAGCACTCATGTTAGGAAGACAAAAATAATCTTTTACCATCAGGAGCTTACTATTCTTGTATAATTCTATGCTTATTGCTTCTGAAATCAACTTTTAAGCAACACTTCAATTTAATGATAACAAAATTTACTTGTCAGATTTAGGGAAAAGCCCCTTCAAATTGATGTTGCTTAATGTTTGCGGATACCTAATTATGAAACACCTGAGAGTATGGTATAGAGACTAGGACTTATGGTTAGGAATACTTGGACTCAAGTCCTTTCTCTGATGCATGCTAACTCTGTGATGATAGGCAAGTCATTGAACTCAGTGTGAGATGAAATGATCCCGAGGCTACAAATTACTAAGGGTATCTTTTCTGGGGGTGTGTGTGTGTGTGGTTAATTTACACTATAGAGGGTGTTTCTATACTGGGAGTTCCTCATGCCTATAAAATCACATGTCTGGACAGGCTTGGGAAAATGATACATAGTATGATCATTGGTGGTTATGGTGGCTAGAATTCACTAAATTACTCTTTTTTTAAAATCATTGGATAGAGGAAGACCTTCAGAGAATTGGGCATATCCCTTTCTTTATGGAAAGATATGAACAAGGATATTGAACTAACTATATGGGAAAATGTGGAGGAGTCACCATGTTTATTTTGGAGGTAGTGCCCACATTGATGAGATCCCAGATACACTGAAATATAGGAGATCATTGAATTGCAAATATTCTTTGCTATTTTCAGGGATCTGCTAAAGATTCTTTCCACTGGTAAAGATTCCAATGCCTCTGTATCTATAAATTGTGCCTGAAAATGAAACTCCAAACACCCATCATTCCTTGGTGGTCCATTCTATGTGGTTGAGCTTGCTGAGGCTGGTCCTCAGGCATTGGACTATATGCCAATTAATCCTTAGGCCTCTGCCTGAAGACTTTTCAGCTTGGTAGGATCTGCTATAGATTGTCCTTTGCTGGTAAAGCTCTCAGGATCATCTCCATACTGTAATGAGGATCTAGAGGCGGACTGCCCCAGAGGTCCACAAAAGAAAAACAAAATAAAACAACTGTTCTCTGTATTTGTAATGTTAAGACAAATTTTCTGTTTTGTTTGGTCTGACACCTACTCTTCCCTATACCTTTCTAGGATGGGCTTTATTTTTCCATATGGTAAAGATCATGGTATAGAATATCTGCCTCCTCTATATGGAAGCTTAAGGACAGACCATTTCAGTGTATAGATTTAAATAGGAAAAAACTTGCCATGTGAGAGGTTGTTTACATATGACTCATAAACAATTCATCATTAATTGATATTTACTGAATATACTCATGGTTGAGTCATGACCAGGACCTGGGGATTTGGGAGGGTGGTTGTCTATAGAAGATATAGCCCTCCTTTCCAAGTAATTTCCAATCAAGTTCAAAGCAAAATTTGTCAGATGTACCTTAGTTTCAAAATGAAGCTTTCAAATAATTGGGTATATCATTTTATGAAAAGATATGAATAATAATGCTGAACAGTATGGAAAACATAAGGAGGAATTTCTATCTACATTGTTAGAAGCAATGCCCATATTGATGAAATTACAGACAGATTAAACTATAGAAAATCACTGAAATGGAAATATCTTTTGATACTTTGAGATTTCCATGATTTAAAACTAAGAGAACAACATAGAAAAATACTCAAACTTTCAAATTGAATCTTAATTTTCTCCTGCTTATTTTTATGGTTAGCATCTTAAGAAGGTTTCAAGTGTATCTGTTCTTTTCAAACTACAGACTGATGATAATGGAGTTCTGCTGGTACCTGGTGGTGAATGGGCGATTTTCAGACTGGCACATCCTGGTGTAGTCACTCAAATAGAGATAGACACACATCATTTTAAAGGTAAATAAAATTCCATTAGTATATGCACTGAAGGCAATGAGGGGATTAGGACAGCAAATGGTTAATTGTGGGAAATGAGTGAACCACACTGACTCCATCTTATGACTCAATTCTGAAGCTAGCTCAGTTCTCTTTTCTGTTCAGTTATGGATCTAGTCCAATTTCTGTCTTATAAGAAAGCTTTATTCAATTATGGGAATCATGGGAAAATGATTGCATTGTTTGAACCTAACCCTGAGTGGCTGGGAAGCTAGACCACCTCTACCTGTTGCTTAGAGACTCTTAACCAAGGACCTAGTTTATGCTGACCAGAAACCCAGTCAGATACAAAGATTTATGCAAGGATTTTTCTCACAATTGTTTCTCTCGAGCAACCCATATGTCTTATCTGAAAACTGGTTCCATATTGATCAATCACTTATTGGTTTCATATTCCTTTGATTGTTTACAGATACTTAGTGGGTGGGGGGGGGAGCGGGACACATCTTTTTCTGAAGTCAGGAAATTGTACCTGTTTGCTCTCTCCCTCCCAATTTGGAAAGTGCCTAATCTTTCCTTCAATTAGAAATCAGATTACCCATGTTGTATTGTTTCCTTTTAATTATTCGATCTTATTTGATTATTTTTCTTCAATTTTTTTTTCAGTATTTTTTTGGGTCTCCTTTAGTAAGTCATTAACTTGTTTTTCATGATTTTCTTGCATCATTCTCATTTCTCGTCCCAATTTTTCCTCTACTTCTCTAAGTTGCTTTTCCAACTCCTTTTTGAGTTCTTGCATGGCCTGAGACCAGTTCATGTTTTTCTTGGAGGCTTTTGGTGTAGGCTCTTGCACTTTGTTGACTTCTTCAGGCTGTAAGTTTTGGTCTTCTTTGTCACCAAAGAAAGATTCCAAAGTCTGAGACTGAATCTGGGTGCGTTTTCGCTGCCTGGCCATGTTCCCAGCCAACTTACTTGACCCTTGAGTTTTTTTTGTCGGGGTATGACTGCTTGTAGAGCAAAGAGTACTTTGTTCCAAGCTTGAGGGGATGCACCATTGATTTCAGAGCTATTTCTATATAGCCAGCTCTTCCACCCCAGTACTCCTCCTTCCTCAAGAACCACCAACCCGGACCTGATGCAAATCTTCAGCAGGTTCTTCACTCCTGCTCTGATCCGCCACTTAATTCCTCCCACCACGTGGGCCTGGGGCCGGAAGTAACTGCAGCTGTAGTTCTGTAGCTGCATCTCCCCCACTGCCCCTGGGGTGGTGGCCGAACCCCGAACTCTGTCCCCCGCAGCTTTTCCCACTAACCTTCTCTGTTGTCTTTGGTGTTTGTGGGTTGAGAAGTCTGGTAACTGCCACAGCTCACTGATTCAGGGTGCTAGGGCCTGTTCTGCCCGGCTCCTGGTCTGGCTGGTCCTGCTGCCTCCCACACTGAGTTCCAATCCCCCCCACTCCATGCTCGATAGACCTCATCAAGCGACCATCCAGTCTGTCCTGGGCTGGACCCCTGTTTCCCTCTGCTATTTTGTGGGTTCTGCAGTTCTAGAATTTGTTCAGAGCCATTTTTTATAGGTTTTTGGAGGGACGTGGTGGGGAGCTCACGCAAGTCCCTGCTTTCCAGCCGCCATCTTGGCTCCACCCATGGAAGTCTGTGATAGCAAGTTTAAATCTAGGTTGAGCCCAGGAGCTCAGAACAAGGGCTGGCCCAGAGTTATGCACGCCACCACTGCTGTGAGTAAGAGAGCAGCTCCACTATTTGATTATTTTTATTGTGTAAAAGTCTGTCTTCCCCTGTATTTGGGTTCTAGCCCTAAGCTGAGGAAGAGGCCTGGTCCCCATTTGTTAGGTAATTGGCACACATTGCTTAAGAAATCGAAATACTCAGAAGCTCAGACCTTTGTTTCCTCAGTCATTTCATATTTCACCTGCCACAGCATATATGCATTACCAACGATGGTCTGGACAGAAATTTTGGATGAGCCATTTGTGTATTCCAGGCCAAAAACTGCAATTTTCTTGTGACTATTCACAGGAAGGTTCATGGCATTCTTTGTAATTAAGACATGGAGGCTGAGATCTCAAAACGAATCCCTGTGTGCCCTGAAGGGTATTAATATTATTTCTGGTATTAATAGTATGTATATCTATAGAGAAGTGGCTAGAGAGTTGGGTTCAGGTCCCATCTATGTCATCCTGACTGTGTGACCCAGGGAACGGGAAAATCACTTAATCTTTCTCTGTCTCAGTCAACTAGCTCCCTAAGATTATACATTTCAGAAAAGGTATTGATGTGCTTTGCTGGAGAAAGTTTCTGCATCAGGAGTTTAGTCACTGGGTGCTTCTAGTGCTTATGGAATTTCATGTCTAATGGGGGAGAAAAACCCTAAATCTGGTGTTTCTGTAATGTTTCTTGTTCCACTGTCACCTTTCATGGTCTCTAGTACTGTGGAAAGAACCACAGGATAGTCTGATCAGGTGGATCCACCTCCCTGCCTCCTTCCTACACCAGATCCTAGGTATCAAATGTATCAGGTTGTTACAGACTCTTTTTTTTTCTCTGGGAAAATCCCCTCCAACCACATAGGACTCTTTCCCTATAAAAGTAGGAATTCGCAAAGGATCTCATATCAGCCATTTATAGCTTAATGCAAATATAAGGTGATGTGTTCTCTCTCCAAAGGATATCTACGTTTTAAGTCTTGTCTCCAGTTGTGGAATAAATGGATTTATCTTCCTTGATAAAGGAATCTCAGGTATCAGTGGGGGTTGGAGAAAAGAAGGTATTTTGGTAGCAGGCAGGGAAGCTCCTCCACCATTTCATACTGGATGTCCTACAGACATTTCAAATTCAACATGTCTGAAGCAGAACTCATCATCTCTTGACCCAACTCCCCTTGATCTTCCTGCCCAACTTCCCTCCACCCCTTCCAAACTTTTCTTCTTCTGTCAGTAGCACCATTCTTCTAGTTTCCCAGGTTCTCAACCCCAGCATTATCATTCATCTCAGCATTATCATTTGGGCTTCCTGAGGCTGGAGAACCTGGAGGCAGGTTAAAGACTGGCAGAACTTCCTATTACTTTTCTTTAAGTTTCTCTGAGAGCTTACTAGGGCCTTGCTTTAATAAGGAGCTGGATTTCCCAGACTCATATAGGCAGTAATGAAAAGAGCATTGGATTTGGTATCATAAGACTTGGATTTGAATTCTGGATCTATTATTTATTGCATGGCTGACTTTGGGCATGTGCCTTAACTTTTCTGAGCCTCAGTTTCCTCATCTGTAAAGTGGGGGAATTGGATTGGATGATTTCTAAGGATTCTTTCAGGTCTAACTCCTATAATTTCTTACTGCCTCCTATAGACTTGGTTTTGTATCCCAGATTTGTTACTTTTTAATTGTGTAACTTGTATAAGCCACTTCTCTCTGGGCCTTAGTTTCCCCTTATGTAAAATGAAAGGAACAGACTATATGATCTTCAAGATTCCAAATCCTCAGACTCTGACTTCTGAAGAACTCTGTGAAGAAGGGGAAGACCACAAGCTGTACTTCAAGTCCTCCTTCTGAGATGGACTTAATGCACAACACACAAGAAAATTAGAGTCTCAGAATTGGGAGGGACCACAGGGTTCATACAGACTGGTTATGTCTTCATTATGCTCCTTGGAATAAATAAGCAGGATGAGTCTAATCTCACTATCACTTGACAACCCTGAAAATACTTGAAAACAATTATCATGCCTTTCCTGAGTCATCCTCTCTTCAGTATAAACATTGCAATTCCTTCAAAAAGGGTGGCATATGGCATGTTCTTCAGTGCTTTCACCATCCTGATTGTTTTTTTCTGAACAACAATAAGCCCAGGCTGGAGGCACCATGAATCCTTGTCACAGTACAATGGGAAAATTGCTGCACATGGAATCAGAGGCCCTGGGCTCAAATCCCAGCTTTGCCACTTAATACCTGTGTGGCCTTGGGCAAGTCAAGTAACCTTTCTGGGCTTCTGTTTCCTTGTCTGTAAAAATGAGAGGGTTGCACTAGATAACCTCTAAAGTTCCTTTGAGCTCTAAATCTGTGGTCCTAAGAGTTCCCACTATTCATCCAAGAAAGAGTAGGCAGCCCCTAGAGTTTATGGAGCAGGGGAGTGACGTCAGACCTGTGCTTAAGGAATCATTTTGGCACCTAAGTAGAGGATGGGTTGGCGTAGGAAGAGACTAGAGGCTGGAGACCAATTCAGAGGCTATTGCAATCATCCAAGTAAGAGGTAATGAGGATTTGCATTAGGGTGGTAGCTATGTGAGTGGAGAGAAGGGGACATTTACAAGAGATGTGATGAAGGGAGAAATGACAAGATTTGGCAATAGCTTGGTTATGTGGGATGAGTGAGGGTGAGGAATTGAGGACGACACTGCTTGTGAGCCTGGGTAACTAGAAGAATGGCAGTGCCCTTGACAAAACAGGCAAGTTTAGTAGAGGAGAGGGCTTTGTTTGTTTATTTTTGTGGAAAGATGAGTTCTGATATGGCCACACTGAGTTTGAGATGTCTCTGAAACAACCAATTTGAAATGTCAAAGATATAATACTGAATTCTCTATCCTGGGCCCTTTTAAATTTTTCTTTCTATGTTTCTTTCTATGACTTTATCAGCTTCTGTGGGTTTATAATCTTCTATGCAAATGACTTGCATATATGTATATTCATATATTCATATGTATATATAGATGTGTATATACATACAAACATACACACACATACACACACACACACATATCCAGCCCAAGTCCCTCTCCTTAGCTCCAGTCCTACCATGTCACCAATTGCTTACATTGTACTATCTTTCCTCAAGTCCTTTGATTTCTATTTCCACACCTGATAGATACACTGGGATGGTAGAAATGTACCACCTGATATATCTCTCTTCCTCCACCATCCACACCATCATCACAACCCTCCCTATCCTCACTTCTTTCCCCCAAGGCCTTGGAAAAAGGTGGTGCTTCCCACAAAAAATATTGGGGTCCCCTTTCCTGGGTCCTCTTCTTCTACATACACAGCTCTCACTAAAGCCCTAAAAATGGAGAGATATTCTTGACAAACGGGTAGACCATGGCAGAACAGTGTGAAACCCTTGACTACAGTGTGCTTTGTTTATGTAGAATATTTGTTATCATAGCCCTATATATCTTATTTTATTGTCACATTAGAAAATATGATGCTACCATGAAAATATTTTCCCAGCTTCATGATAATTCCAGATGTGCCAAACAGCAGCACGAGAGTGATTAAATTTGTAGGCTAGGAAGTTTATCAAACACATTCCACCTTCAAGGATAGAATATTATTCATTTAAATTTAATGTGCCCGACAATTAGCATATGTCAGGCCATTCTTCATGCCTTAGAAAAACATATCCTCATTTATTCTTTGAGGCAATGGCAGCCTGGGCATATACTGGGCGACCCACTTTGACAATTATCTGTGTACTCTCTCTCTTTCTCTGTCTGTCTGTCTTTGTCTGTGCCTCTTTCTCTTCCCTTCCCGCCCCCCCCCCCATTCCCTATCTCAAATTCAAGCCTGGAAAGATAGATTACCCCTACCTTGCCTTGAAGCAAAAAGTTTTGTGTCTGCCATCAGCAAGAACCCTGCATTTACGACTAAGTAGGATACTGCCTATGTCTCCATTCCCTTCTATTAGGTAATTACCCAGATACCTGCAAACTTGAGGGCTGTGTTCTAACGACTCAAGAGGAAGAAGAAGGTATTTTGCAAAAGTGGCATTTACCAAGTGTCAAGTGGAAACCGCTACTTTCTGTCACAAAGGTGAGTGACTGCTCTAGATACTGTTATTTTACCAAATGGATAGGATAGCACAGATGAGTAGTTGGCTAAAATGCCTGTTTTGGGAGAAATTATGACTTGACCACAGATCTCTCCTGAAGAGTGAAGTCAAACTTTAATCAATCAATCAGCAAGCACTTATTAAGGACCCAAATACTGTATTAGAGAGGAATCATATACAAAGAATGAAGTGATCCCTAATTTTAAGAAGCTTACATTCTAATGGGAGACAACAAACTTGGCTATAAATATATACAGAATAAATATAAAGAAGGAATGGAACAAGCATTTATTAAGCATCTACCATGTGCCAGTCACTGTGTTAAGCAATTTACAAATGTTATCTCATTTGATCCGCACAATAACCCTGGCAGGCAGATGCTATCATTCTCCTCTTTTTACCGTAGAGGAAACTGAGTCAATCACTTGCCCAAGGTTCTACAGCTAGTAGGTATCTGAGTCCAGATTTGAGCTCAGGTCTTCCTGAGTGCAAGTCTGGTGATCTATCCACTGTGCCACTTAGCTGTTGCCTCTTAAAGAGAATTAAATGGGTAGAGAGTTTCTTAGGTTAAATTTGAATAGCAATGTCCATTTGGAAATTCATGTGATTGATGAGCACATAGTGGATCCTGGATTTCTTTACTTTCATGTTTACTAATAATTGCTTTTATTTTGAAAGCTAGTATGTACAAACAATTCATAGATTCATCTTCAATGGATTTGTGATCTCATAAGTGGGGACTCTTCCCCTCTAGAAGGCAGCTAGGTAGTGAAGTGGATAGAGTGCTGGACCTGGAGTTAGGAAGACCTGAGTCCAAATCTGGCTTCAGATACTTGCTGTGTGACCTTGGGCAAGTCAAATAATGTCTGTCTGCTTCAGTTCCTGAGTTGTAAAATGGGGAGAACAAATAGCATCTACCTGCCAGGGTTGTTGTGCGGATCCAATGAATTAATATTTGTCAGGTGTTTAGCTCTTAATAAATGTTTCTTCCCCCCTTTCTCCTCCTCCTCCCCCTCCTTCTCCTCCTTCTTCTCCTCTTTTTTCTCCTTCCCTTTCCTCTTTCCCTCTCTCCATAGCTCTGCAACTAAAATGGACTCTGAGAATGCTGCCCTTCTTCTCTTCATCCCACTCCCATCCCAGTGCATAGCTCTTCTGACTACTACTTGAGAGGAAGCCAGGAGGGAGGGTCAGTAGTTTTTCTCCGAGCTAAAGTGGAGTTTAACCAGACCTTAGATCTGGAAGGCATTTGAAAAATATACCTTTGGATGCCTTGTGGTAAAAATGAATTAGATAATCTCAACATTCTAGGTGGCTCTAAATGTATAATCCTGTTCTAATGAGGGGTTGGGTATATATCTCTGATCATGTCAATCGTGGACTGAGAGAGATTCATCACAAGCCAGACTACTCCCACCTCAGGCAAGCTATACAAAAGGATCTATTTTCCATCCAGTCAGTGAACAATGAATCATAGCGGGGTAAGAATTCCACCTGGTTAAGATGGTTTAGGTAGGGTAAATTTTTGGGTAAGGTCTGGAATGTCCTTAAGACTGGGCTTTGAATGAGGAGATAGAAAGGGGAAAAAAAAGCCCTGGATTCTGCCTTCTTCCTCTGATATTAATACAAGAGAGAAATAATCATTTCTTTCAAAACCACCAGCAATGTTCTCATCCAGGTTTCTGTTGTCCTTGATTCTCTTCCTCAGTTGTCGTCCAACAAGAAGCATTTATTTGATAGTGTTGCTCTCCAGCTGCAAAATGTCATAACCCATGTGAAAATTACCATTGCTCCAGATGGGGGAGTGAGCCGTCTTCGTTTGTGGGGCTTCCCCAGCTCTATCTGTCTCCTACGGCCCAGTGAAAGAGTGATGTCCTCCAGACGATTCCCTGTGATTGTGCCTTTGAAAGCAATGAATTCTACCTTCAAAATCACCTGAAATTGGGATAGTAGTTAAATGTTAAGCATCGCGGTAACGTGCTTTCTCGGAACAATTTGAACACCTGGACCTTTAGAAACATTTGTGCTTTTATCTCTTTGCGATCGAGATGACTCCTGGAGACATAATAAAACATTTCCCCACCTCCAAGAGATTCATGTATTCTGGATGGATGTGTAGACTTGGGTTATCTTGGAATGAAGCTGTTTTCATGCAACTGGAAATGTAATGTGAGGCTTTGTAAGGGAATTTTCTTTTTCACTTATTTTAGTTATTCAGTTGTTTTTCAGTTGTATTTGCCTCTTTGTGACTTCATAGACCTGGGGTGGGGAACCTGCAGCCTCTAGACCACATGTGGCCCTCTAGGTCCTCAAGTGAGGCCCTGTGACTGAATCCAAACTTCACAGAGCAAATCCCCTTAATAAAAGAATTTGTTCTCTAAAACTTGGACTCAGTCAAAAGGCCACGCCCAAGAACCTAGAAGGCCACATGTGGCCTTGAGGCTGCAGGTTCCTCTCCCCTGCTATAGACCATAGAATGGCAATATTGTCCACGGCTTTTTCTTGGCAATGAGACTGGATTGGTTATTTTGTTCTCCAGTGGATTGAGGCAAAGAGTGGTTAAGTGACTTTCCCAGTGTCACACAGCTAGTAAGTATGTAAGGTCACATTTGAATTCAGGTCTTTCTGACTCTGGGTCACCTAGCTGACTTTTTTTTCACTTATAGGAAATATGTAATTATAGAATACTTCCATTCCATAATTATACACACATATGTAAATATATATATTTGTATGTATATAATTCATTCATCCAACAAACATTAAGTATGGTCTGGAGATAAAGGACCCGGATTCAGGTGTCGGTTCTGACATTCTGTTGGCATAGATCTTCACAGAGCTTATGGTCAAAAATAGTTTAGTGGAGTTTGTTTTATTCAACAAAGCCAGTGAGAAGGTAATGGATTTGGAATAAGAAGGCCTGGGTTCAAATCCTGAACTTGTCACTTGCTACCTGTATGACACGTGGATAAGTCATTTGACATCTATGGATCTCAGTTTCCTCATCTTTAAAATGAGGTAGTTGGAATAGAAGGACTCTGAGGGACCTTCCAATTCTAAGCCTATGAAACTATGAAACCAATTGTCTGTATAACACTCTTCTGGCACTTCTGTTTAGAGAAGAAATCTATGATGATGATAATAACTAGCATTTATAGAGTGCTTTAGGGTTTGCAAAGCATTTTACATGACCTAACTCATTTGTTTCTCACAAAACCCTATGAGGTAAGTGGTGTTTATTATATCCATTTTGCAGATCAATTAACAAAGGCACAGAGGGCTTAAATGACTTGTCCGGGGTAGGTAAGTAAGGGAGCTACTAAGGTGTCTGAGGCAGGATTCAAACTCAGACCTTCCTCACTTCACATCCTGTACTCTATCCACTGATCCACCTAGTTGCCTAGAAGGTTAGATAGGCCTTTTCCTTCAAGCAGCTTGGTGAAGAAAATAGTTCTATGGAGGTTATTATAGCTGAAGCAACAAAGCCGGTTGAGAACTCCACACCTCGGCGGCAGAAAACAAAAACCCCAGCCTTGTTATGCAGTAGTTATATAATCCTGGATAAGGTGCTCTTTGAGCCTCAGTTTACTAATCTGTAAAATGGAGGCAATAATTTTTATTCTTTGTGCCTCACAGGGTTATCGTTCATTCACTCCTTCACTCTCCGTTTCTTAAGAACCTACACTATGTGTCAGGCACTGTTCTAGGCACTATGATACAAAGACAAAAAAATTAAACAGTCTCTGCCATGGAGATGCTTACATTTTATTGGGGGAGCTTCCATTCAGCTGATGAAGAAAGTGTTTCTGAAACTTTAATATGCTATAAAATTTGAATGAGGTATCTGTTAAGTTTTGTGACGCCTCAGGTGACTGAAATCTACTCAGGTCTTGAACAACTACTGCTTATGAACTTGAACTACTTCAGTGGAACTCAGAATGTCTTTGATGTTGGTATTCATTTCCTCCCTTGGAACAGAACACAGCCTACTCACACCTTTTCATCTTGGATGTTTCCTGGACATATTTTCCCCTGGAGCCTCCACAAAGCATTTACCCAATGTGCTGGAAGCAGGGGCATGCTGGTATAAATACTTACAGAGAAAATCTAACAATTGAGTTGGTTGGATGTGGCTCCAGCAACATCCCTAACTGAAGGTTTCCTTCCCATCAAGGTCTTTCTACGTTGTATTGACCTTCCAGTGCTGCATTTGAACTATTTATCTGTAACCCCTATCTCTCAATACAGGATCAGCCTACCACCTGTTCTGACAACCCATTTCCTAGATGCTTTTTCTCATTCTATTCATTGTGGGTAGGTCATAATTGACAATATCCTGAAATTTACTCAATCCCATCACACTTTCTCCATTGTCCTCTGCTTCCTGCATAATTTCTGTTTCTTTAGAACTCAATTCTGAAGAATCTGTTCTCTGAATCCAATTTAGCTTATGGAAATGAAGTATTTGTTTAAAACAACAAACATCATGCATACCTACATACGTATAATTATAATAGGTGCTAGAGAGATACAAGACAACAAACCCATCGAAACATTCCCTGCCACAAGAAGTTTGCATTCTACTTTAAAAAGTAAAATTAGAATGGCCATTGTCCACTTATTCCCAAAGATAGGCTATCTTTGGGCAGAGGTGAAAAGGATTGGAATTCTAGCTTTGGTACTTACTATGTGTCAATGGGCAATCATAACTTCATGAAACAAAGTGAAAATTAGGTTTATTACAAGAGAAATGAACATGCTTGTGGAACTCAAAGAGTTCCCAATCCATACAGGAGTTTGCATATTTATGACAGTAGGACAAAAGAAGGAGAAAACATACATCTCCACCTAAAGGGACACGATATGGGACATGGAAATTGTGTAGTAATGGTGGAAAACCGACAAAACCACTCTCGAAGGGGAGGAGCAAGATGATGGCAAAAGCCAAATTCTTTTCCTTTGGGGACTGCTGGACTATGGAGAGAGGATGGTCTGCTTATCTACAAGGATCCCAGCTGCACAAGCAGTTTCTCAACCTAGGGCAGACTGACTGGTACCTATCTTGATTCCCAAGGACACAAAGGGAATCCAGCTTGGGGTGCAAACAACTCATTGTGTCAGCTGGGGAGGGGGACTTCATTCTGGGTGCATTCAGGGCCTCCTGCATACTCTGGGTCCAGTGTTTCTGGAAACTATGGCACCTCAAAAAGACAAGTTTAGGCCATTCCTTAACATTCCTTAACATATGTGGGGGCCTTAGGAAAGTGATTTTCTCTTTCTGGGCTTCAGATGAAGCAAATGAGAGGCAGAACAGAAGCCAGTTTAGAAGCATCAGGCCATTTTTCTGTGTCAGGAAAGTCACCACCTGCCCTGGTTTTCTGGGACAGGGGTGATCCTGGCTCAAGTCTGAATGAAAGGGAAATTTCAAACAGATGAAGTGCATTGTCTTTGGTCATCACTGTGACCGCAACTCAGGATCTCTTCTCTCTTAAACCAGACTCATTCCAGCTCTTGATAGTCATTCTACTGATGTCCCAGTAGCCCCAGATTTCCTCTCTTTTGCAGTTTTGTTCTTCCCGGGGCAGTACAAGAATAGAAGCACTAGTCTTAGTGGGCAGAAAATCTGGGCACTTAATAATGATGTGACCTTGGCAAGTCGTTTAATTTCTTTGTGCCTCACTTCCCTCTTTTGAAAAATGAGGGATAGAGAAATTGGATGAAACATCTGATTTTGAAAATTTCTTCCAGAGCGAGGACAGACTTGTCCAAAGTCTCAGAGTACCCAAGGTTGCCAACGAAAGGGTTCTTTGGTTCCAAATTGAGCTCACATCCCTGCCCTGGCTCAGAGAATGATGTAGAACCGGAAGGGACCTTAGAAGTCAACCCTCTCCTTTTTCTTTTTGGTTGTTGTTTGGTTGTTTCAGTTGTATGTGACTCTTTCTGACCCCATTGAGGTTTTTTTTTTTTTGCAAAGATATTGGAGTGGTTTGCGATTTCCTTCTCCAGCTCATTTTACAGATGAGGAAACTGAGGCAAACGAGGGTAAGTGACTTGCCTAGGATCACACAGCTAGTACTAGTAAAGTGTCTGAGGTCAAATTTGAACTCCGGTCTTCCTGACTCCGGGCTAGGCACTCTACCCCACTGCCACTTAGCTGCACTTCCTTTTACATATGAAGAAACAGGCCTAGAGAGAACTGATTTGCTCAGGGTCATGTTGGTATTAGGCTGTCAAGATTTGGACGAAGGTTCAGGGTTTCCAAGTTCGGTGCTCTTTACGGGGCACCTCTCTGTCTCCCTCCAGTTTGAATGGGCTCCATTACCATCTGGCAGTGTGATCAGGTCCAAGCCTCAGTATGCCCTTCTAGTGGGACGGTAAGGAATTGGATCAGACCACATACAAGAGCTCCTTCCGTGCGCTAAATCCCACCACTTGTGCCTTCCATCCCGCCCACCCTCCTTCACCTCTGTGCACCCCCTCGCGGGGTGCCTCTCCTTTCTCTTTCTCTACCTAGCCTGTCCCACCCGAGCGAGCGGTCACAATCGCTTCTAGCCCGCGTCAATGCCCGGCCCCCCATGGGCGGGGACAGGTGGGAGCCTAGGTAGAGCTGCCGCTATCCTCGCCCGACCGCCAGACCTGTTACCACCCGAGATCCCAGCTGGCGGCGGCATCCTGCGCAGCTGCTGCGGCCGGGGGGCGGATTTGCAGGCAAGAGAGAGACCTCCCCAGCCTTGGGGGCTACCCCCGCGGCCGCAGGCATGAAGTGATGCTCCAGGGACCAGAGTCTCAGGCGCTGCTCCTGCTCCTGCTCTTGCTGCTAGACAGCTTAGTCTTCTCCTCCCTGACCCCCAGTCCACCCAGAGAGAGAAGGGAAGGGAAGGCAAGGAAAAGTCAAGGCCCAAACCAACCTCTCCAAAACGCTTCTCTGGGAGAGCTGCCTCCACTGCTGCCCCTCGCTCAGAACCTTACCCCTCCCAGCTCTTCAGCCCCCACAGGGGTTGGAACTTTGGAGGGCTGGGGGCTGAAGGGCAGGAGAAGTGGCCCTTTCCGAGGTACATGTCTCTTAGTTGATTGGATAGTTGGCCTCCCCTTCCCCACCCACCATGGGCACCCAAAGACCCTGCTTCTCTCACAACCTGTTGGACACCACCCCAGCCAGGACCATCCTGGTGTACCGTAACGGAGACAAGTTCTACGTGGGCAAGAAGTTTGTGATCAACCGCAAGCGGGTTCCCAGCTTTGAAGCCTTGATGACTCAGTTGAATGAGAAGGTAGCAGTGCCCTTCGGAGTGAGGCGGCTCTACACGCCCTGTAATGGACACCTGGTCCAGGACCTGGAAGAGCTGCAGCAAGGGGGCAAATATGTGGCAGCTGGGAGAGAAAGGTTCAGGAAACTGGAGTAAGTCGGCCGGGGGCGGGGGGTGGGGGGGGGAGCGGGGAAGGGTAAGTAGAGAGGACAGAGTGATTGGATCAAATGGATTGGTACGGTTCTGGGGATTGAAGGAGAGTCGACATCATTACTGGCTTCAGCTTTGTTCCTCAGTAAGGGAACTGCTTAGGGAAAATATTTAAGCACCTGGATTATGTGTCTAATACACAGTATTGAGCGAGGATTAAGAGCTAGAAAACTCTTTAGAGGTCATCTGGTCCAACCCTCTCATGGAACACATTAGAAAAATGAGGCTGGGGAGAGGGAAAGTGACAACGTGAGAGTTAAGAAGCAGGGCTGGGATTTGAGCCCATTTAACAGATGAGAAAAATGAGGCTGGGAACGGACATGTGACTAGGAAGTCAGATTGGGTTTTGAGCCCAGGTTTTCCAATGCTAGATTCGATGATCTTTCTCTTAATATTCTATGATAACTCATATTCAGTTCCCTAATGGTAGTGAGGATTATAGTTTCATTGTCAATTTATTTTGTTGTTCAGTCTTGACCCCATTTGGGATTTCCTTGGCAAAGCTACTGGAGTATTTTGCCATTTCCTTCTCCAGCCCATTTTACAGACAAGAAAACTGAGGCAAACAGGGTTAAGGGACTCTAGTAAGTGTCTGAGGCTGGTTTTGAACACATAAAGATCAGTCTTCCTGACTCCAGGCTCCCCCAAATCTTTTCCTCTCTATTCTCTTTATGTCTCCTTTCTCATAATAATAATAGTTCTCATTCCTATAGTGTTTCACAAAGTGTTTTCCTCACCTCAGTCCTTCAAAATACTGCTCAAAACTCACCCAGAACCTTCTGATTAACCTGACTCCTCTCTATTGACTGCTCTCACCATATACTGACAAATAGACTGCAGTGTAACGGTGCCATGCTTTATCTCTTCCATTGGACTATATAAAGCCAGGAATCATTTCACTTCCTTCTATAATGTTCTACAGGTTCTGACCTTTTCTGATCACCAAGAATCCTGTAATTCTGTAAAATATGAGGTTGGACTAGATGAACCCTAGGGTCCCTTCTGCATCCTATTTTCTCTTACACCTTTGACACTGAATGTTCTAGATCCCATTTACTTTTAATATTTTATTGAGTCTAATCAGTGAGTAGCATAGCCTAAGGAAAGCGGGTTGGACTTGAATAAGACCTGAACTGGAGGCTTGGTTCTGCTGCTTATAATTCAGGTGATCTTGGGCAAGTTACTTTTCCATTCTGAGCCTCCCTTTCCTCATCTATAAATTGGATGTAATTCTCGCTACTGTCTGCTTCATGGGGTTGGTGAATGTGTGTGTGTGTGTGTGTATGTATGTATATGGTACTTAGAAAACTATAAAGCAGTTCAATGTAAAGTGTAAAACATAAGTCATCTATCAGCAAGAATTTAAGTAGGCATTTAATAAATTACATTTTACTATATTAATACAATACTTGCCACTTTATCCTGTGCTGTTTTAGCTGGTTTTGTTTCTGCCTTACTTCCTGACAATTTTTTTATAGCTCTCCTTTTTTTGGGTCCATTATACTTGATATAAAAAGACTGTAGGGAATTTATTTTCTCATCCTTCCAAAAATGTTTTCCAGGTAAGGAGAAAATGGGATCTAATAACAGTGTTTCAAGCTGAAACCTTCTCCCCCATCCCAGTCATTTATTCAGTTGTAAGTGAAATTATATTAACATCCCTTTGTCCCATTTAATCCAACCCAATTCAATATGTATTTATTGTGAGATGCAACATGACATGGTGGATTTGAAGTCAGAGGACCTAAGTTCAAACCCTGGTTCTACCACTTTTTATGTGGACAAATTACTTAACTTCTCTGGGCCTCAGTTTCCTTATCTGTAAAAAGAGCAGCGGAGTTGAATTTAGATGACCTCTAAGAACTCTTCCAGCTCTATATCCAGGATCCTAAGTGCCTACTATGTGCAAGACACTGTGCTAGGTGCTGGGGGTAAAAAAGGCAAAATGAAAACCAGTTTCTGCCCTCAAGGAGCTTATATTCTACTGGGATAATATAAAAATATAACTTGATATAGACATGATAATCTGAGGAGGTGGGAGAGGGCACAAATCATTAGCGGAATAGAGAAAAGTTCCTTATTTAGCCTTGAGGGAAACTAGATTTGAAGAGGTAGTGATGAAGAGTGCATTCCAGGCACAGAAGATGAGCTGTCCAGAAGTGGTGACGGATTGCAAAATTCAGCCAAGAGAAGTTGTGAAAGGGAACAAAGATGCTATTAGTCATACAACAAGATGGATGCCATGAACTTAGAACAAAGTGGCAACTCGAGATTTCAATGGAAGTACATGTTGTAATGGAAAGCTAAGAGAACTGAGGATAGCAGGCAAGTCAAATTGACCTCTCTGTGCCTCAGTTTTCCTCATCTGTATGTTGGATCAAGTGATTTCAAAAGCATCTTCTAGGTCTGACATTCTGTGATTCCATGGAAAAGGAAACAATCTTGTTTCTGGATGAGATGTATGACCTTTGACCCCTCTTCATAGGCTCATAGAATTATAATGTTTGTACGCTTGGCAGAGCTGGGATTTGAATCCAGGTCTCCTGAGTCCAGAGCTCTTTATACCATAGTTTGCTTCTATTCTTTATGAGCAAACAATACTGACCTTGAAGAGGAACTCCAGCATTTATAATAATTTGTTTTTCAATGTTTCCTTAACTTTTTTCTTATGTAAATAATATTCAAAATTCCATTTTTGTGAAGAAGACCCTGCATACACTTTTGATTTTCATTTATATCAGTGAGGCACAATTGGTTGGAAATGTATATTTTATAATTACTGAGCCACTAAGCACCTTAAATAACTTCTCACTTCTCAGAAAATTTCATCATAATGTTAAGACCAGCAAATGGACTTAGAAGTGAAGCTCTGTAATAATATTAGCCACCCCAGGGCTACATCTCATAATAATTGTTTAAAAAGACTAAATTGAAAGACAAAAACTACAAAAATCTATCCAATACCCAATCATTGTCCAAATCCTCTAGACTAAATTAATTATAGAGGACTTCTTTGAAAATCTTTGGTAAATAATGGGGAAAAAGCTTTTTCATCCTTCCAAAAAACTTGTAGGCTCATAATTACGACTGGTTTTTTTTGGTAGCAGTTTCATTTCCCTAGAATCCTAGGCTTTTTTCTTTAAGCAAGGAAGCTATACCCTTAAAACCCAGATCAGAGTTTGAAGTGATTTAAACACTAAAAAAAGCCCCAAACAACTGAATATATGAATGCATGGTGATAAAGCCCTTATCCAGCCCTTCTTTTGTGCCGGGTACAGTGCTAAGTGATGGAAATATTTAGGGAATTTAGGCAGTCCCTGCCCTCTAGGAGTTTACCAGCAAATGAGGAAAGACTATACATAAAGGGGAACTAGAAAGGGGTGTGTGTGGCACACTCACCTGACAGCTTGGTTTGAATGTGTTTGGGAAATGACGTGGACACCTGCTTCTGGACATGATATGGTGGAAACTCACCTCTCAGTGCCCAGAATCCCAGGGGCAGGGTCCAGGGTTTTGTTGGAAGAAGGGGATGAGGAGGAAACTCAGAAGGAGACCTGGAGCATGTTTTGAAAACAACTGGGATGTGGAATGACCTGGTAGTGAAAACACCAGTGAGTTAAAAATCAGGAGGCTTGGGTTTGTGTTTCAGTTCTGTCCTTAATTTCTATTTAACTTGGGGAAAATCTCTTAACTTTTTGGAATTCCTCTTTCCTCCTCTATAAAATTGGAATGCTCGTACTGTTTATTTCACAGGGTTGTTCTTAGGAAAACATTATATAAAACTTGCAATTATAGGCTAAACAATGCCTAAACCTTAGAGACATGAGTTAATGGAATTTAAAATGCTGTTTATTTCATTATTAAAACTGTCACACCAAGCCAGGTATGGTAGCAGCCATCTGTAGTCTCTACAACTGGCGGAGGCTGAGGCTGAGGCTGGTGGATTGCTTGGGCTGGGGAATTCTGGGGGTAAAGTGGGGTAAAGCTGATGAGATGTCTGCACTAAGGCCAGCACCAATATGGTGAATTCTCTGGGAACAGAGATTAAAGTTTCTGTACCCATTTGGGCTGGGCCTATGAGTGAAAGCTGTACTTCCTACTCAGGCAAGATAAAGAGACTCAGTCTCAACCCCGCCTCACCCCCAAACCAACAGAAATCCAATTGTTTTCATGTTAGGAAGGGTGCTTAGTCTACAATTCATGTTTATGTCCATTTACTAAAACATTATTTCCTAATTATACTTATTTCTATTTGCAGTTACTTCCACATAGCTCCTCGGAAACCTACAAAGATGAAAAAGGTCAAGGAAGTAAGTGTATACTGCTAACTAGTAAGTGTGGAATTAGACTATCATAGAAGTTTAAACATAGCATCAAGTGCCTTGGTATTTTAGAAGCACTGACCGTGTTTCACGGGGAATGTTTACAGAAGTTTGAAGTTCAAGATCAGAATTAGCTGTGTAATTTTGTCATATTTTTCAAAGTAACAGTGATAATGGGAATTAATAAAAACCCCTGCCTTACCATAGTTACTAAAACTCCCTCTGCGAGGCACTGTAGATCAGTATTTATAAAAACTTAATTTTTAAAATTTGATGTTTAAGATACAGAAGGATGGATGTCAGGAAAAATTAAGTTAGACTGGTGAATAAGGTGACTAATTCTGAATCCTAGTAACCTAAAGATTTAGATTTAAAAGGATCCTTGAGGTCATCTAATGCTTTTTACAGGGGAAACTTGCCTGAGGTCACCTCCAGGAAAAAATCACTTAGAGCTCAACTTTGGATCATGGTTAAATTAAGTTCTCCACAATATATGATATATTGTTCAATATGTAATGAAGATTAGTTATTTATTTCCTCAATACAAAAGAAATGTTTAAAACACAAAAGACTTATAAGTCCACATTGATAAAGACTTAGAATATGCTTCAGTAGCTCATGACTCTTATATTCTCCTGAAATGCTGACACTTAAAACATGGAACATTTAGTGAGACTGTTCACAGAGCTTTTACCTTTACCTTAGCTCTGCAGCATTCAAACAAATCCCTTACTCAAAGTGCATCCCATTTGGTGTGCCAGGGCTTGGGTTCATCTTCCTACTGGTATCATCTTCCTATCTTTTCCTTTGAGAAGTGTTGTGGTAGTTATGGAGAGCACTTCCTACAGTGTAGCTGGCACTGACGGAGAGAGCCAGGAGCTTCTTACCTCTCAAACTTGTGACCTCCTTAGCTGCAAATGTCTTTCTCTGGAAATGTCTCTATTAAGTTACCTATATTCAGGGAAAGAAACAGAAAATAGAAGGTTCAGCCAGGACCTTGAGATACTGACTCAGACTTGGTATATGAGAGAGAGGGGGGGGGGAGAGAAAGAGAGAGAGACAGAGAGAGAGAGAGAGAGAGAGAGAGAGAGAGAGAGAGAGAGAGAGAGAGAGAGAGAGAGAGAGAGAGAGAGAGAGAGAGAGGACAGAGAGAGAGAGAGAGAGAGACAGAGAGAGAGAGAGAGAGAGACAGAGAGAGAGAGACAGACAGAGATGCACACAGAGAGACAGAGAAGAAGGAGGAGTAGGAGTTGGAGCTTCCTTCCTCAAGTTCTAGGGAAAGGAAGAATATAGCAAGAGAGGAAGTTATTTCTTAAAGGCTTTTGATAGGTGGCTGGCTCTTTCTGATTCAGTGACCAACCCTCTTTTAACACATTCCGTTTTCTCTGCAGAGGTCATGGGGACCAAGGGATTGCTGCATCACTCCAAAGCATGAAGTGCTCAGCACTGAGCACGTGCTGCTGAAAATGGCTGGGGGTGGGGGGTGGGGGGCTCAGATCAGCTCCATAAATGCTCCATGGGATATGTTCTAATTCAATTCCTGCTACACAGCACTTTTCAAAGTCACTCCTTGATTACTTAACATATGCATTTATTGGAACTTGTCCGTTTGAAAGGGATATTAGGGATGAAAGAACAGAATATAGAATGTCAGAAGTGGAAGAACCTTAGAACATTGACTGTCAGAGCTGGAAGAGACCTTAGAAGCCAGAGTCGGGATAATCAGTTGCCAAAGATGTCATAGAGGAGATTCCCATGGAGGTCTAGGTTGAACTAGTTGATATCTGATGTCCTTTATAATTGTGAGATTCTGTGATTCTAAGGATCTGACACAATAATTCACTTCCTCCCCCTCACTCCTAATACATTTCTCAGTGTTAGTGACAGGCGGGCACTTAAAAGATGTATCTCTTTGTGATGATCTAAGAGCAACACCTTCATGCTCCTTTAAAATTACAGCCTTTTGACTTTATACAATTTTAGAGTTTCGTAGGAGAAGCACATTTCTATGGATGGATGCACATTTCTAGGGGAATGGGGCCTCTCCTGGAGGTTTTAGATGGGAATGTAAGCTTGTTACAAGCTGTTCAGACTAGTGTAGAGGAATCCTCTGGGTGGGACGTGGGGAAGGGAAGGGAAGTTCATAAAGTCCTACTATGTGCCAGACACTGCGCTAAGATGTGTTGAAGACCCTGAATCTGTGTGCTTGATTTTAATGTTAAAAGGAATTTAATGATTCTTAACCATAGGATCATAGATCTAAGTGACTTCAGAAGTCATTTCATCCAGCCTCCTCATTTTACAGAAAACCAAAGCCTAAGGAAGTTAAATGACTAGTCCAAGGTCATATAAGTAGTAAATGCCAGAGGGAGGATTATACACCAGACCTTCAATGCAAACATTGCAGGGTAGTTTCAGGGAAAGAAACAGAAAACAGAAGACTACCTTAAACCCTATATGTTTAGTGACTACAAATACCTGAAAAAACTCATTGATGATTTGGTCTCTTGGTCTGGATTCCAATAATAGGCATTATGCAGGCTTCATATTTCTAAACTGTTATCCTTGCAAAAACCTCATGAGGTAAATAGTGTATTATTGTCCCCATTTTATAGTTTGGGAAATTGAGTCTGAGAGAGATAAAATGACTTTGTCCAGCAGTTAGGGTCAGAGGTGGTCTGATTACATGCACATGTCTTTCAATTTCACTGTGATTTCATGATAATTATTATGTGCCAGGCACTGGGCTAAGTGTTTTAGAAATATTAGCTCATTTGGTCCTCATAATACCTCTGGGAGGTAGGTGCTATTATCATCTCCATTTTACAGTTAAAGAAACTGAGACTAGGTGACTTGCCCAAGATCACACAGCTAGAAAATGTCTGAGGCTGGATTTGAACTTGACTAGGTGACTTGCCCAAGATCACACAGCTAGAAAATGTCTGAGGCTGGATTTGAACTTGGGTCTTCCAGACAATAGGCCCAGTCCTCTATCCACTGGGCCACCAAGCTGCCACATATCAGTTGTTAAATCATTTACTAAGCACCTGCCATATTTGAGGCTCTGTCCTAGGTGCTATAGGGATCACTAGAGACTAAAGTGTAAGTCCCTGCCTTCCAGACATTTGCATTTTAGTAACCAGTGAATGTTTTCCAATTTGAATTTAAATGGAAGAAAGTTAGATGATCTAAACACCGTGGTCCATCCACCTTTTGCTAAAATGAAACAATTAACATTCAAGGGGTTTGTTGAAGGAAGAGTTTCCATGTACTTCAGGAAACATGGTAGGAATGTGAGTCATTCAGTTTCATTGACTTTCTGTTTGGGTAAAAATGTATTAGTGGAAAAATTGAAGACAAAGCCCCAGAGACCTCGACTGAGTATAGAACTTCACTTACAATTAATTAGAAAACCATTTTATACACTTAATGAAGCCCATAGACATGATTTGTAAAATATTGTAGTGTAATACATTTGCAATCACATTTCATTTAATTGAGGACTAGGATGGGTGGGTAGAGGAAGACTTTAGGTAAACACCCTTGGGGCCTTGGCTTATTGCTGGCTTTTCACATTTGTTTTAATGAGAAAAGTCTCATTTGAACTCCAGAGGCTTCCTACAGTTCAATAGGCTCCAGCTTATCATCTTTATCATCTGTAAGGATTTGTTTAGGCCTAGAGATCCTGGCTAGTCCCCTTGATAACACGCACAGGAATTGGTAAATTAAAATTGTTTTCCACGAGCCCCCCGAGTGAGACAGCTCTTCTAACAGATGAGTCAGAGTTCATTTTCTAGGAGTCCGCCTCCACGCGGCTGAGTGTAGAGTGCTCCCCACCTGCTGGTCATCCCAAGAAACACAAAGCCTGGTAACTGCCTTCGACTTTGAGTAGACGATATTTGTACCCGTGAAATGTTGAAGAGACTCTTATTTTAACCACTTGCTGTTCTTTTTTGGCATGGTGGCTCTCCATGGTGGTGCATTTACTCCTAATCCTGTGCAGTTTTTGTACATGTCTTTTCACAAATCCTCCCTAGAAGATTAATCCCTTGCTTTTGCTTTGGTGGCACCTTTCGCACACAAATTGCTGTGGGCATATCAACAGGCAATTACAACATCATGAAACATGTGAAAACAGGCTTATTACAAGAGAAATGAACATATATGTGGAACCCAAAGAATTCACAGCTCACACAGAAATTTGCATGTTTATAACAGCAAGACAAAGAAAGCAAGGGGTGTGACATGAGAGGGGAAAGGTACAGTAAGGTGGGAAAAGGACAGAACCCAACCTGAAGGGGAGGAGCAAGGTGTTGGCAAAAGCCATATTCTTTTCCCTTGGGAACTGATAGGCTATGGAGATGGGAAGGTCCACTTATCTGCAAAGGACCCCAGCAGCACAAGCCATTTTTCCCAGCCTGGCACCTGTCTTGCTTCCTCTAAGGATACACAGAGAATCCAGGTTGGGGCGCAAGCAACAAATTATGTCAGCTCTGTGTGGGGTGGAAGGTCCTCCTGCATGCTCTGGGTCCAGTGTCTCTGGAAAATACGGCAAATCAAAAAGATGAATTCATGGGACCCTTTAATAGCCCTTAACGATAGGAGCATGGGCACGCTTGTATGAACTAACACAATAGTGGGAAGGAATAGGAGGGAGAGAAAGTAGATTTCTGCTACTTTGTGACCAGAAAGCTCATATAGAGTAGGAGTACTCTAGAAATGTTCGAAATGTAAAAAACCACATCAACAAAACTTAACACATAAAAAGTGTGACATAGCATGCTTATCACATGACACAGCATGTTACACAGTGTCATTACAGGACATAGTATGTCCATCACATGATGCAGCAAGGCAGCCACACAACATGGTGTCTGTCACATGACATAGTATCTCTCTTACATGCTGTATTGTGCTTATCACATGATGTGACATGTCCATCACATGATTGTGTGATCAGAAGCATGTTTGTGGGATCAGAAGTATGTGTGTGTGTGTGATTGTGCGATAGGAAATGTGTGTGTGTGTGTGCATGAGAGAGATTATGAGATCATTATTCTGTTTATGATTATGGGATCAGACGTCTGTGAATGTAAGATCAGAACTGTGTGATATGTCTGTCACACGATCCTGCATGTTATCGTATGACCTAACATGTCAAGTAGCAGTCTGTCATATGATATAACATGTCACCACATGGCACAGAGTGTTAAAACATGACATAACATACAATGTAGCAGGATTATAACATGACATAGCATGCCCATCATATGTTGTATATCACATACTATACAATGATACCAAATGACAATATGTTATATAGCATGTTATGCAATGTGCTCATCATATGACAGGACATGCTCATTTCATGATATGGCAGCCCATAATATGATGCACTATGCTGTGTAGCATGTTTATTACAAGACATAGCATATTCATCAAATGACTGACAATTTAACAATGACACAATGTGTTTGTCACATGATGTGTTATGTAGTATGGTCATATCAGTGCATAGCATGTTTGCCACATGATCTGACATGTGGCATATGATGTGATGTCTGTCACATGATTGTGGGATCAAAAGCGTGAGATCCGAAGTGTGTATATGACTGATGGATCAGAAATGTGTGTGAATGACTGTGGGATCAGGGATGTGTGTGTGTGTGTGTGTGTGTGTGTGTGTGTGTGTGTGTGTGTCTGAGATTAGAAGTGTGGGTGGTGGTAGGATAAAAAGGTAGGATATGTGTGATCAGAAGTGTGTGTAAAATGATCAGAACCAAGAGAACATTGTATGTAGTAACAACAATATTGTTTTAAGAACGATTTTGAGTGAATAAGTCAGTTGACTATTATAAATACTCAAATTAACTATAAAGGACATATGAAGAAAGATGCTCTCTGTATCCAGAGAAAGAACTGATCAATAGAAGTATGTATAGAATGAATGTGTGTATATATTATGTATATGTGTGTGTATATCTATATATGTACACACACATATACACACACCTATTTTTGTCTAATGGTAGCCATCTCTAGGGCAGGGGAGAGGGGGAAGAAAAAAAGAAATTTACATGATGACTTTATTAGATATTTAAAATGAATAGCAAATTGTACATAATAGAATTGTAGTTTCATGTGCAATCACCTTTTTTATTTTACTATATTATGGAAAGCTTGTTTTATTCCATAAATTTTTTAAAAAGATGTGTGTGTGTGTGTGAACATAAGATCAAAAGTGTGTGAAGTGTGTCTGTCACATGATGTGGCATGTTTATCACATGATGTGGTATACTCGTTACACAAAATCATGTCATCATATGAGGTGCCATGTTTGCCACATGGTGCAGTGCCTATCATATGACAGTGCATCAACCACAAGAGTGGAATGTTTGTCACTTCTTGCAGCATGTCTGTCGCATGACATTACATGTACACAGCATGATCACCAAATGAAGTGGTAGCTGGGCACATGATATAGTGTGTACATCACATGGCATGGTGTGTTCATCATATGACAGTGTATTACATGCCATGATTATATAATGATGTTGCATGCCCTATCAATGCTATGACATGCCTGCCACAGTGTAGCATGTTCATCACATGACACATGTTACACAATGTATTACATGGTGTACTCGTCATATGATATGACATGTTCAATTATGTAGCGTGTACATAATATGACACAGCATTGCGATGTGTTTGTCATACGAGAGTATATTTGACACATGGGGTGACATGTCCATCACATGATGTGGCACTGTTGTCACATGACATGTTCATCCCATGAAATGGCATGCTTGTCACATGCTGTAGTATGCTATGTAACCTATCAGTCACTGGTCTTGTTGGTCACATGATGTAGTATGTTTGTCACATAACAGTATGTTATGTTTTTGCATGATGTGGCATGTTTGTCACATGAAATAGCACGGTCATCATGTGGAGTGGTGGTTCGTATAGCACATTCACCACATGACTGGCATGCTCATCAGTGACATAGCTTGTCCACAGTGTGTTTGTTGCATGAGTGCATGGCTGTGCCTTTCTAAATTGGTCTTTGGCAGAATATTAATTTTTTTGAAACTTGTAGCCTTTCATAGTTTCCAGCCATATTCTGTAACATTACTGGATGAATATTTATGTTACAAAGATGGGATCTCACATCAAGAAATTTGGGATTGTTGAAATCATTCATTATTTATCCCCCAAAATGCCATCTCATACGCTCTCCTTTTCAATTTTATGCACCATTAAATTGAATACCCAGATGAACAACTGAAGCATAACACAAAATGATATTAACACATCCCCCAAACATAACAAAATACATCTTGATAGGAATTTAAACACAACTTAAAACCCAGTAGTTGACTTAATGAGACAAAATTTATCAATTTTACTGTAGTCTTATTCCTCTTTATTGGGGAAGGTGCTAGTCATGGATTAAGGGTTGTTCAGGGAACCAAATGGACCTTTTGGGGTTTTTATAGTTGCAGGCTAGAGGCAGAGAAAATATTTCTCCTTCACGTGAAAAATGCTTTCTCTCAGCAGAAAGGTGGGCCACTAGAGGTGTGAAAGGCTGTCTACAATATTAGATTTAGTCTCTGTGTCGGTTGGTTCGATTTAAGCATTTTCTTTGTTAGAGGGGAGGAGGAAGAGGAGGTCAGTGGGGGGATTATATTAGGAAATGACTGTGATATAAAAAACAAAGGGCATCAAACTGACAGTGTAGAATATAAGATCATTATGGGTACTTAGTGGAGTGGAAAATGGGGCTAGGCCCTGAAATATGGGGTAATCCTTGCATATATGGTCAGCCTGGCTTTGTTTACAAAATACATCCCCAAATCTTTGAAAATTTAGGGTTGAAATTCTCCACTTCTTCCCTCTGGTTGATCTATGACTTCAGGAGCGGATTGGCTTTGTACTCTGTACTTGCCAGGATAGCCAGAAGGCCCCTATAAATCTCTCCCAGCAGCTTGTTTTTACTGATGGTTTTCTCTACCTGGCTACCCTTTGACAAGCTGATTCAGCATTTGGGGAAGCATTAAAAATGTTGGTTCCAAGCTGTAAATTCCTTTTTTCTCCATTTGCAGTAGTAGGTGCCTTTATAATGTGGAATGCAGGACTTAAGGGAGTGGGTACCACATAGCTGAATATCCAGCCTAGTCCAGAAACTTCGACCTCTTTTGAACCCTTCTGTAGAGAAAGACTTTTCAATCTGGGTTCCACAAATAAGCATAGGGTTCATGGATAAATTTTAAAAGAGTCTGTGAAGTTGGATGGGAAAAGTATTACATCTTTATTTTCAGCAATCTCTAATTGAAATTGAGAGTTTCCTTCAATTATGAATGTGGGCAAAAAATTCGGAGAAGGGGTCTATGGGTTTCAGGAGACCATTAAGGATGTTACGAAACACCACAGAGTTTAAGAACCGCTCTCCTGGAGGGTTCCCAGCTCTTCTGAGGGACAGACCTCATTCTGATCATGTCAAACTTGGAGTTGGAAGACCTGGCTTTGATTTTTAGCTCCAATAATTGATAGTAGTTTCTCCAGCTTCCCTCCCCCAAACCTCAACCCACCAGCTCTTATCTCAATGCCCAGGTTCCCCAAGGAAGTGTCCCTTAATCTAAACATGATGTCTCTGGAGGAAAATTTATGCTCCAAGCTTTTGCATCCCCTTCCTCAAATCCAATCTTATGCTTCATATTCCTTCTGGATCCTCTGTGGATGTGGTGGTAGAGGACCTGGATTCAGAGACTGACAAATATGTTCACCTCTTGGAAATTCAGTGTTGTTATCTGCAAAATGGAGGTCATAGGTTATAGATTTAGAGCTCGAAAGGACTTCATAATGGAGGACAACTAATCCAACTTCCTCATTTTACAGTTGAGGAAACTGAAGCTCAGAGAAACAAGGTGACTTTGCCCAAGGTCACCAGGTAGGTACATGATAGAACTAGGATTTAAACCCTGTTCTCACTCTAAATCCGGTGCTCTTGCGGTTCTGCCCTGCTGCTTGACATCACCTACCTTATAGAGTTATTGGGAGGAAAGCACTTTGTAAACTTTAAAGCACTATATACAATTATTGCTTCTACATCACGACTTTCCCCATCATGGTTTTGATGTTTGTCAGGTCAGCATAAGAAATTAAATAGGAATTTTGGGGGGAGTTTTGCAGAAGCCACAGATGACATGTGAAGGTCAGCAGACAAACAGAAAAAGTTCTTTTTCATACAGTATTTTTACTTAACATTGACTTACATATAGCCTATGACCAAATACTTAATCCAAATTTTACAACAAGGTACTCTAAACACACCATAAAAGAAAAAGAAAAAATATCAGACATCTCTGGTACAAAGAGAGAGTCAAAAATATTTATGTGTATTTTCCAGATTGTGGGGGCACTAAGCCCCTAACCTCCACCCTTTTCCCCCTCACAGTGTGGAAGGGATAATTGTAAACATTGGTTATACTTATTCTACTATGAAGGAGACATCAGTCATCCTCTTAAAACAGTGTTGTAAGGTAAAGGCAAAAAAGAGAGAAAGCCTTACTCTCATTCTTTTTTTTAAAATTCTGCCTCCTAACTTTTGAATGAATAAAAACCTGGTTCAAGAGCCCTTTCTAACCATTTCATCTCATCTTTCCTTCCCTTCCAATGGTGGTGGGTGGGGGTAGGGGTCATTGATAAAATTACTGGGATGCTCACAAGCATTGTTTGTCCCATCTCCAAGCCTGCTGTCAAAAAAGCTTAATTAAAGAGGAATGAATTGGTCTGAAGGGAGAAAGGGAGGAGGAAATATTACCATAGTAGTAAGGAAGGTAACCGAGTTGTGGGTGTAATAAAAGGAGTAGTTATGGTCAATAAGCCTGAAGAGGGAGGGCAGCAAACTCCCTCTCATCATGTGCCAAAAGATAGCATTTTCATCTCTAATGGTTGAAATTAGCTCTAATGATTCAATATTCAAAGCAGCGCAAGTAAGGGATTCAAGCATCCCAGGGGTATTTTTCTCTGTGTCTCTTGAGTGTTTTGCCCCCATGTGAAGTGTGTATGCCTTAGGAGATACTCTAGTGTGCAAGGATCACTGATTCCAGGTTGCCTGAAGTCTGAGACACAAGGAACACAAAAAGCAATCCGGTGGTGTCGATTCTGTGTTAGAAGGTCAGCAACAGTTGAATCCCTGACAACACCTACTTTCTCAGGTGTGCCTCTGTAAGATTTCATTGTCTCTTAGCTCTAGCTTCCAACAATTGATTTGGGCAGAATTGTTAAGTGGGAGAAGTTTGTTTCTGGTGAGATTCCCTTTGCTCTAGCTTTTTCCTCTTTCCCCTTTCCTCCTCCCTCCTTTTTATCCTCTCCTTCCTTCCACAGGGGCAGCCAGATGCACAGTGGATAGAACACTGGGCTTGGAATCAGGAAGACTCATCTTTATGAGTTCAAATTTAGCCTCAGACACTTACTAGCTGTGTGACCTTAGGTAAGCCACTTAACCCTGTTTGCTTCACTTTCTTAATGAGTTGGAAAAGAAAATGGCAAACTACTCCAGTATCTTTGCCAAGAAAACCCCAAATGGGGTCACAAAGAATTGGATATGACTGAACAATGACAACAAAATTTAGTTACATTTTTTTCAGAGGCCTTCTGGAGATCAAGCAGGTGGAATTACAGAATCTCAGACTTGAGACCTGGAGAGGAAAAGTGACTTCTCTAAGGTCACAAAGCAAATGAGTAGCAGGGATAGGATTGTAACCCAAGCTTCGACTCAAAATTCTGTACTGTTTCTTGGCAGATATGAAATAGTGGGAAAACAGAGAATTAAGAGCCACAGTTTCCTTCCTTCCTGCCTTTCTCTCTCTCTCTCTCTCTCTCTCTCTCTCTCTCTCTCTCTCTCTCTCTCTCTCCCTCCCTCTCCCTCCCTCTCCCCCCCTCTTTCTTTCTTCCTTCCTTCCCTCCCTCCCTCCCTCCTTCCTTCCTTCCTTCCTTCCCTCCCTCTCTCCCTCCCTCCCTCCCTCCCTTCTTTCTCTCTCTCTCTCTCTCTCTCTCTCTCTTTCCTGTTGTTTTGTTATCTTCAGGGCTCCTGGTTAGGAAATTCTCTTTACTTTGCAGATCAGAAACTGTTCTGCACCTTATAGTATTAGAAAATTGCCCAAGCTACTTGCCCAGGGTCAAACAGTGTCAGAAGTAGGAAGTGAACCAGTCATCCTGACTGCAAGGTGATCCTTTTTCTCTATTACTTCATCATACTGCCTCTCCAAAGCATCATCTGTTTTAGAGGTAGAAGGGATCTTAGCGATTACATAGTCCCGGCAACACCATCACTTTGTTGATGAGGAAATGAAGGCATATAGGGTTAAATCCCAGTTCTATCACTTACTGGTCCTCTAGGTGGCATTGTTGATAGAACACCAGACCTGGAGGCAGGAAGCTATCTCCCTGAGTTCAAATTTGACCTTAGACTCTTACTAGCTTGACCCTGTTTGCCTTAGTTTTCTCATCTGAACTGGAGAAGGAAATGGCAAACCACTGCAGTAGCTTTGCCAAGAAAACCCCAAATGGGGTCATGAAGAGTCAGACACGACTGAACAAAAACCACTTGCAGGTTGGCTGTAGAGCCAGAGGATCTAGGTCTGATCTTAGCCAAAATTATTTAAACTCTCGGAATCTCAGTTCCTTTCTTTCTTTCTTTCTTTCTTTCTTTCTTTTTTTTTTTTTTGAAAAGACAATTTCTTTTTTTTCTTTTTTTTTTTAGTTCAGTATCCACTTTATTTTTTTTATTTATTTAACATATTTTCACAAGACTTTGAATTACAAATTTTCTCCCCATTTCTACCCTCCCCCCACTCCAAGATGGCGTATATTCTGGTTGCCCTGTTCCCCAGTCAGCCCTGCCCTCTGTCACCCCACTCCCGTCCCATCCCCTTTTCCCTTCCTTTCTTGTAGGGCAAGATAAAATTTCTACGCCCCATTGCCTGTGTATCTTATTTTCTAGTTGCAAGTAAAAACATTTTTTTTGTTTTTGAACATCTGTTTTTAAAACTTTGAGTTCCAAATTCTCTTCCCTCTTCCCTTCCCACCCACCCTCCCTAAAAAGTCAAGCAATTCAACATAGGCCACATGTGTATCATTATGTATAACCCTTCCACAATACTCATGTTGTGAAAGACTTACTGTATTTTGCTCCTTCCCAACCCATTCCCCTTTATTAAATTTTCTCCCTTAACCCTGTCCCCTTTCAAAAGTGTTTGTTTTTGACTACCTCCACCCCAATCAGCCCTCCCCTCCATCATCTCCCCCATTTTTTTTATCTTATTCCCTCTTCTTTCCTGTGGGGTAAGATTCCCAGTTGGGTATGTATGGTATTCCCTCCTTAGGCGAAATCTGATGAGAGCGATGTTCACTCATTCCCCCCTCACCTGCCCTCTCCCCTCCTCCCACAGAACTGCTTCCTCTTACCACCTTTATGCAAGATAATCCACCCCATTCTATCTCTCCTTATCTCCCTCTCTAAGTATGTTCCTCTCTCATCCCTTAATTTGATTTTATTTCTTTTAGATATCTTCCCTTCATCTTCAACTCACCCTGTGTCCACTCTCTCTCTCCCTTTCTCTCTCTCTCTCCATATATATATATATATATATATATATATATATATATATACACACACACATACACACACATATATATATACACACATAGATATATACATACATACACATTCACCCATATATATACATAAATATATATGTAAGCATACTCCCTTCAGCTACCCTAAAACTGAGGTCTCATGAATCATACTTGTCATCTTTCCATGTAGGAATGTCAACAAAACAGTTCACCTTTAGTAAGTCCCTTGCAATTTCTTTTTCTTGTTCTTTTTCTTGATTACCTTTTCATGCTTCTCTTGATTCTTTGTTTGAAAGTCAAATTTTCTATTCAGTTCTGGTCTTTTCACTGAGAAAGCTTGAAAGTCCTCTATTTTATTGAAAATCCATATTTTGCCTTGGAGCATGATACTCGGCTTTGCTGGGTAGGTGATTCTAGGTTTTAATCCTAGCTCCATTGACCTCTGGAATATTGTATTCCAAGCCCTTCGATCTCTTAATGTAGAGGCTGCCAGATCTTGGGTTATTCTGATTATGTTTCCACAATACTCAAATTGTTTCTTCTGGCTGCTTGCAGTATTTTCTCCTTGATTTGGGAGCTCTGGAATTTGGCGACAATATTCCTGGGAGATTTCTTTTTGGGATCTATTTGAGGAGGTGATCGATGGATTCTTTCAATTTCTATTTTGCCCTGTGGCTCTAGAATATCAGGGCAGTTCTCCTTGATAATTTCTTGAAAGATGATATCTAGGCTCTTTTTTTGATCATGGCTTTCAGGTAGTCCAAGAATTTTTAAATTCTCTCTCCTGGATCTATTTTCCAGGTCAGTGGTTTTTCCAATGAGATATTTCACATTGTCTTCCATTTTTTCATTCCTTTGGTTCTGTTTTATAATATCTTGATTTCTCATCAAGTCACTAGCTTCCACTTGCTCCACTCTAATTTTTAAAGTAGTATTTTCTTCAGTGGTCTTTTGGACCTCCTTTTCCATTTGGCTAATTCTGCCTTTCAAGGCATTCTTCTCCTCATTGGCTTTTTGGAGCTCTTTTGCCGTTTGAGTTAGTCTGTTTTTTAAGGTGTTGTTTTCTTCAGTGTATTTTTCAGTATTTTTTTGGGTCTCCTTTATCAAGTCATTGACTTGTTTTTCATGGTTTTCTCGCATCCTTCTCATTTCTCTTCCCAATTTTTCCTCTACTTCTATAACTTTCTTTTCCAAATCCTTTTTGAGCTCTTCCATGGCCTGGGACCAGTTCATGTTTTTCTTGGAAGCTTTTGGTGTAGGCTCTTGCACTTACTGACTTCTTTAGGCTGTATATTTTGGTCTTTTTTGTCAGCAAAGAAAGAATGCAAAGTCTGAGACTGAATCTCGGTGCGTTTTTGCTGCCTGGCCATATTCCCAGTCAACTAACTTGCCCTTTGAGTTTTTCAGTGGGGTATGACTGCTTGTAGACTAGAGAGTTCTATGTTCCACGTTTGGGGGGGAGGTGTCGGCTCTGCCACACCAGCACTGCTCCTTCCCCAACCCCCAACCCGGACTGGGCTTAGATCTTCAGCAGGCTGTGCACTCCTGCTCTGATCTGCCACTTAATTCTTCCCACCAGGTGGGCCTGGAGCCAGAAGCAACAACAGCCGTAGCTGCCCCACCTCCGCTGCCCCTGGGGCTGGAAGCCGAACGTCGAACTCCTTCCACTCCCGCAGCTTTTCCCACTAACCTTCTCAGCAGTCTTTGGTGTTTGTGGGTTGAGAAGTCTCGTAACTGCTGCAGTTCACTGAATCAGGGCGCTAGGGCATGCTCTGCCTGGTTGCTGGTCTGTTTGGTCCACGCCGCTCAGGCTGGGCTCTGCTCCACTCCGTTCCCAGCTCCCAGCTCCGTGCGGGATAGACCTCACCCAGAGACCATCCAGGCTGTCCTGGGCTGGAGCCCTGCTTCCCTCTGCTGTTTTGTGGGTTCTGCCATTCTAGGATTGGTTCAGAGCCATTTTTTATAGGTTTTTGGAGGGACTCGGTACAGAGCTCACGCTAGTCCCTGCTTACCAGCTGCCATCTTGGCTCCGCCCCCAGTTCTTTTATTTCTAATGAGGGGATAATATTTACAGGGGGCTATGCAACAGTGCTGTTAGGGCTCAAACTCCAGGTCCAGCACTCCATTCACAATGCCACATGGCTGCCTCTTGTTTTTTCCTGTTTCCTTTTTTTTCTATTACAAGTTGCCTTTTCAGTACTTGATATCACTGATAATACTAGATGTCACTTTAATAATATAGGTGCCCAGTACAAGATAGATCATTCAGGTGTGATTATATTTTAATTCAAAATTTACCCTCTTTTTAAATAGATGATTAACTGAAGGACACCTTGAAATACTTGTGTGCCAAGAAATGTGTGGCTTACAATGTAGTGGAGGAACATTAGTCTGGCGGTCAGAAGACCAAGATCTTGTTCTGGCTTTTGTCCATTAACTAAAAAGGTGAATTTTGGGCAATTTTTTAGGACTTTATTTCCTCACTTGTAAAGCTCCAGGGTAAGACTAGGTCTCTGAGGTCCCTTCTTGCTCTAGTAGTCTGCGTTCTCTTAAGTTCCTTCCAGCACTGACATTCTATGTCCTAAGGGTCCTTCTACTTCTTTGTTTTTTTAAGCTTTTTTTCCTTCTAGTTCTGTGGTTCTATCTTCTAAGGTCCCTTTCAGCTCTGACATCCTATACAGTCTAAGGTCCCTTTCAGCTCTGACGGTTTATGGTCCAAGGTTCCCTTTAGCTCTAAGTTTCAAAGGTTTATTTTGTATTTAAAGGGTTGCCTTTCTCTGATAAAGAAAGCAAAGCAAGATATCTAGAGGGACAGAAAAGCTTAAAGATAAGAAAACTGAGGCTCAGAGAAACTAACCCAGCTATTTGGTAGCAGAACCAGGCATAGACCCCAAGTCTTCTAATATTATGATGCTACACTCCCTGAAAAACATGAAATAAAGGGGTTGGCCTAGGAATCCTTGCAAATTTAAAATTTAGGAGTGTTATATTTGTTGTATAAAAATCCAGGAACGTTTCGGAAGGGATGCAGCTCTAGAAGAATCCTTGTTCCTGTCTCCTCCCATGCCCTGGAACTTAGTTTACCAACTTCAGCACCGGGTTTGGGTCCCAGTGACTTTCCAATAGTCACTTAGTTAATGAGTGAAGGAGCCAGTTATTGAATCCAGCTCTTCTGGTTCAAGATCGTTTTTTTCTTTTTCTTTTTTTTTCCATCATACCACCAATAGCATGAAATTTACCAGAAATTGGAACACTAGAAAATAATCTGATGGCTATACAACTCCCAAATTTCCTAAATTTATACCAGTTTCCCCCTGACCTTTATCACGCATCCAGGTCTGATGTACCATGCTATCAACTTTACCTTGCTCAGGGCTTTGGAACTGCCTGGTAAAGTTGTTGTCCATACATCACATCCAGAATGTCATCTCTTAGATTCCCAATCCTTAAGATGAGCTAAAATTTGATTTTTAATAACTTCCATAAGTGACTTCTGGTTTTGTCTTCTGCGTCTAGGCAGAACAAGTATTAATCCCTCATGCAGATGACAAACCTTTAAATATATGAAGACAAAAATGATGTCTTCCTTAAATGTAGGCTTTAAATTTATTCCTATTAAATGTCATCTTAATAGATTCATCTCATTATTCTAGACCATGAAGACCTTTTTGGATCCCAGTTCTGTCATCCAATGTGTTAGCTCCTCTTTCCAGCCTCAAGGCATGAGCAAACTTGATATGCATATGTTATGCTTTTAACCAAGTCATTGATAAAGCTAGCAAGTGAAGCAGGATCAAGGACAGTGAGGACACTGTAGCCTCCCTATAAAGATCTCCCTCCACAGTGACATTGATTTTCTAATCACTGCTCTTTGAGACTTGTTATTCAGGCAGTTCCAAAGTCGCCTAGTTGCTCTCTTTCAGCCTACACTTCTCTTGTCCACCAGGATAGCTTGAGATAATTTGCCAATTACTTTGCTGAAATCCAGGTATATTCTGTCAGTGCCCCTCACTGATATACCAATCTTGCCGTAGAAAAAAATGATGAGGTTAGCCTGCTCTGATTTGTTCTTAATGAACCAATGCTTTCTGAATATTTATAAAAAATCCCCTTTGGGTGTTTGAATAATATTGTTAACAACTGAAGTTTATCAAACTCACTAGCTTATTGTCTGGGGTCATCCTCATTTTGAAGACCTGAACGCTGTTTGTCCATTTCCAGCCTTGCATCACACTACCTATTCTCCATGGGTTTATTTTTAGACAATTTTTTACATGATACTTTTTAATATCTTCTTCCTTTCTGGGCTTCTGATCAAGTCTCCCCTTTTAACAGCAGCAGCAACAACCACAACAACAAAAAGTGCAATTCAGGAAAACTTTCTAATACATCACTGGAGTCTGACAGGGTATGAATGTAGTGGACTCATTTCCCACCCATAGTTCCTATCCATTCCAATGATGGCAGCAAGGTGCATTTTCTCATCTCTTCTTTGGGGGAACAAGCATGGTCATTATAATTCTACAACATTCAGTTTTTGGTTTTTAAATTTTGGTTCTTTCTGTTTACCTTGGTATGGTGATTGTTTCTTTTCTGCTTACTATTCGCTCATATGTTTGCATAAGACTGCACACTTCTCTGAAATCTTCATATTCATCACTTTTATGCTAATATCCAATACATTCACTATCTTGGAGGCAGTTCATCTGAGTCTGATTACTTTAATACTTATTTCCTTATTTATCCTATTTTTCCTTTTTGAGTACATTTATTCTATTCCTTTCAGTCTGAAGATCATTCTTCTTTGTAGAGAAAATAGAAACAAAGTAGGATGTCAACAATTCTGAATTTATGTCTTCAGTTATTGCCTTTCCATCCACTTCAAAGCATTAGTATTTACATGCAGTATGAGAAGGGAATGCAAACATGTTGCTGAACCCAAGCCTTCTGTGTAGAGGCAATGGGATGCTAAACTTCTTTGGTATCGAGTCTCAATCTAGCCTTTTAGCAGAGAAAGGAAATTTCCATGGCAGTACCAACTTTGCAAGTTACCTCATGAGTATCTTCATAGTCAAGAGTTCCTGAGTTCGAGAGTTTCAGTTACTAGATCTTCTAGAGATCGATTTTCTTATGCATCCTCTTGCCTAGAGAAAGGAGATAGTCTATATGACTTCTGCATTTCAGTCTTTGGAAGGTCAGCACCCTATTTGGAGCACAAAACCACTGAGTATATAACTGAGCCACAAGCTGAAGATGGAGGGGCCTGTAGTCAAGCAGTGTCCAGAAGGGATTGTGAAAAAGTGCCAGGCAGAGACTCTGAGATCCACGTCATTGGGAACCATGCAAGGATATCAGTAGCTCTGTAACCCTGCAGCATCAGAGGCATGAGTTGCTCCTCTTCACACATTCTTTGGCTGAATTTATTCCTTATTTACATGACACTTATGTGTACGTGCTGGTACTGAGTATATTTCTGTAAATCTGTACTCTTGGTTTATGGGGAAGATTCTTTGCTGCTATTGGTCTTATAATGCTATTTCAGTAAATGCCATTGTTTTGAGCTAAATGTGTCCTTTGGCTGACTATTGGGACATAAACACATCAGTGGGGGCTCAGAAGCTAGTTTAAGGAGTGCACCCCCATGGAAAACCTTGAACCTGGTGGATTTACTCCCTGGGAGACCCATTCTAAAAGTGTGAGTTGAGGGTTTTCCAGAGGGGCCACTACAGTAAGAAAAATAGCTATAAGATATTTTCCCCCAGAGATGTAGAATACACTTTCCCAAAAATATACACAGCATCGATAGTAAGGAACACACGGAAAGGCACATACATTTAATAACAGTAATGAAACAACAATAATAGCTGCTAACATTTATGTAGCACTTGCTTATCAGGCACTGAGCTAAGTGCTTTAAATTATGTCATTTGATCTCACAACAATCTTGTGAGGGAAGCTAAGGCAAACAGGTTGAGTGACTTGCCTAGCATCATACAGCTAGTAAGTGTCTGAGGGTGGATTTGAACTCAGGTCTTCCTGAACTCCAGGCCTGGCATTGTACCTGGTACCACCTAGCTGCCTTCACAGATCGAGAACATGAGTGGCCAGGGCATTGTGTAGAGGGGCAACTCATACATGTAGTGCTTCAGTATGCTCTTGTTTTCTGTTGGACCTGCTTCCTGATGGACTTGCAAGGCATAGTACTTGTGGGTGTGTAGTCTCTCCTGGACCTATGGATGTGGTTTCTATCCTGTTTGGGCATGTCCTTTTCCTTTTTTTGGGGGGGGGTAGCTGCATAACTTTGCTCTTCTGGTCCTGCAGTAATATGGAGACATGGCTGTACAGGGTACAAGTTTATGGAGCGTCCTTCTGTGTCTAACTTCTGCTTTCAGCTGGAGTCCTCAGCTGAGGTACTGTCTTTTTCATGTAGCAGAAGAGTGGGTTCTGTCTTCATTCTTTCAGCTTAAGAAATAGTCTTTTTTGTTTGTTGTTGTTCGGTCATTTTCAGATGTGTCCAATGCTTTGTGACTCCATTTGGGATTTTCTTGTCAAAGATACTGGAGTGGTTTGCCATTTCCTTCTCCAGCTCATTTTACAGATAAGGAAACTGAGGCAAAGTGAGTTAAGTGGCTTGCCCAGGGTCAGATAGCTAGTAAATATCTGAGGCCAAATTTAAACTCAGGAGGATGACTATAGGCCAGCACTCTACAAAAGGCAGCACATTCACCTACCATATCATTGGACTAGGAAAAAAAAAACTCTTAGTTATTTTTCCTTTCATTTAAAAGGGGCTATTTTTCAAGTGTTGGTGATAATGAACATTTCCTTTCCAAAAGGAGAGGCCTTGTTCCAGAAACTAAACTCTCTGAAACGCAGAAAAGCTAGCTAGTGACAACAGATTTTAGTCTGTTTTTTTTAACTTTGACTTTCTGCTCATTAAGAATAGGATCTTTGTTGGAAGCCTCGCTCTGATTTAGCATTAGAAATTTCTTTTACCTCTCTGATTAATTACTTCATGGAGATACCGTTCAACACTCCCACCCCCCACCCCAACCCATTGTCTGAAGACTTTTCCCAAAAATCCCTACAGAGCTATATCTGACCAACTGCAATTTTTTTTGGGAGGCCTGTGGGCCTGGTATAAAAACGAATCTGAGCTAGCACGAAAGCTAAGCTTAGAGGGCGAAGTGTCATTGTCTTCTTCCTTCCTACGCATATTCTTGCTTGTAATATGTGTTTTTTGTCCCACATAAACTGCCCTACCATAATAATGGCACCTACCACATGTGCTTATTGTGATGATCAAGTGAGAATATATGCAAAGTTCTTTGAAGGTTTAACGTGCATATATATGGCAGCTATTATTATTATAGTTTATATGATAGGTACTGAAAGACTCAGAGTAGGAGCAGTAAGACTGAGAGGGAGGGTACCAAAGCTAGAGACATTTCTGGGAGGATTCGTTTCTGTTGGTATGGAGGAGAAGTTGAGGGGGAGAGCATTAAGGGAGTGGAATGAATCAAATATAACTCATAGTGTCATAGTATTTGGAACGGAAAGGGACATTAAATGTTATTTAGCTCCTCCCTCCTCCCCCCATTATTTTCTTAATGAGAAAACTGAGACTAAGAGAAATTAAGTGACTTCCCAAGGTATGTGGCAGAGTCTGAAACTGAACTTTTTCATCTTGGTAAATTGGCGGAAGTCAAGGGAAGAGGAGTAAAGTTGTTGCTATTTATTGCCATTCCGCCCCACCCCCCATATGTGATGTGGTATGGGAAAAATATGGAGTTTGGTGTGTTCACTGAGGGTACGGGAGATGAGGATAAAATGGCAGCTTGAGAGCACTGTATGCGTTTGGGAAAGTGCCACTATTACTGATTCAGCCCAGCTCAGTAATCACCCCTGGTTATTAGAGCAAGGGGCCGAAAGCCTATTGGATCACTCAGTCTCATGGGGAAGACCAATGATATAAGTCCTTTGCTTTGACAGGTGTGAAATGAAACCCTTATTCCCATCAGGAAGTGGCTTGAAAAGTGCATTGTCTTGACGTTTCCCAATAGCTTGCTGTAAAGGAATAGGAGGGAAAACAATAACAGCCCAAGAATCCTGTGTCTAATTACTGGAGGTATTAATTATGCAGATGATTTTGAGGTTAATGACTCATTAGCACATCAAAAGAGCAATTAGTTCATTGTTTCCATATTTTTGTGCAATCAGGCAGAAAGCTGTTTCTTAATATTTGGGTACCTTAATTAAGATTGTAAAGAATATAGGCCCTGTGTTTCTGTCTTTTAAGCAAAGGCTGTGAAAATTTTAATGGCGTTTATCTGCATGGTATGAGCACATTTTATGTATGCTGTGATGCTAATGTCACTTTTTGAGATTCCAGACTGAGTCATAGGTGTTGTAGAAAAAGTAGTGGATTTGGATTCAGAAGGCCTAGCTAGAATTGAAACTCCGCCGCCTATTCCCTGTGTTACCTTGGGTTAGTCACGTTCCCTCTTGGGGCCTCAGTCTCCTCGTCTATAAAATGAGAAGTTTGGACTAGGAAGCTTATGAGGTCCTTTCCAAGCCCTAGTGCTTTTTATGATCCTAAGTAACTTTCCCTCATTGGGCCTTATTTTCCTCATCAGTGAAATACAGCAGTTGGATTAGATGATCTCTGAATGATCCTATGTATAAATGATGCTGCTATTATACCATTTATCAGAGTATGCCCTTCAGGTCACATATACATACACACATATCCCCCCATATATATACATACACATATGTACACATACATATATGTATGTATATGTATATATATGCATAGATAGATTTTTTGCTGGTAATGGTGTTGGCTTTTTATTCTTCATTTGTAGTTTCTCACCTGGTGTCCACCTGGTGATTGTGGCTCCTGAAACATCAGAGGGCTCTCTAAACAAACTTGTGTGTTCTCAGAATACTTCAAAGGCATAGCCTTCCCTTTTAGAGGTGTTCTAGTCCCTTCCTAGGGCACTTTCCCTTCATACTACTTCCCTGCTCTCATCTCGCCATCTCCCATCAAAATTTGCTCTCAGAAAAAATTCTGATGTCTCAGAATATCAACATTGGAAGAAATCTCATGTCACTTAGTTCTACCTTCCTTATAAGCGATCCAAGACCTCTGAAAAGAGAATCATCATTTATTCTTTTGGGAAAATTTAGGTTATTTGATTAATTTTTTATTTTGTTATTTAAATATAGACATAATTATATTAAACAAGATATAAATTCAGCTGAAATGTTTTCGTTATAGAACATATGTTGGCCAGGTGTGGTAATACTGCCATGGGACATTGAGGCTGGTAGATTAGATTAAAGCCAAAGAAACAATCCCTACCCCCAGGAGCTTAAATTATACTGGGGGAAAAGAAAATCTATTCAAATAAATTATACACATGCATATACATACATACATACATACATACATACATACATACATGTGTGTGTGTGTATAACCAAATAATTCCTTGGGAGGGAGCACCAGTGATGGGGAGGGGGGCTTTTATGAAATGATCTGAATTGAGCCTTGAGCCTTGAATCAATTGGGGATTCCAAAAGCTAGATAAGTAAGGAGAGAGTTCCACGTGTGGGTGACAGATTGTACAAGGCACCATAGTGAAAGGATGGGATATTTTGTCTGCAGAGCAGCAGATAGGTCAGGAAAATAATTTGGGAAAGATGGGTTAGAATCAGATTGTAAAGAGCTTTAAATGCCCAACAGAGGAGTTTGTTTTATCTCAGTGGCAGTGAGGACTCACTCTATTATCTTGAGCTATAGTGACATGATCAAGAGTGCCATGGTCAGATCTACCCCTTAGAAATATAGGTTGGTAGCTATGTAGGGGACAAATTGGAGAGAGGAGAGAATAGAGGTGGGGGTAAATGATTTGTTATCGAAGCCTTTAGCCTTTCAGTTCTTTACCCACTCCATTGTTGGTTGAGATGAGAGTCACTCAGAATAGCTTAGGGAAAGTGCACCAGTTTTGGAGTGAGAGCACCTGGGTTCAAATATCAGTTCTATTCCTTTTACTCCCAGTGTGACCTTGGGCGAATCACTTAACCCATCTTGGCTTCAGTTTCTCATCTACAAAAGGAGGGTTAGGTAAGATGCATTGCAAGGTCCCTTCTGGTTCTAAATCTGTTGTCCTATGATTCTCTTTCTTAATTCCCAGAGTTGTGGGACCCAGCTTGAACTGGCTTATAAAAACTGCTTGTTACATTTTCAGTGAGAACATTTACCTTTCAGAAATGAGCAAACTCTATAAATCAGGACTCGATTGACTGTTTTGTTGATTATCTAGAGTTAATAAAGTGATGGAAAAGATGTTTATGATGCAGATCAAAATTAAAAGTATGTTGTATATACATCTTTTTTTGGAGAACTGGTTGTTAAATGTTTAATGGCATGCCACCACTCAAATCTACCTTCAAAAGGCAGTTAAGCAATGTGGTAGAGTAGATGAGTATTGGATTTAGACACAGGAGAAGATCTAATTTTTAGTCCTACCTTTGGTGTATAGCAGTTGTCTTACCGCAGGCAAGTCACTTAACCTCTATGAATCTCTTTCCCATCCAAAAATTTGGGGATTGTGGGAGGATTATCCAATGGATAATTCCTGTGGTACCTTTCTCGCAGAACTGCCATAAAGGGTTTTATGTGCCAGCTATCATAATTAGAAGAACTTAAATCACTTAGAGAGTATCGAGGCCAATACCCCTTAATTTATAGAAGAAAGGTAGAGTAAGAGAGGTTGAGTGACTTGCCAAAGTCATATAGGTAATAAAAAGCAGAACCAAATTTGAACCCAGATTATCTTTCTATTACATCATATTTTTCTATGTGAGAGAAAATATTTTATTTTTGAAAACATTTTTAAAAAAGAATTTTTATTTATATCTTTTGTTTTTGCATTACTTAAATTTTTCCTCTAGAGAGGATATCCTATATAACAAAGAATATTTTTAGAAGAAAAAAAGGGAGCAAAAGAGGAAGAAGAGAAAAAATCAGCAAAATTGATCAATACGTTGAAAAGGTACAAAAACATATGCAGTGTCCCACACATAAGGACCTCCCACCTCTGCAAAGGAGAAAGGGGAAATAGCTTCTCATATCTGGTTTGAAACCATGTTTGTTCTTGGCAATTCTGTAACATTCACCTTCAATTGGTTTATGACTGTTCTTTTCATTAACACAGTTATGGTCATTGTGTGTACTGTTTTCTTGTTCTGGTTGCTTACTCATTCTATCAGTCCATCTAAGTCTTTCAATGCTTCTCTGTATTCATCATATGCATTGTTTCCTATAGTACAGTAATATTGTATTATATTCATGTACCATAATGTACTTAACCATTCCCCTTTGAAAAGACATATACTTTGCTTCCAGTTCTTTGCTATCACAAAAAGTGATTTATAAATATTTTAGTGTATATGGGGACTTTTTTCTTATCAATGATTTCCTTAGGATACGTGCCTACTATTGGAATCTCTAGGTCACAGGGTATGAACATTTTAGTTACTTAATTTGCATAATTCCAAATTGCCTTCCAAAATGGCTGTTCTGATTCACAGGTCTTCCAACAATGCACTAATGTGTTTATCATTCCACATCCCCACCATCTTTGTCATTAATCATATGCTGCTATGAGACAAAGCCTCAGGGTTGCTTTGATTTACATTTATCTTGTTATCAGTGACTTGGTACATTCTTTCATCTGATTATTAATAGTTTGCAATTATTTTTGAGAACTGTTTATTTCCCTTGACTACTTATCTACTGGGGAATGGATTTTTGTTATATGTACATACAATTTATATATGTTCATCACACATGTATAGACATATTATGTATATACATATGCATATATATATGAACACACAATATGATACAGAACTCTTATCTGAGAATTTTGATATAAAAATTTTCCCCTGTTCAACTCCTTTCTTCCTTAACATAGGTGTATTAATTTTGTTTGTGTAGAAGCTTTTCAATTTCATGTAATCAAAATTATCCATTTCCTGTTGTAATTTTAAAATTTTCTTGCTTGGTTAAAAATACTATCTTTAATATTGAGTCCATATACCCATTTAGAATTTATTGTAGAGCATGGTATGAAATGTTTGCCTATGCCTAATTCCTTCCAGACTACTTTCTCAGTAGTTTTTAATCAATAGGGAGATTTCCCTTCCCCTGTAACTTATTTTTGAGTTTATCAAACATTGGGATATTGAGATATCCATTGTTTTTGATTTTCCCTTTTCTAGTCTGTTCCATTTTTCTACTTCTCTGTTTTTTAACCTACACCAAATGGTTTTGATGACTGCTGCTTTATAACATAATTGGCACCTGGAAGTGCTATTACTCCTTCATCTCTGTCTTTTTTCGTTATTTTCTCTTGATCATCTAAATTTTTGTTTCTCTAAATGATTTTATTATTTTATCAAGTTCTATAAAGTATCCCTTTGGCAGCTTGGTATTCCATTAAAATGCAAATTAACTTTTGTAATATTGTCATTTAAAAAATAACATATTTTGGCACGGCCCAGGCATGAGTACTGAATATTCTTCCAGCTATTTAAGTTATTTATTTACTTAAGGAAAGTTTTGTGATTGAATCTATACAAGTAGTTTGTGTGCTTTGGTAGACTGATTCTTAAAAATTTATGCATTCTTTTAGTTATTTTGAATCACATTTCCACTTGTGTTATTATTGCCCCTTGGATTTTGTTATTATCATATAGAAATGCTGCTGATTTTTGAGGGTTTATTTTGTAGCTACAACTTTCCTAAAGCTATTAATTATCTCAATATATTTGCTGATTCCCTTGGATTTTCTAGATAAATCATGTCATTAGAATACCAGCATAGGGTCAGTTTTATTTCCTTTCTTTCCTGTTTTATATCATTAATTTTTCCTTCTTTTCTCCTTATTCTTGCTAGCGTTTCTAGAATTATACAAAATAATTCCAGTGAGACATGTGTCCTTGCTTTACTCCTATATTTATTGGGAAAGCTGCTAGTGTGTTCCCATTGTATATGATGCTTGCTATTGGTTTTAGGTAGATACTTTTGATAATGTCAAAAAAAGATCCCTTTACGCTTGTGCTTTGTTTTTTTATAGTTTAAATGAGTGTTCTACTTTGTCAAAGGCCCTTTTTGTATGTATTGATATAATCATGTGGTTTTGGGTGTTTTTGTTTCTAAAATGATTGAGTCTGTTGATTCTTTTCCTAATGTTGAACCATCCTCATATCCCTGGTGTAAATCCAACTTAGTCATAATGAATGATTTTTTGGATGATTTACCAAAGTCTGATAGAATTTTATTTAATTTTAAAAAATTAATATTCACTAATGATATTGTTCTATAGTTTTACTTCTTTGCTCTATCTTCACCTAGTTTAGATATTCATACTACTTTTGTCTTATAAATGGAGTCTGGTAGAGTGGTTTTTTTCTCATTTTTTGGGCATAATTTGTGTAGTATTAGTACTAATTTTTTTAAAAAGTTCAATAGAATTCTCCTCTGAATTGATTCATCAGCAGCAGAAATGAATTTTCTTTGGTAGTTCCTTACAGTTAGTTCTATTTTCTTTTCTGGTATTTGGTTATTTAAGATCTCTATTTTGTCTTCTGCTAGTATGAAAATTTTATATTTTTTTAGGTATTGCTCTACTTTTGGGTTCTCAGTTTTGGTAACATACAACTGTGCATGTTAGATTCTGACAATTCTTTTCATTATTTTTTTCTGGTAATTTTACCTTGTTCATTCACTATTTTATTTATTTAATTTTTTGCCCTCTTTTTAAGTCAGGTTGGCTAAAGGTTTATCACTTTTGTTCATCTTTTCAAAGAATCATAAGAATTATAAGTTTTGTTTATAATTTCTACAGTCTTTTTAGCTTCCAGTTTATTTCTCCTCTTTCAGCCTCTCTCTTTTGTGTTCATTTTGGGTCTGTGAATTTTTGTTGACTTTGTAATTTTTAAAAATGCAAATTTAGTTCACCAGTCCTTGCCTTTTGTATCTTTTTAACATACTGGGTGTCCAATAGCATGATTCCAACTCCTGCTCTTTTGGATTCAATGATGCATAGTTAATTTTGTTCTGGACTCTCATTTTTATTCTAAGTATGTTTTTGTTTTGTACATCTGCTTCTTGTAAGCAAGGGATTGTAGGGTTTTATTTTCTTATTCTGTCAATTTTTTCATCTTATTTTGATTATTTAATCCATTCATCTTTTAAGTTTTGAGTCAGATTTATATATATATATATATATTTTTTCATTTGACTGTTTCCCCCCTCAATTTGGGATGTTTTCATTCCTTTTCCTCTTTAAAGACAGTACATTGTTTCTTCAGTTATTTTTGTTTACTCACCTTGAAGCCAAGCCTATTTTCCCAGCTCTTTTCCCCTCATCCTTAAAGCCTTTCTGCCCCCTGACCCCCAATTCCCTCCATTTGTCACCCCTTTCCTTAGTTCTGGAATTTTATTAACATTAACTCCTTTTCTTTTTCCATTTTATCCAGTTATATAATTTGTCCACCCTTTTGTCTCAAACTGTTAATAAAAATCTTGCCTTTTCTCTTTCCCTTCAACTTCTTTTATTTTTCCTTTATTCCCACCTTTTTCTGAAAATGATTTCTATCTTGTTCTCTTCATTAGTTCTCTTCTCTTTCTGTCTATTCTAAACCTTTGTTCTTTGATTCATGGTCCTTATTAAGTTTCTATGTTTCTTCTTTAGTCTCCCTGTTATTCATGGAATTAAAGCTGCCAAGGTACATATTTTGGGTTCCCTCTTCTAAACAATTTTTGTTATTGCCTTATGGGTCTTTCCACTTTTCCCCTTTTTTCCTCTTGTGTCTCACTCTTAGAGGTATCAATTCTTGTAGGAGATAAAGAAAATTATTGTCCTATGATAGAATTTTCCCGTGTCTCTAATATTTCCTCCATTTCCATTTCCTACCATCCCCATGACCATTTTCTTTTCTATTTGCCATGAAATCTCCTTTCTGAATAGATGCCCTCTCACCCTTCTGGATGCTGATTGCCCTCGGAAACTCTGATTCCTTTTCTGAGGGATGGAGGCACGATACTTTCCAAATTAGGGGACACTCTGAGCACCAAAATCCTTGAAGATTATACCTATTTTAACACTGTTACTTTCATTATAGACTGTTTCTTCCTACTGTTGTTGTGCTTTGCAGTGGGATTCCCTCCCACTATTGAACCAAGATTTCTCTAATTCTTTTCCCCTTTTCAATCCCTCTCTCTTTACCAAGTCTTCTGAGGTGCCTCTCTTTTTCCTGAGTGACTATAGGAGTAATTTTTCTTTTATTCATTATCGTTAAATGGATTAGATTACTAGTTAATAATATACATTGTCTCCTACCTCTTCTACCCTTTTATACTTCCATTCTTAGTTTCATTCACACTAAAACAATTAATTCACCAGTACAAGCATGTGTGTGTATGTATGTGTGTGTGTGTGTGTGTGTGTATGTGTGTGTGTGTGTGTTTAGGTGGTAGGGTTTATTTAGTCCATGGTGTTTTCGCTCTGTTTTGCCACCATTACTTCTATTTCAGTTTTGTTTTCATCTGTATCTCCTTGCATATTTTTTACTGAAATCTTTTACTGGGGCAGCTATGTGGTGCAGCAGATAGAGTGTTGGGCCTATAATAAGGAAGACCTGAATTTAAATCTGTCCTCAAACTCTTACTAGCCATATAATCCTGGGCATGTCACTTAAACTCTGTTTTCCTGAGTTTCCCCATCTATAAAATGGGGATAATAATAGCACCTATCTCCCAGGCAGCTGTTGTGAGGATCAAATGAGACAATGATTGTAAAGCACTTAGCCTAGTGCCTGACATAGTAAGTCCTATTTATCATCGTCAATCATCATCGTCAATCATCATTGTCAATCATCATCATCATCATCATCATCATCATCATCATCACCATCAGTCATCGTCAATCATCATCATGAAGTCTTCTTCTGTTGTTATTTTGTTGTTGTGAGTTTTTTAAACCCCATAGGGGCCCTTTTCTTTCTGTTTTTATTTCTCTATTTAATAGACATCCAGACATAGGGAAATTTATTTTGTTATTTGTACTTTCCTTGGTAGCTATACTTATTTGCCTTCCTTGGGTTCCTGTTGTCTCAGGTATTTGTAAAGTGAATAGTCTGCTCATCTCTCTCTGTCTCTCTGTCTCTCTCTCAATGCTCTCTTTTTATTGAACATTTATCTTTTTTTGTTAATAATTATTAGGTTCAGATTTATAGGATACGTCAAGTTGAGTTGCATTTTGAATTCCTTTGCTCGTCAGAATACAATATTCCACTACCTTCTCTGGTTTCTAGTGGTGTAGAATTGTCTTGTGTTATACAAATTTTCTTTCTCTTATATTTCAAGATTTTTCTTCTAGTCATTTGCAGAATTTGTTGTTTGTCATTAGAATTACTAAGTTTAACTAATTAATCTGTCTTGGAATTTGCATCATATTTTTTTTCCTTGGAGGAAATCTATAGATTCAATTGGCATTTTATTTTCTGTGTTTGAAAGTTCTGGGAAGTTTTGTTGTATTATTTCTTTCATTATATTGTTTAAATTTGCAGATTTGTCATGTTCTTCTGGGAAATCTTTGATTCTTAATTTTTCTCTGCATATTCTGTCTCTGAGATTAATACATTTTTTGGGGGCATAGAGATCATGTTTTCTTTTAACATTAGTGCTTTTTTGCTTCTTTTTTCTTCCACATTTTTCTTAACTTCATTATATTTGCATACCTAATCACTTGTTTTTTTTTCCTTCTTTAGAGAACCTAGCTACTGTCAAGTCAAATTTTTCTACTTTGCCAACTATCTCTGCTATATGTATATAATAAATTCTGCTCTTATAATTCTTATTTCTTTTTTTAAATTTTATTCTTTTTTTGTTTGTTTTGTTGTTGTTGTTGTTGGAGGGGAGAAGGAAGGGCAATTGGGGTTAAGTGACTTGCCCAAGTTCACCCAGCTAGTAAGTGTGTCAAGTGCTTGAGGCTGGATTTGAACTCAGGTCCTCCTGATTCCAGAGCTGGTGCTCTACTCACTGTGCCACCTAGCTGCCCCTGATTCTTATTTCTTTCTTGAACTATTCATATCCTTCTATACTCTCTTGGTAATCTTCAGGATTATCTTCCTCATTAGGTTTTGGTTTGATTTCCTTTGTTTTACAGTATTTATTTATACATAGTTGGATTTGCATAGACGTCATCTTCCCTTCTGTTACTAACATTGCCCCTGTTGATTTGTCTGCTCATGCTTAAGTTCTTTCTGTGATCTTTTGTAATTTCCAGTCCTTTTTCTTATGTTCCTCTATTGCTCACTTTCTGACTCGTTCCACTTTGATGGTGTATCTCTGAAGGCTGGACCTCAAAGCTTTCTCAGCCTCCTCCTCTGTTGGGGAATTCACTTTTTATAGGTTTCAGTCCTTTTCCCAACTAACTTCTGGGGGTGTTGGTGGTGCAGGGTGCAGGGACAGAACTGGCTCCAGGTTAGTCATAGTCTCCTTTTCTTCAGGCCTGGTACAGCCCCCACATGCTGGTATCCTGCTCCAGTTCTCTCCATTAGTTAGTTTTTTGCTTGAGTGGCTGTTCCAGCATGTTGCTTTCCTCTCTCCTGCCTCTCTTTCCCCTAGAAGAATGTAAGTCCATTTTCCTGTATGTGCCCTCCTCTCCTCTAGAGTAGGGTAGGTAGTAGTGTTCTGCTGTTTGTCGACACAGAATGATGATATGAGGGTAAGAGTGGGGTGTGTTGGCTGAGACTATAATAGCAGCAAAGAACTTGCTGAATGAAACCAGAGCATAAACCCACAGGCTGTGTGAAAGTATGTCATGGAACTTATGGAGTGGGGGGGAGGGTGCTTGGTGTGAACCATTGGGGATTAGCTTTCTCTGCTGATAATATTTCAGTTTGTTACTTTGTTAGGGCTCTTGGTGTCTCAGCTTGTGGAGACAGCTTTAATTGCTTACTTCCTGAGTGTAATTCTTATTTTCAAGAGTTATGAGAGTTCTGGAGAACTGGAAAAATGTCTAGTTTCCCTTCTTGTTTATGTGAGACTTCCCGGCCTCCCCCACTCCCTTTTCCTTGCCCCCTCCGTTTTCCTCCCCCCACCATTCACATTTTAACAGAGGACAAAGCAAAGCCTTACACTGGGGTGTGGAACCTGCGACACATGTGGCCTTGAGGCTGCTAAGCTGTGGCCACTCCTGATAAGCTGAAGAAATTATTTTCCTAAGTAAAATTTTAGGAAGTAGGAATGAGACAGTGTCAAAGGTTTTTATGGAGATGGGGCTAGACTTGGGAGGATTTTCTAGGACCCCTAAAATCACAGGTACTTCTTTTTTCTTTTCGTGGAAAAGTGCTGGATTTTGAGTTCAGAGACCTGGACTTAGATTCTGGCTTTTCCTCTCAGCACCTTTGTGATTTTGGTCTGGTTGTCCCAGGCCTCTATTTCCTCATCTGTAGAATGAGGGAGTGGGAACTAGATTTCTAAGGACTTTTTAGCTATAATATTCTGTGCTGTAAGGTTCCTTCCTATGATCCTGGTAGTAGACCGGAAAAGTTTTATAAGTAGGTGAATATCACTAAAGAGAAAACTGAACCTCAGAAATGCATCTTCAGCTTTAAAAGAAAAATCATCAGTACAAGCACCCCCAGCATCAGAACAGAGAGGTGATTATGTAGGAAGATACCCTTAGCTGCAGATTCTCTTCTGGATGACAGCTTCCTTGTTCTGTTACTGACTGCCTTGGGGTCATTCTCTCTTTAGCTTCTTGTATTCCCTGGTCCCTTTTTAGAAACATTTCTTTCCTTAATCATGTCCCCATGGGGAGTAACAAGGAGAAAAAAAATTGTTTTTGCCTGTGGTTGATATCCTACATAACAACAAAACAACATTTTTATTATCGTCGCTGTTGGGGGTAGGCCACAGTGTGGTCAAGACCTGTGATTTCATCAGTGGAGGGAACTCCTTAGTGGGGGAAAAACTCTCCACAGTTGTAGATTAGCAACTCATTAGTGACTTAGACAGTTGCTTAAGATGGTCAGAAGTTAAGTGAACTGCTCAAGGTCATATAGTGAGTATATGTGAGAGCCAAGGTCTTCTAACCCAGTTTCCTTGTCTGAAAAATGAGGAGATTTGATTAGATCTCTTAAGACTCCTTTCAGTTTTACATTTATGATCCTATAATTTCCTCAGACACACATGAATAACACTCTCTACTTTGTGTTCTCACTTCGGATACTGAGTTTTTGAAGTTACTAGGAACTCTTGAGAGAAATTAGAAGTATTTGAAATATTCCCTGATTCTGTGCTTTTCCCACCTTTTCAGATCAGACCAGTTGTGCACAGTGACATGATTGTGCCTTCTAGGTGGCAAATATTTCATCGAAAGCCACGCCATATAAGGTAAGTATATTGTTATTTGTGATTGTGAGGACTTGTGGTTCTCGAAAAGTGACTGTCTCTCATCTGGCAAAAACTCCTGCATGTTTTCCTCATTTTCCTCAATAGCTCTTTTAAGGGGGAAGCTGAATGACTGACCACTCATTGGGGATATTAGTAGGAGCATAGATTTAGACCTTAGAAATCACCTAGTCCAGCCTCCTTATTTTACAAATGAGGAAACTGAGACTCAGAAAAGCCAACACAGGAAGCAAGCAGTAGAGCTATGATTTGACTTTAGGTCCTCCAATTCTAAACCCAGTGCTCAATGGAATTCCTGTATTTGGTAGGGGTTTGGAATAATAGATCACTTCTGAGCTCCCTCTCAGTTCTCTGATATTTGTTATCTCTTGATCAGTGCACATTTCCTTTTATTTCTCCCAATGAAGAACCATGATTATTCCCCATTCTGGCCTTTTGAAAAGTTATTCTTCTAAAATACCATCATAATCAGGCATCCTTTCAGTAGACCATTAGCCAGTACCTAGCACAGTGCTCATTATAGACAATAAATGTTTGTTTAATAGCATTTGTGAAGAGAGGAAAAGATGAGGGCAGGAGCGAATGGGACTTTGTTTCTAAGAGGTATTTAATAAATACTTGGTGGCTTTTGTTGGTTCCTTTAAATTTCACATCTAGTGGCTGTATCTATTGATGTCAAAAGGAAGTTTTTTTAAATGTATAGGAGCTTTCATTATCAAGAGATGTCTTATTGTGAGCAACATCTCTTTGACAACACTACCTCTGTAAGGCAGTAAGAAAGGGTAGAAGGAATGGTGATAGCAGCCTGAGTTTGAATTCTGTATCTGTTACTTTATGTAGCATGCACTTTGGAGCCACAATCCTAACTCTCACTGCCACTGATGAATCAGCATAACTGCTACATCTCCCTTAGGGTTCCAGGGGTAATCCTAAGGAGTTCAGGGGTATTTTTTCTAGAAATACAACTCCCAAGCCCCCAGCAGTGTGCTGCCTGCCATAATTATCAGCTGATATCAATTAGCTTAGACAGATTTTTAGGATGGAAGATTTACTGAGGTCTAAGAACAATTGGTACAAACATCTGAATATGTCTGTGACACGTTTTTCCATAAGAACATAGAGTCCAAGGGAAAGTGGGCTTCAGGCTTGGAGAGAACATGTAGCAAAGCTACAAAGCTACTCACAGTCCCTGGAAATCATTTTGCTGTAGTTCTCAGGACATTCACCTTAGGTATGTAGTAGTTTTTCTGCTGGGCTCTTTATAGAGTGAAGCTGGACTCTCCTTGGCTGTCAGAACAAATTCCCAGGAGTTCAAATACCATCTCTCTGATGATATCTTCCACTTTTTTTTGGAAGGGGGAGGGCAGGGCAATTGGGGTTAAGTGACTTGCCCAAGGTCACACAGCTACTAAGTGTGTCAAGTGTCTGAGGCAGGATTTGAACTCAGGTCCTCCTGACTCCAGGGCTGGTGTTCTACTCACTACACCACCTAGGTGCCCCAGATATCTCCCACTTTGATATATCCAACCTTATTCTTTTTCTTTAGGCCCCACATCACCAAATGTGAATTGAAATATTCCATCTGGATGTCCTATAGGCCTCTAAAACTCAACAGATCAGAACAGAACTCATTATCTTTCCCCCGAATCCATAAGTCTTCGGAACTTTTTCTCCTGTCAAGGGCAACACCATCTTTCTGGACATTCAAGTTTGCAACCTTTGTGTCATTCTTGGCTTGAATTAAGGTGGTAAAGCCTTGTGAGTGGAAAGACTGAGGCAGACATAAGAAATATTCTATAGAGAATGCGCTCTCCTTGAAATGCCAAGGTCAAAGTTTAGTGAAATCAGATTTTTGACAAGGTTTATATAAGACTGAAAAATATTGATCTGCTCTGTGGACCAGTTAATTTTGTATCAGAAGGATTTTATTGACAAATATCACCAGTTTGTTATGTTAAACTTTGGCTGAAATTCCTGTGTGTTTCACTTAATGCATGGAAAGTATGGTTATAGGACCCTTAAACATGCAGAAATACCAAGCCATTCTAAAACAAATTCAAACCAGTCTAACCATCATTTAAGTGCCTATTATGTGCAAAGCACTCTGATATATACTGGGGATTCAAAAGGAAAACATAAACATAGTCCTTGTCCTCAAGGGATTAATATTCTGCTGGGAAATAGATAAAATTTTTCTTACTGAACTAAAAAAAGACCCTTTTCTGATTGAGAATAAATATTGGAACTTTCAAGACAAACTATGGGTTCTTGCTCACAAGTTAGCATATTCATGATGCCTCATTTTTATGCATAAAAACTGAAGACTGATAACTTAAAAATATTGCATGATTGGGGTTCCTTTCCTTATAACCTGCCCCCATACGCATAAAATAATGAACTATTATGTTGTGTGGTCCTTGCTTTATAAAAGTGCCCTGAAAATTCCACTAGATGGACCCAAATAGCCATCCAAATCCAATTTCTTACAATCTCGAGACTTGACATCCTAAGTACACAACCCCAAACTGGTTATGTTAGTTCTAATAAGCTAAGACATTAAGAGGGATGTAGAATTATTGCTTCTACTTTATATATGGAAAACTTCACTAAGGGAAATAACTTGACTTAGGTTAAGTGTTAAGGCAGGAGTATAGGCAAAAGTGGAACCTAATGGTGGGCTAATTGTCCAGATGACAACATTAGCTTGTTTTGAATTGTAAATTGTCATAGTTTAACTTGTCTGAACTATGTGCTAAAGGATTGAAAAAAATGGTTTGCATGACCTCAGGCAATTCATTTCCCCTCTCAATCTCATTTTCTTCACCTGTCAAATGGATAATTCCTATCCAAAGTTGTATAAAAGATGAGATAATGGCTGTGGAAGTGCTTATTTTTTTTTAAACTCCTTGTAAGATACCTAGATCAGTGGTGCCACTGGTGTGGGGAAATTCCCTGTGTGGCAATTCCCCTGCTGATGCTGATCAGTACCTCCTCTTTAACTTAAAGTCTTAGAGAGTTACTTAAGGCAATGAGAAGTTCATCAGCTTAACTTTGGTTAGAGGTTTTGAAGGTGGAATTTGAACCTAGGTCTTTTAACTCCTAAGGCTAGCCCTCTATATACTATACCACACTGGCTCTAGCAGGATGCTTTAAAAAAATGCAATGTGGTATGGATAGAGAGCTGACCTCAGAGTCAGAAAGACCTGCATTCAAGTCCTGCTTAGGATACATACTGGCCATATGACCCTGGGCAGTTCACTCAATATCTTAGTTCCCTAGACAGCTCTTGATGAAAAGTTGCCAAAGAAGGTACATTGGTAGAGGAAGATGTTCCTTGAGAGTTCCAAAAAAGACATATAAGATATGATTACAATTTTTGGGATGTAAACTGTTTTTATTTAAATATCTTTCAGAAATAGTCACTTGTCCATTCCTTTAGAATGCATGTGTCATAGTGGGTAGCTTGGCCCGGGGTTTTTCAGTTTCTCATCAGTCATTCTCTCAGTCAGTAAGCATTTTTTGAGGGCCTACTATGTACCAGGCACTGTGCCAAGTGCTGGGGATACAAAGAAAAGCAAAAAAAAAAACCAATCCTGTTCTTAAGGAAGCTCACAGTCTAATGGGGGGACAGCATAAAACAACTCTGAACACACAAGATTTACACAGGATAAATTGGAATAATCAATACAAGGAAGGCAACTGAGGCCCAAGAACTATATTAGGGGTGGAAAAACACCTCTAAAGCCCTGCCTGCTGCCGGAATGTCCTGGTGGATACTGGTTCCAATCATAAAAGGGTAGAAGGGACCTTGATAAATATTTAAAACATGATTTTTCATTCATTCATTCATTCAGGCCCAACTTTCTCATTTCAAAGATGAGTAATGATCAAGACCAGAATGAAATGTCAACTTAAATTGCTTCCAGTTTTGATCTACATTGCCTGAAAATCACAGCTCAGAGGAAGCTTTCCCTCAATACAAATTTTTTCCTTTAATAAAACTAGTATTACAATAATGCATATATAACAACTACCATTTTGATGAACATCTACAAACACATTTTTTCTTTAAGCAAACATTCTAGCTATTATCTAATATTATCCTCAAAACACCCTGGTTAAGTAAAGAAGGAAAATATTGTAAATTTCCTATTGTACAGATGGGAAATGGACACTAGGGAAGGGTGTCAGTGAGCTGATGACAGAATCAATTTATTGTTGTTCAGTTCTTTCAATCGTGTCCAATTCTTCATGGTCCCATTTGGTGTTTTCTTGGCAAAGATACTAGAGTGGTTTGCCATTTCCTTCTCCAGCTCATTTTACAGATGAAGAAACTGAGGCAAATATGGTTAAGTGACTTTCCTAGGGTCACGCAACTACAAAATGTCCGAGGCCATATTTGAACTCAGGAAGATGAGTCTTCCGGACTACTGTCTATGTACTGTGCTACCTAGCTGCTTACAGAACTTGGGTAAGAACCAAAATTTCCTGACTGCCTAGCAGATTTTTTTAGCTTAATTTGGGTAATAACTAAAGCCATTATTGCTTGGTAGCTCTGGATCTCATGCAAGCTAGTTCTTGAGCACGAGTGAACTTGAAGAGAGGTGGTGATGGATCATCCAAGCTAAGCAGTCACAACCAGCTTCTCTACTCCACATTCCTGCCTTGTTATAGTCAAAAGCCAGGTCCTGGTAAGAGGTGTGAGTAGATATAGAGCAGCCATGCTGATCTAGCATTTCTCTCTGCCTCTAATTTACCTGACAACAATAGAGCACTGACTCCTTCCACCATCTGTTTTTCAATCAGTAGTCAGCTATGAAACGGGACAGGCAGAAATGGCTGCCCTGTTTCTGTGTGTGCCTGTCCTTTTCAGGCCCCGTGTACCATTTTCTTCCCACCAAATTTGTTGGATAAGAAGCCTGCTGTTAGGATAAGAAGTTTGATGTAGTCCTGACCTGTAAACCATTCAGAATCACCTTTTTGATCTTACAGCAGGGAAAATAGTTTCCATAAAGTGAATTGACTTGTGGCATTTGACAGTGTTGACTTCCTTTTCTTTAGTAGATAGTCTTTCTTGCTATTTCTCTTCTCCATGACATTATGCTCTCTTTGTTCTCCCATTTCATTGACAGCACTTTCTCCACTACTTTTGTTAGTTTTTTTCCCTAATCATCCTCCTATCCCTTAGATATAGCTATACACTATGGTTTTGTCTACAGTTTTGTCTTTTCTCTCTCTTCATTTGTCTTCCTTTATAACTTCATTTACTCCTGTAGCTTTGATTATAATAATATAAGATTATAGGATTTAGAAATGGAACAGACCAACTAGTCCAATGCCATTTATTTTCCAGGTGAGCATACTGAGCCTCAGATGAGATTATTAATTCCAACTCAAGTTCTCTCAGTAAATGGCAGAGCTGAGATTCAAGGCCAGAACCTCTGACTTCAAATCCATTGCTCTTTGGTATACTGTGCTACCTTCTGAAATCTCCAGGTCTGTATTTTTAACTGCTTGCTGGTTCTTTCCATTAGGTGAACCACTAGCACCTCAAGGTCAACATACTTAAAATGGAACTCATTACCTTTCTCCCTAAAATCTGACCCTCCCCCTAATTTCTTTCTATTGATAGCACCACTATCCATCTTTACAGTCTTCCAGGCTCACGAGCTCAGAGTCATTTCTCAGTCTTCACATCTAATCAATTGCAATGTCTTACTGATTCTGCCTGTGCAATATGTCTCAAATCCATCCTCTTCTTCCCACTCCTGATGTATCCACCCTAGTTCAGACTCTCATTACCTCTTGCTTAGATTCCTAATAGCATCCTAATTGGTCTTCTTGCTTCTAGGATAGTCCCATTCCAATCCATCTTTCAAATTACTATCTAACTGATCTTCCTACATTGTGCTCTCATTTTGTCATGCAACTATGCAAAAAAACCCTTTAGTGGTTCCACATTAGGAATCAGATAAGATGGGTAGTCACAACCCTAGCATTCAAAGCTTTCTACATTCTGACTCCAGCCTGGTTTCTACACTTATCTTCTGCTCTTGAACTGGATGTTCCAAAGGCATCTCAAATTCAATTATCTAAAACAAAATTAATTATCTCCCCCCTGCCCCAAACCCATTTCTTTTTCTGAACTTCCCTGTTTTTGTCTAGGGTACCACCAGTTTCCTAGTCTACTGCTCTCAATCTCACTGTCATCTTCTACTCGCCATCCTCACTCGGCCCATATATTCAATCCTCTGCCAAATCTTGTCCTTTCTACCTTCATGTCATCTAGGATATATGCCATCTTCTTTCTACTTATATAGCCTCTGCTCTGGCTCAGGTCCTCATCATCTCTTGCTTGGCCCATTACAACAGCAGCCTAATTGGTCTCCTTGCCTGAAGTCTTTCCTCTCTCCAATCTATTCTCCACTCAGCTACCAAAGTATTTTCTTTAAGTGTAGGTTCACAGTGTCACCCCATCCTCCCACTCTGTACACTCCTAGTCCTCTCTCTTATCCTTTGGATCAAATAGAAAGGGCTCTGTTTGTCCTTTGAAGATATTTATAATCTGGCTCCTTCCTATCTTCCCAGTTTTCTTATTCTTTATTCCTTTCCATGAGCTCTATGATTTAAAATATTGGCCTAATTGCTGTTTCTTATATATGACACTCAAATTTCTCAAATTTTTTTTGGAGGAGGGAAGGCAGGGCAATTGGGGTTAAGTGATTTGCCCAAGGTCACAGAGTTTGTGTGACAAGTGTCTGAGGCAGAATTTGAACTCAGGTCCTCCTGACTTCAGGCCCAGTACTCTACTCACTGTGCCACCTAGCTGCCCCCTACACTCAAATTTCTTATCTCCAGTCTCTTGCATTGCCTGTCCCCCAGTCCTGAAACAGTCAGTCACATGGTTTCTCTGGCTTCCTTTAAGCCTCAGCTCAAATTCCATTATCTGCAAGAATAATAATAATAGCTAACATTTATATAGTGCCTACCCTGGCACCGTGCTAAGCACTTTACAAGTATTATCTCATTTGAGCTTCATAACAACTCTGGCATGTAGGTACTGTTATTATCCCCATTTTCAGTTGAGGAAATGGAGACAAACAAGAGGTTAAGTGGCTTGCCCAAGGTCACACAGCTAATAAGTATCTGAGTCTGGATTTGAACTCAGGTTTTCCTGGCTCCAGACCCAGGGCTCAATTCACTATGCCCCTACCAGCCCCTAAAAAGGCAGGTCTTCTTTCCTGGTTCCCTCAGGAGTTAGGACCTTCCCTTCTAAGATATTTTTGCTCCTCTGTATATCTCTTTTATATACCTACATGTATTCATGATGTACATCCTCACCCCCATTCGTGCCTGGCACATAGTAGCACTTAATAAATGTTTATTGATTGATTGATAGAATGTGAATTTCTTGAGGACAAGGGCCATGTTTTTGCCTTTCTTTGTATCCTCAACACTTAGCATAGTTTCTGGCACATAGTTGGGACACTTAATAAGTGTTTGTGGACTGACCGTTTCTTTTCATGTATTTTATATTCTAGCCAAACTGGACTACTCTGTCTCTTTTTAAGGGAAAATGAAATTGTAAGTTCCTTGAGAACAATATTTATAAATTCTATCTTTGTATGTTGCCCAATGCATTGCACGCATGTTAAGGCCTGTGGTGATTTTGTTGTGGCAGTTCTGGGGGTGGGGAATTCTCTCTGTTGATGAAAATCAAAACCATTCTATAACTTTGAGTCTCAGAGAGTTGCCTGAGGCTCAGACAGTGTTGTTTGCTCATGTTTACGGAGAAAGAATTTGAAACCCCACTTGAGTCCAGAACTCTTATCTACTGTGCTGTCCTGCTTTTTGCCTTGTACTTAGTAGGTGCTTATTTACAAAATTCACCCCCTTGATTAAATCATAGGCTATTAAAATAAAAATAGTACCTTAAATTATATGCCGCTTTACAGGAGTGGGGAACTTGTGGCCTCGAAGCCACATATGGCCTTCTAGGTCCTTGGGTGTGGCCTTTTGATGGAGTCCAGCTTTTACAGAACAAATCCTTTTATTAAGGGGTGTTCTGTGAAGTTTGGATTCAGTCAAAGGGCTGCACTTGAGGACCTAGAGGGCCACATATGGCCTCGAGGCTGCAGATTCCCCACCCCTGGTCTCTAATACTTTAATACTCTTCCCCCTTTCTTCAAGGCTCAGTGTTGGTATTCCCTTCTTCATGGAACTCCGACCCCTTCCCTCAAAACCTGCCCTGTTACCTGAGGATTCTTGACCATTCTTTCTCCTTTCTAGCCCCATATTCTTACTCACTCCCGTCTGTTACCATCTCTTTTGGTCCATCTGTTTACCTGGTGCTACAGGCCTTATGACACTCCACATTTGTTTTTCTTTTCTAGGCCCAAATTCACAAACTAGGATTGTTCTGTAGAAAGGAGTATATCTGGTCACTTTCCTATGAAGGAGATGTAATATGGTAGAAGAATAAGGGTTAAAATGCCAGAAAACAATTCGGAATTATGCAAAGAGACTATGTTCATATTTTGACCCAGAGATGTCATTACTAGACTTCTATCCAAAGGAGATCGTTGATAAAAAGACAGTACCCACATACGCCAAAATATTTACAAAACACTTTTTATGGTAGCAAAGAATTGGAAAGAAAGTAGATGCCCATCAATTCAGGAATGGCTAAATAAATTGTGGAATATGAATGTGATGGAAGCTTTCTGTGTGGTAAGACATGATATATGATGAACAAAGGTACATGGAAACACTCAAATGAATGGATACAAAAGAAAGTAGCCAGAGTTCAGGATAACAATGTACACAATGTCTTTAACAATGTAAATGTAAAGAGAATCAACCACAAAACAGTTGAAACTGAATGCTGGAAAATTGTGAAGTATAAGCTTGACTTCAAAGAAGAGACATGAAAAGATTTTTCTGCTCCTTTGCAGGGGTTGCATCCATGGATATGGAACATTACATGTAACATCAGATTTTTTTTCAATATATTGATCTACTTTACTGATTTTTTTCCTTCCTTTTTTTTCTTTATAAAAACAAATTATTTATTATAAGATGGTTCTGGAGGAGGGGGGCAGTTAAGGAGGAGAAATATAGCAGAAAATCTAGGTTAAATAAAAACAAAGGATGTCAATAAAATTTATTTTAAAATATTTTAAAAAATAAATGGAGATTGATGCCCCTTCCTCTCCTCATCTATTAATAATTGTGGGCAATAAGGGACCTCTCTACCTCTTGAAAATATAATTTATTGAAGTGTAAAGTGAAGATAAATTTTCCCCTTTTCACACAGAGTTTGAGTTTTAAAATCTTCAAATTTTGATACTAACTGGAAAGAAACAAAAAGTCATATCAGTGTTCTAAAGGTAGTTAATGGCCCTGTTATTTTCTATAGGAATGGTAGTTTTAAAAAATTTGCTTTGATGAAAAGTTTTTAATACTTGGTTATGGATGTGGTGTTATGGGCTCTTAGAAATGATCCTATGTAGGTCAGAGACATGGGTTCAAATTCTAGTTAAGTTACTTAATATCAATATGGCTTTGTCCAGGCCACTTCTGTTTACTTCTCAGTCTTTTCACCTGTAAAATGAGGGGGTGGGACTCTAAGGTTCTTTCTACCTCTATGATCCTGGGGTGGTGGTGAGGATAAGTAAGGAGTAAACTATTTGACTTAGTGGCAGTAGCTGTTTAAATGAAAGTTTTAGTCAGCATAGATATCTAGTCACATTTATTTCAAATCTGAATTCTCTATCATTATGCTCTTATTAGAATGGATTTAGTGTTGAGCTTAGCATCAGGAATATTTGGGTTCAAATCCTGCTGAAGATATGTGTGATCCTGGGCAAGTCACTAAACCTCTCTATAACTGAAATAACTTTCTAGGTCTTATAGTCATAGATTGGATTCTCTCAGTAGGATCTATGTTGAAAGGAGTTCCCACAATAGATGCTTCCTATTGTGACAAAATCATAGACTCTTCTTATATTCTTGTATTTTAATGCTGGATGGAGAGAAAAGAATTAATTTGTGATTGCTGCAAGCTATATTTTCAGGATCTCAAGTTAGTGAGTTCAGACTCAAAGAGGGGATGAGAAGATGCAAACAGTGACAAATGTGTATTAGAAAGCCCTGAGAAGCCAAATGGGGTCTTATGAGTAATCAAACATACATTGTTGAAGCCAAACTGATGAGCTCAGTAGACATTTTGGAGTTATGCAACTCTCTTTCCTTTTATATCATTTGTTGGAAGAGTTAGAATTGTACTTTGGACAGAATACTGAACCTAGAGTCAGAAGAGCTGGGTTGGAATCCTGTGTAACCCTTGAACAGATCATTCCTCTGTGCCTCAGTTTCTTCATTAGTACAATGAAAGAGTTGGATGGGATGGCAACATCCCTTCCAGCTCTAAATCTAGGATCTCTTTATGATCCTATGAGAAGGCAAAAGTGGCGCCCCTTTCTCAGGTGGTGTTGAGTGCCAGGACGTGATGTATCAGGTGGAGAGAGCACCAGTATCTTTACATGGAATTCGGACAAAAGTAAAACCTATCAATCCAAAATGCCCAGGAAAAGCAAGGAATAAGCAAACAAACCTGCCAAGGTCAAGCAGAAACTGCCTTCAAAAAGTAGTGTCAGGAAAACCCAATCAATTCCATTTTTTTAAAAGGATGGCACATTATTTCCTCAGGGAGTTGTGAGGATGTCTTGGATAAAGAACTGCATTTTCAAGTACCAAATTTTTCCTGTGCTCTCCAAGTGGACAAAATTTACTTCTGACTCACCTATCATGTCAGCTGTAAATGTGTTTGTGTGTATAGGCATTTTATATTTTATGGGAAATTAGGTTAAAAGTGTTTAAAAATTATAACATTGAAAAATCTGCAGTGCAGCTCCCCGAGGACCCATGACAGAATGTTACCAATTGACACTGTAACTTTGTATTGTTCTCTAGTTGAAGTATTTAATTTTTTCCTCTCCGAGCCACAATTTCCCCCTTTTCTCTATAGTGTACCCTCTTGATGCATGTGCATATTTTTGTCTTTTGACAGTGTTTTCACAAATGGGAATCTGTTCATTCCACCTGCAAAATTAATTATACCCAGATTCACTCTATATGATTGGGATAATGTCCTGGCCATGATTGGAGAAAAAGTTCACCCCCACTCAGGGGGTGTTCGAAGGTAAGGAAAGTACTGACCCCATAGGGCCACCCAAAGCTCAGAGGAATTGTCTTCATGTTTCTATGAAAGACTCTCCTGCATAGGTTAAAATATCTTTGTCATGTAATCTTGGAGACGGGTCTTTTGGTCAATCAGTCAGTTAGCATTTATTAATTGCCTGCTATATTCCAGGGACTGTGCTAAGTGCTAGGGTTACAAAGAAAGGTAAAAGACAGTCTCCACTGTCAAGGAGCTTACAGTCTCATTGGGAGGGGGCAGGGGTGGGAGACAACATGCAAACAAGCTATATATAGGATAAACTGGGGATAATCTCAGAGTGAGGACATTGGAACTAAAGAGATTAGTTCCCTTTAGTTCTATATACTAATATATATATATATATGTATATATAGTTCCCATTGTATAGAATATATATATATAAAATATGTATGTATATATAGAATATATATGTATGTGTGTATACATACATACACACATATATGTATACACAATGCTTTTTCTTGAATTTCTTGAATTAGCCCTCTATTTCTCTTGAATTAGTCTCCAAAGCAGTAAATACTATTTCTCTTTGTTTTTGTCATGCAAGGTCCTCCTAGGGATAAAAAGGAAGCAGGCAAAATTGATTTACAATCAAGATTCTTTCATTAATTCTATACATACGTATGTACGTATACATACATATATGTATGTGTATATATGTATGTGTATATATATGTATATATATATACATATACTTTCATGAATAATTCTTAAGACACAAGGAAAAGTGACATAGTGTAGTGGTCATACAGCTAGACTTGAATTTGGGTTTTACCTCTTGGTTAGGAATTTCCTACAAAAAACGAAATCACAGGTCCAGATTTAAAAAAAAGTTGTCTAGGTCAACATCCTCATTTTACAGATAAGTCAACAAAGACACAGGGAAGCACAGTAACTTGTTGATAATCACTTAGCTAGTATCAGTGCCAGGATCCAAAACTCTGTCTTCTCCCTAGGACTAGCACTCTTAGAAGAGAACGTTAAAGTTTAGAACCTGAAAGCCTGAGAGAACAGTGGTGCTAGTAATACCCACTTGGAATCTGGGAGGAAGAACTAGTTAGGCATAGGGAAATGGGGAGATAATTAAAAATAGTAAAAGAGTTAAGATTAGAAACCAGGTTTCCTGAGTCCCCTTGATGCTTTTTCATAGTATTGTGGAATCTCTTTTCTGTTGATTATAACAACCTCCTGACTCCAGTCTTGTCCCTATCCATCCTTCACACAACTTCCAGATTTATCTTCCTAGGAACAGTTTGGATCATGTCTTTCTTCCTCCCCTCACACTTCAAAATCTTCAATGGCTTTCCATTGCCTACCAGATCAAATTCAAACTCCTTTTCCCGACTTTTAAAGACTTCCATGTTCTGACCCCAGTATCACAGAATTATAGAATCACAGAATTTGATGGAAGGCACTTCCATCTATACACAAAAAGAATCCCTCCTATAATATCCCTGGCAAGTGGTTTTTCAGTTTCTGCTTGAATGATTGAATAAAAAATAATTTCTCAAGTGTTTAGTATGCACAAAGCACTGCCTTAAGTGCAGGGTATACAAATAGAAAAGCAAGACAGTCTATGCACCAGTAAGCCCACAAAGTGGCAAAACAGATGATAATATGTCTCTTAAATATCATCTCCATTAATAAATCCATATAATTTTCTGATGTTGAATCATTTGACAGCTCCAAGGACTTTTGTGTCAAGAAAGGCCTAACTGGGTCTTCCTTAGATGTGGCTGCTCAAGAAATGGGGATTGCAGCACTTGCAGAGGAAGGAAGTTGCCGGGCACAATTTCTCCAAGGGTTGCTTCCCCAAACTGTAAGGGCTAGACTAAAATTAGGGCTGCTAGTGGTATTGGGGTGCTGCTGCTCCCAGGACTCTTGTGTTTGTACTTATCCATCAGTGGCAGTTGGGTGGTGGTGGCGGGGATGGTAGGTTCTCTGTATATAAGGATTACTCCACTTGATGATGGCTATAAGGGTGAAGTTGGAAGCAGGGCCAGTGGTCTAGCTGACCCTGCTATTCCAGGGACTTTTGTTTGAGGGTATTGTACTGTCTCTACCAGGATCTGATAGGATGTGGTAATTGCAACGATTCTACCCACTTGGCACATGCTACCTTCTCTCTCTTTCATAGGGTGCTTTGTAGTTGGTTAGCAGTTGGCATTGGTATCAATGAAAGGAATGACAAGCCCTTTCTTCACAAGAGTTGTTCCCCTGGATGGTGATTGCTGGAGCCAGACTGAAAGCAGGGTCATTGCTCTGGGTATACTACTGTTCCTGGAGTTCTTGGGCTTACCTGCCTGTCAGTCACTATTGATTAGATGGTATGTATGTGTTGGTAATGTATTTCTGCACAAGGGTGATCTGGAAGGCACTGTGATTTTTGGGACTCTTGGGCTTAGGGTCCTGAACTGCCTCCACCGGGGGCTGAGAGGAGATGGAATTAATGATATTTTGCAAACCTTAGTGCATAACAATATTAACATATTAGTCAGTATAATTATATAATATACATTATTAATTAAGAATTAACAATAATAATTATTATTGTGGTGATTTGATCCATTTGTTTTAGGGTATTGTACGGTCTCTACCAGGATCTGATAGGATGTGGTGATTGCAACGATTCTACCCACTTGGCACATGCTACCTTCTCTCTCTTTCATAGGGTGCTTTGTAGTTGGTTAGCAGTTGGCATTGGTATTGCCTGGTTGTCTCTTGCTCTGGGAACCTTGCTACTTTAGCTAGGCTGACTTGCCTGCCCTATAGCAGTCTTGAAGAATTCTAAGGAGATTTTGGGTAGCAATCCCACTACTTTTTGAAGCATCCCATTACACTTTTGGCCAGCTCTAGATCATGATTCCTCTGAAGATGTCCCATTCCCCGAACTAGGTCAACATCCTCATTTTACAGATAAGGGAACTAAGGCCCAGGAAAGCAAAGTAACTTGTTCATAATCACTTAGCTAGTGTCAGTGCCAGAATCCCAAAGTTCCCACCTCCTACCTTTGGGACATTGTAAAGACCATTCTCAAAGCCTAAAATCATGGACACATGCATGGCATTTTCATTAGGATATGCATCCATGATATCTTATTTTTAAACATGTAAAATATTTTTATTTAAAAAAAACTAAGACAGCTAAGTAACTTAAAAAAAATCTAACAACTTAACTAATTAAAAATAAAACTTTACAAAGAGACACTGTTAATCAAATCCTTTCCTTTCTCCTAAAAATATGGAAAAACTTTTTCAGCTGTATCTTCCCGTTTAAAAAAATTTTTTTTCTAACTGCAAACTTAGCTAAACAATTTTAAAAAATGAACAATTAGGATACTTAAAAATAGAAACTTTACAAAGGGCTCCTGTTAATCTAGATCATACTCTTCCCCTAAAATATAGAACAACCTTTTCTATCTTATCTAATTGGCTCAAAATTTTTTTCAGCCATATTCTGCACTCTAACCCTGCACTTTGACATGAGGCATCAGTGGTAGTGTTTAAGGAACAATGACTACACATATTTTTAAGATGTAAAATTTTAACCTTTTTGCTTTTCTCATGCATCCCAACAAGGGCCACTTAGCATGAGCTGAATCATGGAAAGCAAAGTGGTCAGAGGAGTCAAAGGGGAACAAAAATGTTTTGATTTTTCCCTGCCTGGGAAGCAGTAGACTCAAGTTCTCCTGGGGGTAGGAAGAAGTATGGAAACCAACCCAGATGACCCTGACAGAAATGGCTTCACCAAAAAGAAATGTCACTGGAGAAGGTGAGGCAGCACCATGGAGAGTGCCTGGAAGAGGCTTATAGAGGAGTTCTGGACTGCACTTGAGGTGCCTCCTCCTTCCTCTTGCACCAGCATCTCTTGGAAGTAAAAGAGGGGAAAGGAATGGAAAGCTGAGGAAGGAAGTTGTAGTTTTTGAAGCAACTGGCAGTCCACAGAAACTGGGAAAACCTTTCCCCAATCTGTATGGTTTTCCCCTACCCCTCCTCCCAACTCCAGATCATTGGTAGCCCCATCATATTGAGTGGGCTGCAATTTGGATGTATGTGAGTACATCCTGTATTATCCCTATGCCTGGAATATAATACTTTCTTTTTCTCTACCTCCTGGAATCCTTAACTTTCTTCAGAGTTTATCTCAGACCTCACCTGCTCCTCTGACCCCCTCCCCAATTGTTAGTGCTTCATCCTTCATTAAATCATGTTGTATTTACTTATATGTACCTGTAGAAGGAACTATAGAAGGACTTTGAGGTAAGGGAATTTATCCTTGTCTTTGTATTCTCCAAACCTAGTATACTATCTTTAAAAAAATCTGAACCTATGATTTCGTCTGTGTGGGAAACTTCCAGTGTGGATGCTGCTTCCGCCAGTGCAGATTAGCAGCTTATCTGTACCTTATAATCCTAGGGAGTTGCCTGAGCTTAAGTGAATTGTACCTGGTCACTTAACCATTACATGCCAGAAACAGGACTTATACTTATTGGATGCTTATTGAATTAAATTGAAGTGTTTTTTCTTCCTTTCCCTGCCATATGTTACCTATTGAAATCTTCTTCATCTTTTATGGTTTAGCTCACATACTACCTCCTTCTCTGATTGTCTCCCAACTGGATGTGATTGCCCCATTCTTTGATTCCTAGCAGTACTTTGTATAGTGTTGATGGCACTTTGCGTTCTAGAGTTACTTGTATTTTCAGTTTTGTTTTTAAAACTACAGTGTATGTTCCTTGACAAAAGGTACTTATGTTCATTTTTATATTTCACTCAGCAATGAGTACAATCCATTTTACACAGACTGTGTGAATGAATGAATAATTTATTAGGGGAAAAATTCCTGAGTGAAATTGAGAATGATGTGATTTCATCAGAGTTTATGAAAAGTACATTGTGTTGACAGAAATTAGTTTGTCATATAAATATCTTTTAAAATTGAATAATTTTTTTGACCTTTAATTTTATTTTTCTCAATTACATGTAAAAAAACAATTTAACATTTGTTTTAGTAAATTTTCTTATTTAATATATTTAGTTTTCAGCCTTGATTTTCACAAGAGTTTGAATTACAAATTTTCTCCCCATTTCTGCCCTCCCCCCCCACTCCAAGATGGCATATATTTTGGTTGCCCTGTTCCCTGGTCAGCCCTCCCTTCTGTCACCCCACTCCCCTTCCATCCCCTTTTCCCTTCCTTTCTTGTAGGGCAAGATAAATTTCTGTGCCCCATTGCCTGTGTATCTTATTTTCTAGTTGCATGCAAAAACTTTTTTTGTTTGTTTTTGAACATCTGTTTTTAAAACTTTGAGTTCCAAATGCTCTCCCCTCTTCCCTTCCCACCCACCCTCCCTAAGAAGTCAAGCAATTCAACATAGGCAACATGCATATCATTATGTATAACCCTTCCACAATACTCATGTTGTGAAAGACTAACTATATTCTGCTCCTTCCTAACCTATCTCCCTTTATTGAATTTTCTCCCTTGACCCTGTCCCTTTTTGAAAGTGTTTGTTTTTGATTACCTCTACCCCCATCTGCCCTCCCTTTTATCATCCTCCCCTTTTTTATCTTCTTCCTCCTTCTTTCCTGTGGGGTAAGGTACCCAATTGAGTATGTATGGTATTCCCTCCTCAGGTTAAATCTGATGAGAGCAAGATTCACTCATTCCCCCTCACCTGCCTTCTCTTCTCTTCCTACAGAACTGCTTCCTCTTGCCACCTTTATGTGAGATAATCCACCCCATTCTATATTTCCCTATCTCCCTCTCTCAATATATTCCTCTCTCATCCCTTAATTTGATTTTATTTCTTTTAGATATCTTCCCTTCATCTTCAACTCACCCTGTGCCCTCTCTCTCTATATATATACACATACATATACACATAAATACATACTCATATATATATGCGTATTCCCTTCAGCTACCCTAATACTGAGGTCTCATGAATCATACACATCATCTTTCCATGTAGGAATGTAAACAAAACAGTTCAACTTTAGTAAGTCCCTTGCAATTTCTTTTTCTTGTTCTTTTTCTTGATTACCTTTTCATGCTTCTCTTGATTCTTGTGTTTGAAAGTCAAATTTTCTATTCAGTTCTGGTCTTTTCACTGAGAAAGCTTGAAAGTCCTCTATTTTATTGAAAATCCATATTTTGCCTTGGAGCATGATACTCGGCTTTGCTGGGTAGGTGATTCTAGGTTTTAATCCTAGCTCCATTGACCTCCGGAATATTGTATTCCAAGCCCTTCGATCTCTTAATGTAGAGGCTGCCAGATCTTGGGTTATTCTGATTGGGTTTCCACAATACTCAAATTGTTTCTTTCTGGCTCCTTGCAGTATTTTCTCCTTGATCTGGGAGCTCTGGAATTTGGCAACAATATTCCTAGGAGATTTCTTTTTGGGATCTATTTGAGAAAGTGATCGGTGGATTCTTTCAATTTCTATTTTTCCCTGTGGCTCTAGAATATCAGGGTAGTTGTCCTTGATAATTTCTTGAAAGATGATGTCTAGGCTCTTTTTTTGATCATGGCTTTCAGGTAGTCCAAGAATTTTTAAATTCTCTCTCCTGGATCTATTTTCCAGGTCAGTGGTTTTTCCAATGAGATATTTCACATTGTCTTCCATTTTTTCATTCCTTTGGTTCTGTTTTATAATAACTTGATTTCTCATCAAGTCACTAGCTTCCACTTGCTCCAATCTAATTTTTAAAGTAGTATTTTCTTCAGTGGTCTTTTGGACCTCCTTTTCCATTTGGCTAATTCTTCCTTTCAAGGCATTCTTCTCCTCATTGGCTTTTTGGAGCTCTTTTGCCATTTGAGTTAGTCTATTTTTTAAGGTGTTGTTTTCTTCAGTGTATTTTTCAGTATTTTTTTGGGTCTCCTTTATCAAGTCATTGACTTGTTTTTCATGGTTTTCTCGCATCCTTCTCATTTCTCTTCCCAATTTTTCCTCTACTTCTCTAACTTTCTTTTCCAAATCCTTTTTGAGCTCTTCCATGGCCTGAGACCAGTTCATGTTTTTCTTGGAGGCTTTTGGTGTAGGCTCTTGCACTTTCTTGACTTCTTCTGGTTGTATGTTTTGGTCTTCTTTGTCACCAAAGAAAGATTCCAAAGTCTGAGACTGAATCTGGGTCCGTTTTTGCTGCCTGGCCATGTTCCCAGCCAACTTACTTGACCCTTGAGTTTTTCAGCGGGGTATGACTGCTTGTAGAGTAAAGAGAATTATGTTCCAAGCTTGGGGGGGGGATGTGCCAATTCTACCACACCAGCACTCCTCCTTCCTCAAGAACCCCCAACCTGGACTGGACTTAGATCTTCAGCAGGCTCTTCACTTCTGCTCTGATCTGCCTCTTAATTCCTCCCACCAGGTGGGCCTGGGGCCAGAAGCAACTGCAGCTGCAGTTCTGTAGCTGCCCCACCTCCACTGCCCGTGGGGCGGTGGCCAAACCATGAACTCCTTCTTTTACTCTGTCCCCAGCAGCTTTTCCCACTAACCTTCTCTTTTGTCTTTGGTGTTTGTGGGTTGAGAAGTCTAGTAACTGCTGCAGCTCACTGATTCAGGGCACTAGGGCACACTCCACCTGGCTCCTGGTCTGGTTGGTCCGCGCAGCCCACACTGGGCTCTGCTCTGCTCCCAGCTCTGTGCGGGATAGACTTCACCCAGCAACCATCCAGGCTGTCCTGGGCTGGAGCCCTGCTTCCCTCTGCTATTTTGTGGGTTCTGCAGTTCTAGAATTGGTTCAGAGCCATTTTTTATAGGTTTTTGGAGGGACTTGGTGGGAAGCTCACGCTAGTCCCTGCTTTCCAGCTGCCATCTTGGCTCCGCCCTCCATCCAGCATGTGTTTTTAAAAATTCTGAGTTCCAAGTTGTCTCCTTCTCTTCCCTTCCCCTCTTTGAGAACGCAAGCAATTTGATATAGATTATACATGTGCAGTCATGCAGAACATTTCCATATTAGCCATGTTGCAAAAGAAAACACAGTCAAAGAAATCCAAGAATAATAAAGTTAAAAAATGCTTCAATCTGCATTCAGAATCTATCACTTCTTTCTCTGGAGGGGGATAGCATCTTTCATGATAAGTCCTTCAGAATTGTTTTGGATCATTATATTTGAATTGTATTGCTGAGAATAGCCAAGTCACTCACAGTTGATCATCATTATGCTATTGCTGTTACTGTGTACAATGTTCTCCTGGTTCTGCTCACTTCACTTTGCATCAGCTTCATATAAATCTTACCAGGTTTTCCTGAAGCCACCCTCTCATAATTTCTTATGATGCAATAATATTCTATCACAATCATGTACCACAACTCGTTACACAAGTATCCCCTCAATTTCCAATACTTTACCACCACAAAAAGAGCTGCTATAAATATTTTTTGTACACATAGGTCCTTTTCCTTTGAACTCTTTGGGGGTACAGACCTAGAAGTGTTATTGCTGAGCCAAAGGGCATGCACAGTATTATAGCCCTTTGGGCATAGTTCCAAATTGCTCTGTAGAATGGTAGGATTAGTTCCCAACTCCGCTGACAATGTATTAGTGTCTCAATTTCCCCACATCCCCTCCAACATTTGTCATTTTCCTTTTCTGTCTTATTAGCCAATCTGATAGGTATGAGGTGATACTTCAGAGTTATTTTAATTTGTATTACTCTATCAAACAAGTATTAATAATAACATAAGACAATTTATATGAATTTTAGCTATTATTATTTAACATTTACTGAGCACCAACTGTGAGATTTAAAAATGTTCCCAAGAGCCTTTTGCCTTTGTATGTGATTTAAAAAATAATTAAAAATTAAGAGGGGTAGCATCAGGGAAAATAAAACCACCTTATAGAATAGCAGCCACTATACCATCATAATTGCTCCCATTTCAAGTTTGCTTGTATGAGAATATATAATTTCCTTGACATAAATAATAGTTGCATTAAATACTAGAATATCAAAACTATATTACACTGAATATTATAGCAAGAGATAATGGCTTTTTTCTACTTTTTCTGCTTATAGACTGTATACAATGGATGGACTTCTTCTGGATGGCTCGAGTGAGTTGATTGACCACCATTACTATGTTGCATCAGGACTGGAGGCCTTTAAACATTTGCCCTACTGGGAAACACAGAAGGTTCCTCATGACATCAAAAAGTAAGAACATTTTACTCTTCTGTTTTTTGGTGTCTAGCAAAAAATTGTTTTCAGGATTATTTGAAATTCTTTGGACTGGAATGTGATGATCTGCTTTGGCAAATAATGGTAGTTTGGATTTCTTAAATTTTAGGGATGAGGAATGGAGTGACTCTATTGGCAGGAGTTGAGGGAAATTTCTTTTGTCTTCTCATGAGTATGGTAGGAAGGGCTTGAATATGTCTCTGGTCTCCTTAATGACTTGCTAAGTGTCCATGAATGTTAGTATCTAGAGTCCAGAGATAGATTTCCAAGACTGAAATGAAATCAGATGCCCTCAACTTATTCTTATTGTGGTATTAGATAAAAATCAAAACATGAAGTGACCCAGAGTTCATTGCTCCTTATTTACACAGGTAGGATAATATAACGAAAAGAGCACTGGATTTGGAGTCTGAAGATCTTAGTTCAAATGTTCGCTCTGCTTCTTGTGTGACATTGGACAAATCACTTAATCTCTCTGGGTCCCAGTTCCTCATTTGTGAAATGAGGAGGCTGGACTGGATGAACTCTGAAGCCTTTCCTAGCTTGAAATCTATGATCCTATGACCAGTTTCATCTGCTCTTAGGCTAGTCCAGTGGTTACCATGACAACTGAAGAAGCCTGTAGTATGTTTTACAGGTATTACTATCAATAATTAATGTTAATATTCCTTTACATCTTTTTTTGGGGGGGGGCTGTTTATAACTATGATTTTATCAGTAAGGACCTACCCTTCTGAAAAATCTCTCTACCTATCTGGTTCTAGAGACTCACCTTAGAGGTCAAGTGGTTTGCCTATGGCCACATGACTGGAATGTGCTTGAGGCAGCACTGGACCCCTAGTTTTCTTGACCCTGAGACTGGCCCCCAGCCACTATACCATGATGCTTCTCTTTATCTTTTGGCAACTCTTAAATCTGAGAGGAAGAACCTGCAAGGTGGAAGCTCAAGAAGCGAAGAAGCAGTCATTCCATTCAGCAAGTCGCCTTTGGAACTTCTAACATTTTCGTCTATTTGACTTCCTTGGAATCTCAGGGTGATTATTTCTTGGGGTCTTGACACCTTGCCTTCCCCTGCTGTTTGAGAATTATTTAGGAAAATGGATTCAGAGTTAATTCCTGAACCTTCTATTAAGGATCCTGTTTTTCTTATTGTCCAAAATATTTGTGGATTGAATTGGTCACGTGTGTTTGGCTAGATGTCCTCTGAGGTCTCTTTCACCTCTGAGATTCTGTGATTTGTGACAGTTTTTGGATTATTTGTGTATAGTGAGGGAAGAATGAATTTGCATTCAAACTGAACATGTTTTTATGAATAAGCAATACCGAACTTCAAATCTCTGCCCTGCTTTTCTGCTTTCATTATTTTCCTTTTAATGTAATGCATAGCGATAAAATCCAACATAGTGTAGTGAGTGTAAAAGACATTTTGTTTGGATAAGTAATTCTGATCTGTTAGTGTTCATCGAGTACAAGAAAAACATCTTTTGTAAGTGTTAGCATTGTACTGACTTTATTAGTGCATATCTAAGGTCATCATTGAAAACTATTGCTCTTTGGCTAGGGACAGATTGTTAAAAGTTGGAAGGAGCCTCAGAGACCATTAATTCAAGCTCCCTTATTTGAAAGAGGAGGGAGCTGAAGCCACAGAGAGGAAGTGACTTTCTCAAGTCATACAAGTTAAGTAGCAGAGCTAGGACTAGCACTCAGGAGGCCCTAGGAACAATGGGAAAAAACAGAAAAAAATTACATTTTACTCCCAAAGACCTTATTTCTTCTCCCTACTCTCAATTTTGAAGAGGGAACGGATAGAGTGGGCAAAATGGTTCCTCAAATATTCCTGATTTTTTTCTGTCATTTTATACCTCTACACATATTAAACAGGATAAAATTATGACTAAATATATGATACTTTTTCATTCTCAGCCAAAAAGGTGACTTTAGATCTCTGAAGGGTGCTAAAAACATCATATGGATGCTCATATGAGTCTGTGAACTCATTGATTTGGGGTCATACAGCGCTGGTACAGATTATGGTCCATCTGTATCTCACCTTGGGCGATTGTCCTCCATATCCTCATACAGAGCCTTCAGAGAGGATTCACTTAGAACATAGGATGATTTCCTCTCTTCTTTCTGATATTTTGGAGAGAAGTCTGCCACACTGGAGGCAGGGGTATCATAGCATCAGAGATTCAGAGCTGGAAGGGACTTAATGGTCTCCTAGGTCAAGCCTCTCATTTTATGGGCAAGGAGCCTGAAGGCCAGGGAGATTAAGTCACTCATCCAATAACTCCCAAGTAGTGAGCATTTTAGTGGAGAATCTCTGACTCTGAAGCCGGCATTCTTTCCACTGCACCACAGTATCCATCTGTTATCCTTTGCTTTCACTACGTGCTCGACTCACCATTTTCTAGGCATAAAATAACAACAATAAAAGCTAGCATTTATCTAGCATTTTAAAGTTTGTGAGGCACTTTACAAATATTATTTCCTTTTACCCTCACAACAACCTTGGAAGGTAGGTGCTATTATTATCCTCATCTATAAAGTATAGTTAGACTGAAGTTGGTTAAGGGACTTGCTCAATTTCACACAGCTAGTAATGATCTGAGGCAGGATTTGAATTCAGATCTTTCTGACTCCAGTTCAGCCCTCTATCCACTGCACCTCCTACCTGCCTCAACATTTCAACCACAACAGCAGCAGCAGCAGCAGCAACAACAAAACCAAAAACCACCACCACAATAGCCACAGATACCATAAGCTTTGAGGATAGGCAAATAGAGCTCTTGCCCTCGAGGAGCTTATAATTGATGGGAGAAGACAACTGACAAAAAACTATGTCTACAAAAGACACATTCAGAGTAGATGGAAGGTCATCTCTGAGGGAAGGCACTAACAGTGAAGGGGGGTAGGTGGGAAAGAGGAGGGAACTGAGAAAAGCTTGTTACAACAGTGGGAGATTTGAGCTGAGTCTTACAGGAAACCAGAGAAATTAAGAAGCAAAAGAGTGAAATAAGCATTTATTAAGCACTTACCATTGCCAGGCACTGTGCTAAGCATATTACAAATATCTCATTTGAGATCCTCACAACAACTCTGGGTTATTAGATGTGCTATTACTATGATTATTATTATGAGCCCCATTTTACTGTTGAAGATACTGAAGCAGACAGATTAAATGACTCATCCAGGGCCACATTGCTAGGAAGTTTCTGAGAATATATTTGAACTCAGGTTTTCCTACTTCCATGCCCCAGTCCCAAAAGTTTGGAGGATGGATTGGAGAAGGGATAGACAAATGGCAGAGGAGACCAATTAGGAGTCTATTGCAAGTGTAGGCTTTTATATCACTTTTAAAATATAAGTTAACTTTGGTATTATGTAATTTTATCCACTGTTCATCTCTCCACTTACTCTGGCTCATCTAGATATAGTATTCAATGATTCTCAATATTCTTATTTGGAGAATGGTGGTGTTAAATGATATTGTGTTCAATTTTAAATTTTCTTATTGATTCCTTTTTGTTTTCAAAGCATATTCATTTCTAAACATATTCTCTCCTCCTCTAGATTGCTTGATCCCTTAGATCAAGTAATCTTTTGTAATAAATAATTGAAAAGAAAGAAAGAAAAAGCAGGTTAGAAAAAGTAACCAACAAGTAACCAACATATCAACAGAATCTGGCAGTATACCCACTGTACTACGTCTGTAGTTCTCCACCCCTGCAAGGAAAGGAAGGAGCTGTATCTTCTCATTTCTTTTAGGCCAAATTTGTTTATTATAGTTTCCATTCAGTTTTTTTCTTAAAAACATATTTGAGATGGAAGTTTTAGATCTGACAAACATCTATTTTGAATGTCACCTTCTCCTGATGGTTTAGGAAATTTTACATCTTTATGTTTTTTTAAAGTAACATTTAGGCAGAACCCCAGAATCCAAGTGAGAACCTTCATTTTGAATTTCTGCAGGAACTGAAATGCTTAACTTGGACAATTCAGAATAGCACCAAGAGACCAACTTTGTGAAAATTGCTAAAAGTTAAACAATCCATGAATATTGGATAATTCACATAGTGATTACAGACTCAGTCATCTCCGATGTCCCTTCAAACATTCACATTCATCATAGAGGCAATGGGAACCCTGGAGCTTTTTGTGCAGGACAATGACATGGTCAGTTTTAAAAACTTGGGTTTTAGGATTATGGCTTTAGCTATAATGCCTCTAGTTTAATTTCTTTTTTTGGATTCTGACTTTGTGATTCAATATGTAAGCTGTCCGTCCAAGCTTTGTGTCATTTGGAAATTTGAAAGCATGCCTTCATCTAAGTTACTGATAAAAATGCTATATGGTATAGGGCCAAGCCTAGATTCCGGAAGCACCCCACTGGAGACTGCCTTCCAAATTGTCATTGAACCATTACTAATTGGTCTCTGAGACTAGCATTCCACTAGTTCTGAATTCATCTAGCTGTATCCTTATATAGTCCACATTTCTCCATCTTGTCCACAATAACAGCATGAAATTCTTTATTAAATTTATCACTATAATTTAGGTAAACTATATCTATATTATTCCCCTTATCTACCAATCAAGTAACCAGTCAAAAAAAGGAAATGAGGTTATACTGATTTGTTTGGGCAATGCAATACAGGCTCTTTTAAACCACTTCATTTTCTATGTGTTCATTACTTGTCTCTTTAATAACCTGGTCAAAAATCTTCCCAAGAAATTGATGTCAGTCTTACTGGCTTATAATTTGCAGACTCTTCCTTTTTTGAAAATCAAGACAACTTTGTCCTTCTCCAGTCCTGTGCCATGTCCCTTATTTATTGAAGACTTTTGTTTTTTACACCATAATTGTTTCCAGGCATTCTTCCCCCACTCCCACCATATAACTTATCTTTTTTTAAAAGCAAAATATAGTTAATTTAAAAGATTGATTTTGATGATGTCTACAATGTTCTACACTGTAATCTCACTCTATGAGAGGAGGAATTTGTGTTTTATCTTCTGTTCTCTGGTATGATTTTGATGATATGTATAACATTCTGCCCTATAGCCTCACTCTCTATGGGAGGTGGGATTTGTGTTTTGTCTTCTGTTCTCTGGGACCAAGGCTGCTTTGTGCCACTTCTTATACACATCAGTATGTGTAGCAGTATGCTGCAGCTTGCTAACATACAACATGCACAGGTAAAAGCAATGAAGATAAGCTGCTAACTAAATAAGTCCATGGTTTAACATCAATATTTCCTTAGCATGGCTATAGAGCTGGGAATCATGTAACACCACAATCTGAGATGAATCACAATTGCAGGTGGTCCAAAGGATAATGGAAATACCACTTCCATAGCCAAGAATATAATTTTAGACCTTGCAGAATCCTTAGGGATCATCTACTCTAACCCACTTATTTTATGGATAAGGAAATTGAAGGCTAGAGAGGTGATATAATTTGCTTAAAGTTACATAACTGGTTTGTAACAGAATTAGGACAAAAACCCAAGACTCCTTTTCTCTTTCTCATGTTCCTTCTACCTTAAATGCTGCCTTCTTAAGTTGACTTGCTTAACTTTATCTAAAATTCTGAGCCTACACTGGTTGACAGTGCTCATACTGAATGAAGCTGTGATTTATTGTAGTTGCTAGACTTTGCCAAATGATTTCATTGGTTAGGGTTTATGAGAATCTTTATGGAAATGAAGGTGCTGGGAATAGGTGGCACACAGCAAGGAATTCCAATCCCAATGTTTGTGAGAAAGGCAACTGCCTTTTCTTTTCTTTGACAACTCGGTCACTCTAAGGCTTAGCTTATAGACTAGATCAAATAGGAGCTTGTAATTAAGTATGAGTAATGGTCAGTGTTCCTCTTATAAAGTCATGCATGAGGTATGCCTAATGGTTTTACCTTGAGGCAGAAAAGCTAAGCCAGTTGAGCTTGGAGTTGCTTCCCCAATGCCATGCACTAGCAGTCATGTAACCCAGGAGCCTGTTTCCTCATCTGTCTCCCAAGAGCCCTACTTGAAAGTAACTGTCCTTTGAAAGCAATGTAATGAAGCAGTTTGATTTATGGGATGAGGACAGAATCACAGATGAAGCATCTGTAAGGAAATTTCACTGTAGCCAAGCAGATAGATTCCTAGAGAGTATGCTTTAATTTAGAATACATTTTCTGCCCTGTTTGTCCCCTCTTTCTTTCTATGATAGACTTTTGAGCAGAGGACAAACTTCAATCTTCCTTATCTCATCTATCAAAGGAGAAGGAAATGAACTTGGAAAACTCCTTCTTTGATTTATTCTTTTTTTGGACTATTAACTGGTTAGGAAAACAAGAGGAAAACAAAAACTCTATCCTTGTTAATTTAAGAGCTTCAGTACCTATTGAATAGAGGAATAAGCAGATCAGGGCAACAGGTACTTTCTCTTAGGAGATCAAAATTTAGAGGGCAGTTCAGCATTGTCTTCGGGTATATTTCCTACCTCTGGGAGCTTCATCCTAGGTGACTTCATCCTGCTTTATTTTTCTTTCTTATCCCCTACTTGTTCCGAGTAAAAAATCTATTTATGGCCCTGCTAGTGAGAATATAATTGAAGTTATCTGACTGTCACAACTTTTCTTTCATCACTTGTCTCCTGGACTATTGTAATTTTGTTTTGCTTTTCAAATTTGTAAAACTTTTGAAAATTCAATTTTTATTTTTAATCCTGAATTTTTCCTTTCTACTTCCTCCCCACATCCATTGAGAAAGCAAAAAAACCAAAACTTGTTACAAATATATATAGTAATGCATCAGTCAAATCTAAAAAAAAGTATGCTTCAATCTGAGTCCATCACTTCTCTATCAGGAGGTGGATGGTGCATTTTATCATGAGTCCTTTGGACCTGTGTTTGGTTCCATTGTATTGATCAGAGTTCCTAAGTCTTTCAGAGTTGTTTGCCTTGTAAGAACTTTTTGACTAGTCTCTGTCTCCAACCAGGAGGCAGTGTGGGATAGTGGACAGAGAGCTAGCCTCAGGAACAGAAAGATGTTTATGTCCTACTTCCTGCACATACTGGCTGTGTGACCCTGAGGAAATCACTTAACCTCTTAATGCCTCATGTTTCAGAGAAGATGTTAGCCTCTAGTGGTAGAAGACATTTCTTCAGTAGTTTCATGTACGAACAAAATCAAAGATCCAGACTTTATCCCTATTCCCTCCATGTCTTCATTTTCTCTCTTCTCCAGTTATTCTCTATAGAGCTACTAATACAATTTTCCTAAAGCATAGGACTGATAATACCACCTTTCTTCTAAAAAAATCTATGGGGTAAAATACAGATTCCTTAGCTTAGCATTCAGGGTTTCCCACTATTTAGCTCTAACCTGCTCTTCAAGCTATACTTCATTCCATCATTCTTTCTCCACCCTGTTCCAGCCAGACTTGATGGTTAGCTGTTCGCTAGTAACTTCTATTCAATGCCTTGAATTCATGAAGGTCATATGTTGCCCATGCCTGTAGTACACTCCCCTCTCATCTTGGCCTATTGAAAGGCTTCTCTTCATGGATCACCTCCTCCATGAAGCTTTCCTTCATCAATCTAAGATGATGTGTTCTTTCTCTCCTGAATTTTTCCTAGAGCACTCTGCCTGGCTTTTTTATTTGATCATATTGCATTTCTGCTGGTAATGTCTCAAACTTATTTCTGAAAAAGTCATGCCCACCACATCAATTGCAAGCTCCTTCAGGACAAGGACTGTGCCATTTGTAATGTTTTCATCCCCTAGCACAGTGCTGGGTATGTGGTAGGAGCATAATAAATGTTGGTTGAATTGAATTTCATATGAGAATATGTTTAATAATAAACAATTATACCACTGTAATGGCAACCACACTGGCATACCCAGGATGGCTGGTAGTGCAGGTTCTTTTATCTGCTTTACTAAGGAAAGATAGCTGTTTCAGGGGTCAACAACCTTTCTTTTTTTAATCATATAAAATACAAACACAGGAAATACAGATAAGAGAAATAAAGACTAACAGATAGGGCTCTGCTGCCTGAATCAAAGCTTTACATCCACCACTGAATCGAGAGAGCCTTTACCTCTGAGGAGTCGGGGAGCTCTGAACATATCATATGGCCACTCAGAGTCTCAACCAGGGAGTCACAACATCTTTCTCATAAGGAACCTCACCCCCCAAGCAAAATCTCACCTCTCAGAATATATACTCTTTAGGCTTTGTGCCCGATTAGAAATTAACAAAAGGTATGTAAGCCTTCCTACAAGCAAGCAAGCTTCCCTTAATGGGTTCCACATGAGGCCTATTGATGGGTGGAGGAGATTTTATTCACTATTAACCTTACAACCACTCACTGATTTAATCTTAGGTGAGGCCAGTTTTCAGCACAAAACTGTCAGCTTTGAAAATTCCAAAGTAAACCCTTGAATTGCTCATAATCCCAGACGGGTCACAAGGCTCCTCATCTCAACTGATTTGTTGACCCACATCAAGGAAAGAGGTTGTTTTTTAAAAAAATTAATTGGGAGTCAAACTCACACCAGGAACTTGAATGACACATACAGTACAGAAACTAGCCACCTACACTATGCATTTTGGTCAAATAACTTTAAATATACTGCACTGGGAAGCAGTAGGAAGGTTACATGATTGGGAGTCAGAACACCTGGATTTGAATCCTGGCTCCTTATTACTGGTATGACCTTGCAAGTCATTTTCTCTCCATGGGCTTTAGTACCTCATCTCTAAAATAAGGGACTTGAACTAGCTAGATGACCTCTAAGACTCCTTCTAAGCTTGAAATGTATGATCCTACTATTGTATTGGTTTGAATGTTGGGTAGCCTTTCTTCCTAAATCTGGTATGTATAAAACCTGAATGTGGCCTTTATTTGGGACTCTGTCTCTTCTGTATAGCTAGGTCATGATTAGTGTGAATAATGAGTTTTCTACCATGGTTACATGTATTTGAATCAGCATCATTTGAAGTTAAAAATTTGTAACATAGTAGTTTCAGCCAAATGGAACTATACAGTGAGAATTCAAATAATACAATCCATTCAGAGACATTATTCATTTACCCTAAATGGGACAGATTATATATGATTTTTTCTTTTCAAGAGTCCTCACTTCAGGGGTATAGCCTACATTTGGGATGTCCTCTATTTTTGCTAGTAGAGTCTTGGAGAAACCAGATGTAATTTCCACTAAGGTGCTAGAGTAGGATTTTAATGGAACCATATCTTTACATAATGGAAGGGGCATCTGTCTTGAGAGTCTTTTAACATTTTACCTACTTTGGAATGGTGGGATTTTTATTCTTAAGAGGCAAATCAGACAAATAGTGGATAGAGAAGCTGGCCTCAGAGGAAAATCTAGGTTCAGCTCTTGATTGGCTTTGTGACCTTAGGCAAGTGACATTGCATCATAATGCCCCAGGAATCTCTCAAATTCTTAAGTGGCAGAGCAAGTGCTGATCTGTGTTGGCAAAGGGAATTTCCTTTCTGGGAGTTCCTTATATCAGTGAAATCGCAGGTCTGATTGAAGAAACTGCATGACACTTTACCAAATATTTTCCTCACATCAGCCTTATAAATTGGCTTATAGAAATATATTTATCTCCACTTTACAAATAAGGGAACTAAGATCTAGAGAGAGAAGGGGACTTTTCTGTTTCTAAGAACAAGGGGTCACCACTGGACAGCTGCAGGTTCCATTGGTCAGTCAGTCAATACACATTTACTAAGCAACCTACTGTGTGCCAGGCACTGTGCTAAGTGTCGAGATACCACTGGTATCCATAAAATGTCAAGAGGAAAGCCTCTAGCACATTGTTGGTTTAATGCCTTCCGAAGGATTTTGGGGAGGACATGGACAAGAGTTGGGATGGGTTGTGAACAGCATTATTGAAGGGGGTGCCTGAATAAAGATGACCAGAGATTGTATCAAAGTCTAACAACAGAGCCAGCACTTGAATCTAGGCTTCCTGACATGAAAGCCAGTACTCTTTCTCCTCCCCCACAGTTCTGCCTTTATGACTCTATCTTGCAATACCAGCATCCTTGGATCACTTCTTAGCTTTCTGCCTCAAACTGGCCGGTGAGGCCAAGCCCGAGGGTTCCTTGCTTTAGCCTGTATCTCATGTAATTTAGAACAAATAGGCACTGACTCCCCATTCTCACCCCGTGATGGGTTTTCATGTCTTTCAGGCTCTGCTGAGTTAAGCAGTTCCTGTAAAGTCTCTCTGTGGAATTGTGGGCTGCAGATTGCTTGGCCTTGATTGGTGTGTTTGAAATATAGTGGAAGCATTAGTGGGTTTGCTGGAGCCTTTTCCTATGGCTATTTTTTCTGTCAAGTTTCTTAATGGTCATTCTATCAAAGAAAGAAAAATATCTGTCATTTTCCATCTGATTGTGGCAATGGATGGATGATTTTAGGTTGGTCAGCCTATTTGTAGTATAGTCAGTGTGTGTGGGTGATTGGCTTATATATTTATTTAGCTCAGCTGTGCTCAGGAAGGGCCTTCTCTGGGGTGGAAAGTACATTTAGAAAGTGTGAAATGCCACTGTAGGCACAGTATCCAGGGTTGGTTTCTCCACGGGAGATCCTGTCCTCATGTTGGCCTACATTATTTTATGTTATCTACTTTAGGCTAGGTAATATTTTTGCAATAAAATCTCTTTAAGGCAGCCTGGTGCTGTGCGTCTCCTGATGGTTAGTCCTCTGGCAGTCTGATTTCCAGCCAGGTGGTCGGGGCCCTTGCCAGCCTGCCTGACAAGCTCAGATATGTCTTGTCAACTGCTGATTGCCTTGACTGACTAGCTGATTGCTGACTACGTCTTCTCCTGTCATAGGATAGTGGTGTGCAAATGCTATCCTTACAGGATTAGTTGAGGTTGTAGAATTAAGTCAAATGGTCCTTTCTCTATGTACTCTTCTCCCCTCCTTTCTCACTCCTTTGCTAGAATATGAGCTTCTTATGAGCAGAGACTGTCTTTTACCTTTCTTTGTATCTATGATTTTTATCCCAGCAGGCACTTGGTAAATGCCAGTTAACTCCTAGAGAAAACTTATCTTGCTCTTTTCAGTTGCTCTACATTGAGCTTGCCACCTCCCTTCACTTACTTGTGTGGCAGAGCACCCGGATTTGGAGTCTGAAGCCTCCACCAAATCCTGGCTCTAATATTTATTATCTGTGTGATCTTGGGCCAGCCACTTAACTTCTCTGGGGCTGAGTTTCCTTATTTGTAAAATAAGGGGGCTGGACTTAATGGGCTTTAAGGTTCCTTCCAGCTCTAAATTTATGACTATGACATATTTCTCCAAGTGATGATGTGGTATAGTGAACTGACCCTTAGGTTGGGATTTAAACAGTGTAGGTAGGTGCTAATCTCAGCTTTGCTAATACCTACAAAACTTGTGTCCAGATACAATCTCCTCCCTGATTTTTAGAGTCTGTAAAAAAAAACACCAAAAAACAAATGAAAATAATTGGCCTGCCTATTGCTGTGAGGATTAGATAATATATATGTACACACACACGTACACGTACATGACATGACATGCCATCACTCTTTGTCTAGTTCCTCATGTTTAGGTGAGGGTATTGCACTCTCACCTCTGCCCCTTATCCATCGCATGTAGCTTCCTTCAGGACTTGGCCCAGGTGCTACTTCTGACATGAGGCCTTTCCTAAGTTCTTAGTACTCTCTCCATCTCTTGAAATGATATTTACTTTTCTGTGTTAATGTTCCTTGTCCCTATAGAGCAGGGACTATTTAATTTTTGCTTTGTACCCTGCCTGCTCAGCATGATGCACTGCATATAGCAGGTGCTTAATAATTACTTATCACATTGAATTGATCAGATAAGCATAAAGTTTTGGTGAGGAAACAGTTGGATTTTAAGCTCACATAACTTTGGTAGAAAAGTAACTATCAAGGATGGAAGCATTTGGGAGCACTCACTTTCCACATTATCTCAAAACATTTTGTACGATGTAAATAATACTACTTTATATACTTGGTATATGTATGTGCATACTAATGTGTGTATATATGTACACACAAATATATATATATATATTCATATGGCAAGTATACACACAAATGTGATTGTCTCTTTCCAGAATAGGTTGTGAGAGGTATATTTATAAATATATACATATGCATCTTTCATATGTATATATACACATACATCTTTTAAATATCTATATGTCTATATACGTATATGCATATATGTCTGACATGCTATACTTCCAAGAGACAATCACACTTGTATGTATAGCTTGTCAGATGCACTTGCATCTTAGAGATATGATGTACATATATATGTAAATAATATATATGATACATCATGTATAATATGCATGGTATGTCTCATACATTATGTCATACATTACACATATATAAAATATGCATATGCATATCCTACATTGTAAGATATTATACACACACATATACATCTGACAGACTATACTACAAAGGGACAACCCACATTTAACTATGGTAAATCCATAGGGAAGATTATAAATGTCAGTCACTGGGAATCAAATTCAACCTCAAGGTAAAGTGAATAAAATTATTTCTGACATATGAATATGCTTAATGCATGCTAAAAGCATAGCACAGGGTTCAGTATAGTACAAATCTTAGACTACTGAGCATATTCTAGAATTGATTAAGGTTATATGGAAATAGATCATATAGATGGCATTCATATAGTTATTACATATTTGTATATGTATCAAGTCCCTACCTCCCTTACTGGATTATAAACCACATGAGCATAGGAGTCAGTCATATCTTAATTATTTTGGTAGATTCTTTTGTCCATATCAGAGTGTTTTACACATAGTGGGTACTTAGTAAATGATCATTGAGAGAAGGCATGAATAAAAAGTTAAGACCTCTAGCCTTACAAAGCTTACACTCCAAAGGAGATAATATAGATGTCGACATAAATTGAGATGACTTTTTGTGACCAAACACTATGATTAAGAGATTAAGGCACATTTAATATTCAAGGGAAAAAAGGACAAAAGAATTACTCTTCTAGTTGGGTATCATGTGGCAGAAAGTGTTTCATATGTAATATACAAGTATTATTGAAATGCCTTGATTATCTAAGCATTAAAACGAAGGGGTTGGGTTGGATTCTTTCTGAGGTCCATTATAGAAAAATCTATAATTTTATAATCTGGTATAGTATAATTTTTTTTCATTTCAGAAAAGTTTATAGCTAAATTTTCAGTGCTTATGGACATAAGAGCCTTATATATAATATAGGATGATCATCTTCGCATCTCTCCCAGGTGTAGAATGTGTTTGTGGGACTTTGATGAGGGAAAATGAGAGAACTTTAGAATTGGAAGAGATCTTGAGATAGACTTGTCCCTGTCTTTAGGCCAGATGATACCTAAATTATTAAAAAGTTTTTATTAAATAAGATTTGGAGCTGGGAAGGATCCCAGAGACTATTTAGTCCAGTTCCCTTATTTTATAAATGAGAAAGCCTCTGGTCATAAGAATCCATCCTATTTGGACAAATCTCTAGAAAGACGGTTTCATTGACTGCCTCAGCAACTTTCTCAGACTCTCTATCAGTTTCTGTAAGTAGTGATGTCTTATTTCCATCCTAAAGCCTTTACGCCACAGTTAAGCCCCTTTTGTCTCACTGCCCTCAATGGAGCTTCCTGCAAAGATTGAGGAAGATGGTCAAGCATATTTGCTTTCCATGTTGTTATGTCCTCTTCTCCTCGTCTGATGGTATCTTTGACCATCAGACGAGGAGAAGAGGACATAACAACATAACAACCATTGAAACACCAGCACCACTGAGGATCCCCCCCGCCACTATTTAATTATAATTATGTCTGTCAAGTTAGTGTTCCAGGGAAGAGCTTTTGTGAACACTTTTATAAAAGATATGTTTAAGATATTCTGAACTTCCATTTGACACATTCTTTGTGTTTTAGAAGGTATGCTGAATTTGAAAAGATTCAACGAAGAAAGAGAAAAGTAAGTATTATTAAAAAAAATTCTTCGAAGTACTTATCACTGTCTTCATTGTAATCATCATTGTCATTATCTCAAATCTATCTGGCTTCTTCAGGAGAATCACTAAACATTTTGGTTAAACAATCGGACAATAATAAACCTTTTGCTGTTAACTTCATTTGAGACTCAGAGCAAGTTACTAGCTTATTCATTCTAAGACTCTGTAGGCTGAGATGTACTCTATGTTCATCCTTATCCCTCAAAATGGGCTCCCATCATTGTAGTTTTCCTAGTTCCATCTAATATGACCTTGAGGAATACTGCCTGGTTGGAGAGGAATAGATTTTCATGATCAAGGCTGTGCTATTTAAAGGGTTATCTATAATAGAGTGAGAAACATGCTATAGTCAACTAAATCATACTTTAAGATCTCAAAGACCCATGATTTCCTTGTGTGGGTACTCCTTCTTCTGATGAGATTGCAACCTCTTTAGTGGCTTAACATATGTATGTGGTTTTATGAGTTGCTCTGGCCAAAATAATTCTTCAGTTAATGAACCTCCCTACAATTATCTAGGCTATTCTTTGCACAGCCGATGTATAGCCATAGCCACACACACACTTAAAGCTTTTCTAGCACATTAGCACCTTCCAGAGTTTGTGCTTACTCCAAAGCCTTTGAGGGTCCAGGATCACCCTTGCACCAAGAGATGGCAACAGAAGGAGACATTAATAGAATTTAAATTACACTATAGATATTTTATGAAGAGGAAGAATGTTCTGGAAATATAAAATATGGAAGTGTGCATGATCATATTCTAAGATCTAGCTCAGGCACCATCTCCTACATGAAGCTGATTGTCAGAGTGTTAGGCTAAACTTATACATTATGGATATTTGAGCTCTAGGTTAGTCGGAAGGCCAATCGTTTATACTTTGGTATATAGCTTAACAAATCCTGGCTGCTGGGTCTCCATGGTACTTAAAAGTTTCATTGTGGTGGCTAGTATTTTTCCTACAATCTTATCTGAATCTACAGAAGAGCATCCCACTCGAAGTCCACAGAACCAGCTGTGGCCATTCACAGAACCACAGACTTTCAGAGGTGATAAGGGCCTCAGATTTCATCTAATTTAACCCCATACCTGAAAAGGAATCCCTTTGATAACATCTTTAATAAGTAGTCATCTGTCTGTGTGAAGACCTCCAGTGATGGAAAATCCATTTCTCCTGAAGAAGACCATTTCACTTTTAGACAGCTCTAGTCATTATCAAGTTTTTCCAAATATTGAGCTTAAAGCAGCCTCTCTAATTTGGGAAACAGCAATAATCATGATAGCTAATATTGTATGTTAGAATTTTTATGTTGCATGTTAGAGTTTTATGTACATACAGATGAGCAAACCGAGGCTGAGAAGATGTTATGTGACTTGCCAATGGTCACAAAGATACCAAATGTCTAAGATGACGGAAAATCCATTACTATTCCCCATAAGTTCAAGGGACCTTAGAGATCATCTAGTTTAATCCTCTAAGGTCATAGATTAGAAAACTGAGAGGTAAGCCAACGAAGGTAACAATGACTTGTTTAAAGTTATATTGCTAGTAATTGGCAGGACTCATAATTTGAACTAGGATATCCTGATTTCAAATTCACTCTTTTTTTCATCAAACTCTGTTTCTTTTACCCTTTACTCCCAGCTTTATCTTTGCAAGGCTGTGACCCCATGCAAAACCATAGAGGCTAACCTAGGAGACTTTTGGGAAGGCCAGATGCCACCATGACTAATCTCTTAGATTTGGACTCTGCTCCCTAGATGGAGAGGAGAAGGAAATGGATGGAGTTGGGAGAGGGTTCCCGCTGGCTATACTTACGGCTCGGGAAACATCTAATTCAGATATCCCTCCTTCTTTGAAACTTTCCAGAAACTCCTTCTTGAGCCTTTTGTAGACCTAGACTCTCAGTGTCGTTAATTTGACTTTTGGTTCAGGGTTTAGAACCACTACCACATGGCAACTTGCTCCCATTACCACCCTTCTATTTTTAATTTTCTCTTTCCTGAATAATTCATTTGCTTCCGAGATCCAAAGCAAACATATCAAACTACACTATACTCAAGATAGCTGCTGCCAATTTTTCAAGTGTCTTTGCAGGATATTTCACACCTAATCTGATGAAAAATGAAAAAAATATCATATAGATCAAGGGTTCTTAATCTTTTTTGAGTCAAGGACTACATTGGTTGTTTGATGATACTTATAGACTGCTTCTCAGAATTCTAAGTTTCATTTAGAGGTTAGTGAAAATAAAGATCTAGTTTTTTCCCATCCAAGTTTACAGATCTCCCAAAATTTCTCTGGTGATCCTTTGGGGCTCCGTGGATCACAGGTTAAAAATCTCTGCTCTTGGGAATAGAGAGGGTTGTGGTTCTAAGCCAAGGTGACCTCTGAATGGGCTCCTCTTTCAGGGAAGTCTTGTGTGTGCAAAAAAAAGGTATCTGGGAAGAAGTATAAGCTGAGGTTTCTATGACTTCCTGTCTTGAAGATTATTTATGAAAATGTAGACATTTGGGGATTCTGAATTACGGCAATATATATATATATATATATATAGATACAGATACAGATATATATATATATATATAGATACAGATATATATATATAGATACAGATATATATAGATACAGATACAGATATATATATATATAGATACAGATACAGATATATATATATATATATATAGGTATAGATACAGATACAGATATATATATATATATGTATATATATATATATATAAAGGTTGTTTTCAGTTCCCATGCAAAGTCCAGATGAAAATATTTGGTTGAAACCAAGTTTGGCCTTTCTTTTGCAAAAATCACAAATGTAACATTTACTAAGTCTAGATGGCCTTTTTATACCTTGTTTGCTTTTAGCATTATACAGATTTTATGGGAAGACATAGCCCAATGCAGTCCTGTTGTAGTATGAATCTTTCATCATCACCAAGCATTCTTTTATGAATAAAACAATAAGATACCCCTGAGGGCTAATGCTTGGATGCACTTGAACTGGATCAAATTTCCCCTGCAAGTGAATGATGATGCCTTTTCCTCATAACTATTTTTGCTGCTGTCATGGTAACTAAGTGAATAGAATTGGAAGGAGATGATCAGCAATCAGATTTCTGAAGTGTAAGACTGGGAAAGAGCTTAAGACGTACAGCTAATCCAAGGTAGAATTGGATGAAGAAGAGAAAAAATGAGGAATTAGGCACCTTGTGGAGAAAATGAAATGTAAGAAATGTAAGAAGACTTGTAAGAGCCAGTGCACCATAATACATAGGTAACTATCCTTTGAGACAAGATAAGACCTGAGTCACTTGATTTTTCAGTATCCCAGGCAACTCTAAGACTACATGTTTCAGAATAGTTGCCAACGTACATTGGTAGAAAAACAAAACAAAACAAAAACTCTGAATAGATGATCTCAATTGAATTCAACAAATTCTTCTTAGGTGCCTATGACGTACCAAAGTAGTTTGTGCATTGTGTTAGGTGCTGGGGGATACAAAGACAAAAATAAAAGTTTCTCTATCCTCCAAGAGTTTACAGTCTATTAGGAGAAATAAGATGTACACAGAGAAGTAAATACCAAGTAATTTGGGGGGTGGGTTTGGGGGAGAGCACTAACAACCAGGGGAATGAGAAAATGCCTTGTGCTTTATAGCTTGTACTCGCACTGAGCTAACATAGCATAAGTGAATAATGTGCTGGACCCTGGGTCAGGAAAACCTGAGTTCAAATGTGACCTCAGACACTTACTAGTGTGACCCTGGGTAGTCACTCATCCTCTGTCTGTATCAGTTTCCTCAGCTGTAAAATGGGGATATAATAGCACCTACCTCATAGGCTGTCGTTAGGATCAGATGAGACAATATTTGTAAAGCACTTAACGTAGTGCCTGGCACATAGCAAGTGCTTAATAAATGCTTCTTCCCTTCCTCTTTCCCTTCCCCCACACCATAAGCCTGGTTGCCAGAGGATTATTTACTTTGATATTTTCAAAGATAAAACTTCTCTATGAGATCACACATGTAGAGATGGAATGGACTTTAGAGGTCATCTAGTCTAACTTCATTTTTTAAAGTAAGAATATTAAGGCCTGGAGAAAGTAAGGCTTGCCTGACGTCATACGCATTGTGTGTGGCAAGATTTGGACTAGAGTCCCCTGACCTCAAATCCATTGTGCTTTCCACTGTACTATTCTGTGATGTTGTCAGTGTGGCTCCTCCCTCTACCATTTCAGAGCATAACTTCATACCTTGGTAGAGAATATTCATGAGTTGTTATGACAAACAGTCATAATATTGGCTGAATCATGAAATCATATATACATGGCAACATCTAATGTAGGTGTTACCTCAGTCTAAGTGAGTACATGGAAAGGCCTTAGTCTAAAGGGGCCAGGATCTCCCATTGCATCCTTGGTCATCCCCAGGCATCCTGATGAATATCTGGTCACTGGACCCAGATGGCTCTGGAGGAGAAAGTGAGGCTGGTGACTTTGCACAGCCCTCCCTCACTCAAATCAAAGTCAACTGCAAGTCATGCCATCATTTCCCTGATGTCATGGTCCTCGTCAAAAATGAAGGACAAACACAACAATGATGGTGGTTGAGTCTCTGTTGAAGAGACAGCTAGATACATTACTTACTGAAATTCAGAATGCTGCCAGAGAAAGATGGGTAATATAGCCTTTTACTAATGAAGTAGTTGACATCAGGCAATCCTTCTAAGTCAAAGCTATCAAAGTCATACTTAAAGAAGGACTTAATAGGTGAAACATATTTTAAGAATGAATTTGAATGAAGAAACTAGACTATAAGAATAAGAATGCCTCACTGTTGAAAAAAATTGTTTTTAATTCTTTCAAAGTATAGGTATCATTTTCTGTGACTGGATTAGGGTAGGTGGGGCTTTTCTAGAAGAGGTGATAAGGTAGGTCAGCAGTCATTTATCATTTTTTCTAGCCCACCTCCACAACTGAGCTTGACTTAATACTACATGTCCCAAAAATAGTGGGAGCTGTAATGGTTGCTATTCTGACCGTGAATGAGTGAGACTGAGGGGGAGGGTGGAGTTCAACCAGGATTGGACACTGATGGAACTTGGTCTGAGGCTAGGACATTCTAGCTTAGACTTGGAGGGGAAGTTGGAATTGAGGCATTCATAGTGGCAGGGGAGCAAGTAGCTGGGGTCATAGTGCTCTTATGAAGTATGCTTTAGGAGTTAGGCTAATACCTGGAGTCTTAGTTATTCTTGGAAGGATTGCAGAGGTATAAACCCCCTCAGCTAAGAACCTTGCCTCATATTTTACAGAAAAAAATTGAAGTCATTTTCTATGAGACCGCTCTTTTCCCCACTTCCTCATCTCATATCTCTCAGACGTCTTTTGCCGCTATCTCTTCTTACTCTATCTCACATGAAATGGCCTTACTCCTTACCAAGGCTAATGCCTGTGCTTGCTCAAATGATCCAATTCCTCCCCTTCTCTTCTAATAGATTTCCCTTTCTGCCACTCTCAGGCATTCATTTGCAATCTCTTCCTGCCTACTGGCTCATTCCCTACTGCTTACAGACATGTGCGTATCTCTCCCATCATGAAAAAAAAATCATCATTTGATCTTCCCATCCTCGCTAACTGTTGTTTCATCTCTGTTCTGTCCTTTGTGGTCATTAACTCCTTGAAAAGGTCATTTACACTCGGGGCCTATGCTTTGTGTCCTCTGACTCTCTTCTTAACCCCTTACAATCCAGCTTCTGATGTTATCATTCCACTAAAACTGCCCACTCCAAAGTTACCAATGATTTCTTAGTAGCCAAACCCAATGTCCTTTTCTCAATCTGCTTTCTTTTTGATCTCTCTGCAGTTTTTGACATTGTTGATAGCTCTCTCTATGAGTCTCTCTTTTCTCTAGGTTTTTGGGACACTACTCTCTCCTGGTTCTCCTTCTACCTGTCTGATAACTCCTGCTCAGTCTCCTTTGGTGGATCTTCATTCAGATTTCTTCTAACTGTAGATATTCCACAGGGTTCTGTCTTGGTCACTCCTCTCTTCTCCCTCTCTACTATTTCAGTGAGTGAACTCATCAGCTCCCACAGATTTAATATCTCCATGCTGAAGATTCTCAAGACTACCTACCCTGCCTCTGCTGATCTCTAGTTTGCACCTGCAACTGCCTTTTAGACATCTTGAACTGGTTGTCCAGTAGGCAACTTAAACTCAACATATTGAAAATGCAACCCATTATCTTTCCCCCTAAACCCTTCCTGCTGTTTACCTTCCCTTCTAGTTCCTCCTGGCTTGTAACCTAGGAGTCATCCTGGACTCCTTATTATCTCTCACCCTTCCTGTATCCAATCTGTTGCCAAGGCCTGTCAATTTATCTTTTGCAACATTTCTCAAATTTGCCCTCTTCTCTCCTTTGACATGGCCACCATGCTAGTGCAGGCTCTCATCACATCATGCCTAAATTATTGCAACATTTTGCTGGTGGTTCTGCCTGCCTTAAGTCTCTCCTCACTCTAATTCATCTTCCATTCAGCCAAAATAAAGTGAATTTCTTAAAACACAGATCTGGCCATGTTATCCTCCTACTCAATAAACTCCAGTGGTTCCCTGTTGTTTCCAGGATCAAATACAAAATCCTCTTTGTTTTTTCAGTGCCTGTCATTGTCTAACCCCCTCCTACCTTCTCTGTCTTCTTACACCTTACTCCCTACGACACACTCTTTGATCCAGTGATACTGACATCCTGGCTGTTCTATAAACGAGATATTCCATCTCTAGGAATTTTTTTCTGGCTGTCCCTTATGCCTTGTATGGTCTTCCTCTTCATAGCCACCACTGGATTCCTGGTTTCCTTTAAATACCACACCAGTGCATATGCACACATACACTTAAAAGTGTATGTGAAAAAAACAGAACCATGCTTTAATAATGGAGTATACAATGTAAAAAGTTCAGGGTAAAACAAATACTTTGCAATTGACATTTTCAGGCTAATAATTCCAAGGCTGAAGCAGTACTTCACAATAAGAGTTCCTTGTCATCTTCAGGCAGCATAAAGATGCAATGCCTGAGTTCAAGTGTTAGCAAGCTTCCACTTTAATAAATATTCAGATCCTGCACTGGAATCTCACAAATCCCTCTGGAATCAACAGATCCACTTGGGAGAAAAGCGAAATGCCTTTTGCCTGCAGCTCATGTCATTTTATACATGAGGATGGATTGATTCCATGATAGGTTGTTACTATTCTTCAATTAGACAAATGATCTAATTCAGTCCAAATTATCTTGGGAAACTGATTTTCATGTGCCTGAGAAAGATAATCCATTACAATAGCATTAAACTATAACAAGATTGATTGAAATAGGCTCAGGATAGAAATTAATAATATGTCTTAGAGTGCTACAAAGAACAAAACACAGCATTCCTTGGATTTATTTTCTGTAAATGGTAGGTTTTAAATAGAGAGTGGGAGGTTAATACAATGCAGTTAAAAGACCACAACAAAATAACAAATTTTCTGCCTTTGTAAGTAGAACTTACACTTAATTTCCCAGGCAGTTATAAACACAGATGCCGAGAGGGGAATGAGGAATAGGATGGAATAGTGGAAAGAGAGGAGTCAGACTTGGAATCATAGGATGAGGTTCAAGTCCTGGCTTTGCTACTTACTAATTGGGTGACTCTGGCCAAGTTATTTAACTTCTCTGGGCTTCAGTTTCTTCCTGTGTAAATTAAGGGGGTTGGATTAGAGAACCTCTAAGCCTTAGAGTCTAAGATCTCTTCCAGCTTTAACATTCTTTGATTTAAGGTAGAGGTGTCAAACTAAGGAGACAACTACCTGAACCAGATTAAAATGCAATTGGTAAATGTTTAACAAAGTAGATAAAAATACAGCATAACATAGATACTGTTAATTTGTGGTTTTCTAAGTCAATATGCAGCCAACAGAGATCAATTCCTATTTGAGTATGATGCTACTGTTTTAAGGTCCCTTTCAGCCCTGACACTCTATGTTCTAAGGCCTCTTCTGACAGTCATATTCTATATTCTATAATATCAATCTTAAAGAATTTGTAAACAGAGGTACAGAGACAAATGAGGGACAGCATGGTGTAGTGAATAAAGACAGGTAGCCTTGGAGTCTGGGAGACATATATTTAACTTCTGCATCTGACACATACTACTTATGTGACTATGGGAAAGTAACTTATCTCAGGCAACTTTCTAATAGTATAAAATACAGGCTAGTTCCTAGTTTGCATCATTGGAAGGAATTGTCATACTTAGAGTTCTCAACATGAAAAAAACCATGGTCCTCCCAACACATTCTAAAGCATCGACTTTCTCTGTAATTCTATTTGATTCACTAATATAAAATTTCACTTCATTTGGATTAAAATTTTCCCCTTTCCTGTTCTACTTGTTACTTACTAAGCACCATAGAAAATTCAATACCTGTGTCCTGCTTAACTCAAGTTTGAACAGGGTCTCTGGGGGTGAGAAAGAAGTGCAACTTTGCATGAATCTTTTCTGAGACAAAATAGGACAAAAGGGAAGTTAGCCACATTTTTATTTAAATAGGAAATGAAAGCTACATGCTTTGGAATTTAAAGTCAAATGATATCTACCTGGATTCCCAGCTTCTTTATCTGAACTAAATAAGTATGATTTAGGGAATAGCAAGGAAATAAAATCAGTAAATTATGTCCCCAGAAGGAAAATGGAAAAACATACTCTTTCCCTCCTCAAATTTCATAGAGTACTTTGTGTCAATCTCTCCTTTGCTTTCACTATACCCTGCCTTTTATGGCACGCACACACACACACACACACACACGTGTGTGTGTGTGTGTGTGTGTGTGTGTGTGTGTGTGTATGTATTTGTGCACACATGGTTTCACTCCTTACACAAGGTAAGCTCTCTGTGAATTGAGACTGTCTCATTTTCATCTTTGTATCCCAGGGCACAGCACAGTGCTTTGCTTTAGGGCTTAATAAACATTTGGTGAACTGACTTGGCTTGAACTGTGATATTTTTTAGACCCTGAGAGATTTTGGAATATGAAAGAATCAGTATCTTTTCCCTGGCAAAGTTATGTAAGTTAATGATTCCAAAGGTGAATATATTTCTGCCTGTGCATTTCTCCCATCAAGGTAGTTTTATAACTTTTCTTTCTCTATTTTGTCTATTTCAGGTATCAAATCCACAGTACATATCAGCTGATGGTACCAGGGATCATGTATGTAGAGTGCTTCTAGGTTGAGGAATTAACAATGATCCTAGAGAACTGTTGTGCACTATATATGTAACCAATAAGCAAAACTCAATTGCATTAAAGCATTATACAAATTCAGAAATATTGGGCAGGAAATGACAAAATTGATGGAGATACAGTCCAGTGCCCTCATTTTACAGATGTGAAAACTAAGAACCAGAACATTAAGTGGTTTGCCAAAAAAACTGAGACTAAAACTCAGGTTTCTTTGCTCCCAGTCTGGTGCCCTTTCTGATGTGAAACACTGCCTTTCCGGACTATTCTCTATATGAAAAATAGCATCTTAAGACTGTGCTATTTCAGAATAAAATACTTAAAAATGGTAATGGTTATTATTGACAAACCATTTAAAGAAGTCAATTATAAACCAATCAATTAATTTCCACTCTAAAAATCTGAGTAGAATGAGTCCTCAAACTAAACTCCTATGGGACATGTCCACTCAGGTTAATATCAAGTCAAAATTATTCAATGGGCATGGCTATCACATCAATTATTCATCGAACATTGTCAAAGGCTGGACATTGATGGAGACTGGTCTGAGATGAAGGCATTCTAGCATGGGGTGGGTGGGAATGCTGGAACCAAGACATTTATGGTAGCAGGGGAGTAAATAACTAGTGTCATAGTACTCTTATGAAGTAGGATGTAGGAGGTACAGTATTACAGAAAGAATGCTGAAAGAATTGCTTGTGTATATATGGAAGAAAGCACATTTGAAAGAGAATTTTGAAGCAGAGGGCTCAGATTTGGTTCCAGGATGTTTCTGTGCTGTGTATCTTGATTCATTTATGCATACTCTGGCTAAGCTAGATTTAAAATTATCTGAATTCCGCAGTGATTGCTTGCTTGGAGACCAGGTAAAATTAATAGGAAATTTGAATCCTGTTCTTCAAGATATCCCTGGAGCTTTTTAGTCTACCAGAGTATAGGCCAACTAAAATTCATTTACCTTTGGGGGAAGCAAATTGTAATTATAATTAATATCTTCAAAGAAGACTTGCAAGTGATCCATGCTCATCAAATCTTTCTATCTGGTTATTTACAACTAAATGAATTGGATTTTAAAATTTGATTGGAAAATATAGGGATATTATTCCTTGCTAGTTGTACAAATATTTGTAAAGTTGTTTGTGATGCCAAGTTGAACCTAAAGGCATTTCCCACTGAGCTAAAAGGATGGGAAATAAATAAAATATTTTTACCAGTCTCTGTATACCAGCTTTGAATTCATGATTGTAAATGTCTTAATATACAATTTGGAAGCTGGATCAAAGTTAACTCTTTTGTGCCTGATTTCTACTAGCATAGCAAGATTGAGGTGATTGATGCTTTCTCTGGCAAAAGCTTCGGTAACTTTACATATGAGAATGGATCAGCTTCCAAGTAGTCTGCTTGGTAATTAGACAAATTATCTAATATATTCCAAGTTATTTTGAAAAAGTGTGTTAGCACTGTTGTGATCAAAGAAGTTTCATCATCACAGCCAGCAGTTGTAGCAATGCTGAGAAAACCAGCTGGTTCAGCACTGAAGCTGTGGACAGCACCAAGCTGTTTGGGTGGTAGCTAGAAGGAAGAAGGGCTGTTATTAGAGCTGGTTGATCTAATTAGGGTGACCCACTTTTGGACATTTTGGAAGTCTGGATTTTTTGTAGAGAAATAGTAAGACCTAGTTAAGACTCTAGAGTATGGGAAGAACAACCCTGCATTGTCTGGATTTTTTTTTCAATATAGAAAGCCTAAATCTCAGCAACTTTTAACCTTTGCTCCTGGTTCACCCTCTCTTTGCCTCCCTCCTCCTTTCCATGAACAGACTTTATATTTGAAGACTATTGTGTTTCTCACTTCAGGGCTACCTCTTCTAGGCTAATCACTCCCTTTTCCTTTAAATAATCCTCAAGCAGTTGATCTCTTTTTTTTTTTACATTTTTTTAATTTAAATTTATTTATTTAACATATTTGGTTTTCAGCATTGATTTTCACAATAGTTTGAATTACAATTTTTCTCCCCATTTCTACCCTCCCCCCCACTCCAAAATGGCTTATATTCTGGTTGCCCTGTTCCCCAGTCAACCCTCCCCTCTATCATCCCCCTCCCCTCTCATCCCCTTTTCCCTTCCTTTCTTGTAGGGCAAGATAAATTTCTATGCCCCATTGCCTGTGTATCTTATTTTTTAGTTGCATGCAAAAACCTTTTTTTGTTTTTGAACATCTGATTTTAAAACTTTGAGTTCCAAATTCTCTCCCCTCTTCCCTTCCCACCCACCCTCCCTAAGAAGTCGAGCAATTCAACCTAGGCTACACATGTATCATTATGTATAACCCTTCCACAATACTCATGTTGTGAAAGGCTAACTACATTTTGCTCCATCCCAACCCATCCCCCTTTATTGAATTTTCTCCCTTGACCCTGTCCCCTTTCCAAAGTGTTTGTTTTTGACTACCTCCACCCCCATCAGCCCTCCCCTCCATCATCCCCCCCCTTTTATTTGTTTATTTTTTTTTATCTTCCTCCCTCTTCTTTCCTGTGGGGTAAGATACCCAACTGAGTATGTATGGTATTCCCCCTCAGGCCAAATCTGATGAGAGCAAGGTTCACTCATTCCCCCCTCACCTGCCCTCTCCCCTCCTCCCACAGAACTGCTTCCTCTTGCCACCTTTATGCGAGATAATCCACCCCATTCTATCTCTCTCTATCTCTCTCTCTCAGTATGATGCTCTCTCATCCCTTAATTTCATTTTATTTCTTTTAGATATCTTCCCTTCATCTTCAACTCACCCTGTGTCTGCTCTCTCTCTTTTACATATATATGTATATATATACATATATAAACACACACACACATATATATACACATACACATACATACATATACACATAGATATATACATACATACACATTCACTTGTATATATACATAAACATATACATACATATATATGCATATTCCCTTCAACTACCCTAATACTAAGGTCTCATGAATCATACACATCATCTTTCCATGTAGGAATGTAAACATAACAGTTCAACTTTAGTAAATCCCTTGCAATTTCCATTTCTTGATTACCTTTTCATGCTTCTCTTGATTCTTGTGTTTGAAAGTCAAATTTTCTATTCAGTTCTGGTCTTTTCACTGAGAAAGCTTGAAAGTCCTCTATTTTATTGAAAATCCATATTTTGCCTTGGAACATGATACTCAGTTTTGCTGGGTAGGTGATTCTAGGTTTTAATCCTAGCTCCATTGACCTCCGGAATATCACATTCCAAGCCCTTCGATCTCTTAATGTAGAAGCTGCCAGATCTTGGGTTATTCTGATTGGGTTTCCACAATACTCAAATTGTTTCTTTCTGGCTGCTTGCAGTATTTTCTCCTTGATCTGGGAGCTCTGGAATTTGGCGACAATATTCCTAGAGATTTCTTTTTGGGATCTATTTGAGGAGGCAGATCGATGGATTCTTTCAATTTCTATTTTGCCCCGTGGCTCTAGAATATCAGGGCAGTTCTCCTTGATAATTTCTTGAAAGATGGTATCTAGGCTCTTTTTTTGATCATGGCTTTCAGGTAGTCCAATAATTTTTAAATTATCTCTCCTGGATCTATTTTCCAGGTCAGTGGTTTTTCCAATGAGATATTTCACATTGTCTTCCATTTTTTCATTCCTTTGGTTCTGTTTTATAATATCCTGATTTCTCATAAAATCACTAGCTTCCACTTGCTCCACTCTAATTTTTAAAGTAGTATTTTCTTCAGTGGTCTTTTGGACCTCCTTTTCCATTTGGCTAATTCTTCCTTTCAAGGCATTCTTCTCCTCATTGGCTTTTTGGAGCTCTTTTGCCATTTGAGTTAGTCTATTTTTTAAGGTGTTGTTTTCTTCAGTGTATTTTTCAGTATTTTTTTGGGTCTCCTTTAGCAAGTCATTGACTTGTTTTTCATGGTTTTCTCGCATCCTTCTCATTTCTCTTCCCAATTTTTCCTCTACTTCTCTAACTTGCTTTTCCAAATCCTTTTTGAATTCTTCTATGGCCTGGGGCCAGTTCATGTTTTTCTTGGAGGCTTTGGTTGTAGGCTCTATGACTTTGTTGTCTTCTTTAGGCTGTATGTTTTGGTCTTTGTCACCAAAGAAAGAATCCAAAGTCTGAGACTGAATCTGGGCGCGTTTTCGCTGCCTGGCCATATTCCCAACCAACTAACTTGACCCTTGAGTTTTTCAGTGGGGTATGACTGGTTGTAGACTAACGAGTTCTATATTCCACGTTTGGGGGGGAGGTGCCAGCTCTGTCAGACCCGCACTCCTCCTTCCCCAAGAACCCCCAGTCCAGACTGGGCTTAGATCTTCAGCAGGCTGTTGAACTCCTGCTCTGATCCGCCACTTAATTCCTCCCACCAGGTGGGCCTGGAGCCGGAAGTAACAACAGCTGTAGCTGCCCCACCTCCGCTGCCCCCGGGGCTGGAAGCCGAACCGGAACTCCTTCCACTCCCGCAGCTTTTCCCACTAACCTTCCCCGCAGTCCTTGGTGTTTGTGGGTTGAGGGGTCTGGCAACCGCCGCAGCTCACATATTCAGGGCGCTAGGGCCCCCTCCGCCCGGCCTCTGGTCTGGATGGTCCATGCCGCTCAGGCTGGGCTCCGCTCCACTCCGTTCCCAGCTCCCAGCTCCCAGCCCCTAGCTCCGAGCTCCGTGTGGGATAGACCTCACCCAGAGACCATCCAGGCTGTCCTGGGCTGGAGCCCTGCTTCCCTCTGCTGTTCTGTAGGTTCTGCCATTCTAGAATTGGTTCAGAGCCATTTTTTATAGGTTTTTGGAGGGACTCAGGTACAGAGCTCACTCTAGTCTCTGCTTACCAGCTGCCATCTTGGCTCCGCCCCCAGAAAGAAAATTCAAGCAGTTGATCTCTAATCTTCCTATAATCCTATTCATCTTTTTCTGGATCTGGTACACCTTATCTGTGATCCTACTATAACAAGGTACCCAGAATTAAATGCAATATTCCAGACATGGTATGATCAGAAAATGCCACTAATACTACCACTTCTCTTGTATTGGACAGAATGATTCTCTTAATGTAGAGAAACATTTCCCTTCCACCTATGCATTTGACTCTTCTGGACTTTACTACTATGACTTAGAATTGTCTTCTCACCCCAGAACTTCCATCTGTTTCTTAGGACTTTTCACTTTGGAGCATACTCCATAATGCCAGCCCCCTTCTCCCATTGGTAAGTTCCTTCTGGGAACCACCATTTTGGAGATGGGCTCAGGATGGCCATATTTCATTTCCTTCCCAGTTCTGTTTCTGACTCTCTAGACACTCCCCTAATATGTTCCCATGCAAACTTTCTCTCCTGTCACCTCTAATGCTCAGCTTCCCTTTATGTGTTATCTTCCCCCATTAGAATATAAGCTCCTTGATGGCAGGGATGGTTTTTGATTTTGCTTGTATTTTTATCCCCAGCACTTAACACAGTACCTGATAGTGCTTATAAATGCTTACTGCCTTACTGACTCAATGCAGCCTAGACTTTTTGGGCTGCCATATCACATCATTGACTCATGTTGTTCTTACAATCCACTAAAATTTCTTTAGGTTTTTCTTTTCACTGGAATTTTTGTCTAGCTATGTTTTTCTACAGGGCAGCTAGGTAGTATAGTGGATAGAGTGCTGTGCCTGGAGTGAGGAATACTCATCATCCTGAGTTCAAATCTGCCCTCAGCTTTGTGACCCTGGGCTAGTCATTTAATCCTGTTTGCCTCAGTTTCCTCATCTTTGTAAAATGAGCTAGAGAAGGAAATGGCAAACCACTTTAGTATCTGCCACAGACCCCTTCTGTGTCCACTGGGCCCCTAAGCTCACCTTCCAATGTCACCTTTTATTACAGTTTAGATGTGCACATAAATCCTCCCCCAGATATCTTTTCCTCTCTGTTACTGAAATTGTTAGGAAAGAGAAGATTTAGGAGATGAAATGATAGTCATTTTGAAGTATTTGAAGACCTCTCACTTGGAAGAGGGATTAGAATGGAGCTATATAGTCATCCCTACCTAGGTGAATTCATCTTGGATCTGGTCAGCCTCTTCCAGGCCTGGTAAGTTGGGATGACCTTATTTCATTGTTAATTCCACTAAGACTGGATTCAGCCATTTATGGTTTTCTGTTGCTGCAGTCTTCACATATTTGCTAGAATATGCAGATGGAGCATTTAACGTTGATCAGCAGGTCTATAATCCGCAGTCTTGAATAGCAATAACAGTAACAATGCATATTTCTATAGTACTTTAAAATTTACAAAGTACTTTATGACAACTCTTTGAGGTAGGGGATACAAGTATTAATATCCCCATTTTGCATAAGAGGAAACTGAGGCTTACAATATTAAATACTTTCCCCTTGGTTACAATACGAGTCAGCGTCAGAGCTGGGTTTTGAATTCCCAGTCCAATATTTTTCCCACTATACTCCACACATTGTCTCAGGAAGGAAAATGGTTAAGTAGTTAGCTTGGCTAGTTTTCCCAGGTATTAGGATTTCTACTTTCTTTTGATCTTAGGGGAAATCCTTTTCCTTCACCTTCTGGTATAATCTATTTTATCCTGTCTAGCCTGGAGGTTTGGGGGTAGACTCTGGGGCAGACAGCCTGGCTTGTTGGTGTGTCAGCTGTGTTATATAATAAGCTCAAGTCTAAATAGCAGAGTTAATTGGAAATGCAAATGAGATTGGTAACCCTGTAAACATGTTGTCACCTCACTTTGTATTTTTCCACAGACCACCCACCGCTAAGAAGGGAGCTAGGGGAGTGGTATGTGAGTTTGTATTGTATTTCCCCCCTCAATCAATCAACAAGTACCTATTAAACACCTGCTACAGTATGTGTCAGCCACTGTACTAGGCACTGGGGATACAGATGCAAAAATGAGGCAGTCCCTGCTGTTGAGGAGTTTACATTCTACTGAGGGATTCAATATATCCCTTGCCATATGTCTTGTATGTTATGGATGTACTTGTTACTTCCTAATTGACTTGGGGGTGGGGACAGGAATCAATCTTTTGGTATTAGGCAAGCTTATGATGATTAGGCAGCTTCCTTAAAGAGCTTGAGATACCTTTTCTAATTACAGTTCCTGTCTGAGTCTTGGCTCCACTAACCATAGGGATGGTTTGAGAGCCTACTGGTCAATAAATAAAAAGAATAGATAAAATAACCAGCTTATGGGCTATAAGAAATCACTCAGGAGCAAAATTGAGGAGTTCTTGGGAAATGGTGGAAGTCAAGTTGGAGAATTTCAGAGATGTGAAGACCTCAAAGGTCCTTTAGTCCACCTCTTACCATTGGGTTGTTTAAAAAACTGAATGGAAGGGGCTAATTCAACAGACAGAAGAAAGGGAAAAAGTCATCCCAACTTGTGGGACAGATAGACTCTGAGAATCAGAGGAGAGAAGTCCAATATATCTTCAAGGTTGTAAGTCATGGAAATTGATTCCACCATTGATGGCAGTGGAAGGCCACAGGCTCATAAAATCATAAAATTTAAAGCTGCAAGGAACCTTAGAGATCATGCAGTTTCTGCTCTTTTTTTTTTATAAAAAAAGTTTAGTGGTTTTCCCTAAGCTCCTTGAGAGGAGGAATTCTTTCATTGTTTGTATCTTATGCACCTGGTATAGTTCCTGGAAATAGTATGTGCTTAATAAATGCTTATTGCTTAATGATTACACGGGCAGTAAGTAGCTGAGCAAGAATGCAAACCTCAAATTTTCCAAAATCCAAATCGACTATGCCATGTTGCTTCTTTGGAAAGGCGTGGGGCTTGCTTATCTATGGAAAGAAAATAGACAATGTAAAATCCTTGAAGGCAGAGGCTATTTTATTTTTGTTTTGGTATCCTCAGAGCCTAGCACACAGGCTAAGGTTAAGTTTTGGATATAAAGCTTAGGGGCCTCTTTTTCCTATTAAGATATAACAATCAGGAGTTTAGCTTGAACCCAAAGCCTACATCCCTTATGCTAGTACTAGGAAACAGATATAATTCTAGACTCTGAGGAGAGTGGAACAACCTCTGGCCCTAGTCTCCTGCTTCCCTTCAGGGCAGGAACCAAAGTCTCCTTAGAGAAGGGTCTGAGGAGGAGATGCTAGAGGTGTATTTATTCTCATCTCCCTTCAAGTCAAATTGAGACAGCCTCATTACACATCATCATGCTATTTTTTGGCATCCATGAAGTATGTGGCAAAATACCAGGGTGTTACTTCACAGTGGTTAATTCTCTCTGAAAATTTTTGCCAGAACAAAGGATATGTGTATGTGAAATACTTTGAATTCATTCCAGCAATTAAAACAAATTCTTGTGTGCCTGCTTTGAGAATGGTTTGTGTTTGTTGGAATGGGTTGAATGGTGGACTTAGGGTGAGGAGACCTGTCTTCAGTTCTTGGCTGTGACGTTAGCTGAGGGATGTTGGGCAGGTGACTTTATGGCTGTAAGCCTCAGTTGTTTTGTTCACCATTTTACTATTTATTCCTATACTAGCTTTGGGTTCCTGGACAAATCACTTATCCCCTCAGTGCCCACAGGCAACCATCTAAGGTTACAAATTGCAGAGCTGGTGCTGATTTATATTAGTTGAGGGAGTTCCTCACTGGGGGCTCTCAACACTGATGAAATCACAGTGATTTACTCAAAAACAAAAAACATTAATCCCAGTAGAAAGTAACTTACTGCTTGGGGGCAGGAAAGGGTTTTGTTTCATATTTGTATCCATTTTCCTTGTTCTTAATTGGATTGTTGGATTAAATTTCATTTTATTAAATTCATTTAGATTTATTCATTAGATTTATTAGATTCAAGAACCCATTGTTCTTGTCTGTTGAAATTTTCTTTTGATCTTATGTAATCTAGTGGTAGCTGTCCTTCCTAGTCTTGTGCTATTACAAGTTTGTTAAGAGCTTCTTAGTCATCTTCATTCATTACTTCCTCCCTCCGTAACCTTGGATTCTGTCCCCTGGAACCATTCTGGGCTATTATGGGCCAGCTTTTGCTTTATTTTGCCTGGATCCAGATCTCCACTGCACATATAGGTCATCTTCTTCAATTGTCTCCTAGATGGTCTCATTACATATCATCACAATATGTGATGTCTAGAATGTCTTCATGTGCTCACTCTTTCCAGTTCCCTTTTATGGGTATCTTCCTTCATTAGAGTCTAAGCTTCTTGACGACAGAGGACAGAAGACAGAAGAATCCCTAGATTTGTATCTGCATTGCTTAGCATAGTATCTAGCACATAGTAAATGCTTAGGAGAGGCTCTGTCTATACCAACAGGGCCAAGGACGGATACTGATAATCAAAGAAATATTAAATGTGATAACAGATTCTATACCTGGGCAGCTAAATGGTACAGGAGATAAGAGTACTAGGACTGGAGTTGGGAAGGCCTGAGTTCAAATCCTCCCTCACACACTTTCTAGATGTGACTTTGGGGAAGTCACTTAACCTTTGTCGGCCTCAGTTACCCAGTAATAGTATCTGTTTCTTAGGATTGTTGTGAGGAAAAAATGAGATAATTTTAAGTGCTTACCATTGTGCCTGGTACATAGTAGGCACTTAATAAATGTATATTCCCCTCTTCTTATTTTAACACATGCATGGGATAATCCTTATTGCAGTGCAGTATGATTTTTAAAGAGATGCTTGGCTCTACTGTATTGAATACCTTTATTTTAAAAAATTTTATTTGTAATTGACACAGATATAATGTATCCTGTGCTCCTCTCAGCCAGTTGTGTGACTCTAAAGGGTTTGGTCTACTTAGGAAAATCATTTGTGAAGGCCTGTCTGTCCCCTTATCATATTCTCATCAGGGACACCCTTGATTCATGCAGAGGCAGAATGGAAAGAGCATTAACTTTAGAGTCAGAGGACCTGGGTTATAATTCGGCCCCTGTCATTTGCCACCTGTGTGACACTGAACAAACCACTTGCCCTCTCTGGGCATTAGTTTCCTCAACTGTACAATGAGGAATTGTACTATATGGCCTTTAAGGTCTCTTTTAATTCTAAATCTATGATCCTATGAAACATTGAGGACACTTTAGGGAAGATCTTTGTAGAGAAAAGTATGCATGTAGGCCAGTAGTTGCTAATGTCTTCATTATTCATACTGTTTGGGATCTTTTAATTTCTTTCGGAATCTTTCTTTCTTTAAGATGTCTTGAAAAGCAATCACTAAGGAGTATCTACCAACACTCCCTCCTCCCCCCACTCCGAGTTTATTTGCTCAGATCCAGCTGTTTGAATGTCATTTTAAATTCCTTATATTGGGTACTGAGTACAAAGGTAGTGGTTCCACTGTTGTCAATTATGAGACTAAATATTAATAGAAATAGACCAATCTGTTCTCATTGACATCTACTTGTTGACCTCTTTTTTTCATCTATAAATGTTCTTGGAATAATCCAGCTTAGTTTGGTGTAACACCAAACTTTCTTCAGACTCATTCCCCTATAGTCTATGGACCTAAAGTCTAGGGTCCAAAGTTGTGGGGACTACATTGACTGAGTGCAATCTTAGGAAATTGTCCCAAAATCATTCTTTGTTTCATGTAGTCCTAATTGAAGGTTTCCTCTGGAAAACCTAAAAGTATAAGCTGTATTTAGACCTCCATGAACCTGAGTAAAATCTTCAGTTCTAATGTATGCACTCAAGGCAACAATTTATAGAGTACAGGAAGGCCTTTATTTTACTCCACAGACGAATTCAGAGAACACAAAGAATTTACAGGAGCCCACACACCATCAAGGTACTCACATTCTGTTTGGTAAGTCTCACTTTCCACCTTAAGAAGATTTACATTGACTACTAGCCTTATGTTGCTACCGTAAAGGTTTGGAATCTTCCAGAAGAAAAATGAAGTTGAGGCAATGAATGTGAGGCAACCCTTAACATTTAGGTTAAGTCCTACCTTCCCTGAGGAATCTGTAAAGGCTGCTGGTCTCATGCTATTACCATCAGGTCTTGGACTCCTACAGAATGAAAGGAACTGAGGGTTGCTATAGAGGCTGCCTCCTTTCCAGTATAGCATAGATATTTTGTGTTGTGTTGTTCAGTCATGTATGACTTTTTTTTTGTTAGGCAGTTGAGGTTAAGTGACTTGGACAGGGTCACAGAACTAGTAAGTGTCAAGTATCTGAGGCCAGATTTGAACTTAGGTCCTCCTGACTCCAGGGCCAGTGCTCTATCCACTGTGCCACCTAGCTGCTCCATATATGACTCTTTGTGATCCCATTTGGAGTTTTCTTGGCAAAGATACTGTAATGGTTTGCCATTTCCTTCTCCATCTCGTTCCATAGATGAGGAACTGAGGCAAATAGGGGTAAGTGACTTGCCCAGGGTCATGTAGCCAGTAAGTGTCTGAGGCTAGATTTGAACTCAAGGAGATCAGTCTTCCTGACTCTGGGCCTGGCACTCTACTGTGCCACTTAGCTAACCCCTCCCCCTACCTCCAAGTATAGAGAGCTTAGGGTAATAGTGGAAAGCAAAGTTCAAATGTTTGTTGTATATCACGTCTCAGTCCCTGACTGTTCTTTTAACTCTGGGATCGCATGTTCTATTCTCTTTTCTCCATGAGGCTGGTACTGTCCATGAACACTCCCTTTTCCCTCTAGAGGGTAATATCTCTGGATTTTCTTTTCTTCAAGAGTCTGGCTCTGTCCAGAAACTTTCTCCCTTTTCTATGGGAGAAGGTTGGGCTTCTAGATCCATTTTTTCCTGAGTTACTAGAACTGCCTAGGAAACGCCCATCCCTCTTCTTTCTAAAGAGTGGAAACATGTGGCTCAATCTTATTCTGGATCCACATTGTTGAGAAGGCTCTGCCATTTTCTATTATTGACATCTCTTATTGAACAAAATGTTTTCCTTTCGAAAAGTTCATATTCTTGAAAGTATATGCGCCTGCAACGCATCTCTGTCTCTCCCTCTCTAAAGTAGCCATTTGTAGCTCTGGAAGGGAGGCTGTTTTAATATTCCTGACTATATTAATTAAAATTTCTTTTCAATTAAAATTTGATCCCCCTCCCCCCATATCTCTCCACCACTGAAAAACAGAAAAATGAAATCTCTGGAATAAAGATGTAAAGTCAAGCAAAACAAATTCTCTCATTAGCCATGTCCAAAAGTACAGGTATGTCTCATTCTGTACTGTGAGTCCACCATCTCTCTGCCTGACAGTCTTATAGGATTGTGTCATGCTTCGGAACTTATACCTGCCTTAACCTTTCCTTGCTTCCATTCTCTGTACCTTTTTAAAAAATCTATTTTGGGGGGTAGGTTTCTTGTGAATTCACTCTATAGACAGCTCCTCTTTCTACTTCTTTTGAAAAGGAAATCAAATATTTGCCGGTTGAGGCAGTTTTGGGGTTCTTTTGGTCTCCTGCAGTGCCTCCAAGAAATGGTAATCATTAGAGTCAGCATCTTTTCCTTTGACATTTCCCACCTTTTAGGCAACAATTTGTTTAATTAGGTATTGGAGCTTCTTGTAATACTTATTCCTTCTTCTACCTTGATGTTAATGTTGACTTTTATTCTGACTAGTCAATGATATGACAACGGATTCTAGAATAAGTCTCACATCTACAACCTGTCTTTTTCTATCTTTTAGATGTAGTCAATTTCATTCTGTGTGCCTGTCATTGTTTGGTACTTGTCATGTTCATCTCATTCTGATTCTCTTGAAAGAAATAATTCTTGATAGATATGAGGCTTATGAACTACCCACTTCCCGATTTCTTTACCCCAAATGATTTCCCTCTGTACTCTTCTTCATACTGAAGTGGCCAGTTATCAAGGTGTATCAGGTTGATTAGGTTTGGAGGATCTTCTATGCTCTTCATTGAATTTCTCTATTTGTTTACCCTTTCCAGAAGGGAATTGGCATATAAAGTGTGATTATCTTATAGGTGATCTTTTTTGCATATATGCAGCATAAGCACTATGGATGAGGTGATCGTGTCTCATTAAGTGACGTTTTTTGTTCCTTTGTGCATGTGAAGGAACCAAGTCTACCAGCATCTTTATTCACTTTGCATGTAAGAACCGGTGAGCCTTCTTTCTATGTAGAAGCAAATTCTTAGAGTATCAATACTGATACAGTTCAGTTCTCCCAGTAGAAAAGCCAGTCAAGTTCTAAGGCGTTCACATTTAAGAGTATTAAGAGCTAAGTTTATATTTATCAGACTGCTGTAAATCAGACTATCAGACTGTGGAATTCACAATCAACCAATAGTATTATACACCTACTTACTATGTGCTAGGCACTGTTAAGCCACTGAGCATAACAAGACAAAAGTTTCTTTCCTCAAGGCACTTGCATTCTAATAGTGGAGACAATGTGTATACACACACATATTTATACATAATATATATGAAGTGAATACAAGGTCGGGCAATAGTAGCTTGGGGGCAGGGATCAAGAGAGGTTTCATGTGGAAGGTGATGCTTGAACTGTGTCTTAAAACCAAGGATTCTGAGAAGCAGAGGTGAGGAAGAAGTATATTCCAAACATTGGGGGGTGGGCTTAGCCAGAACAAAGGCATAGAAATGGGAGATATAGAGTCACGTATGTGCAATGTGCAACAGCAAGTTCAGAGCACCCTTTGTTGCCTTTTGCACTGATTGATCTCCAGGACTGCAAAAGTGGAAAGTGTTTATACAAGATTAAAGAGCATTTAAAATTTTTGTCTGTGTTGTGTTGACATGGTCAAAAAATTCATCACTTAAGGGATGCTCAGCCTCTCTGTTCTTAACTAAACTAGTCCTTGGAGATCAGATACAAAAGAGAAAGGGAGAAAAAGGAAGGGAGAAAGGAAGGAAAGGGGAGAGAGAGAGAGAGAGAGACAGAGAGAGAGAGACTGAAACAGAGAGAGACAGAGAGAGAGACAGAGAGAGATGGATGAGGGCTTGAGAGACAAAGAAGATGGGCAGAGAGGAGAGATAAATTGGACCATAGAGACAAAGGGTGGGGGAGAATCAGAAAGACAAAGAAGGGAAAAGGAGAGGAAGGTGAGATGGAGGGAGGGAGGGAAACAAGAGAGGAAGAGTGGGAATGAGAGTATGAGAGTAGGGAGAGAAGAAGAGAGACAGACGGGGGGAGAAGATTTCTGAGGCACTTCATGCACTCATAGTAAGTTAACACTGGAATGAAATATCTGATGCAGCAGTAGCACAACTGTGCTCTTCATCTGTGTCTGTACATATTTACTCCCCATAGACTATGCACTGCATACTAAGATGAATTAGGCTGCCATGGTTTCCCTTCTTAATGAGAGTCATTGTCCTTTTAATTTTATTTTATAGGCAAGGAGGTAAATATTTGGTGTCTTTAGACTTTGTTTTTGAAGTAAAGAATAGAAAAAATTTGCACAACCACAGACAAAATTTGGCAAGGTTTGGATTCACTATACGTAGCCAAACTGCTGTCTCTCCTCTCAACACCCTCCCCCAGACCAACAAACACAAACACCTACCTACATTCCATTTCCTGTTTGTAAAAAAATAAAAGGCTCTGTTAAAATCTTGTTTCCTGTATGTGTGAAAATTTCCCAAATGTTACAGTAAAATCTAAGCATAGATAGATTTGTTTGGACTTGGTTTTATGAGGGTGAAGGGCTGTTTTCACACTCTACTTTTGCAAGCAAAAAAAAACGAGGTGGTTTTTCATGGTATATGTATATATTAATGCTACAAGGTGGGGGATTGTTAGATGTTTTAAGTGACAGGGACAGTTTGAGAGAGAAATATACAAACATGTACACATATATACAAACGATACTTGGTTTTCTAAAAATATCTTTGTTGGTGCTCTAATAAAATGAAGAAAAATAAGAAAAAATGGACAGGTTTGAATATTTTGTAATAATTTTCATTAACTGTAGGAGTTCAGTAAGATAAGAAAAATGAGGCATTTCATGGCTTATAATGTTTGACTATGTAATATTGAGTGAAATGGAAAATTGAACTAACCTTCATGGTCCCATCACTAAATTTTCACTGACTACTGCTTTGTTTGTGGTCACTGCTGAAAGCAATTTAGGGGTGGCTTCTAGTAATGAAGTGGGGAAGACAAGTGCCTGTCTGAACTTGTTGCGTTATGGATTCCTTATCCTTTCATATTTGAGTTTATTCTCATTGTAAGGTAAAAGCATACGACGATTGATTGTAGATGTGACTTTATTTTTTACAGTATATATTTCAACTGAAAAAAGTAGCCACAACCTGCTCCATTCTGCTTCAAGCATATACACGGACAGTCTTCTCTGGATCTTGAAATCGCTCATAAAGCGTTCCATTTCCAGATCAAGTATTCTGAAATTCCTTTATATGACCACAATCTCCTAACATTCTCTCTCCATCTCATTCCTCCTAAACCAATTATTCCTTCTCATGTAAACTACAACTCCACCCCTCAGGAGTCTTCTAGGCCATTGTTCTTAACTCTAGCTTCATTGTCTTACCTAATGAATCCTGATTCTGTCATTAACCAGTTCACCATAACACCGACATTTGCTCTGGAATCTCTTGCCCATTTATCTTATTATTCATGCCTCGCTACTCCTCAACTCAGGATTCCTCCTACTATCTGCCTTTTCTGATCCTACTGGTGAGCACCTGAATGATGCTGGAGGAAGGTATGCCATACTGACTGAGTCTACGGCAAAGTTTTGCTATCTTATCTCAATTGGATCCTCAATGCAGCAAGGAAATCCTTTTGCTCCTTCCTAGTTGATTCATAATCCCTCAAATGTCCATTCCAGACCTGCTTTTCTCACCTTAATCCTTGTACTAAAGCACTATTCCACCTCCTCAAAAGACCTTGCCTCATACCTTAGTTAGTGGAGAGGTCATTCACGATGAAGTCTTCTTGATTACTCTATAAATTTTTTCGTATCATCTCCTACTTTTATCAAAGAGTAGGTCCTTTTCCTTTCCATGATCTTTCTAGCTTTATACTTGATCCTATGCCCTCTACTAACCTCCAGCAGATTGTCTGCCCCATCCCACCATTATCCCCTTCTGTCCAGTCTGATTTCTCCCTATGTACTGATTCATTCCATGCTGCCTACAAACATCTAGGTCTTCCCGTCCTTACGAGATCCTCCTTAATCCTACCGTCCGTTTAAGCTATCTTTTATCTTTCCTCCCTTTCATAGGCAAACTCCTAGAAAAAGCTGTGTCTACTTATTGACTCAACATTTCTCATTTACTTCTCAATCCTTTGAACTCTGCCTATTCACTCAACTAAAATTGCTCTCTTCAAAGTTACTAATGGTTTCTTAACAGTCTAATTGACTTAGTCTTAATCCTTATCCTTTCTGACCTGTCTGCAACACTTATCATTGTGAACCACTCTTGCCTTCTTGATACTTTCTCTTCTTTGGGTTTTCATCACATTACTCTCTTGTTTCTCCTCTTGCTTGCCTGATAACTTCTTTTAAGCTTCCTGTAATGAATCATCTTCCAAATACTGCTGCTGACTGTGGGTGTATTATAAGGTTCTGTCCTGGAACTTCGTCTTTTTTCTGTCTATATTCTCTTTTGGTGACTTCATCAACTCCTATGGACTCACTTATAATCTGTACACAGAAAGTTCCCAGACTTATATATCTAGCCCCTAGTCTGTCTTCTCACTTCTAGTCTTGCAATAGCAGCAGCTTATTAGGCATTTAGATTGGATGTCCCCATGGCATCTCAAATATAATACGTCCAATTTTTGTTGTCTTTCAGTCGTGTATGACTTTTTGTGACCCCATTTGGGGTTTTCTTGGCAAAGATACTGGAGTGGTTTGACATTTCCTTTTCCAGCTCATTTTCCAGGTGAGGGAATTGAAGCAAACACGGTCAAGTGACTTGCCCAGGGTCACATAGCTAGAAAGTGTCTGAAGCTGGATTCGAACTCAGGAAGATGAGTCTTCCTGGCTCCAAGCCCAGCACTCTATCCACTGTACCATCTAGCTGCCTACAATGTGTCTAATAGAAAACTCATATTTTTTCCCAAACCCCCATTTTTTTTTTAATTTTTCAATTTCTGTACAAGGTACCACCATCCTTCTAGTCATATAGGTTCATAACTTTGGTGTCATCCTCAACTCCTCATTCTTACTTTACATATCTAATTAGGTTCCAAGTCTTATTAATTCTACCTCATTACATCTCTTATAATCAATAATCCCCCTCTCTTCTTTCACGTGGCCCCCACCCTAGTTTAGGTGCTCATCACATCTTGACTGTACGATTACAAGAATTTTGTAATTGTTCTTCTTGCTCCCAGTCTTTCTCCTTTTCAGTCTATCTTCTACATAATATGATATTTCTAAAACACTAGTCTGACCAGTTCCTGCTTAATAAGTTTTAGTGGCTCCTTATTACCTCTAAGATGAAATACAAACTCTTCTGTTTGGTCTTTAAAGATCTTTACAATGTGGATCCAAACTGTCTTTTCAGCCATAGTACACATTTTACCATTTTCTACACCTTTCAGGCTTAGTTAAACTGGCCATCTTGCTATTTCTTAACATAAGACATTCTATCTCTAGTTTCTATCTTTTTGGATAAGTTGTTCACCACGCACTTTCCTCACCTTAAAATTCCTAGTTTGCTTGAAATCTCAGTTCTGCTTGTGATTGCTGCCTCTCTTAATTATCCCTCCCTTCTGTTGCCCCCGCCCCATCCCTTTCCGCTCTTACTTCCCTTTAGGTGTGTATGTTATTTCCTCTTTGAGTCAATTCTGATGAGAGTAAGGTTTAAGTGTTGCCCACCCCCATCTTCCCCTCCACTTCCTTTTGTGCCTCTTTTTGTGAGATAATTTTCCGCATTCTACCTTTCCCTTCCCTATTTACCCAATGTTTTCCCCTCATTACCCCTTAATTATATTTTTTTGAAATAATCCCATAATAGTCAATTCCCACCCATGCCCTTTGTCTACGTATACTCCTAACTGCCCTAATAATGAGAAAGTTCTTAGGACTTACAAATATCATCTTCCCATTAGGGATGTAAATAGCTTAATCTTATTGAATCATTTATGATTTCTCTTTTGTATTTATCTCTTTATGATTCTCTTGAGTCTTGTCTTTGAAATTCAAATTTTCTATTCAGCTCTGGTCTTTTCATTAGGCACGCTTGAAAGTCCTCTATTTCATTAAATGTCCATTCTTCCTCCTCCCTCCAATTTCCCCTCCCCCCCCCACCAGATTATCATCAGTTTTCCTGGGTGATTCTTCATTGTGATCCTAGCTCCTTTGCCTTCTAGAAAATCATATTCCAAACCCTCAGATTCTTTAATGTAGAAGCTGTAGAAACTTGTGTTATTCTGACTGTGACTCCATGATATTTGAATTGTTTCTTTCTGTTTGCTTGCAATATTTTCTCCTTGACCTGGGAGTTCTGGAATTTGGCTATAATATTCCTGGGTGTTTTCATTTTGAGATTGCTTTTAGGAGGTAATCAGTGGATTCTTTCAATTTCTATTTTGCCTCTGGATGTAAGATATTGGGGCAGTTTTTCTTGATAATTTCTTGAAAGATGATGTCTAGGCCCCTTTTTTGATCATTTTCAGGTAGTCCAAAAATTCTTAAATCATCTCTCCTTGATCTATTTTCAGGTCAGTTGTTTTTCCAATGAGGTATTTCACATTGTCTTCTATTTTTTCATTCTTTTGATTTTGTTTTATTGTTTCTTGATGTCATTAGCTTCCACTTGTCCAGTTCTAATTTTTAAGGAATTATTTTCTTCAGTGAGCTTTTATGCCTCTTTTTCCATTTGGCCAATTTTATTTTTTAGAGAGTTGTTTTCCTCAGTGAATTTTTGTACTTCTTTTTTCCACTTAGCCAATTTAGCTTTTTTTAAAAAGGTAATTCTTCTCTTCAGTGGATTTTTGTGACTTTTTAAAAAACCATTTGGCCAATTTGTGTTTTTTAAGGCATTATTTTCTTCAGTAGTTTTTGTGCCTCTTTTATCAGGCTGGTGACTCTCATTTCATAATTTTCTTGTGTCACTCTCATTTTCCCCCCAGTTTTCCTCTACCTCTCTTATTTGATTTTGAAAATCCTTTTTGAGCACTTCCAGCAATTCTTTTTGGGCTTATGTCCAATTCATATTTTTCTTTGGGACTTCACATTTAGCTTCTTTGTCTTCAGAATTTCTGTCTTGATTTTCCCTGTCACCATGGTAACTTTCTATGGTCAGTTATTTTTTTTGTTTGCTCATTTTCCCAGCCTATTTCTTGACTTTTAACTTTATGTTAAAGTTGGGCACTGCTTCCAGGGTGGATGAGGCATTGTCCGAAGTTTCAGGTTTTTCATCCTGCTGTTTTCAGAGCTAGTTCTGAGGATCTGTAAGTTTTTGGTTCTTCCAAGGAAGTATGAACTAAGGAGATGTGTGGTCACTGATCTCCTAGCCTGAGTGTTACCACAAGCTCTCTTCTTCTCCCTGAAACTGTGACCAGGATCCCTGTTCACCTGTGGTTGCAAGCTCTAGTGTTCCTCTTTGCCCTGGGACTTTGACCTGGAACTGTGTATGGACAAAGATTTTTTTTAAAACACAGATCTGCAAGATTAGAGATAACTGTCTTTCTTTTTTATTAAGAAAAGAAAATATAATAACTGACATTTTCCAGTGAGGTATCAGTCATCGTTATGGTTATTTTTATCCTCTTCTTACAGTGAAAGAAATGAATTTCAGGGATGGTAAGGGCCTTCTTCATAGTCTCACAGCTAGGAAACACCAGAGGCAGGATTTGAACTCTTCAAGTATGACACTCTATCCTTTATGCCGGATGTATCAAGCATGCAAAAGTGAAAATAGTCTCCCACAGGGTCTTGTACCTAGTGCCAGTAAAGGGTCCCCTGTAATCTCCTTCTGACCAGATGTCCAACCACCCCCATTTTTCCGGGGTCTAAGAGCTCCGGAAGTTGCTGCTATTGATTGATGATGGAGCCATCTCCAAAGTCTGCTGCTGGCTTGCTGGGAGCCTGCGCTGCACTGTACTCCAGGTCTGACCATCACCCTGCTGAGACATCTTTCCTGCTGACTTCCTACATTTAGGAACCCAACCTTTAACTCAACCTGTTCTTGGTTCTGCCACTCCAGAATTTGATTTGGGGCAAATTACATTAAAGTTGATTGGAGGGAAATTTGGGAGAATTTGGATGCATTCCTGTCTTTTCATCTTGGGTCTACCTCTTCCAAATCTCAGCTCAAATGCTTCTTTGTATGTAGGGACTCCCCTGATATCTTCAGTCACTTAACAGTGGCTCCCCCAGTTAGCTGTATTCATTGTATCTATTTCATATATTCTTATATTTATACGTATTGATACACATATACAGAAGTATATGTCTAATATGCATATTAGACACATACATTTTATATCCATTGAATGTAAGCCATTTGAGGGCAAAATCTAGTTTGTTTTTATATCCCTAGCAATTATCACAGCATGTGGCACAAAGGAAGTATATAATAAATACTTGTTGATATAAATGTGTAATCCATCACATGTATGTACATGCACATATATGTGTATACATTTATAATATAGACAAATAGGTATTATTTGTATGTGCATATATATGAGAAATATATGTATATATGTATATATTTCTGTCTATCTGTCTATCTGTCTATTGTACAGTGGATAGGGTGTTGGACTTGAAGTTAGGTAGACCTGAATTTGAACCCTGCTTCAGAACACTTACTAATTGTGAACTGGACCTAGGTTAATCACTTGTCTCAGCCTCAAATATAAAATGGAGAATAATAGACCTCACAGGGTTGTTGTGAGGATCAAATAAGACAATTCACGTAAAGAGCTTTGCAAACCTTAAAGTACTATATGAATTCTAGTTATTGTCATCACCATCACCATCATCATCATCATCATCATCATTATCATCATTTATGTGTACATATTCATGAGGTAACACATCATAGCAGACAGAGGGCCAAGTTTGGAGTTAGGAAGACCTGAGTTCACATCCTCCCCCTAAATCGCTCAATCTCTCAGTGATCTGGACAACTCTTTTAAGAATGCAAAGTGTGGAAGTTACTGATTAGCATTGGCAGAAGTCATTTCTTTACTGGAGTTCCCCAATAGGATCACAGCTGCAATTCAAGAAACAAACACATGCCTTATATTTAGGTATACACACATAAGTCATGTTATGTGCTTAAATGTATTAATGAAGACCACAATAAAAACAATGAATCAAGAAATATTTGTTAAGTACCTAGTATGTACCAAGCCTTGAGCTAGTGCTGAGAATACGGAGGTAGACATAGAATAGTCTTTGCCCTCAAAGAACTTACATTCAGCAGGGTAGTTTTAGATAACCTTTTAAAACAGAATGTGGTAAAATATTACATTAGCTCCATTAATATATTATCTGATTAATATGTTTTATTATATACTACATATTAATATAATGAAGAATTATGCTTTTCTATAAATATCTAGAAGAATATTAATATCTATAAATATCTTTAAAAAACCATCTTAATTCTTTTTCAGTATACCTCCAAATGTATATGCCACATATTTTTTTCCTGTACCAAAGATGCTTGTTGTACTCAGATGCCTGGAGAGAAGTTCCTTGTTGGGTCTTTTCTAAACAGTTTTGTTACTTTGATTTGAAGAGAGGCTCAGAAAAATGAGAGAAGTCTCTCACTTAACTTTTTTGTTTTCATAAAGAACTTCTCTTATCCAAGCTAGATATTAGATTCTAGAGGCACTCATGATCTGACTAGAGGTAGAGTATCTTCTAGTAATTAGCTAACCCTTGTATTATCTCTGGAAGGGAAGGGATGACAGAATTATTATTGTCATTTTACAGGTGGGAAGTACAAGGCCCTTTGGGATCAAGCCAGTGGAGGAGGTGAGGTTTCCTCAGAGGTGACTGACACCCCCCAACCCCCAACTTCTAATGCTTACTCTCATGAATCTCGTACCTCAAACTAAACCAGTGAGACTGACTGTTTATAGACTTATTGGACCATGAGGTTTACCTAATGCCATTTTATTTATAATGTATGCTTTAACCAGGAATTAAAAGAAGTAGTAGATCATCCCTTATATGAAGAAATACAGAAAAACAGTAAGAATTCAGTGTACTATGCAAAAATAGAGCAGAAGCCAAGTTATACAGAGCCTTTAACTCTACGTGGTGCAGGTAAGGCGAAATCTTATATTTGCTTTATGTAGTCAAATATGTTAGTATTTTTTTTTGGTATTTTCAATCAGATAAATTTAAAAAAATGTTGATAAGATTTCTAGTTGTGTATTTCCAGTATTATTTGAGAAAAAATTCCAATAACCAGAGTTAGACCTTCACAGGTAACAGAAAGCCACAAGATGAATACTGAAAAATGTGGACAGGCCTTCTAAATAAGAGACTGAAAGGAGTGATGAGGCATTCAACAGCCTGAAGGAGAATACAAAAGTAATATATAAAAGAAAATAAAAATATATTAATATAAAATACCATATAAAACTTACAATATTTCTATAACAACATTTGGCTTTCCATTATTGGCCATTAATGATGAGCAAAAAGAGGTGTTTTTTGGAGTTATATGTACCTTAAATTGAAATCATTATTTTCATGATAATTTAGGTTTATACCATATTCTGTATAATTATTATATATAATAACAGCTAGGATTTATTCACCTTTTTTAAAGTTTGCAAAGCACTTACCATATGTTATCTCAGTTAATCCTCACAACAACCCTGGGAGATGGTGCTGTTATTATCCATTTTACAGATAAGGGAGCTAAGGCTGAGAAGCAGATAAGTGACTTGCCTAGAATCATCTGGTTGGTAGATGCCTAAGGCATTTCTAAAAGACTTTCTGTCTTTTAGTCCAGCACTCTCTCTATTATATTACTCAGCAACCGAAAAACATAAAAATGGGGCTACATAAGTATATGTTTATATTGATGTGCATATGTATACATATGTACATACATGTACAGGGTGTTGGGTCTTTTAAGCTTCAAAGCTGTATACACCATGTGCATTCCTGCACATGCACATATGCACACACACATCCATTAGTCCACAGGAAAAATCAGTTGATGAAAACAAATTTTATTCAATTAGCTAAGGTTTTTTTTTTTAAACACATCTATAAGATTAAATTTATCTGCCTTTTTAATTAAGAATAGAAAATATAAGTGACATTTTTGATGAGGTGTTGTCATTATGGTTACTTTTGTCTTCTCCCAGTGAAAGAAACTGAATTTTAGAGAGGTTAAGGGCCATGCTCAGTCTCATAGCTAGGAAACACCAGGGGCAGAATTTGAACTCAGGTCATTACAACTTCAAGTACAGCACTCTATCCTCTGTGTCAGAGGTATCAAACATGTAACCTGTAATACTCCCAGTTGTGGTCTGAACCAGAAGAAAATATAATTAGGAAATATTTAATAAAGTAAATAAAAATATAACAGAACATAGATAATGTTAATATGTGGTTTTCTTAGTCAATATTCAAGGTCTTTATGTAGGGATCAGTGGCCCTTGTTTCTGTTTGAGTTTGATAACACTATCTAATTGGAAGCAATTAATTAAATACAAATAATATTGCTAACATACTTTGATTCCACACCATGGCCAGTTAAGAGAGAAGCAGCATGATGGAGAAGAAAAGATCAGGTACTGTCTCTCATTTCAGAATATCTAGGTTTGGATCTTTGCTCTGTTGCTCACTAGCCATGTAAATTTTGGCCCTCTTTGGTCCTCAAGTTTTGAATTTTATTTCACTTTTTAAATAAACCTATTTAACCTTGTTGTTCTTCAGTTGTATCATACTTTTCATGGCCCCATTTGGGGTTTTCTTGGCAGAGATACTGGAGTGGTTTGCCATTTCCTACTCTACCTCATTTTATAGAAGAGGAAACAGAGGCAAATGGGGTTAAATGACTTGCTTAGGATCACACACCTAGTAAGTGTCTGAGGCCAGATTGGAACTCAGGAAGATGAGTCTTCCTGATTCTAGGCTCTATCCACTGAGTCACTAGCTGCTCTTCTTTACCTACAGCAAGAAGGTATTGGGCAAGGTGATCACAAAGATCTCTTTCATCACTAAATCCTATGACTTATGATCTATAAGGAGGAGGTAGGAATTGGAAAAGCAACAAGAAAAACCATTCATTAAGCACCAGCTGTGTACACCATAGGAGACAGCCAAGTGATGCCATTCATAGAACTCTGATCCTGAGATCAGGAAGACCTGAGTTCAAATTCTGCTTCGGATCCTTACTAGCTGTGTGACCTTGGGCAAGTCACTTATCTTCTCAGCCTCAGTTTCCTTATCTGTAAAATGGCAATAATCATACCACTTAACTCTCAGGGTTATTGTGAGGATAAAATGAGATAATTGTAAAGCCCTTTGCAAACTTTAAAGTGCTATAGAGATGGTAGCTATTATTACTACATGAGGCACTATACTAGGTACTAGAGATGGAAAGACAAGAGGAAATATATTGCTATCCTCAAGAAGCTTACATTCTACTGGGAAGAAACAACATGTACACAGACGAATAAATCAAAGTACATTAAAATTAGAAAATTTCTTTGAGGGGATGTTAGAATTGGGGAAAACACAAAAGGCCTTTTGTAGAAGATGAGTCTTGAGCTGAGTCTTGAAGGAAACCAAGGGTGTCCAAGAAGGTGGAGGTGAAGAAGGAAAATATCTCCAGAAGTGGGGATAGTCTATGGAAATGCAAAAGGATGGGAGATGGAATGTTATACATAGGGAAGAGAAAGTATGCCAATTTGACTGGAACATAGAGTTTTTGAGGAGGAGTCATGAGAAATCAGAATGACAAGAAACGTTGGAGCCAGAAAGGTAGGGCTCTTAATGCCAAAAAGTGAAATTTGTCATTTCTCCTAGAAGTAATATGGCGCTGCTGAAGTTTCTTGGATAAGTGATTGACTTGGTATCAAATCTGTACCTAAGGATTACCAGTTTTAGGTACATGGAAGATAGATTTGAGAAAGAAGAGACCTGAGGCAGGAAGGCTGTAGCAGAAGGTGAAAGGTGATGAGGGCCTGACCTACTGTGATGACCACACAATCATAGAATGAAGGATAATAGCAGTTGAAGGGTCCTCACAGGCCATCTAGTACATTTGACTCATTCTACTGATGAAGAATTGATGAAAGTTATTTGCCAGAGGTTACACAGGTATTTAGACCCACATCTTTGAACTCAAAATCTGGCATGTGACTGGGTGAGTGGAGGGAAAGAGATGAAGTGGAGAGATATCAGAGAGGTAGATAGACTCTATGAGATTTGGCTTTTGATCAGTTATGGTCGAGAGAGGAAAATGAAGAGTCAAGGAAGTTGTCAGCTTTGGTGAATGCAAAGATGACAGGGCCCTCGTTAGAAGGAGGAAAGTGATGAGGAGAGGTGGGTTTAGGGAGAAAGAGAGAGAAAGGTGTAAAGGGTAATTAGAGAAAGACATAGAGGGAAAAAGGAAGAAAAGAGAGAGATGGGAAAAAAGAGAACAAAAGAAGGGATTTTGTTGTTGTTTAGTTGTTTCAGTTGTGTCTGACTCTTTGTGACCCCATTTGGGATTTTCTTGGCAAAGATAATAGAGTGTTTTGCCATGCCTTTCTCCAGATCATTTTTCATATGAGGAAACTAGGATGAGAGAATAAGAGTTAAGTGACTTGCCCGGGGTAGCACAGCCAGTAAATGACTGAGGCCAGATTTGAACTCATGAAGACATGTCTTCTTGACTCCGGAAACAAAAGAAGTAGCGAAGAAAAAAGTGGCTCAGCAGGCTCTGAAATTTTAGGAAACTGTATTTTGTACACTTAACTGTTTACTTCAGCAGTGATGCAGTTCAGAGTACTGGCATTGCCCTCAGATATGCTAATTAGAGGGTTAACCACTACTCACAATTCATCAGGTTTTTTTTTATACTCTTTTAATCTTCGTGTTCTCAGGTCTGGGTGGCATATCCGCAGCAGGCCATCAGTAGGGAAATGACATTATTAATCCAATGGTAGGATACCCCTAATTTTAGGCCACATTCCTCAAATGAGAAGTCTTTGACAAGAAAAAATGGGTAGATACTGGTTAGTGGGGCATAACTTGATAACAAAGTTTTGTTTTGACTATCATGGGGATTCTGAGCTTTATGAGAGCTCAGTATCTACTGAACAGAACCAGGGTTAGGCGAGATGAGAAGCTACCCAGGATATAACATGCAGCAGGAAAGAACATAGAGAAGAACTTTTTAAAAAAATTACTCAACGTTGTACCTATTTTTGATATCAGAGAATTTCCCTCTCTCTGGCATGTAGGAGTTTATTTATATTTGTTTATTTGTTTGCTTGTTTATTCTGAATTCAACAAATCCTCAGAAAAGGGCATTTCCATATAGAAAGTAGAATAGAAAATGACAATTATATGTGAAACAGTGAACTTTTGATATATAGCTTGTTTTAAAATATATATATATATATATATACATATATATATATATATATAATAAATTCAGCATGTTACTTTCAAAGCTGTCCTACTTGTCTGTGTTCCCCTTTGAACTACATTCTTTTCCCTTCTGTACATTTTAAAATTTGCTTCAATGACTCATTTTTCTTTTTGTCTTTTTTTTTTGCAACACTATTGATAGCTCCCCTTTCTCCCAAGCCTTCCTTCCCTAGTAAAAAAGGGGGAAAATCATTATAACAAGTATAGTCAAGCAAAACAAATCCACACATTTGCCATGTCTAAAAACGTATGTCTCGTTCTGTACCTTGGGTCCATTACCCCTCTGTCAGAAGAATGGGAGCACGCTTCATCATTAGTCCTGTGAGGTCATGCTTGGTCACTGGAGTCTATTTTTAAGTAGAACTTTATAAGATCGAAGATTTTGTGCTGGAAGGAATGTCAGAGGTCATTTAGTTTATTTTTCTCATTTGACTGGAAATGGAAGCCCAGAGAGGTTAAGTAATTTGTCCATTGTCACACAGGTAATAAGTGGGCAAAGCTGGGATTCAAACGTAAATCCTCTGACTCTAAACCTGTCACTCTTTGCACTGTACCAAATGTTTAAAAAAATTTCATAGATTCATAGAGGCAGGAACATTGAAGAGCCTTACTTTTCTTACCTCTCTTGGGGTATGCAGATACCTTATTTCAGCTCTTCCAGGAGCAAAGACAGGGTCTTTATGGGGCAGCACAGGACCAGGGCTTAGGTCTCAGTGCTCAGCAATTGCACATTACTGATAACATTCATTAAAGCAGGGTAACCCCTTCTTAAGCCTCTTTGAGTTTCTGTATATACTTGGAACTAATAAAACTGCATTTATTTTAAAATAATCTATAAATGACATTTTGACCTAGTCTGATGAGCTTACCCTTCAATTATTTTGAATTAGTGAGATTATACTATAATTTATATTGTTTGCTTCACAGAAAAAAGAAGGCACATTTTGCTATTCTGTGTCATGACTAATTAACAACAGATGTAGGGCTGGAAAGGATTTCAGAGGCCATCTTGTCTAGCCCCTTCTTTTAATAGATGAGGAAACTGAGGTCAAAGGGGGTTAAGTGATTTGCCTTAGGTCACACAGGTAATAATTATCAGGAGTGGGATTTGAACCTCAGAGTAAGTGCGTTTCCTATTATACTACGATTTAAAGGAGTAACGCGATGGTAACTTCATACATTATCAAATTTTTAAGTTGAACAAAGTGTTTTCCTTACAACAGCCCTGTGAAGTAGGTAGTGAAAGTACAATCTGCATTTTGCAAATGAAGAAACTTAAAATTAGAAAGATTAAGTGATTTGCTGAGGATCCCAGGCATGATGACTCCAGGGCTGGCATGCTTTACACTAATGTCAGGCTGCCTCTCTAAGGCAAATGTAAATGTAGTTCAGTGACTTAATGTAGTTCCCTAAATGTGTATGTGTATGTGTGTGTATGTGCATGTTTTTTTTTACTCCAGAAGGCGATGTGTATCAAGCACGCACCCCTAGAAAAGAAACTCAAGGAGCACTCTATGTGAAAGATGATAAGAATGTGAAAATAGATTTACCGGTTGATCAGGTAATACGTATGGAAATAGATGGGTGGAGGGATGGATGGGAAATGTCTTATTATGTGTTTCCTTTTTTTTTCTTCTTCTAACATTCATTTGAAAAAAAATTTGAGATCCAAATTCTCTCCTGCCAATCCTTTACCTATCCGTTGAGAAGGCAAGCAACATGACACTGATTATACGTGGAAAACCGTTGTTGTTCAGTTGTGTCTGAATTTTGTGACCCCATTTGGGGTTTTCTTGGCAAAGATACTGGGTTTGCCATTCTTTCTCCAGGTCATTTTAAAGATGAGGAAACTGAGGCAAACAGGGTTAAGTGACTTGCCCAGGGTCACATAACTAGGAAGTGTCTGAGACACTTAGGTGAACCTAGGTCATCTAGACGATAAGTCCAGTGCTCTTGTTCGCTCTGCCACCTACTGAGGGTAGTATAGACACTCAAAATCTCATTAAAACAGGTAGCATTTTACTGAGGGCTTAATTACAGTGAAAATATTCCCAAGATCTAGCTATGTAGCCAACCATATTTACACCATATTTCATAAACCATATAGTACCTGCAAATAATTTGTACCTTTGAAATTTATTATAATGGGATATAACCTGTAATAGAATTTTCTCCTACTAATGTCTCAAATAAGTAGATCCTTATTTTAACTTCTAATTAATACAAGTATCACATATTAGATTTTTATTGACTAATATATTAGATATTAAGATATAATTACAAATAACTGCTGTAGCTCATTAAAATTCACATAGTAGACTCTTGAGTGTTTGTTGAATTGATTTGAGAGAAGGAATTGTGAGCTTCATATGTTGAATAATTGTACTTCTTTGTCACCTAATGTCTTCAGCTTAAAATTTAAAGCCCCTCAGTATGTATCTGGTTCTAACTTATCTTTCCAGACTTACTTCACTACCCTTCACACTCTCAGATCCAGCCAAATTAGCCTCCTTGTTAATTATCCCAAATCAGCATTCCATCTCCTCCTGCCATGTCTTTGTCCTGGCTGTCTAGGTCAGGAGTGTACCTTGTCATGTACGTTTCTCAGACTCAGGACTCAAATTGGAGGATTTTTCTCTGTCTCCTACTTGTTAATATTCTTTTCCCCCTAAAATTTTATTGTATTTATGTGAATTCTAGTCCAGAGGCTCATTTTGATCTGGGTTTGGTTCTGGGGGTCTGACCACCAAGTAGTCACGTTATCTTTTTGGTTTTACTCCCACCCTGGAGTAAAACATCAGAGAAGTCTAAAACAAAACATAGGCTTGGGTCTAGAATTTTTCTAAAAGTGATTAATAAGGTCTCTTTCCACAAAGGCATTCAACGTACCACACAGATATCAGTTATAGGATAGCTTTTTATTTTCTCTACCACAGAAACTATATAAAATGCAGAGGATTCATTTGTGTGCGTGGTTAAATGCAGGAAAAATAAAACACCCAGATTGCCCATGACATTCATTATATTGCCCCAGAAGTTAAAGACTTTCTGGGACTGCTGAGCAGATATTTACCATTCCTCTCAGACTCAAGTTATTCAAGCAACCCAGAGAAGTTATAATGGAGGGTTGGCAAAGTGCAGATCTTTTGCGCAGACAGGCCACGGCTTTAGTTTTTAAGCTGCAGAATCCCTCTGCTAAAATGTGCTATTAAGGAAATTTGCCTCTGGGAGGTTGATGCTTGACTCAAATTTAGGAACAGTAAGATTTAGGATTATACCCAAGGTAATCCCCAAAACTAGAAATGTCCATGTAAGTAAGGTAAATTTTAGTGTTAGGTAGATTTTAGTGTGTGTAAAGTGGATTTTTGTTATTATTTCTTAGAGTTCAGTTTCCAGGATCTATGGCCATAACAACCTCAGTTTCCCAGGATCTGTGGCCATAACAATCTCTGTTTCCCAGTTATTAGATAGGAATTTCCAGGCTCTTGGTTCAAAACATCTCCACCACACTTGTGCAGCATTACATAACGATAAATAATATAAACGTGTGTGCTGAAACTGTAAACATCCACTGCGACTGCGCAGTGAGATATAGGGACGAGGTGAAGTAAACTTGTGAGGCTACTGCTGGCAATATGCCTTCTTTGTCTGATGCCCTATAAAACAGGTGGTCAGTGGTCAGTGAGTTGGGGAGCCTTTATGGTTGAATGCACAAGCTGGAATGCTGTGCTCCTTGATCAGCCCCCATCAAGGCTTGGGAGGGGGGGATCTGTGTTTGCCTCAACTGGCCCCCATTGAGGCTTGAGGGGATTTAGGGGAACCCTTAAAGGTTGCATGCACAAGTTGTGCCCGTCTTGACTGACCCCATTGAGACGTAGGGGTACTTGCTCCTCCCTTCTCACTGGCCCCTACAAGAAGGGAGTTTGTAGTGCTTCCATTATCAGCAATACTGTATTAGAGAAGACTAGACTAGAATAAAACTTATTATTAACCCCTTTGAAGCTGTCTTTCCTGTCTGACTATTAGAGGCTGAAGTCCAAGCCTCTAGTGCCTCCTGTGTATTATCTGTCTAACGGTCCATTTCTTGAGACTGTTAATCACTGATCTAGTCTCAGAAAAGGGAACAGAAAGGTAGAAGAAGGAATCTAGGAGTGGGAGGTCTAGAGACTCCCTTCTCAGGCCTTTTACGCTTCTATGTGGCTCATCGTTGCTCCTGAGCAGGGGGAGGGGATTGGTGACAAAAAAATTTCCCTCCCCTTTTTGTTCCATTCTTGTCCTGAAACCCAGGGGCCTAAAGAGCCTTAAAAATGGTTCAAAAAGGGTTGAACAGTTTGATCACTCACTATTATAGACCACAGTGGGAGGGCAGTTCCTCCAATAATAATCCAGCTTCCCTGACAGTCACCAGTCATCACGAAGCAGCCCCAATCTCAGGAGACCAGTCAGAATTAACTGTGTCACACCACCAAGGGGCTGTTGTCCTTCTTATCGATACTAAAATAATCTTTCTAAAGCACAAGCACTGCCATGTCCCAACCCTTTGTGTCTGAATCTGTGTCTTAGTCAAAGGTCTGTGTTAAAGGCCTCACCCTGTAATCTCATCAAAATGATTGAGGTGACCAAACTTTTTTTTTAAACACTTTGAGTTTTATTGAGGTGCTTTGTTTTTACATTACAAACGTTTACAGATTACTTCTACTTCATGAGAGGTCTCTTGTAACAAATAGAATGGTCAATTAAAACTAATAATATATTGACTGCACCCAAAAGTTCATACAATATTTCACAACTGTAGCACATTTCCCCTCTACTTTTTAAAAATATATTTCATTTTCCCACAATTACATGTTAAAACAATTTTTAAATATTTTTTTTTGTTTTGACTTCCAAATTCTATCTATTCCTCCCTTCCTTCCTCTCCTCCCCTCCCTCTTAAGACAGTAAGTAATCAGATATAGGTTATATATGTGCAGTCATGTAAAACATTTCCATGTTAGTCATTTTGTACAAGAAAACTCGAATAAAAGAAAAAGAATAAAGAAAGTGAAAAACAGCTGCTTCAGTCTGTATTCAAACAATATCAGTTCTTTCTCTGGAGATAGATAGTATGCTTCATCTTTAGTCCTTTGAGAGTGTCTTGGATCATTATATTGCGGAGGATAGAGAAGTTCTTCATTGTACAATATTGCTGTTACTGTGTACAACATTCTCTTGGTTCTGTTCACTCCTTTATGCATCAGTTCATGTAAGTCTTTCCAGATTTTTCTGAAATCATCCTGCTTGTCATTTCTTATAGCAGATCACATGGCACATCTTATTTAGCCATTCCCCAACTGAGGGACATCGCTTCAATTTCCAATTCTTAGCCACCACAAAAAGGGCTGCAATAAATATTTTTGTACAAATAAGTCCTTTTCCCTTTTTTTGATGTCTTTGGGATATAGACCTAGCAGTGGTAACGCTGGGTCAAAGGGTATGCACAATTTTATAGCCCTTTGAGCATAGGTGACCAAACTTAATAAAGAGTATTTTGATTGCCCATTATAATCCACCAGTAGAATGTAAGCTCTTTGAGAGCCAGGACTATTTTTTTGTTTTGTGTTTGTATTCCCAGAACTAGTACAATCAGCCCCACACAGTAGGGCCTTAACAATTGCTTTTTGAACTAAGAGCTTCCCATCTCTCTTGAATCTATACTTCTTTTAGAGTCTCAGACCATTGGATCCTATCCATCATTTCTTTGAACTCACTGAAATCTGTTTTCCTGAAGTCTTGGGTAATCTGTATTATGTCTGAGGCATTCCTTATTGATCATGAATTTTAAGCTGGCAAGTTCTTTTTATTTCCAATGTACCAACCAATTCCTCCTTACTAGATCATCAGACCCAGGGTAGCCTTCCTCTGATTGCTTTTCCTACCTTATGAAAGGCAAAATAATCAGAAAGGCAGCCAGGAATTTGTTATCTGGGGTTATTGAAGAAGACAATCTGGTAACATAGTATTTTATAACATTGCTCTACCACTTAGACAATGGGCAGGGGAAGGAGAGGGAAGTTTTTTTAGATTAGTTTGTTTTATTGTCTTATTATGAGTGTACTATAAAAGGAATAGTGAGATAGGGCCAAAAGAGCATTGACCTTATAGCTAAAAGACCCAGTTTTTAATCCTGGCTATGCTATTTTTTTTACCTATGTAACGTTGAGCGGATGGGGTCTCAATTTGCCCATCTGTACAAGCGAGGATGGAATTAGTTCCAAGGTCTAAGGTCTCTTGTAGCTCTGGAGCTGATAGCATTTTTTCAAGTGCAGCTTTGTGACTCCTATCAGTAATGCAATATTATGGACTTTTAATACCCAAAGAATACATTTATGAAGCCAGTAGTAGGGCTTTCGAGAGAGAATTCAGATTCAGCAAATATTTATTGAGCGCTTCTTATATGCAAGGCACTGTAAGAAAGGAGCTCAAGAAGGCAGAATCTCCCCTAAATCCAATATGCCAGTGTAACAGCTGACGTTACATTATAAATATGTATAATATACACCAAAGCCCAGAGGATTGCAGTACTCAGTAAGGAGCACACTTAAGTTGGAGTATACTTATACTCTTCCATCACAGCATAAATCAGAATGATTTAACACCCATTTTAGAAGTGCACAAGAACAAGAGCCAAAGCTAAGGTTTTTCTAAACAAAAAAGAGCAGATTGCATTTCTCTAGCCAGGCTCAATTGAGTCCTGCAATCTCACGTTTAATCTGAGATGGCAAATAGCTCTATTTTGAAGCATTAAATCTACAGCCATTAGCTCTGCCTCCCCTCATCTCAATCCCCTCCCCCCCATCCCCCAACCTCAACCCCCCGTTCAACTCCAGGGCCTTACAGTTTTCCTCCTGACACCTTCAAGTCATTTCCAGAAATACTTGTGGCCTTATAGAGAAGAGGGGGTCAGCTCCCATTGGTGTCTGTTTCCTTAGCCTCATGAGGGCAGAGGGTGTCAGAAACTCTGCCTTTACAGATCAGTCATCAGTAGCTGGAGGAATTAGTTGCCCTGACATTCCAGGATGCCTATTAATCATAAATTCTGACCTTGTACCTCTGATTCTGAAAATTACTCAATTTTTCTGGTTCTGGTATAAAATTGTTTTTCCCCTAGCTACTCACGGTATGGGAGGTCTTTATTTTATACACACACACATAGAAAGATTGAAATATTTCATATATCATTTCTTACAGCAGTAATATTATATATATAATTACCTTCCATACATATATATGTATATGTGTATATATATATATGTATATGTGTATATATATATATATATATATATATATATATGGAAGAAGGGAAAGACTGAAATGTTTTATACATATATCAATCATTTATTGTCAGTAACGATATATATATATACATACATATATGTATGTGTGTATAATATTTCAGCCTTTCCTATCTCCCTCAAGCTTTAGTCACTTAGCTTTCTCTCAACAGACCTCTTACTACTGATAGTTGAATTCTATAATAACCTTTGCTTTCCTCACAATTTTTGGAAGATTCACCCTAATGCTTGAGAGTTCCCAGTATTAAAAGCCAATCCCATTCATACTCCTGATCCAGAATGGATGAATGACTGAATAAAGAATTTATTAAGCTCTTTCTCTGTGTAAAACACTGTGTTAAGCTTTGGGGACAGGGAGCTCACATTGTAATGTATATTTACACACATGCACATATACATACATACACACATCACACACATGTATGTATATATGTGTGTATGTGTATATGTGTGTGACACACACACACATACACACATATATACACTGTTTCAGCTACAAGGTAGTTGGAAAGGTCCTATGGTCCTTAGGGTGAAGTGGCAAAGCAGATGGTAATGTCTCCTTTTAACGTCAGTTAAATCCCACTGTGGGGTATATGGATACAACAAAATACAGTGGTAACTTTTTGTAGTAACCAAGAACTAGGAACAGAATGACGCCCTTTGTTTGGGAAATGGCTAAATGAACAGTGGTATGGGAATGGGGTGGAATATTACCACCATAAGAAAGGATGACTGTGAAAAGTACAGAGAAGTGTGGGAAGACACGAGTTGATACAAAGTAAATGAATTAAGCACAACCAGGAAAACAATGTCCATGAATGTTCTAATATCAACGGAAGGAGCAAAAACCTCTTCAACTGAATGCTGCATAATCATAATCACCAAACTTGGCCCCAAAGAAAAGGTAAGAAAACACACCTCCTTTCTCTCTTTGCATCGGTGGGGGACTTCAGGGTGCAGAGTAATGCTAATATTGTGATATTTGTACTTAACTTTTTTTTGACTACTACTTTTTATTATTACAAGGGATAGCTTAGCTTTCTAGGTAGGGAAGGAGGGAGGGATGTGTTTGGAAAAGTAGGTGGTATACAAAAAGCTATAAATAAATTTGAAAACTTTCCTGAAAGTTTCCTGAAAAACTTTCCATTCCCTGAAAATAAATTTATTCTGTAAACCCCTCCCCACTCAAACTTCCTAAATAAATTAACATTAACAGATAATTATGTGGGGCCTCATATAATCCCATAACTTTCAGGCTCATAATACGTTGAGGAAGAACGCACCATGATGGAGAGAGTAGAAATTGTTCTTAGCAAAACTACATCTTACATCAACTGAGTAATCTTGGTGGTTCATCTAACAGTGCTAAAACTTCAAAGACACCAAAGGCCTTTTGTCCCTTTTTGTTTGGCGGATGGGGTACAAATCTTGTTTTCCTAGAAAATGTAATGAAAGTGAAATGGAGAAGTTGTTAGGGATTGAAACTGTTGGCTACAAAATCAGTATAGAATGTGTCCTTTTGCTTCTATACGATGGGAATATTTTTTTTCCACAGTCATCTCCTTTGATTTTGATTATACTTGGCCTTTAATTTCATCTGTTTCTGAGCTGCTGTATTCTTTTACACTTTTAAAAAAGAACTTTCTGGAGAACAGTTTATTTTAGCCTTTCATCTGTCTTTAGCCTTGATATGGGGTTCCTTACCCTTCTCTACATCCCCTCAAGCTAATCATTACTGTTTGATGTATGGAGTATCACAGACTCATATAGGCAGATTACGTTATCGGTCGTTATTTCTGGTTTTATTCTCTTTAAGCAATGACATTTAGTTTTAGTTTTTATTTGATAGAGGGGAGGGCTGACTGGGGAACAGGGCAACCAGAATATAAGCCATCTTGGAGTGGGGGGGAGGGTAGAAATGGGGAGAAAATTTGTAATTCAAACTGTTGTGAAAATCAATGCTGAAAACCAAACATGTTAAATAAATAAATAAATAAATTTAAATTAAAAAAAATACCATTGTAGGGAAGAAAGAGCATGGGGCTTAGAGTCAGAAGAACTAGATTCAAATCATGGCTCTGCCTTTCACTAGCTGTGTGACACTAGGCAAGTCACTTAACATTCTGAGTCCTCATTTTTCTCATCAGCAAACTGAGGGGAATTAGGCTAGATAGTCCTTAAGGCCAGAGTGATACTAGCTTATCTTCCTCTAATGTTAATAAACTTCGAGTAACATTGGGCTTCTATGTCTTCTGGTAACATAGGGTCATAAATGTAAAGCTGAAAAAGACCACAGAGGCCATCTAGTCTGACTCCTTCATTTCACGGATCAGGACACTGTGGCACAGGCAGAGAGAGGCAACCCTGGGCTGAAGGCTATGCAAGAAGAATATAAATGCTGTTAGATCCTAATAAGTTGGGAAAACCTTAAGTGTCGGCTCAGTGCTGGTGTGTTACATTTGAAAACAAATATAGTTCAAGGAGTCTCATCATCACCAGGTTGGCTTCCGGGCAGTGAGTGTCATAATAGTTAAGTAACTTGCTCAGGGATGTCCAGCCAGTGAGTATTGGAAGTGCGATTTAGAACCAGGTGTCTCCTGACTTCAGGTCCAAGACTTGTTCCACTTAATACCATGCCTCCCTTAATCAAAGGAGTGAGAGCTAGAAGGTTTCCTCCTTTTATTTTTTTCCTAAGGAAACTGAACCCTAGGTGGGGACCATTAAGTAACATGCCCAAGGTCACACAGGCATTAAGTAACAGAGACTCCCCCTTCTCACAGAAGGTACGTATTAGATTGCCTACCAAACTGAAGGTCTGCAGAGTTGTTGTACTGACCTCATTGATATATGCCTGTGAAACCTGGACAGTCTACCAGTGCCATGCTAGGAAACTGAATCACTTCCATTTGAATTGTCTTAGGAAGATTCTGAAGATCACCTGGTAAGGTACCAGACAGACATTGAGGTCTTTTCTCAAATTAAACTGCCAAGCATTCAAACTCTACTGCAGAGAGTACAACTCCAATGGGATGGCCACCTTGTTTGAATGCCGGATGTATGCTTGCCTGAAAGATTATTTTACGGGGAACTCACACAAGGCAAGTGCTTACATGAAGGTTAGAGGAAGTGATACAAGGACACTCTCAAGGTCTCTCTGAAGAACTTTGGAATTGATTGCATGACATGGGAGCTGTCCTTGTACCTGCTAGCATAGGACTGCCCAGCATGGTGTGCCCGCATTGAAGAAGGTAGTGTGCTCTGTGAGCAAAGCAGAATTGAAGTAGCTCAAAAGAAATGCAAGATGTACAAATTTAGAGAATCCACCCCAATAATTCACATGGATTGTGGTAGAGCATTCTAAACTTGTATCGCTCTGATCAGCCGTAGTCAGACACATTGTAACTTGACTCTAAAATAGTGATGTCACTTTGGTTTTCTTCGAGAATGAAGGACAACAGCCAACCAATGTGCTACAAGTATATTTCTGTTTGGTCCTGTTTGAATGATCAGACATCCAGAATTTATAGGTTATGGCTGTTTTTCCTTTTATTTTTAAATGTAAAATTAGTTATTTCCTAGAAAATACTTGGGTCATAGAGTAGGTAGCAGTAGCTCTGTCTAAGGGATCACCAGGCTTATCCCAACAGAGGAGGTTGAGTTGTTTCCCCTGTTAGGGAGTTGCATTGTGTTGTACCAGAAAAGTCTATCATCATCATTCTCTTGCCATCAGAAACACCTGACAGAGCTATGAAGGATGGGGAAAAATCGATGAAGAGAGAATTGATAGACTGGTGTGAGAGTAATACAATCAGCCAAGTATTTCACGAAGATGGAAGACACAGCAAATGTTGTGTAAAGGAGGAAAAGAACAAAGCTACTTGCTTGAGTTCCTAAGCAGAAACTAAATGAAATAACTAAGTTATAACTTGCTGACCAGAAATTCCTGCTCTGATCTGATCATTAATGATAAAGAATTATAATAAGCTCATAAACCTTTAGAGATGTGAGGTGTCTTAGAAACCATCTGGTCCCACTTACTCATTTTATAGATAGGGGACATGAGGCTGGAAGAGGGAAGTGATTTCCCTACTTGATAGTCACGTGACCTTGGGCAACTTGTGGACTTGAACCCAGATAATTTGATTCCCAGGTTGGTTCTCTTTTCCTTCACATGCTATTTCTTTTTTTTAAAATTAACTTTTATTTAAAGATTAGCATAAATCTATTTTCTCTCCCTCCTATCCCTGACCCCACTGGGGAAAAAAACAAATTCCATGTAATAAATACACATAATGAAGCGAAATAAATCCTTTTCATTAGCCATGTTAAAAAATTATGTCTCATTCTGCACCCTAGATTCATCGCCTTTCTGTCAGAAGGTAGGTAGCAGGCTCCATCATCAGTCGTCTGGAATCATGGATGGTCATTGCATTGATAAGAATTCTTTCTGCTTTTCCATATCATTATATCCTTTGAATTACTGAGACGCTCCATCGTTATTTCTGCTTGCGCCATATTCTGCTGCTCCGTGTGGTATCTGATTTAGCAACTGTGCCTGGGTCTTGTTCTTCCTTGCTGCTCTCATTGGCCACTCAATTTCAGTTTGACACCTTTTAAGTCACATCAGTCAATCTTCATGCAAATACTTTCTTCTCAGTCTTCCTTAAATAAGCTCCAACCTGCCATTTCTGTATTTGGATCATGATTTGAAGAAAGTTAAGTCCTCTTCTTAAGATATGTCGTCTTAGTCATTTGTTCACTTCCTAAATCCTACCTTTATGGAAGCCTTGATGTAATACTTCCCCTGAAATTTTCCTCAGACATTTCTGTCAGACAATAATTCATCAGTAGAACCAGATGCAGAATAGATTCTGGATTCTAAGTCCAAGGACCCGAGTTCAAATGCTGACACCGTCACTGTCTATGTGACCTTGGGCAAGTTACTTGATCTCCCTGGCTTTCAGTTTTTATAAAATGAAAGGGGGGTAGGATTGGGAGACCTTTAGGGTCTCTTCTAATTCTGCATCCTATAATCCTAATGTGTAGTTGAGGTAACAACTTCAATTAAAAGCAAAAATAAAACCCCTAAGTCATGCTATATCGTGAATTCTATTGGATTTTTTTGGACATTGACGTTTTGAATATACATGTATTTACTTTAATTACCATTTTTTTCCCTCTAGAGACCAGCTGAAGAGATTAAAGATGATGAAGATATTTTTGACATAATCAGTGACCACGATGCCAAAGTAGGTTTATGTCCTTTTTGACATTCTAGAGCGTATGGGGATGCCTTATCAATTATTAATTATCAGACACACTTCTCTGCATGGGGGAGGAAAAAGGTGGGAAAGAGTAAGAGTCAAATTACAGATCTGAGAATCAAAGTTAGCATAGGATTGGAAACCCAATATCTCATTTCTACATATATTTTTGCCCTTGGTAATTCGATTCCTAGGGCATAACTCCTTTAGTGTATAAAATATCTATGTATCAGTAGTCCTTAGTGACATAGGGAATCTGTCTTAATTTCAAAAATAATAGCTCCCATTTACATAGTCCTTTAAAGTTAACAAAACACTTTACTTACATTATCTCATTTGATTTTCACAATGACTCTGTGAGGTAGGTGCTATTATTATCCCCATTTCACAGATGGGGAAATGAATACAGAGAGGTTAAGTGACTTTCCTAGATTTATACCATTAGTAAGTATCTGAGGAAGGATGCAAACCCAGGTATTCCTGATTCACCATTTCCCATACTATGTTCCTCTCTGAATAATCTCAGATTTTGTTTCTTAAAATATACATTATCTGTGAAACTATTGTTATCATTTTCAACCACTTACACACAATCAAAACTTCTGGATGAATTGTCCCTATTTTTTTTTTACCACTTTCATCCAATCTCTTGTCAAGTTCTGCCAATTTTATCTCCCAAAGATCTCTAGAATTTGTTCCTTTCCATTCCCACTGTCATCATTCCAGCATAGGTCCTCATTATTTCTCACCTGGACTCATTTTCTCTTTGAATTAGTTGCTCTGTCCAGAGTCTCTCCCCACCTCCAATCTGTCATTTACACCCCTTCCAGATTTATCCTGCTAACGCACAGACCAGATTATTGCAACTGTAATGCTCAAAACCCTCCAGTGATTCTTACTGAATAAAAACCAGAGTCCTTAGCCTGGCAATCATAGCCTTTCACTAATGAGCATCAACCTGTCTTTCCTGTATTTCATGGCTATGTCTTTGTTCAAAGCTATTCCTTATATTTGAAAATCCTTCCCCTTCCATCTTTGTAGAAATCCTCTAAGACACAGATCCAATATAACACATCTACAGTGGTCTTCCTTGAGCTTCCCTCATCACTAATGAGCCATCCCTGTCTTAGGACTGTTGGGTTCACTGATTTTCCTTCCTTAGGCATTTATCATTTATTTTATATAACAGTGTATTTGTACACGTCCATGTTCTCACGTTTCCTACTGGATTGTAAACTCAAGGTCAAGCAACTGTGTCTGGGTCTTGTTCTTTATGTCCCCTCTCCCTCCTTTGCATCCTGTTTAGTCAGGATGGGTGAAATATCCCTGCAGGCTTAGTGGTCTAGCACAGATGTAGGGAGGTAGTGTACTGAGGTATCAGCTTTGGTGTCAAAAAATGGGCCCATACACTAATTCTGCTGCTCACTCCCTCTGTGACCTTAAGCAAATCGTTTTCCCACTCTGAGCTGAAGTTTCCCTCTTTTTAAGGTGAGGGGGTTTAACAAGATGATCTCCAGTGTCCTTCCCTTCCAGTGTCCTATATTTAGTTAGGTTTGTGGTTACAGAGGGCTGCGTAAATGGAGCTGACATCCTGAGTCTGAATTGGATATGCTCTGTAGGTGGCAGTAGAAGCAAGTGTAAAGACTTCTAATTCACCATATACTTTATGGTTTTGTTTGATGTGTCTGTATCTTTTAAAGTTGTGCTACCAATCCAGGCATTTTAGTCTCATCAGTGTGTCACTGACAGAATTCCTGTGAGATTCCATGAAATGATGAAACCAAATTGTTTCCTTCAGTGAAGATCTGCTCTTGACGAAACATAGCTTTATTTAAATAGATAGAGAATTTTAGAATTTTTTTTCTTGGGATATTATTTTTTCCTTATTTTATTTCTAAGATTCTTAAGGTTGGTCTTTTACTTTTGAATATGAGACCAAAAACCAACCATCTTCCATGATAGGAGAGCAATATCTCTGGTATGCTAATAAAATGAAATGCCTATCTGGTATTCTGTTAGAAAGAGACCATCCATGTCCTTTTCCCTAACTGGACCCTATGGAGATAATCTTCATGAGGATTTCCCCCCAAAATTCTCTATATGCTATCTACCTAGCACTGGAAGCCTTTCTCTTTAGTATTCCTTTAGAATTTCAGGGCTTCCAGCATGCCACTTGGCTGTTCCATCTACTGTTTCTCATTGACATTACATAGCTGCTCCATCTCCTTTACTGGTGACACACACCCTTAATAAAGTCTTTTAATCCGCTTCTCTAGTCTAAATCATTGTTGCATGACACAACCTGGTTATTTCCACCATGCATCTTTGCATTTTCATTTGAGTTATTTGTAATTTTGGTTTCTCTCATGTCATGGTGGTCCATGTTTTATTACTTTAGAACATCTAGAACATCACCAGAAGATTAGTGGTGTCAAGATATATATATATATACACACACACATACACATATATACATATATATATATATATATATATATATATATATATATATATATATATATATACACATATACACACTCAGACACACACACATATATTTGTGGTAACAAGCAGCTTGTGATCATCGAATGCACTGGACAGTTTCCCAAAGCAATCCATCTCATTCTTTCCCTCCTACTCTGTTCTGGGCTCAGCTCATTGTCCATCTGCTGTTCTTCAAGTTATGTTGATGGGCTAACTCAATAAGCTGCCCATTCAACTGTATATTATATATATAGAGAGAAAGGATGTACCAGGCACTGTGCATTGGAAATGCAGATGTAAGCAAGCAAATCAAGACCTGTCCTCAAAAAGCTTACATTCACATGGGGGAAGACAACGCACAAAGGTGAACTGAAAAGGAGGAAGAGGGGTAAACAGATTCCGCAGCATGTTGTAGGAATAGTCAGGAAGGGGCTTGAAGGCCTGGGTCTTGGCAAGAAAGAAAGGTCACTTATCAGACTCTGGAGTCCCAGGAGCAGCTGATGTACAGAGTTCAAGGTTCTGGTGGGATATAGATATTATGTGGAGATGACTGGGAAGTCATAGTTTGAGCATGATGTATGTTTGTTCCCAGGGTAATTCCAAGCGATTGATTTCTCCATTCCTACTTCTGGGTTGCAAGGCAACTAGATGGCACAGGGGCTAGAGCACTGAGCCTGGAATTAGGAAAACCTGAGTTAAAATCTGGCCTCAGATACTTACTAGCTGTGTGATTCTGGGCAAGTTACTTAATCCTGTTTGCCTCAGTTTCCTGATCTGTAAAATGAGCTGGAGAAGGAAATGGCAAATGACTCCAGTATCTTTGCCAAGAAAACCCCAAACAGGATCACAAAGAGGAAATGACTGAACAACAGTAACTATTGGATTGCTAAGCATGCTGGAGAAAATAGTGGAACTGAAGTTATTTTGTCCAATGCAGATTTAAGGTGCGAACCTTAGCTGGCCCCTCAACTGCAATGGGTTTTGGGTAGGTTAGTCATTAGTTTTTGTAGTTGAAGCACAACAATGGTTTTTCCTGCCATAGGCTTCTTGACAGTCCTACTCTACTCTTATCAACTCCTTATTTCATTATCCTGAACAACTTTTCCAAATTTTTCCCTCTGTTTACAAGTCCCCAAGTACAACATACAATCCCTACACTTAATAGATGGTTTAGCTCATTTCACCAACTGAAACCATCTAGCAGAACCTTAGATTCCTTCACTTAAAACTTCTTAGTATCAGCACCCAGTCTTTTTATCCTTCCTTCTTGTCACAGAAGAGACAGGTATCCTAAGACAACTCCAAAAGGCTCATGATGGAAAATGATCCACATCCAGACAAAGAATTACAGAGTCAGAGTGCAGACGGAAGCATACTGTTTGCTCAGTCTCTTTTTTGCTTTCTTTCTTGTGGTTCATTCCATTGTTTATAATTCTTCTTTACAACACGACTAATGTGAAAATGTAGAGCCTGTATCAGATTGCATGCTGTCTTGGGGAGGAGAAAGGAGAGGGGAGGGAAGGGGAGAAAATTTGGAACTCAAAAGCTTGTGGAACTGAATGTTTTAAAGTAAAAATAAATAAATACATTTAAAAATAGACAGGTATCCAAACTTCCTCTGAAGATTAATTGTTTTCCCTGTCCCCTTGATCTCATTTCCATCTTCTCTCTCTAGGATTCTGTCCTATTAATCAGTTTTCCTCTCTCAAACATCTTCAATTCCTCCTTTCTCCACAGGTTCCTTCTCACAGTCCCTCTGATCTGTCTAACCCCTTCAACCACTGTCTCATCTCTCAACTCCACTTAGTCTTTTATTATCAAATGCCTTTTTGAAAAAATCATTTGCACGCACTGCCTTGATTTCCTCATTGCTATCCTCAGTCTAATGCATTCATGGTTTCTAGTCCCATCATTCCACTAAATATTGCTCCTTTATAGTTTGTCAATAGTGAAACCAATGGTCTTCTCTCTCCCCACCCCCACTTACCCGCCCAAGTCCTCAAAGCTCTAGGCTACTCAGACATTTGACAATGGCAGACTACTCTTCCTTTGGGATGCTCTTTCTTCTCTTAGCGTCAGAGTTAATTTATTTCTCTGGTTCTCTGAACTCTCCCCTTCTTTGCCTCTTTTTCTGCCTATTAATCTTCTTTCTGACATCTTTAGGTGAGTGTCCTCCAAGGCTCTGTCCCCAGGCTCCTTTTATTTTCTCTTCATATTCTTTTCCTCCACTTTCTTATTCGTTCCCATTACCCCAGCAGTCCCTGCTAGGTAAATGACTTCCAAATTGGTATTTCTACCCCTTAGCTTTTTCAAGGTCCAGATCTATTGTGGTAGCAATGTAGTACTGTGAGAAGAGCACAAAATCTAGAATCTGAGGAACTAGGTTCAAATCTTGGCCATGCCACATGATATATATATGACTTCGGAAAAATCACTTAGATGGTCTGGACTTTAGTTTCTTTATTTCTAAAATGATGGAGTTGTTCTAGATCAGCCCTAAGGTCCCTTCCAGTTCTAAATCTATGATAATTATGATGAAGATAATAATAACTAATATTTATGTAGTATTTGCTATGTGCCAGGCAGTGTGCTAAGCACTTTATAATTATTAATTCATTTGATTCTCACAGCAACTCTGGGAGGTAGGTGCTATTATTATCCCCAGTTCATAGAAGAGGAAACTGAGACAAACAGGGTTAAGTGACTTTTCCAGGATCACACAGCTACTAGTATTTGAGGTCAGGTTTGAACTCAGGTCATTCTGATTCCAGGCCCAGCACTCTATCTACTGCATCACCAAGCTGCTCCATGTTTCCAACTGCCTGCACTTAGATATCTCAAATATACCAAAAACTTTTCCACTCTGAAACAAAGCTTATAAATCTTTCCCTCTAAACTATTTTTTGTTTTTTTTTCTTGCTCTACTGTCTTTGTTAGTGGTTCTTGGTGTATTCAGTCTTTTGTGTTTAAAACCTTGGAGTTGTCTTTGAGTCTTACATTTCTCCTTACCCTTCATTCGTAATCAGTTGTCAAGTTCATGTTGATCCCATCCTTGTAGCGCTTCTAACATCTGTCTCCTTCTTTCTATCTGCACTCCTACCACTCTGGTACAAGGTTTCCTCATAGGTCTTCCCACCTCTAGTTTCTTCCTCTTCTACTCCATCTTCATATCAGTGCCATATTAATTTTCCTTATGCATGGGTTTGGTCCTATTATTCTTTTTTAGTGACTCCCCATTAGTACAGTTCAAACTCCTGTGTCTAAAATTTGAGACCTCCACAATAGGGCACAATCATGCCCTTTTAGCTTTATAACATTCTATTTCATGCACTGTATACTCTAGCCAAAGTGGACTCTTTGTTCCAGACAAATCTTGTGCTCATCTTTATTCATGTTGTTTCTGAGGCCCAGAGTGTCCCCTTGCTCCCCTCTTTGCCTGCTGGATATCTACCTATCCTTTAAAGCCAGCTCTAGGGATACTTCCTCCATAAATCTAATTCTGAACCACATCCCCTAGTGGTAATAACCTTCACAAAGCACTTCTTGGGCACATTTTGTACTGCAGTGTGACCCAATGTTTGTGTCTTATTCTCCTGTAACAATAATGATGATGATACTTGCAAGTTCCACAAGAGTAGGTATATTTCTCTCATTGTCTTGCATAATTTTCTGAAAATAGCGAATGTTTAATATTTATGTTTAATAAAGATTTTTTTGACTGACTGAATTAATGGAAAGAGGGACCTTGTCTACCCTTTTTTAAGAATAAATATTTCCCACAATGCCTAGCTATTCAATTCAGCAAACCTACTATGTGCAAGATGCCTTATGTGAGTCTTTATGAGACTCATTTCTACATGAATCTGAGCCATAATTGACGAAGATATTAGTAGGAAAGAGGCAGTCTTTTATGAGTAATATAAAATAATCAAACTCAACTTTACTATCATGCAATTTATTGAAAGATTTATTTTGTTGATTATAGAAAAAATCCCATTTAATTCAATAGAGCAAAATACCTCTTCCAAGGTATCTTTCATTCCTACATCATAATCATTTAAGTTTACTTGAAAGATATAACATCAGGAATTCAATGACCCTCTGATCATAAATTTGGACAGTTGGGTGATACAATGGATAGAACACTGGGCTTTGAGTCCAGAAGACCTAAGCTCAAATTTGGCCTCAGACACTTACTAGTTGTGTGGGTCTGGACAAGTCGCTTAATCCTGTTTGTTTCAGTTTCCTCATCTATAAAATGAGCTGGAGAAGGAAATGGCAAACCACTGCAGTATTTTTGGCAAGAAAACCCCAAATGGGGTTGTAAAGAACCGCAGAACACCAACAGCTTATCGTAAATATCAGAAGAGGTATAAAAGAGGGATATCTATGTTCAACAAAAGTGTTTGCCACTGGGTGGAGGAAATCCAGAATGGTAGTCCTAATTGAAGGGGGATTTCCTACCAATCATTAGGGCAAGAAGTAAGGTCTCAGAGTAATAGGAAGTAGTATAATCTAGCTGCCCACTCTCAGTGTAGGTCCTCCACATGCTTTTGTTTGCGGATGACATTGTGCTAGTAGCAACAAACCCTAGAGCATTGTGGAGCCTCCTGGGAATAATCTGTAATGCCTGAAGAGAGTTTTGCCTGGCCATCCACCCAGGAAAGATCAAGTGGATGAAGAACATATATTACCCAGATGATGGCATAAAATTAGATGAAAAACCTACAGAATTTAGCCAACAGCATATATATATATAATATATATGTATATATAATATATAATATATATGTATATATATATATGTGTGTGTGTGTGTGTGTGTGTGTGTGTGTGTGTGTGTATGTATATATCTATCTGGGATGGATAGTATAAAGAGATGATAAATTGGTGCCAGAATAAACACAAGAGCCAGTGAGCAGATTGCTTTAAGGAAACTACATTCCAGAAACAAAGACTCATCTTTTCAAACCAATATTTTATCGGTGGTGGTACGTGACTTCAAGGCTTGGAACACAACCATTTCTGAAGGTATAAAAGGTGAAGGAAAGGTATATGGTAGGTAGGAGAAACATATAACCATTGAGGAACTTCAAAGAAGATCAAGAATAAGAGATAATGTCAGAAAAATGTATGATAAGAAGAGAAGAGGAGCTGGATTTCTGGTTAGAGAAGTAACACATGGACAGTTTGAGTGCCCCACTGGTGTCTTCACAATGTCAGGAGTAAGGGAGAATGTTCTCAAGTACAATTGTTGAACCACCTGTCATGAACTATGAGAAGACACAGGCACAGGCAGATAAGACTTCCTGTGTGCATTATGCAGCAAGCATCCAAACCGATGAGATCATAGATTTATTTGAGGAGCTATGTGGCACTATGCTGGTCTCTGCAGCTACAAAGACAAGAATGGAATTGGTATCTTTCTGTGAGAAGCTTGTATTTCACTGAGAAAACTTACATATTTATTAAATTGATTTATGCAACTTTGAGTAAGTTGCTTAACTCACCCAACTTACTCGTACAATGGATCTATAATGACAACTACCATGTAGAGTTGTGCCACGATGATAATTTTTATTTATTTATCATGTTTCTAATGAGTCAGCCAGATGTTTCAGTTCAGTCATTCTTTGACAATATTCAAGCTCTACAGAAGAAAGGAACTATTGAAATGGGAGTCCAGGTTGTGATCAGAAAAAGCAGGACCTAACAGCAAGTGTTTTTTTTTTTTGACTACTCTGTATGTCTGTAACACAGGCACAGGTAAAGTACAATGATTTTTTTCGGAAGTTAGAGAAGTAAACACAGTCCTTATTTTTTCACATGATACCTTTTCACCTTAAGAATGCCTTCAGTTTGGGGCAGCTAAGTTGTGCAGTGAGTAGAGCACTGGCCCTGAAGTCAGGAGGACCTGAGTTCAAATCTGGCCTTAGACACTTGACACACTTACTAGCTGTGTGACCTCAGGCAAGTCACTTAACCCCAATTGCCCTGCCTTCCCTGCTCCAAAAAAATAAAAAAAAATGCCTTCAGTATTGAATTACCCCGTCCTCGCAACTTCTGATAGTGCTCTGGGCTTGAGGAATTCAAATTGAGGAAAAGTGAGTATTCACTTTTTTTCATCTTCTGAATTGAATGTTATCAGCATTCATTAATTAACTGATTTGAACAACACAACTGTGAGGTAATAAAAATGAAAACATTTGTGTTTCTTCCTTTTTTACTCATTTCTAATTGCATTAACCACACACAATTTCAATTTAATTGAATGCATGAAAACAAATTGGAGGAAAAGGAGATGAAATTCGTTAGCCTCTAATTCTTTGTGTTCAGATTTGTTGACTTTGCAGAATGTAAGAAAAGGTAGATATTTGTGAAATTGAACTAACAAGCAAGCAGCACATTTTTACGGGGGGGGGAGAGAGAGAGACAGAGAGAGAGAGAGAGAGAGAGAGAGAGAGAGAGAGAGAGAGATACACAGAGAGAGAGAGAGATACACAGAGAGAGAGAGATACAGAGAGAGAGAGAGATACACAGCAGACAGACAGACAGACAAGTTGGATGAATGACTCTGGGGAAAAGCTGACTTGTAGAGAAGTTGTTCAAGAGTTCTCTCTTCCCAAGCTCTCAATAGCTCACCCATCATGCAGGTATTGATCACTGAATAATCAGACTCCAATGATGAGGAAAATCTTATGCCATGGAATTCGATCCCCTCTACAACAGGATTATAATTTTAGATTGGAAAGGACACTATTGGTCATCCAATTCAACTCTTCATTTTACAGTTGAGGAAACTGAGGCCTAGAGAGATTGTGACTTGCCCAATGTGGGGAGTGACATGGTAACATCTACACTTAAGGAGGGTTACTTTGGCAGCAATGTGGAGTATTGATCAGAGAGGGAAGAGGCTTCGGCTAGACCATTAGAAGGCCATTGTCATGGTACAGGCAGGAGGTGATGAATGAAGGTGGTGGCTGTCAGTACAGAGGGAGTTTGATGTAAGAGATGTTATAGAGGTTGAAATGACAAGATTTGGCAACTGATTGGATATGTGGAATAAATAAAAAAAGGTCACAAACCTGAAAGACTTGACTGAAATAGGGAAGATAAGCAGAGGGGTGAGTTTGGAAAGGTAAAGGTATTGGTTTTAGATTTGTTTCTCACTAATCCCTTTTGAATTCTATATACTCTCATGAATCTGAATGGCTCAAACACACTCCTTGCGTTCTTGGCTCCATGCTTTGGTTCATGCTATTCTCTTTTCCTGAGGCACTGTGATGTAATAAAAAAGAACACTATATTTGGGATAAGAGAACCCTGGTCCAAATCATGATATGGGCTTGGGCAAATCACTCTTTGGGTCTCAGTTTCCTCATTTTTAAAATGAGGGAGTTGGATTAGAGGACCTTTAAGATTCTTTTCTTCTCTAAATCTATGATATTATGATGTCTTCCAGCTCTAGATCCTATAGTACTGTCCCTCCCCTGAAGCCCCACTAATCTTTGCCTATTCAAGAGAGGGAGGCCAGATGGACAGCTCAAACGTTCTATTGGATTCTCCAGTGTCAGGGGAAAGCAGCCTACCCATCCAGTTCAAGCTTTACATTTGCTATGAAGCCTTCCCTGAATTTCCTCGAACAGATGTGATCCATCCTTCCTCTGAGCTCACTTAATTTTTACTTTTCTTCTGGCACAATTTATTTTCTCTTACACAGTTGCTATTGGTGTACCTGTGTCCCCTCTATTAGATCATGAACTCCTTGAGGTTGAAATTGTGTTGGTTTTCATCATTTGTGTCCTCCATAGAATCTGCTACAGGGTGATGCCCAGAGTATGTACTCTGTAAATATTTACTGAATGGACTTGAATTTGTGGCTTTTGAAGTACCTTTTCCTTCCATTTCTAAAAATGGTGCATGTGGATGTGTATATGTATGTATATGTATATACCCTCACAGACACATACATACATATACATATGTACTTAAACTTAATTTTGTCTTGGGAATTTTACAACACTCCTGGAGGGATGTGAAGACATCTATAGCCAGGTCACTTCTATATTCTGAAATTCTCATTGATTTTAGGGTTGAGAGTCCCTGTAGGACTGGAAGTGCTAGAAATAAATTTCATCGTTAAAGAGTTCTCAAAAATATGTTTAAGTAGCAATCAGGAATGGAAGAGGAAGGGAAGGGTATTTGCAACATGAAGAGTGAAGAAAATGTTCTAAGAGTCAGACAGGGCAGCTATGAGCCCTGGGCCTGGAGTCAGAAAGACCTGAGTTTAAATCCAACCTCAGATACTAACTGTGTGACCCTGGGCAAGTCACTTAACCCTATTTGCCTCAGTTTCCTCATCTGTAAAGTGAGCTAGAGAAAGAAATGGCAAAACCACTCAGTATCTTTGCCAAGAAAACCCTAAATGGGGTCATGAAGACCAGGATGTGACTGAAAAGGACTAAACAAGAACAAGGAGGTCAGACAGTAGCAAGGGCAGGATCAACCAGAGCCATGAAAAAATAGTCAATGCTCTACTATCCCCAAGGGGAAAACAGAAAGGAAAGCTGTGTGTGTGTGTGTGTGTGTGTGTGTATGTGTGTTTATAAATAAATAAAAACTTTTGCTCCTTTTCCAACATACCTTTTGCAAGATAGTTGATTGCTACTTTTTTTTTTCTGTGACAGGAAACAGAAGAAGAAAGAGCATATGAAGAGATTGAAAGAAAGGTTTGTATTCACGCACTCTGCAGATTCGTTTCTCCTCTACTGAAGAGGGGGATTTGGGTTTCTAAACTGTATATGGTAGAATAGTCAGATGGAGTAATATCTACAAAAGCACTTTGTGAGAGTTAAGCATGCTATAATTTTGAGCCATTGTTATTATCACTAGTATCTTTCTCATTGCTCTCATGATTATAACTGTCTTAATTATTATATAGTGGACTATAGCAGATAGACAGACGGCCTTAAAATCAGGAAAATCTGGGTTTGAGTCCCACTTTTGTCACACACAGTGACCAGGTTGTGACCCTGATCAAATCACTAAACTGCTTAGTGCCCTGGGGAATTCTCTAAGATAAAGGTGTAGAACTGTTGAAGATCTGCTTTGGTGGAAGGACTTTCTTTATGGGCAGTTTCCTATACCAATGAAATCACAGATCCAGAAAAGCATTTTGAGGAGGATGATGATGATGATGATGATAGTACTAATACTCAATATTCATATTACATATTATATGTTATAAAGGTTATGGTACCATTGGGAGAAGATGATAACTCTAGTGAGGTAGCTATGTTCTGTAACAGAACCAAATACATTATCATTATGATTATTTTGTGGTTGTTGTTGCTGTTGTTAATCTGTGGGTGACTGACAATAGCCAGGAACACATTATGTGTATAATCTTCCGCACTTTCATCCTAAATCTGGCATCTGGTTTCTCCTGAATTAGCAAGTGAACTTGAAGGAAAGCTAAAGCATTTAAAATGGGCAGGCCAATTCACTCTGAAGGGGAATGAAAAGCAGAAAAGTGGAAACCTTCCTACATAGTGCATTAAACAGCCATCACCATAAGTTATGCCCAAGCTCAGCATCTCATGGAGTAATAGTCCCAATGATGGGATCCCCATCATTGTGGTAGCCATGTTTAGGGTAGTCATAAAACCTGAACTCCAGAACTCTCCATCATGCTAAGGGCATTTGAATGGACTAAGCTTTGGGAAATAGATTGCCATATAGCTCTCAGGGGTTATGGTACCCTTGGGGGAGGATGATGGCTGCAGCTAGGTAGCTATGTTCTATAGCAGTAGATTAAAAACACACTGGGCAGATTTCCGTTTTTAAAATGCTGCTTCGAGCAGTTCTGCAGGAAACCTTGAACCTGATGAAACTGAAACAGGGACTTATTTAATAATAAGGTGATGATAATTATCTTCTCCCTGTACTTTGCCCTTTCCTCCCCTAAGCCTAGTCAGTAGTACTATTTCAGAAAATTATAATCATACTTATTTATGATTTTTTGTTGACATTTTTGGTTATTGTCACAGAACTAAAACATAGTATTATTTCCTGGCTCCATTTACATATATATATATATATATATATATATATATATACACACACACACACACACATATACACAAACATACACATATACACGTATATACACATACATATATACACATATGTGTATATGCATATATTTGTGTGTACATACATACATATATACATACGCATATATACACATACAAACACATGTTTAGTAAGTGGGAGGCACTACAAAGAGAACTGGACCATGATCAGAGAGAAGACAGCAGGGTCTAGTTTTTGTTCTTCCACTAACTTACTCAGTGTCCTTAGGAAAGTAATTATAAACTTTCTATGCTTTAGTTTTCTCCTCTGTAAAATTAAGATAATACTGGCCCTGATTACCTCACAAGGTCATTGCGGGGATTAAAGGAGATCCTTAATGGGAATGTGATTTTTAGAACATTATATGCTATACACTAAACTGTGAGCTCCTTCAGAGCAGAATCTGTCTTGTTTTGCTTTGTTTTGCTTTTCTTTGTCTCCCTAGAAGTTAGCACAGTGTCTGGCACAAAGTAGCTCTTAATAAATGCTTATTGAATAACTGAAGAAATTTTAGGGGAAGTGGATAAGTTGTATAAGATAGGTACAGTAGCTATCTATTAATCAGAAATTTTGATGAAGTTGTCCTTCTTTCTTTGAAAAAGAAGGTATAGGAGAATTTATCTTGATATCAACTAAATGGTAAGCTCTTCTGGAGTTTGTACTATATACTTAAGTACATTTCATTTCTGTCCCTCCTCCCTAATCCCTTAGCCCACTCTTTGTGCATCATGCACAGTAGCCTCACCATAAAGAAATATTTGTTGATCTGACGATTTGTTGGTCATGAATCTTTCATTACCTGTCTGTGTAGCATCTTAAACTATTATAGCTCTTTGACATATGGAGGCTAAAAATTACCTCCTGAAGTAGAATAAACACCTTGAATCAATATGAAACATACTTTTAAAAATTCTTATTTTTTGATGTATTTCAAAATGTACATTATATCCAGTTGAATTGGCTTGAAAATTGCTAAGCAGAAACTAAAAAAAACTAAAAACTAAACAAAAAAACAAAAACAAAAAACTCAACCCATCACCACTGACAATAGATAAAACTCACAAAACCTTCAAAACAAATTGTATTATTAGTGGAACTGTTTTTGAGCCCAAACTACTACTGGCTTCACGTGTTTCAGATGCTCTTCTGTGGTCCGTCAGCAGATTCATGGCTCTCTTAATGCATAGAAAACTACAGCTTGACAACTTGGTAGCAAATATTTAACTTGATTATTGTGAACGAGTCTGATCTCGAGAGTTATTAAGTGGAGTTCCATTTTATAGCTGATGAAAGTGAAGAGAATAATGGTAATGATAATAATTGCATATTTATATGGTACTTTGTGGTTATGAAGGGTTTTCATATATGCTATCCTTACATATTTATAAAAAGGCTTTGCAGGGAGCTAAGACTTGGAAGGATGAATCCCAAAGTTAAAGTATTGTACTTAATGTTAGACTGTCACCTTCAGCAGCTAGAACATTTGCTAACAAAAGAACATTAGGAATATTTTGGGATATTCAATTGTTTCTATGATAGTTAATGTTCTTATATATAAATCATTTCTGACTTCCAAGTGTTGAGAGACATTGCAAAAGGTACCAGGTTATGTATGAAAAATAATAGGAATGAAATGTGAATTATAAAAAGTTCTTGCCAAAGCTAAGAAAACAATTATAATTCTGATTAATCATGTGCATACTATTAGGTAATAAAGCCCCATAATTTAAGATTTTAGCATTTGCATTGAGCATGAAAGTATGAAGCATTATATTACCTTTTAGAGTTACTTTTTGCAAGTTTCATGATGATATTAAAGATAATTAAAATGAAATCAAAGCAAAATATATTAAATATGTAGACACAGGAATGAGACTATAGCAAAAAATTTTTCATCTTTAGGATTGAACACTAAACATTTATTGAGTAACTTCTATGTATATAATAATAGTCTAAGTGTCCTAGGGACATAATTGGGGGAATAAAGGCTCGGATCATTGGATCATGGATTTACAGTTAACAGAGACCTTTATAGGTCTTCTAGGCTACCTACTCCCTTTAATTTTATTAGGAGGCTGAGGCCCAGAGAAATTTAAGTATTTACCCATGGTTCCATATGTAGGAAGTAGCATGGTTGGGATTAGAACTCAGGTCCTCTTGACTCTCAAGTTCAGTGGCCTTTCCATTGCATCATACTTGGAGATGGAAATAAAGATTTGACCCTTGCCTTTGAGGAATGATAAAAGATGACTTTGAAGCAATGGTGATAATTACTTGTGCCAATTAGTGAGCCTTGTCCTTTGAGTAAAGTTACTTTGTGTCTAAGTGTATAGTTGTGTGCCTCTTGTTCTGATGGTACCTCCTCTCTGGTCTTTATTCAGATTTGGGCCTTGAATGCTTTAGCGATGAAGCATTGAGATACATTCTTGATTGTAGGTTCCAGGTTATTTGCTCTAGGACTAATGGGAGACATACTTGAAGTGGTGAGTCTTGTATATCTTCTCCTACACATCGTGATATACCAAGCATGAGCTGACAAATTCCTGATTCAATTTTATTGATCCGGAGAAATTCTTGATCAAGTAGTTCTGGGTATCTAAACTGGAACAGACAGTATCAGTTTTATGAAAAAGGAGTGAATAGATAAATAGAGGGGTAAGTTGGTTCCTTAGCTGTTGAGGTGTACTTTACAAGAACCCAGGATTCCTCATATGGCTCCCCTTTTTATTAGGGAGACTCTCCCAGGGAATGGGATCAGTCTTTGGCCCTGATCTTTCTTCACAAACTCTTTGGGGTGCTTATTAACTCTTATGTTTCATACTAGCCTTTGTAGTCTCTTATTTCACAAACTGGCTTTCTAGCCCTGATGGTTCACTGGAACTGTAGCTAGGGTGGCGTGAGTGGGGCATTGACCTTGGATATCCAAACAGAGAGGATGCTGACAACATTTACATTCCTTCAGTAGAAAAGAAATAACTTAGTTTAGTACCTCATTAGAAGGAATAATTAAACTATTGAGGGACATGAAGGCTCTTGATTCGTCCTCACTAATAGCCTCACACCAGGCTGAGCTTTCCTAACTCTTGAGTGGAGTAGACCTCCTGTGTTCTGGAGTCTCTGTTTCCTGGTCCCCTCTGTAATATTAGTGGAATAGGAAGATCTTTCTTGTCTATTAATAGGCCTATGTGACCACATGTGTTCCATCACATCCTGAGTCACATAGAGCCCATTGGGGTAGGAACTTGCCTAAAAGGAAGCTTGCTTAGGGGAGTCTTGCTTGTAGGAAGGCTTTCACACCTTTTGGTACTAATCCAATTAGGCGCTGAGTCACAAGGGTTGTAATACCATCTGGCTCTGAGAAGTGTATATATATTATGAGGTTGGTATTTTGCTTTGGGAGGTTATTCATGAGAAGGACCTTTTGATTCCCTAGACGGGGGACTCTGAGTAGCTGTTTTGTTAAGACCCCCCCTGCCCCGACTACTCAGATATTAGTGCTCCCCCATCTAATGGTGTGTGTAGGTGGTTGTATTACTTTGTTCAGACAGTTGGAGTCCTGTCTGTTGATCTTTGTACTAATTTCTCTGCTTGTATTTTCTCCATGTTCAGGGTGCTGACCCTTCCCCTGAACTAGTGAATATGATTAAAGTAAGATTGTTGACCCTTTTAATGTTTGCCTTTAGAAAAGTAGATCAAAGAGCCTGTGCTAGAAGGCCTTCCTGGGTATGCCAGGGTGCTTGCTGTTACATCTTCCCAAACTGAATTTGTCTTAAAAGATTGATTTGAGGGTGCTTTTATTATAGCTTGTCCCTGGTATGTTTTGTGAATATTGCCCAGGACATGAAAAATGCTTGTTGCATCTCTGCTTTTCACTCTCTCTTCAGTGCCATAGAAACATCCCCTTCAGGAAAGCTTCTTTCCTAATCTGCTTCCTCTTCTTCCCTTACTCCAACATGCATACATATACAAAAGACACAACACACACAATTACACCTAAGATGGAGATTTAAAGCAAGGATTTTAGTATGAGGAATACTGGATGATCCCAAGATTTTGGCTACTGAATTTCTTTGTACAGGTTCCTGACCCCTGCTTAGTATTATGTGTGTTGTTAAAAAAATCACCAGCAATGAATTTCCCTCATCTAACAGGAAATGAGTTATTGCTGGGAAGTTCTCCAGACTAAATTTCTGTCCTGATGTTTCATCACAGTTTGCAAATCACCCAGGGTTTTTGAAGTACCAGTGGAGCCCAAGCTTTGTCAGCCCCTGATTAGAAGAAAAGACTTTGTGGATGGGCTTTCCACCTTTATATAGTGCCTGGCTCATAGTAGGTCCTTAATAAATGTTTTTTGACTTGACTTACTAAGTACAGAGAACCTTATAACAAGGTTGACTTTGGGAGGAAAACATTTTTGGCCACAGTTATTCTCCAACACCATCTACTAAACTTCCATCTGTGTAATGAGTTCTCATACTGAGGAAATCAATCATAGGTTTTTGAAGTCTTAAAATACGTGCTGTGTTATTTTTCTTAGTTAAAAATGTTTTTGTTACAAATTTAAAAATGAATAAAAAACTAATTTGAATATATACACAGACCTATTCACAACAAAATATACTTTGGCATTAAAAAATTATGCTCTAGTATACAAAATATACCATAAGAACTAATCCAATCTATTGCCTCTCTGGATCTGCTTACATTTATCACTGTATACATGAAAACCTTTTATTTTTCTACTATAGGCTTATACTGTGCTATTCTAGTTCTGCTTTCTTTGTTTTGTTTTCTTGTATTTGTGTTTTTTAATGTCTTTCTATCCCTCATATTTTTTTAATTTCACGCAATTGATTTGTTCAGACATTCAGGAAGTTGAGGGGCACTTGGCATAGAATGCTGGACCTGGGGTCAAGAAGACCTGAGTTAAAGCCCCACCCCAGACAGTAGCAATGTGACCCTGAGCAAGTTATTGAACCTCTCTGAGCCTCAGTTTCCTCATCTGTAAAACAGAGATAATAATAACACTTACTTACCAGGGCTGTTGCAAGGATAAAATGAGATAATATTTGTAAAGTACTTTGCAATCCTTAAAACACTATATAAATGCTAGTAATTATTAGCTATTATTGTTCCCCAAATGCTGAACATGTAGGTTACTTCCAGTTTTTCATTCATTCTTTGGTGCCTTTTCTAAGCAAGAGAAATGTTTCAGTTTTTTTACTTTTCTGAAAGTTGGAATTTGTTCCAGCCCATAGAAATCTGGTTGAGGATTTTGTATTTCGTAGGAGTACTGAATGTTTTTTTTATTAGTTGGGTGAAATAGCCAGACCTGTGTTTTAGAAATATTAATTTTGTAGCTGTGTGTAGGATGGATGGCAAAAGGAAGAGGATGGAGGCTAACTGGGAGGTCATTTAGATATTCCTTCTGAGAGGTGATGAGAGTCTCCACTAAGGTAGAGACTCTGGGTGTGGAGAAGGGGGTGGGTACAGGAAATGGTACAAAGGTAGAATTGGTGAGACTTGGTAATTGATGGGATAGGAGGTTTGTAGGAGAGTTAAGAATGATTTCAAGTTTGTCTAGGTGACCGGAAGGATTTTGTTGCCATTAATAGAAATGGGGAACTTAGGAGGAGGAATGAATTTGAGGGAGCATCTGATGAGCAACTTTTTGGACATGTTGAGTTGAAATGCCTACAGATGTGTAGTGGTAATACAAGATTGCAGTTCAGGAGAGAGATTAAGGCTACCATTCTAGGTTTGTTAGCCATTTATATAATAATGGTAATTGAAGTCATGGGGATTAGAGAAGATAAGAGGATCCAGGATGAAGCCTTGTAAGCTGTCCACACTTAGTAGACAGGGAAGAATATGATGATTTAGTCAAGGGGATTGACAAGGATACCAGATAGCTGAGAGTGAAACCAAGAGAAATCAGTATGCAGAAGGAGGAGATGGTCAACGGTGTCAAAAATCACAGGGAGTTCAAGAAGGATGATGTTTAGAAAAAGGTCATTCATGATCTTAGTATCTCTCCCATTGCCCAGCACATCATTCTGCATGGAATAGACAGTCAATAAAGACATGGTGATGGAGTGAATAAATGAAAATTTTCCAGTGTTTGCCAATACTGATGGAAAAGTTGGTTACAGCAACTTAGTGAATTAAAATATATACAAAAGCCTATAACAATAATTTATTCTTCTTGGATGCCTTATCAGTCAGTCAGTAGAGGGTTTCCATTTAATTAGCATTGCCAGAACTGCCAATAAAACCAGGCTTCTTTGTGATGGAGTATTGTCTCTGGCTTAGGATTTTTGTGATAAAAATGATAGCGACATTGATCCCTGTATTGATTTTTAAAATTCATTGCCTGCACAATATCTTTACTATTTCCCTCTTTTTATTATCTTGATACTATCCTGTCACCACAGCTAAGTATTTTATGACTTCCTTTAGAAGCAAGGTCAATATTGATCAAGGTAGGAGACTCAAAAAGCTAAGTGTAAGTCATCGATAATGCTAAGTGGGATCTTGGTGAATTAAGTATTAAGTAATGAAAGTCTTAGAGATTACAAGTCACCAGAAAAATAAGACATGAATTCCATTACTCAGACTTAGGATATTATGTAAATTATTCATAAAATTTTTCCCTCGAAAGTTCAAAATGGTACATAATATAGAAGTCTATGCAAAGTTCAGCTGTAAGATATTTAAACTACTTAAATGATGCTGCATTATTGAACTGGCATGAGTGGGACATCTAGTAGCACAAGAGAGTGCTCCATTGCAGCAAAATCTGTGTGGCATGTCAATTGTTCAAAATGGTCAGTACCACAACAACAAACAAACAAAAATAACACCCTGGACTTCATAGCAGTTCCCTCACAACAACTCTCTACCTATCTATGAGGTAGATAGTGAAGATATCATTGCCATCTTAGAGCAAAAGAAATATGTTCTGGTAAGGGCTAGTAAGGGTCATCATTGGCATTTGAACCTGACTTTTTTACCACTGGAACTCCTCTTTAGAGAAAAGAAACTGTGGACTTAAAAGTCCACTAGGTGATCTAGGTTCTCCTTGTTCTACTACTTACTATACCCTGTGATTCTAGGAACTTGTGCAATTTATCCTCAGTTTCTTCAGTTGTAAAATGGGGTTGATAATTTGTGTTCTGTATAAGGTAATGGATGTAAAATTGGAATACATTTCAAAGTAGTATACACATAAAAAGCATTAGAATTGATCTTGACGAAAGGAGGGCAAGGGCATGTGACTTAGAGTATCTCCTTACCTTCCCACCTACCTCTAATTTTAGGAAACTAGATTAAATAAGCAGAGGTATGGTCATACTTGTCACAGATCAAAGTTTCCCGACTCATTATGTATAGGAGTATTTGTTGAAAATTCCATGTAACAGTTGTTGCTGTTCAGTCATTTCATTCGTGTATGACTCTTTACGACCCCATTTGGAGTTTTCTTGGCAAAGTGATTCATCATTTCCTTTTCCAGCTCATTTTGCAGATGAGGAAACTAAGGCAAACAGGGTTAAGTGACTTGCCAGGCTCATATAGCCTGTAAGTGTCTGTTGAACTCAGGGAGATGAGTATTTCTGACTTCAGGCCCAACTCTCTAACCATTGCACCCACCTAGCTGCTGTCCTTGTAACTAGACCAACACATTTCTGTCACTCTCGGTCATCTATTTTAACCCATGTCAAAGCATGTATAGGACCATAGTAGTATTCTGTCTATATGGAAATTGAATATACCCCTATTAAGAAATTCCTCTAGGATCACTGGGGTGGGGTGTGTATATTGCATATTAAAATATTTCTAGAATGTTGTGACCAATTTGTTATATCCAAGGAGTTAGAATAGGGCACAGGGGAATGGAAAGAGTACTTTAATTCACCTCAATGCCCACTTTTTGACTTATAGGAGATGCTTTAGTCTAGTCGGGTTTATCCTGTCTTCTTTGAGGGTAGCTGAATTCATATTCCTAATTCCACTGAGTAGTAATATCCTCATATTCCTTTAGCCACTTGCACCTACGGTCAGATTTGTATTCAAACATTGTTTTCATTGAACAACCCAAACTATAGCTCACCAGATTTTGAATAAAAATGCATTGGCCACCCACATCTGCCTGATATAAACGTCGTGTTCTCCTCTGACCCATTCCTGGGATCCAGTGGGTTGGTCATGCCATTTTTAATGCGTAGGAAAATAAACCTTGACTCTCGAAAAAGTCTAAGCCAAAACTTAAGCAGAGATCTAGTTAGAAATATGATACCTGATACCTACCATATGATAGAAACATGAAACATTTTCAGTCATTTGGATCTTTTAAGGTGCAGCTTGGGTAGAGGGCCAGTCTTGATATGGGGAGGACCTGAGTTCAGGCTTCTGCCTCTGACAGTTTACCTGTGTCCTATTTTCCTTTCACTGCTCCAGGCAGCATTTCCAGGCTATGTGTTAGAGGTCAGCATTGGTGGAAGGACTTTCTACCCTGAGAGTTGCTTATACCTATGAAATCATAAGTGCCATGTATCTATATGTCTGTACTTATGTACATTTGTATATACATACACATGCCTTCATATCTCTCTGTATGTATATATGGGTGTATGTATCTATATCTGTATCTATCTATCTGTCTGTCTATCTATCTATGTAACACACACATATTTGGGTGGCTAGGTGGCACAGTGGCTAGAGCTCATCTCCATGAGTTCAAATCTGCCCTCAGAAACTTAATAGCTGTGTGACCCTGAGCAAGTCACTTAACCCTCTTTGCTTCAGTTTCCTCATTGGTAAAATGAGCTGGAGAAGGAAATGGCAAATTATTCCTGTATCTTTGCCAAGAAAACCCAACTGGGGTCATGAAGAGTCAGACATGACTGAAATGATTGAAAAACAACTATACATGTATATGTATACATACATACATACATACAATATACATATATGTATGTATTTACACATATACATGTACACACATACACACATAGAGCTTGGTGGTGGGATAGATAGTTGGCCTTGAAGCTTGAAACACCTGAATTTAAGTCCTGCCTCCGATATGTATTGGCTGTGTGATCCCCTGGTTAAGGACCTTAACCACTCAGTGTTCAAGGCAACCTTCTAATGTTAATATTAATAATAATAAAATGTTATCTGATTTTTTTTATCCCCATAATAACCCTGGGAGGTAGGTGCTATCATTACCCCCATTTTATAGATGAGGAAAATGAGGCAGGCTGAGGTTAAGTGACTTGCTCAGGGTCACACAGCTAGCAGGTGTTTGAGGTGGGATTCAAACTCAGGTCTTCCTTGCTCCAGGTCATCTTAGCGACTGTGCCACCTAGCGGCTTCTCTAAGACTTGAGGTTTCAGAGACAGTGCTGTCTTGCATTAGTTCAGGAAGTTTCCTTACCTGGGAGATTGCATAGCAAGGGTAACAAAGGTCCAGCCCAATCCAATGGACACGTGCACATGTGCCCGTGGGCACACGCACACATACACACTCATGCACACGTACACACACACGTGCACACACAGAGAACTATTTATGTTCCTGGGACCAAACAACTTAGGTTTCGGGTTTCTGACATGTCACTGGAACCTAAAATAGAATTTTTAGTAAGAGATGAAAAGAAATAAATCCTTCAAATTTGCGACTTGTGTGGCTTATGAGAAGTTTGGATAGGCAGGCTGGATCCCACTCTGGGAGGGTATTTTAGGTGAATTGATTACTTGGTTTCTCTAAATTGACAGCCACATTTTGGTGAAAAAAAATTCCTTCCCTTGAGTAGTTTCGAGGAAAAGAAAATCAGAAACATGAGGCGGAAAGAGGCTTGAAGGTCCACAGGCACTCAGAATTGACAAATTAGATTTTTCAGGAGCCCTTTTTCTTCATTGCACATATCTTCTATGAACTTGGCAGTCTTCCCCCCAGAGAAAGCCAAGATGAGAAATAGCAGCGCTGTGGTAAGCAGGGACTGGGGGTCTCTCTCTGCTCTTCAGAATGCACCAAGATTCTATAACATGGAGCCATATAATATCCTACCCCAGCCAAGGCATTCATTTTCCCATTTTTTAATCATTAGGGTTTGTCTATATTGATATTTGAAGGTGAAGGGGGAAAAAAACTCTAGGCCTGTGCAAAAAAGTAGCCTTATGAAAGCAGATTACATTGTTGGCCCATTAAGCTGGAATGAAAAATAGACTGTCCTTTAGAAACTGCCATAGTGGCTGCAGGAAATGTGAGCTGCTTGTTTATAGTCATTCAGAAACACACCTAAAATTTGATGAACATATTGTAGGCATAGCCTGAACGTGGATTTTTTTTTCCAAAATTAGGATTTTTTTTTGTTATTCTGGAGGATGTTGGCATGAAGATGCTTTTAAATTATGCTTTGGTTTCATTTCCTGTCTGTGATTAGCCCAAATGGAGTGCTCATTCTTCCGAGAGGAAGACCTTGTGCACAGAGATCCTTGCATTTATCTCATCCGTCTGGCTAACCGTAACCTGTGTACTTGGACCTAATGAATAAGTTGTGTTAGAATAGCAGCTGGCTTCCAGGCCTATTGAATCTGATTAACAGAGCAGGCTGGATGACTCAAATCACATAGTCTGCTTCTCCTGTTAAAAAAACAAATGACCACCAAACCCCCACCCCCCACCAAGTATTTGTATATATGTATATGTACATATATACATACATACATATATACATACACACCACATATATATGTCTTTTGGGCTTTATGGCCAACTATCTATCCCTTCCACCAAGCTGCACCTCATCTATGTGTGTGTTAAAGTTTTAAATTGCACTAAGACTTTTGGGACATCCTGTGTGTATATGTGTATATATATATAGATGTAATTTGTATAGAAACACATATAAATATATATGAATATATAATAAATAAATACACATACCCACACATCCATACATATATTCTCTCTCTATAGAAACAGACACATATAGTAAATACCTATACTATCAAAACTAGGGCAGGGAGACTGTGGGCGTTGCTCCAAGGTGATGAATTTAGAGGGTGCTGGGAACCTTTGCACAGAGTAGAAGCAAGCTAAGCAGAGTTTAGCACCTATTTAGTAGGACAAATTAATTAAAATAGGAAGCTACTGTGAACTCCTCCCTCACCTTGCTCGGGTTTCTCTCTTCTTTCCTTAGCCACAATCTTGTGTCCTGGGGTCTCTTTCTCCCTCCCCTAGTTTGGGGCAAGTTTTGTGCTGTTTGCCCCTGGGATGAATACACTTAATTTATGGTGCTTCCTCCTCTGGTGGAAAATTTTCTTAATTCAGACTTTGCCATAGGTCAGGTTTGAAAATTATGAAATAGATACGTTGTAAAGGAAGGCATAGGAAAAGGTCATTTTTCTTTCAACATGACAATTTATCCAAGGTCTTTGATGTAGTAGATTTCCTGATACATATAAATGTTTATATTACAGATCATTAACTACTTGACAGAGACTTGATTGTTAGGAAACTTTTCTAAATGAGGATGAATCAGAAATGAGAATGCAGAACTTCAAATGCACTGGGTTAATGGAAAAATGACTCCATTTGATGCACAGGTGACTTTTCCAAGAAAGGTATATGTTATTTAAAGCAAGCCCTTAGAGGCTTGAGTGGATGGACAATTGGCCTTAGAATAAGGAGGACCTTTGTTGAAGTCTTGTCTCTGATACATGTATGCCTCTGGACAAATTAATGTAGCCCCTCAGCGTCCCCAGACAACTTTCTTTCTTTCTTTCTTTTTTGGAGGCAATTGGAGTTAAGTGACTTGAGCAGGGTCCACAAAGTTAGTGAGTCTGAGGCCAGATTGGAACTCAGGTCCTTCTGACTTCAGGGCTGAGTTCTATCCACTGCGCTACCTAGCTGCCCCCAGGCAACTTTCTAAGACATTAATTTGCATAGCAGTTGCCATTCTGTATTGGTAGTGGGGATTTCCTATACCAAATCAAGTCACAATTCAGGTTCTCTCCCCCCATCAAATTAATAAAATAAAAACATGGAAAAATGGGTTAAAACATAATATGTACACACATGCATACATATATTCATAGAAGTTTTAACATTTTCCCATGTTTTTATTTTTATTATTTTTTATCAATTTAATTACTATTATATATAATGTGCATATGCATACACACAGTACACATGCACACAATATATACACGTGAATACATGACATACATATATGTATGTATATACATACGAATATGTGTGTATATATCTATATGTGTGTGTATGTCTGTATGCATATACACACACACACATGCACACCCCACAGTACCAAGTACACAGTAGGATAGAGAATAAAGAATGGACCTGTGATTTCATTGCTATAGAGTACACAATAAGAACTTAATATATAAATGATGATAGATTAGTAGAATTTTGAAATGAGGACTTTGAAATGATAGAATCTAATCCTATCATTTTGCAGAGGGAGAAAGCGAGCCTCAGAGAGGTTCTTGTCTAAGTTCATGTGGCTAGTCAGTTACAAAGATTTCAGAACTCAGAAATCATTCTTATGTTTTTTAAAAGTAAGCCCTCAAGTGTAAATTCCTTGTTTTCTTGATTTTAGGAGCAAATCAAAAGAGTTCTTAGAGAAAAGTTAGAGGTATTGTTTTTCCATCAATCTACCATTTTATCTCAGAAATTAATTTATCTCATTAGATTAATCTGGCCGGATTTATCCTTAACAAAGCCATGTTGGTATTTGCTCTCAAATTGTGAGTTTTCAAAGACTTTCAATCATAATGTTTTTTGATACTGCCCTATGATTTTTCTCTTTCTGGTAACACAACTCAAAGTGACATGTCCCCAATTTCCAGGGATGTCTCTTCCCCCCTCTTTCTTGAAGGATAGGTGTTCTGTATGACTTTTCCTCCAACCTTCAGTCATATCACTTGTCTGCTAGAAGTTCTTAGGGCTATATAATGGTACCTTTTGATTGATTTTGGACAGATCTTTCAGCATCTTTTGATATAAATCTGACCCTGCAGATTTAGACAGATTCCCTTTGTTCAGGTCATTGGTAACTTCAAGGATATTTCTTTTTGGTGGGGGTGGCTTCTTGCTTTCCCTTCTTAGGTTTTGCCTATTCCGGTAGTTGGATCTTTTCCCTAGTCTCAGAGGAAGGGCCATCCTTTTTCCTCCTAAGAGCTAACTTATCTATATCAACCCTAGATCGTATTTCTGATTCTTAAGAGAGTTGATTCTTTCTCATTTATCTCACCCTGGTCAACATCTTCAATCTTTCCTTCTCAACTGGTTTCCATCATCTAGTTTTCAGCAAATTTGGATTCCTAAATCCACAAAAACTTACTGAACCTTGTAATCCACTCTTATTTCCTCCCTATTTTTAAACCTTCCCCTCCTTCCTTCCATAGATATTAAATGATCACCTACTATGTGCTAGATTCTGTGCTGGATATTTAGGCTGCCAAACTTTGCCAATGTAGTAGTACTCTACCTCCATTTTTCTACCTATTCACTCATTTAACTCCTTGCTGGCTTTCATATCCACCATTCTCCTGAAACTGAACTTTCTGTATGGTTACCAGCTATTTATTATTACACCAAGAATATAAAGATAGGTAAAGAATATTTCCTATCCTCAAAGGACTCATATTATAATATGGAAGACAACATGAAAATAACATAGAAGATACACACAGAGTAAATGGAATGTGAGATCACAGCTGGGGTGAAAGGGACCAGAAAAGGCCTCTTGGAGAGGGTAAGATTTGAGGTGAGTTTTGAAAGAACCCAGGATAGTAAAGGTGTGGATATGAGCAAGGAGAGCATTCTAGGTATGAAGGATGAGTCAGTATAGAAAGGCACAGGGGTGAGAGATGGACTGCTGAGTGTAAGGAACAAGAAGTAGGCCAGTATGGCTATGCTATAGACTATATGAGAGAAGTAAAGTGTAAAAAACTGGGAGTGGAGCAAGGGGCTAGATTATTAAAAGCTTTAGATGACAGAGGAGATTATATTTAATCTTTGATATAATAGGGAACTACTGGATTTTTTTTTTGAGTGGTAGGTGGGTGACATAGTCAGACCTGAACTTTTGGAAAATTACTTTGATAGGCAAATGGAGGGTGAATTGAAGTAGAGAGAGACTCGAGCTAGGGAGACCAATTAGAAAACTATCAGAGTCATCCAGGTAAGAGGTAACAGGGGCTTGAACAAGGTTGATACCTGTGTCAGGGGTAGGAAAGGAGGGGGTGTATATGAGGGAGGTAGAGATAGAAATGAGAAGATTTGGTAAAGATTTGGATGTGTGACTTGTTATCAAGTCCAGTGGCCTCTCCTTTATCCTCATTCTTCTTGAACCCTCTGCCACCTTTGATATTGTTCACCATCCCTGCTCCCATTTCTTGAGGTTTCTTCTTCTGTAGCATGATTCTATATTATATTGGTTCTCATCCTATTTCTCTGACTGCTTTGGTTTTTCCTCTTGATCTTTTTTAACTCTTCTGTCTCCTTAGCTTTGGTATTTCCCATGGCTTATTCCTCAGGGTTAATTTTCTCTCTCTCAGAGAACCCTTGTAGTCTCAAGGCTTCAGATAACCCATCTATGTTGATGACTCCTAGATCTATTATCTTCAGTCCTGTCTGGCACCAGTCCTGTGTTTCATACTATGTTGTTGTTAGATACAGGAATATTTGAAAGATCTATTACTTTGAAATGATGGCAAAACTCCCCTTCGTGGGGGCCCCTTCTGTGGGTCATAGAATAAAAAGATCTACATGAGCAGATTCACCTCTCAGGGACATTGTTCTAGGGTTTAAGACACAAAGGAGTTAAATGTCAGAAGTGGGATTAGAATTTTACTTAAATATAGTATGTTCTAATCTGAACTCATCATCTTTACTGTTTACTACAAAATGAGTTCCCCTTATCAACTTCCCTGACTTTGTTGTGATGTCATTCATAGGTTGCTCAAGCCTAAAATCATAGTTTCATTTTGGATTTATCCTTTTCCTTCTTACGCTATCTCTAGGTACCATGTTTTGAAAACTGCTTAAGTCTTTCCAGGAATCTCTTCCAAATTACTCTCCATATTCTTTAGCATAAATGATCTTCTAAATGTAGAAGAGGCCTTTGGACACTGGAAAGGACACATTTTGATAGATTTTATCCTGAAAAATCTCACATGGAGATTTTTCATTGTAAATAGGGACTTGGGGGCAAGGACTTTGTAATTTTTCATTTTTGTATTTTCAGGGCCTAACACATTGCATTCTTAGCACCGTAAACATAATAGACACTTAATAAATATGTTGAATCAAATTCCATATTTAATGAAACACACTGGACTAAAACATAAATTCACTCCTTTGGGGGAAATATTAGCTGAAAAACAACATGCCAACGTTTTGAAATAATTTCTTCATAAAGAGAGTTTAATCTTAATATAAAATCTTGGAAATCCATTGATACCAAGTATTCATATCCTTTAGATCAGGGGTTTCTTAGCCTTTTTTATGTTATAGATCCCTTTGGCAATCTGCTGAAGACTTCTCAAAATAATGTTATTAAATGCATAAAATAAAATGTCTAGTATTACAGTGGAAACCAATGACATTCAAATGCATTTACCAAAATATTAAAAGTTCCAAGTTCACGGACCTCCCAGAAATCTGTCTATGGACCCCGTGGCAGTATGTGGACTCTTGGTTAAGAACTCCTGGTTTAGATAAATATGGTCCTGATGGACGGTTGTCAGGCCTAGAGGCTTTAAGAAGCCTTCAAGTCAAAAGAACAAAGAAAGCTTCACTAAGTCTGAGATACAATGCTACCTTGTCTCTGTGTAGAGCCAAGAAACATGAATCTGTGCTTATTTTATTTGAATCAAGGGTCACATTTCACATTAAATTTTATATCTCCTATTGGTTTTCTGGTCACATGCCTTTGTGTGCTTTATCAAATGTGACATCCCTCAATATCCTGTGATGTAAATTGAGGAAGTTAGATGGACCTCTGCTACTTCTTCCGGCTCTAAATTTATGATCCTCTGTTACCATAAGGGAGAGGCAGACAAGATATCTAGACCTTTCTCTTCATTACTTTGCTTTCCTTCTTTATGTTCCTTGCTTATTCTCAAACTCCTCCTTGAAATTGGGGTAGGTCAGATATTCTATGACAATATAGTCTTTTGGGGACATATCAGGCAATCAGGATAATGAAGGGCCTCAAAACAGTGCCTTGTGAGAGTCATTTAAAGGAAATGGAGATGTTTAATCTTGGAAAGGGAAGACAAGAAGGGGGTGATGCTGTGCATAACACCTTGTCTTCAAGTATTTGAAAAATTGTTATTCTTAAGAGAGGTTAGACTTGTTCTGCTTGGCTCCAGAGGGGAGAACTCTTAGCAATCAGTAATAGTTGCAAAGAATAACACTTCAGCTTGATGTAAAGAAAGAGTTACTAATAATTAGACCTCTCCAAATACGAAAAGGGCTGCTTTAAGAGATCTCATTTGAGGTCTTTACGTAGAGGTTGGATCACCACTTGTCAACAATCCTTCAGCGAGTGTTCTTGTTTGGGTCTATGTTGGAATAGATAGCCTCTGAGTTCTCTTCCATCTCTGAGTTTCTGTGATTCTGGTTCTTTGATTCTGTAATCTCCTCTTCTGGGCTGGCCAAGCCTCTGTAATTTCCTCTCAACCTATCAATTTAACGGTACTTCTCACAGTTCCCTAATGGGAACTCTGCTCTAATCAAGCAGTTCTTCTCTCTGTTCCGTCAATATACAGTGCTCATTCTCACTTTCAGAACCTTGGCTCATGATCTTTTTACCTGGGATGTATTTCCTTCAGAACCTCGGCTTATGATCTTTTTACCTGGAATGTATTTCCTTCTTTTCTCCTCTTATGCCAATCCTGTCCTCAAGGTTCAGTTTGAGTCATGAAGGCTTCTTGGGCTACTTGAAGTTTCAGTGATCCTACAGTTTAGCACTTAATTATATACTGTTTGTTACTTGTTTTGTATCAGTCATGTCTTATTAACCATGTGGTCAGAAACAATATTCCATTTTGTCAAACACAGTCTTCCACAACAGACACTGGTTGATTGGTGGATGACTCTTCTTTCCAATGAATAATGATGGAAAACAAGACTAATAGTAGCTTCTAGGTATGTAGTGCTTGGTGGTTACATATCATACTATAGGATTCGAAGTGGGAAAGGACCTCAGAGGTCATCTAGTCTAAACACCTCATTGTAAAATGGAAGAGATTGAAGTTCATTCCCACAAAAAATTCTTATGAGGTAGATAGTGCAGGTAGATAGATAGAGTAGATATTATTATCCCCATTTTAAAGAGGATGAAACCCAGTCTCAGTGAGATTAAGTGAGTTGCTCAAGGTCACATTAGTAGATAGATGGCAGAACTAGGCCTTGAATCCAGGTCTTCTTTGTAATTTTCCCTTCCATGTTCTCTCTCTCATTTCCTTTCAAGACTTTGTTCTTTCAGTGTCCATGAAACCGAACATTTTTCTCATGTTTCACAAAGAAGCAGTGTTTTCCTTAATCCTTCCTTTGTGCCTAATGTATTTAAGCAGTCATTTGCCATTTCTCTCTAGGCCTCACACATTATCTCATTTCCTGCTTTTTCTTTTCTGGTTTCTGATTTTTTTTAAAAATTCTACTCTCAGGATGAAAGTCTATCTATAAAAGGAAAGACTCAGCAGTGGGAACAGATACATTTTTTTTTCAGAAACGTTTTTCTTATTGCTCCTGTCACCAATTTCCCAAGAGGACATAGTCATCCATTATCATCAATTAATATTTACTGAGCTCTTGTCATTTCCACAGCAAATAATTTGGCTATCTGAAGTGAGGACTTTGACTGTAAAAAGATCTAAGTTCATCTACCTTAAAGAAAAATAAAGGGGAAGACTCACAGCCATTAGAATACATGAAGCACAAGCAAGAATCTTTTTGTACCAAAGGTATCTTAGAAGCAACCCTTGTACTATTTAAAAATACATCTACTGGAATAGATGCTTATAATAGAATATTTTTTATAGTAAATCATTTAATGACAGTAGCAATTGGTGATGTATGCTTCATGGGCCTTTTTTGATAAGATGGTCACATTGTACTGTTTAGAAATATGAACACAAAGGCCAAAACCCAATAACTAACAGTTAGCAAATATTTATTAAGTACCTGCTGTGTACAAGGTATGGTGCTAGGTCTTGGAGATATTACAAGTATAATGAATGAAACAATCCCTACTTACAAAGATCTTGGATTCTAATGGGAGAGATAATAAGTACGTATAAAATACTTAGCATCAATAGAAAACAAATAAATATACATGTATACAAACACACACAAAGCAGTTAAATAAAAGGTAGTTTGGGAGGGAGAAGGAGGACATTGGCAGCAGATTGACAAATAAATAGTTAACTTATAATTGTAAGAACTTATGTTGTAGAAAAAAAAGACTAATTGAAATCTATAATCCTAGAACAATTTCATTTAGGTTGCTAGCTCCAAGTAGGAAGGTTGTTGTGGTACATATGTTGCTGTGGTATAGTGGTATTTGGAGAAGGACAAACACAGGATTTGGAATCTGGTGTTCTGACTGGTGGTGGTCCACCATTTATTTAACAGGTGACTTTGGGTAAATCATGTCACCTCTCAAAAACCTCAGTTTGTTTATGTGAAAAAATGCCTATTAATTGCTTACATGCTGAACTCACAGGGTTCTTTTGAGGGTAAAATGAATAAATAATATAAAATTTTTTATAAATTGAAATGATTAATTTCCTCTTAAGCCAAAGCATTTACCAGAGTTTTATTATAAAAATACCTATTTATTGGTTGGAGTCTTATCTCATTCTCAATTTCCTTCTCACCCAGCGTAAGAAATAGAGAGAAAGCAATAGAGGATTAGGGGTACCCAGGAGCTACATGGGAATTGCAAGTTAGACTGTAAGTATGATAAGAACCAGAGCCATCACTGGCACATTTTGCACCTAGGGCAAATAGTACAAAATATCCTTGCTCTAGTCCTAGCTGTGTCCACATAGCTGCTGCCCAAGTGAAATTGATATTCCTAAAGCACATATCTGATCATATCAACTCTCTTCCTGATAAACACTATTGACTCCCTATCGCCTCCAGGATAACATATCAACTCCTCCTTGTTATTGCGAAGTTTGTCACAGCTTTGCCCCATCTGATCTTTCTAGTTCTAATAATACTATTAATAATAATGATAAAAGCTAGCATTCATATAGCACTTTAACATTCACAAAACATTTTACAATTACTAACTCTTATGATCCTCACAATAACCCTGGGAGGTAGGTACAATTATTCTCCTCATTTTACAGATGAGGAAACTGAGGCAGACAGCGGTTAAGTGACTTGCACAAGGTCACACATCTAGTAAGTGTTTGAGCTTAGATTTGAATTCAGGTCTTCCTGACTCCAGTGGAAGAAAGCCAGGCCTGAAGTCAGGAAGACTCTTCCTGAGTTCAAATCTGGCCCCAGATAATTACCAGCTGTGTGACCCTGGGCAAGTCACTTAGCCCTGTTTTCCTCAGTTTCCTCACCTGCAAAATGAGCTGGAGAAGAAAATGGCAAACCCCTCCAGTATCTCTGCCAAAAAAACCCCAAATGGGGTGATGAAGAGTTAGATGTGACTGAAGTGACTGAACAACAATAAAAACTTCTTGGGTCCAGGCTCAGGGCTCTATCTGCTGCACCGCCTTTCTGCCTTTTTTTGTAAACTACCTTTCTTCATTATTACACATTACTCCACTCTAAGTGCTCGATGATCCAGCCAATCTGCCCTTTGGTAGCTCTTCACCTGTGACACTCCATCTCTCCTTTCTGCATGTTTCTTGTCTTCCATGCCTAGAGCACATTCTCTGCTATTCTCCAGCTCTTGGAATTCCTGGTTTACATCAAGACTCAGTCTAAGCACCATTTCTCTTTCTCTTTCTCTCTCTGTCCCTCTTTTTCTTTCTCTTGCTTTCTGTCTCTGATACACACACACACACACACACACACTGGGGCAGCTAGGTAGTGCAGTGGATAGAGCACCAGGTCTGGAGTTAGGAAGATCTGAGTTCAAATCTAGCCTCAAAAGCTTAGTAGCTATGTGGCCCTGGGCAAGTCACTTAACCTTTGTGTGCCTCAGTTTCTTTAACTGTAACAGCACCTAGTTCACATAGTAAGTGCTATATAAATGTTAACTATTATAATAGTATATATACACATTCACATATATTTGTATATATACACAGATACACAACACATACATATATACAAACATACACATACCTACACGTAATATATAGACACACATTCGTGTGTGTGTGTGTGTGTGTGTGTGTGTGTGTGTGTATGTGTGTGTGTGTGTGTTTGTGTGTATCTATTGTATCTCCATTAGAATGTAAACTCGAGGACTTGGGGGAGGGAACTATTTTGCATCTGTCTTTATATGTCTGGAATAGAGCCTAGTACCTGGTACATAGATATTTAATGAGTCAGGTTTAATAAGCATTTTTTGATTGATAATGCTGCTATAATCTATCTGTACGCTCTGTCAACATCTTTGAAATTTGTGTATTCTGGGACAAATCCCCACTTGCCCTGTCCTAGCTATGGCTTGGATGTAGATGGTCACTCTCCTCACTGAAGCTGCTAAGACTGTGTGTCAGGGTCAGAGCTCACTATGGTAGAAGTGGAAGAGGAAGTTAGGAGTGAATGTTTTGATCAGTTCATGGTTTGGGATGAACAACAAGAAGAAATTAGTTTGTCTACATAATTTCATCCTTTATAATCCCTCCTATGTTAAGCATGGCTAAAATCTGGGAAGTAAAGCACTGGCTTCAGGCTGGTCCAGTGGAAAACGTGCTTGCTGAACCAGGAGTCAGAAGTTCACATCTCAGCTCTGATGTTTTCTCTCTCTGTGACCTTGGGCAAGTTATGTTTCCGGCCTCAGTTTCCTTCTCTGTAAAATGAGAAGGCTGGATTAGATGTCCTCTCTGATCCATTACCACCCTAGATCTGTGGCCTTATGTCTCAGGAGATCTTTTATTAGTTCAGAGCCACAATACTTTGTTGATCAGAGGCAAAAAAGACCATTTGTCAATTCTGAATAAGAACTGCTGCTGTTGGCCCCTGAAAAGCCCATAAAGCACCATTCTGTCATCGGATGTCCATCTTTGCAGCCCACTGCTTTTGTGGAATGTTTTAGAAAACTCTTTTATGACACACTAAAGGAAGTGACTGGTTTGTAACTAATAGCCCTCCTAGTATTTAATTTTAAGTGGTTGGAATTCAGGGCTTACAAATTGCTTTGCAAAAGCTTTCAAAGGGCATCCTGTGCCAGTTGGGATGATTTGGTCATATGAAAATATAGCCACAGCTCATTTATCCAGCCTTCTTGGGCAACAAGGCGCTACATGTAAGCAGATAGCCACCTCTTACCCTTCTCAGTTTTATCTGGTTTGTATTCTTAGAACTTTTTTGTGAGGAAACTCTTTTAAAGTTCTATCTGAAGCAGTAAGATGGGATTCAGTTCAGGTCTTCTAAAATCCCCAGGTTCAAATCCTGTATGTTCTATATGAAATCTTTCCTTTAGCTGTTTTGCCTCAAAGATTTACCTTATAGATCTATACTTAGTGGTTGATTGGTGGATGGCTTTTCTTTCCAATGAATAGTGATTGAAAATAATGGCAAACCACTCCAGTATCTTTGCCAAGAAAACCCCAAATGGGGTCACAAAAAGTTGGACATAACTAATTGACTAAATAACAAAAATTTGTGTACTACATCATAGAGTTGTTGTGAGGAAAATCCTGTAAAGTTCAAAGTGCTAGAGAAATGAGTTGTTTGGTAGAACTACATCATAAGAATGAAGGACTAGGGGCTCTCCTTTGAATAAAGGGACTATACTTGCATATATAGTTTTTGTAATATCTGTTTTGGTTCTTCAGAGAAGTTGCTTTTGTTTCCAGATTGCTTCTTATAGTTGAGGTTGCTAGGTAAGTAGCCTTCTGCCCTCTGTCCTTACCCAGCCACTTCTCTCCCTTTGTTTTTCCCAGTTCCACATTCAAATCATACCCATCTTTAAAATCCAACTCCAATGTTACTTCCTTTGTAAAACCTGCCCTGATTCTTCCTCCCCTCAAGGTGGAAATGGTCTCTCTTATTATCAAGTATTCTTAATGTCTTGTTGGTATGTGTTTTACTCCCTTTATTCAATTCTAAGTTCCTTGAGGGCAGCTAAGTGGTACGGTAGATAGAGTGCAGGGGCTGAAGTCAGGAGGACCCGAATTCAAATCCAGCCTTATACACTTACTAGCTGTGTGACCCTGGGTAAGTCACTTAACCCTGTTTCCCTCAGTTTTCTCATCTGTAAAATGAGCTAGAGAAGGAAATGGCAAATCACTCCAGTATCTTTGCGAAGAAAACCCCAAATGGGGTCACGAAGAGTTGGACACAATTGAAACAACTCGACAACAACAACAGCAACAAAGTTCCTTGAGGGCAGGAACTATGTCTTATTTATCTTTGTATATTTGCTAGCACTTACGATAGGTATTTAGTACTTACGCTAAGGCACCTCCATTATGGGTATTTAATAAATGTTTGCTGAAGATGTATGATGATGCTAAAGATCGCCATTTTCTTGATCCTATGTTGCAGCTTAAATGAATAGGTTAAACTTTCAGAAGTACATAAATATACGTTAGATATTTAATTATTTCTAAAAACAATGGCACTTGCAGCTTTTCGCATAGTTTTACTGCATAGCTTTACTTCATAGTTTGTGTTTTTTATAGAAGGCTGATTTTATATACTGTTTGCATATCTTTAATATGTTCTGTATGGCTTTAACAATGATAAATAATAAATTTTAACTTCTAGAACAATCTAAAAAAATAAATTCTTGCTGCATGAATGTCAGATGAATGAGTTTTTACCATAGCATCCTGGGTTCATGCTGCCTCTCCTCAAACCTCTGGAGATGGTTACAGTTTGGGCTGAGCCTTTGGTGAGTCAGAAGCTGATATGATTTGAGTTACCCCTGACCTTTGGTTTTGCTCTAGGTCATCTTTGAACATGAAGTTGCCTGGGGAGGGGTGGAGTGGGGAGATAATGTTTGTAGGGTGTTCTAGGTAGACCCCAGGGACTCAGTCAGAATTGAATCCATAGACCCAGTTGTTCTATTGGGTCCCAAACATTGTTTTAATCCTGGAGCTGTGCAATTTCCCTGACCTTTTAAAAAAGGGATCAGTGGTAGAGACCAGATTAGACCTCTCAGGGCCACTCTGGACTGGAATATGGTACTCAAATGCTTCATTATCTAGGAAGCATGGTCAGGTGGAAAAGAGTAATAGACTTGGAGTCAGGAGACGGGTTCAAATCCCATCTCTGCAATTTACTATGTGAACATGGACAAATAGTTTAAAGCCTAAGAGTTTCAGTTTCCTTCTCTATAAAATCGGGATGATAATAATATTGGTATTATCATATTAGTGCCAATATTGGTACTGGTATTGGTATTGGTACCAACTGGTACCAATAATATTGGTATTGTTATAAACCTTGCAGGGTTATTAGGAAAGCACATATAGACATGTGACCTAAGATGATGAATATTATTTTTGTCTTAGAATTCACCTTCTTCCCTTCATTCTGAGTCAGAACTAGACTGCTGTAGCAGTGGAATAGAGAGGTAACTGACACACTCTCTCTTGTTATAAATTAATTTACTGTCTTTAATGGGCTCTAACCTTCCTTACAAGAGAAAGTAGCATGGCATGGTGGGCAGAGCACTGAACATAGAGTCAGAGAGACCTTGGGTTTCAGTCCCACCTCAGATACCTACTAGCTATGTGACTATGATTGAAATGCTTAATCTCAGCCTGTTTCTTCATTTTCAAAATGGAGATGACAACTGTAATAATTATATCACAATGAAATAATGTATATAAATACAAGTGAAACTTGTGCATTGTACATATGGCACTTCATAGACCTTCAAGTGCTATATTAATGCCAATTTTTATATTATTATATCTCATTTCCCAGGATCCAATTATAGCTGAATATTATAATCCTGAAAATTCAAATTTCTAAGAGTTAAAAGATGAAATCAGTTATTAACCTCGATGATTTCTATTGCAGGGAAACAAAAAAGGATGGCCGTTAAAGATGTTTGGCTTTTTTTTCAGACCAAAAGTCAAAGGTATGTTATATAGATGGTAAAGAATTGGAGTGTACTTATTTCCCTAGTAATTTAATGAAATATAAATGTGGGTTAGAATGCTTTTTGAGACATGATGACATAATAATGATAGAGTGATGATATAATTAACTATAAGCAATTTGGTTATTATTCAGTTCAGATTTCATCTCCTGAAACACAGTTACTGTATTCATTCATCCTTTCCCTGCATTCAACAAGTATTGGTTAAATGCATAAGGCACATGCTAGGGGATAGGGGAAGTACATAATTAAATCTAGATGTGATTTCTGCCCTCAAGTACCTTATAAACATTGGAGTTCATGTGATTATAGAATATGAGAATTGGAAAGATTCTTTGAGGTCATCTAGCCAATTTCCTCATTTTACAGATGAGGAAATTGAGGCCCAGAATGGTTAAATGATGTGTGTAAGCCCACACAGGAAGCAATAGAAGGTACTCAGGATTTGAAATTAAAATGTGTAGCTCCAAATCCTTTAGTGTTTCCAAATGAGGACATATATTTAAAGGGATTTCCAAATATTAATCTCCTATATAAATATTATTTATTAGTATCATCACCATCACCATCACCATCACCATCATCATCATCATCATCATCTCTACTTGTGCTTGGCACATTGTAGATACTTAATACATGCTTGTTGATTGATTAATTGAAGAGGTAGAATATAAGTTGGGATTCTTAAGGATGGGAAGGATTTTTCACAGGGGATGGGTGGGTCTCTTCTCTCTATGAGAGGCAGCATGGCCAGAAAGATGAAAGTTAGGTGGGGTATTATGAGATTGGGGAAAAGTGAACAGTTCTATTTGAATGTATAAAAGGAAATGCTAAAAGATGGAAAAGAAGGTTAGAATCAGAATGTGGAAGGTCTTGAATGCTAGGCTAGGGAGTTTGCATTTTATTTTGTAAGCAGTAGAGTCATTAAAGATTTTTGAATAGGGAGATGTGGTGGTCAAACCTATAGATTCTATATGAAATCTTTCCTGATCCCTCTAGCTGCTTCTCCTCAAAAACTTACCTTATATCTGTTGCATAGATATAGAGAAAAAGATAGCTTTCATTCTTTATCTTTCTGTATCTATCTATCCATCTAGCAATCTATCTGTCCACCCATTCTTTCCTTCCTTCCTTCCTTCCTTCCTTCCTTCCTTCCTTCCTTCCTTCCTTCCTTCCTTCCTTCCTTCCTTCCTTTCCCCCTCCCTCCTTCCCTCTTTCCCTCCCTCCCTTCTTCTCTCCCTCTCCTTTTTTTTTCTTTCTGTCTCTCCCAGTGTAGTAGAGTGAACAGAGGGCTGAACCCAGAGCCAGGGAAGACTCAGGTTCAAGTTCCACCTCTGACACACACTGGCTGTGTGACCCAGGGCAAGTCTCTTAACTTCTTAGTGCTCTAGGCAACTTTTTATTTTCATTTTTAGAATGGGGTTGCCCATTTTATGTTTTTAAATTTTTTACATTAAAGTTTTATTTTATTTTTCTCAATTACATGTAAACAAACATTTTAGCATCCATTAAAAAATTTTTGAGTTCCATAGTTTCTCCTTCCCTCCATCCCTTCCCCCTCCTTGAGGAGGCAAGCAGTTCAACATAGATTATACATGTACAGTCATGCAAAACATTTCTGTCTTAGCCATGTTGCAAAAGAAAATGCAGACTAAAAAAATCCCCAAGAATAATAAAGTAAAAAAAAGTTTGCTTCAGTCTGCATTCAGACTCCATAAGTTCTTTCTGTGGAGGTAGCATTTTTCATCATGAGTCCTTTTAGGATTCTCGGATCATTGTATTGCTGAGAATAGCTACATCATTCACAGTTGATCATCATATAGTATTGCTGTACATACTATAGTATGTACTGTACACAGTGGTCTCTTGGGTCTGCTCATTTCACTTTGTATCAGTTCACAAAAATCTTCCCAGGTTTTTTGAGAGCCTCCTGCCCATCATTTCTTATAGTGCAATAGTACTCCATCACAATCATATACCACAACTTGTTCAGCCATCCCTCATTTGACGAGCATCCCCTCAGTATCCAATTCTTTGCCACCATGAAAAGAGCTGCTATAATATTTTTGTACATGTAGGTCCTTTTCCCTTTCCTTCGATATCTTTGGGGTACAGACCTAGTAGTAGTATTGCTGGGTCAGAGGGTATGTACAACTTTGTAGCCCTTTGGGCAGAGTTCCAAATTGCCCTCCAGAATCTAGGCAGCTTTTTATAAGTTGAAGAGAAGGTGTTGACCTAGATTTTTAGAGAAAGTTCTTCACCAAGTGCTCCCTACATGAAAGAAATAATAGGTCTAGTCTCTCTCTATTTTGTATGTGTATTTTTATGTACAAAGTATCTCCTCTGACAGAACGTAAGCTTCTTTTTTTGTCTTTATATTCCCAGTGCCAAACAGAGAGCCTGACACATAATAGGCACTTAATAAATGGATTAATTGACTTTTACCTTTTCCTTTAACTTACTGTCTTTGCAGCAAGTTAATAACTCCTGGTTGATTGACTTGGCATCTGCCTGGGTATGGGTGATGACAAAGAGGGAAGAATCAACTAGGACTTCAAAGTTTCCAGCCTGGATGACTGGGAGAATTGAATTGCTATCAAGAGAAACAGGACATTGTGAGGAGGGGCAGGCTTTGAATATGTTCAATGGGATGTGCCAGCAAAACATCTAGGGAGAGATGTCCAGCTGGCAGTTGAACCAGAGAGAAGAGGCTGGGCTTGGATAGATAGGTTGAAATGTCATTTGTATAGAAGTGGCTATTGATGCCACAGCGGTGAACAAGGTCACTAACTGACTGAATGTAAAGAGAAATAAACACTATCTAGTCAAACCTTTCATTTTACAGATGAATCAGAGGTTCAAGGAGAAGAAATAGCTTCTTCAAGGACACATATCTATTTAACAACACCTGTTTTTAAAAAAATAGTTACTTGTGTTTTAATATTTTGAACTTGAATTCATGCATCTGTATATTGCCCTGTAGTCTAAGGATCATTGAATGTCTAGATAGATATAGATAAACTGATAGCGATCTACATTCCTGTATAGATTAATAGATTAGGTTTTTGTCTGTATTGTTTGCATTTTAATTATGATATTGTCCTAAGAATACAATTTGTCTTTTTATAATGAGGTCATTAAGATGCTAGCTAGCTGTGGGAGACTGACTCCTGACTGCTCAGGACCTATATGGCACAGCACTGCAAGGAAAAAGGGCCAGATAGATTTTCCTGCTTTCAGTCAACAAATATTTGTTGTCTGTCTTTTACATGCGAGGCATTGGCCTTCCATTTCATTAGTAGGCCAAGGGTGAAAAAGAGGATTCCCCTAAAGGAATAATAGATAAATAGAAGTGAGTCAGGAGATTCTAGGCATAAGAGACATCTGTAGCGGTGGCACAGGCTGGAGAGTACATGGTGTGTTTGAAAGCCTAGGGAAGTCATCTACTTTGACTTTCAAAGCCTTGGGAATTATATGGTCAAGTTGAATTCCAAGTAGGAGTTTGAGGAGTGCTTGTAATGTATCCTCTTCCACTCCTTTTTGCCTTTGTAATACACTGAAGTGTGTTCATCTCCCTAAAAGAAAACAGAAAACTTGTAAATAGAGAAGGCAGAACTGAGGATTGACTCTGGGAAGATGACATTAGGGTCAGCAGCATTTCTCTCTTCAGTTTTGGGTGAAAAATCACCTATGAATTGCAATGAGCCTAATTGGGGTCCTCCTGGATCCATGGGTATTCCAGACTCCAGTCTCTAACTTTCCTTCCTATGTTCGATTCTTAACCTCTCAGGATCTTTCTGCATTCTTCAGGCTCTAGTCTATGCCTGGGATGGCTGGGGATTTGGACTGCTCATTAACATCCTACTTGGAAGGCCTGTAACTGATTTTCCACTTATTACTGGGTAGCCGGCAACACTTTCATCCTTCCATCCTGAGAGCTCCTAACAAGAATATTGGAGAATTAAAAATGAAACCACTTTGATGGCAAGGGAAGTTTATCAAATAATTTCGTAATCAGTGTAATGACCTTGAAGCAGTGATCCAGGAAGCTTGTCACCCTATGTGAGCAGAATCACATTTCAGCTCCACAGCACCATCTAGTGATGCGAGAATGAGCGAATTGGTACCAAACGAGCTTTAGCAGTGGATTAATAGAGTATTAGGGCAAGAAGGGACCTTAGAGGTCACCTGATCTAACTAGCCCCATCACTTCATACCTAGGGAAACTGGGGCACAGAGAGAGAATGACCTACTCAACATTACACAGGCAACTAGTGGCAGCATGAAGAATAGAACCATGGTTGCTTTGAATCTCTGTTCAGGGTTCATTCCACTGGGTTACTCTGCCCTGATCTGGTGGAACACTTTTTGGATATTTCAGAAGATGTTTGATTTCCATTTTAGATCAAAGAACCTCTGGGCTTTTAGAAGAGACTTCTGGGTGTCCTTCCTTGTGCTGTCTTCTCATTAGAATTGATAGACCCAGGCCCCAGAGCATGATTCTCAAAACTAATCAGATAGGTTAACCTGGGGTCATCATATTAATACACTGTCCCTATAAAGCACATTGTAAAGATAGAGGACTTTGCACATAGTATCTCATCTGATTCTCAGAATAAACTTATGAAGTAGGTGAACAGAAGTGTTAAAACCCTCATTTTATAGATGAGTTTTACAAAAGACTCTAGGATGTGCCAAAGCTAGGACTATGGCCCAGTTCTTCCCACTCTGTGTCCAGAGCTCTTTTCCCAGTGCTGGACAGAATACACATAATCTGGAAAGGACCTCAGAGGCTCCGTCCAACCCAACACCCTCATTTTTCAGATGAGGAAACTGAGGCTAATGCAATTTAAGTGACTCACTCCAAGTTTAACAAAGGTACTAAGGAGAAGAGGAGGTATTTGAACCCAAGTCCTTTGACTTATGGGGTCTTTTCACTGCCTCCCTTAAGGAGTACTTATCATGCTATAAATTCCAAGCTTTAGGATGCAGCTCTGCTACAGATCACATGTGAATAAGTGAGAGTATGGTAAGAGGGCTTTCTGCTCATAGGGAGTTGCCCGTGCTTACTCTAAGCTTGGAAGAGGCCAGACGTTCCAATCCAGGCCCCTCTTTGCAGGCTGTCAGTCACCTAACTTTTGTGAGAAACAAAATCTATCAGCACTCTATAGTATACATTTTTAAAAAGCAAAAACACTATAACATAATAGAATTCCATCGTAAAATGTCTTATTCTTCATAGGGTTGGAAAGCTTTTGGGAGAAATTATTTTATATTATATTAATAAGCAATTATTAAATTAGAATTAAGGGCTTTTTCTCTCTATTTCCTCATTCAGGGACCAGCCCCTATAAATAAGTCTCTGAAGGACATTGCTGATAGGTGAGATTGCCCAAATTGCGAACATGCTCCTAGATCTTGGGCAGGACCCCACCCATCTAGGAGATCTTATTTCTGTTTTGAGTGTAAACAGAATCAAATTTAGGTGAATTCCAGCCCCAAAGTGTTATGCCCATGTCATTGTACCCTTCCATTGGAGTTTAGGGTAACCCAGCTAATGAAGGAGAAAACTAACCAGAATGGTCTGGGTAGAGATGGATTCCTTTGTCCAGATTGTGGAACCTCATGAACAAGCCATGCTCTCAGCAGGAGGAGCTGAAGGCGTCTACCCACGCATTAATTGTTCTCCAATCAGGGTTGGTTTTCACCTGTCAGGCGCACCCCCTTTTCTAAAAGCACATAAAGGCATTTAATATCTTCATTAGATGTCTTTGGTTACTGAGAGAGGCCACTGACCATCGATTTATTTATTATCAGCTAGCATAATTAATAAATTGATTATTAATTACCCAGAAACTCTATCTCTCAGACTTTTCCTTGTCTCACTTTGAGGTCATCTAGTCATATCCTCTTAGATGAAAGATGGAAAAAAAGCCAAACCAAAACAAGACCCACAGAGGTTACAACTCATACTCTTACCTTCCTTCAAAACTCATGGATGCTGCTGCCCTTTTAAATTGAATTCTACATTATTTTCCACTCTGACTTTTCCTGAGCTTTTTTAGTGATCTGGTTGCCTTTTGAGTAAGAAAACCCCACAGTGTCATTTACAAGTAGTACAATTTCAGCCTGCTAGATCTTTGAGCAGCATTTCAGTAACAACCATGTGAATGAATGAGTTTTTTCTCTTGAAGTATATAACCACAATTGACCACATGACCTCTGAAATGCTATAATGATCAATAACATTTATGTAAAACTTTACTTTTAAAAACTGTTTTACCTTTACCTAAATTACCTCAACTGATCAGTTTTAATCTATGGTTTTTCACAACGACTCTATGAGATAGTACAAATATTATAATAGGGGAGGCAGTGTGGTATAGGGAGTCAGAGGCTCTGGGTTCAAATCCTATCTCTGATACATACTACTTGTATAACTTTAGACAGCTTACTTTCCTTCTCTGGGCCTGAGTTTCCTTAACTGAAAAATGATGGGTCTGGACTAGATGACCTCTGAGGACCCTTTATTTTACAGACAAAGAAGCCGAATTTCAGAAAGGTTAGGTAACTCGCCCAAGAGCACCCAGCTATATGGGGTGGGGTGGGGGGTGATAGGGTTATAGTCAAACTGTAACCCAGGCATTCTGATTCTCAGGTCAGACTTTTTCCCACTGTGCTACTTAGTTTTAAACCCAGGTCTTCTAAAATCAAGTACAGAGTTCTTTCTATTATATTCATCCAAAGGACTGTAAAATCCTTGATTTTACCATAGGAATATCGTTAAAAATGCCTTCTGATACTTCAGGTGTAATTTGTCAGGGAAAATAAGGCATTTTAAAGTTACATCCTTCAATTGTAGTGAGTTATTCTGCTGACTAGGAGGGATTTTTTTCTCCCGTCTTATTTAGCATTATGTGTGTTGGGGATGGGGAGAGGGGAGAGAAAGAAAAGGAAAAAAAACCCAAAACCAATTTGTTCTTAGCCAAGAAACAAGTCCATAGTTTTTTTTATTGTGTTTTCCACTAATTTCTCCTTGTTCCATTGTGATTGTGCCTATAGTGACTAGGGAAATTAGAATTCTAAGCGGAGCTGTAACTAGGGTGGAGAGAGGCCTGAACTTTTCCTAAGGGTGACAAATTTAAAGGATGCTGACTACTTGCAGCCCTTCAATAGATTAGCATCAGCACAGGGTTGCACCAAGTTAGCAATAATAATTAGTCCAACTAGAAAATTCTGAAACTGTGGGCTGTAGCAAACGCCTGTGCATTTGCTCCAGGTGCAACAGTTTCTAGTTATGGCTCTTGATAATAGGACTTAGAGATGAGAAAACTGGGGCAATGAGAAATAGAGTGAGGTACTCAAGGTTACATAAGTAGTAAGAAGCAGAGCCAGAATTCACATTCAGGTTTCCTGGCTCTGACTCTGGGGATGTTGTCACTACTCCATGAAGGCAGCTGTGGGGCAAAGGTGAGGTTAGACAGATGAGGTTGCATGATGCCCTGTGGCCTGTGTGTTTCTGTCCTTTTCACCAACCTGCTTCTCTCTTCCTGAACAGGTGCAAGTGAGTCTTTCCATTCTGTTTCTGTTCCTCGTGGAGTCATAAGCCCGAGTGCCAGATAGTGCCATGAGCTCTCAGAGGAGCCCTAATACCAACATAGTATCCTTTTTCTACCTTCATGTCTTGTCATTCTTCTCATTTATTTATCTTTTTGCTCTGATTTCAGCCAGACTGAGAACCCAGGGAGTGGTGAAACGAAAGATGTGTTTTCAACAGCTTTTGCAATTTCCAATCCATTTGGTGTTCTGAGGCCTGGATGGGAGACTGTCACTCAGGGAGCCAGTTGTTAACTCTTTGGGCCCAACAGGCAGTGAGAGGCCTGTTGTAACCAGTGAGGCATTCACATAATGAGGCTGACTTCCTTTTTGATTCTAGTTCAAAAAGCACATCATGGCTTTGTTGTTCTTTCCTATAAATGCTGTCTATTTTGACAGCCTCCTGTGACATGCAGAAGCAGCCTACTCCAAGCAAAATTAATTATAATGTTCTCAAGCTCTCCTTTTCCTTCTGTCTTTCTGTGAATTTACGGTGACGGGCCCAAGTCACGTTGTGCCCATTTTCCTTGATGTCCCTTGACAGCCTTTATCAAGGTTGCCTGAGGCATAATTGTGATGCAGACGGGTTTTGTGCCTAGTCACAGAATCACAGAATCTTATAGCTTATAAAGATCCTCAGAGGCCACCTCATTTAACCCACACCTAGGTAGAAATCCTTTTTGCAATATCTTTGACCAGTTGTTATCCAAAGTCCACTTGAAGACTGAGTGTCTGTGAGCTCACTACCTCATGAGGCAGTCCATTTTGCCTTTGGGCATTTCTAATTGTTAGGGGGCTTCTGTGATCTGTCTTAAAACTATACTATGACTTCTGGGACACCCTATATTTATTCAATGTGGTCCAAAGCAGTGGGACTGGGGGAGGGGCACAAAGTGGAAATAGCTTTTCTATTTGTTAGTTGTGTGACTTTGAGCAAGTTGACTTTATCTCTCAATGTCCTTATCTATAAAATAAGGGGGCTGGGCCTAGATTTCCTTCTAGGCCCAAATCTTAACACACTATAAAGTGCAGGGAGGCCGATTTTGATTCTACATAAACAGTAATTTCTCAACATTTAGATTTGTCCAACAATGGAATGAACCGTGGCTCAAAGGAATGAATTTCCAGTTACTAGAAATGTTTATACAGAGTAGCTAGCATAAAGAGAAGCTGGTTTATCATTTACCTGGAACATTGTAGATCCCCTCTCCTCATGAACTACCCTTTTACTGTCAAAGGCGCCATTACACAGTTTGCTGTTGTTTGTTCAATTTTGTCCTGTTCTCTGTGACCACATTTTGGGGTTTTCTTGGCAGAGATACTGGAGTGGTTTGCCATTTCCTTCTCCAGCTCATTCTGCAGATGAGGAAGCTGAGGCAAACAGGGTTAAGTGACTTGTGCAGGGTCGCACAGCTAGTAAGTGTCTGAGGCCAGATATGACCTCATTAAGACGAGACTTCCTCATTGCAAGCCCCGTGCTTTATCCACTACACCACCTAGCTGCCCTATCATTCAATTACCCAGATTTGAAAACTCAGTGTCATCTTCAGCTCCTCCCTGTCCCATTCTACATATCTAATCACTCTCCAAATCATTTTGATTTCCCCCCCCTACATTTCTTGCATCTATCCCCTTCTCCCACATACAGCTACTACTCAAGTTAAGGTCCTCATCTCCTCCTGTTTGGAATATTACAATAGCTCTCTAATTGTTTTTCCTCCTTCATGATTCCCAATTGCAAGTCATCCTTTAAATAGTGACTGGAGTGATTTTCCTAAATCACAGAGCTGATGGTATCACCTTCCTCCCAACTGAACTCCAATAGCCTTCAATTATCTCTCATTTCCAATATAAGGGCATTTGTTTGACATTAAAGCTTTTCACAAGCTTTGTCTTTTCATTCTTTATAAACTTTTTATACTTTTTTCCTCTATTCTACAATTCATCCATGCTGGCCTACTTCCTGTTCCTTGCATATTTCCAATTTTTGTGCCTTTTCAATGATGTCTTCCCATGCCTGAAACACTCTTTTCCCCGGCTTCCAACTCTTAAAATTCCTGGCTTCCTCTAAAATTCAGCTTAAGGGCCACCTCCTCTGGGAGGCCTTTCCTGGTCCCCCAAATGCTAATACCCAACCCCTCTAAGGTTTCCTTCCATCTGCTCTCTCTTGTTAGAAAATAAGCTGCTTGAGAACAGGTATCTTTTTGTTTTGTTTTATTTTGTTTTGTTTTTGTAGCCCTAGAGTTTAGTATGGTGCTTGGCATTTGTAAGCGCTTAATACATTTTTGATTGATTGCTTTCTAGTTGACAGGTATCTCCTTTAGTAGGATGTATACAGTCTCCTGGGTTTAATGAAATCAGCATTGTAAAATCCGCAAACAGGAGCACCTGGGGTACCTCACAATTTATAGAGAATTCCTCTTCTGCTTTAATTCTAGATGTGCTATGCTCCATGACAATGTTGAACACCTTTGGTGAGCCTGTCTCTATTTTATACCTTTATTTTTCTTGTTAATAAGAAGGTTGCTAAAATCATATTTATGGTTGCAGCTATCTTAAGATCACCTTGTATGATCTAAATATGTTGTTGAAGAAGAGCCTTTAAGACTGCATTTTGCTCTCCTAAGTCGAATGTTTTTTTATAGTCACCAAACCCGGTTGTAAATTGTATCCTTTACATCAGAGGCATCAGATATGCAGGCAGCTGCCTGTAATACTAGTGTGCAGCCTGAGCTCGATTAAAATATCATTGGGAAATATTTAACAAAATAAATAAAATATATATAATAAAATATAGATCATTTGAATATGTGGTTTTCTAAGTCAATATGCATTCCAAAGGGATCTTTTGTATAGTTTGATGGCCCCCATTTCTATTTGAGTTTGGCATCACTGCTCCATAGGGTAGCTAGGTGGTACAGTGGATAGAGTACAGGGCCTGGAGTCAGGAAGACTCATCTTCCTGAATTCAAATCTGGCCTCAGACACTTAGCAGCTGTGTGACCCTGGGCAAGTCATTTAACCCTGTTTGCCTCAGTTTCCTCATCTGTAAAATGAACTGGAGAAGGAAATGGCAAACCACTCCAGAATCTTTTCCAAGAAAACCCCAAATGGGGTGATGAAGAGTAGGACACAATTGAAATGATTGATCAACAACAACAACCATAGCTCTAGACCAGGGCTGTCCAACTTCAGGTTTTCATTGAAACAATAGACAACATATTTTGATTTGCCATTTTAGTGAGAGCTCTGTGGTAGCTCGGCTTCCTTTACTAAAGTATTTATGTAAATTTCCATGCTTGTGGCGGGGGGCACATTTTGGACAGCCCTATTCTAGACAGTTCATCTCAACTCTGAAGGTTTGGTCTGCTACGGAAAGCTTCTGCAGGAAACTGTGATAATCAGAGTTAAGGTCTTTCTCTTTATCCATGAATCATTTTAAAGTATCCATGATTTTTTCAGTAGGTCAGTTTGGAGATGTTATCATCACAAGAAGCGTCTTCTGTTCCTTCTCATTTTCCTAATTTAGTGTTGATTTTAATTTAATATCTCTGGGCCTCAATTTCCTCATTGGCAAATGAGGAGGTTGAACAAGGTCCCTTTCAGATCTAAAATGATATTCTATGAACTTTCTTTCTGAAGGGGCTATTCATAATATTATAGGAATGTGTCCTCTGAGTAACCTTTGATTTCTTTCATTCTTATTCTTGAACCATATTTTCAACAGCTATTTGGTTTTCACCTGTTCCCGTCTTCACATTGAAGTTATTAACTATAAAACATATATGCTGACTTTACAGGCTCTTATCATGTACCACATGCCTTTTTTTGGTGGCGCATGCTTATCATGAACATTTTAAATTAAGACCAATCATTGCAGTAATTAGGATGAGGTCTCTCTTTGAGAGTTCAAAGAATATTAAAGATGAGAAGGCTTGATCAACTTCGTCCCATTTCAGTTCCTCTGGAGGCAAATGCTTCTCCAAATGAGTGTTTTTGTGGTTGTCCACAATATGCACCTAAAAAAGACAAAGGAGAAAACTTCCATACAACTTATATGCCCAAAAGAGATTTATTTGAGGATATTCCAACTGGCTGGAGATCAGAAGGGGGGTGTTGTGGACTATCAGACCTCCATTCAAAGGAGGATAGTGGTATGGCAGCTTCCTTTGGATGGCTTCCCAACTTTCTCTTTTGTATAGGAAAAAATCTCATCTTTGAGATGTGTAAAGAGATACTCCATCTTTTTTAGTGGTTCCAGGATGTGATTGGTGTGGAACAGGGTGCCATTTATTACTTTTACTTCCAGATCTATTTTTGGGCTCTTTTGAGTACAGTAATTGGTTGAAGGATGTGAGAATATGGGATTGGAATATTTCCTCATTTACCAAAAGTTGGTTAACAGGGGGAATAAGGAGGATCTTATCTATAATCCCAAGTTGTACAAGGGCCATTTGGACCTAAATAGATAGCTATTTATGAAATTAGAATTGGGGAAGTGACAAGACTTTGTTGGCTGGTCTTAGGGGTGAAAACAAAGGAAGACAATAAGCTATTACAACTTCAAAGGATATTAGCTAATTCTAAATTGCTTGTTCAGTGCCAGGAGGGTAGTCTTGAGTTGGCCTCTCAGCATAAGGATCAAAAGCCTTTCCCCTCATTCCTTTCCCCTCAGATTCTACATATTGATACTGATTCAGATTCTGTTAAGAAGGGAGAATAAACTTCTGTTACACAAGATAATAACATAGGAGAAAGATCTTAATTATTATGAGTTGTCTAAATATGTATATGCATATGTACATTTCGTAGCAAGCAGTTCAATTATATTTCTTAGATGAATGATAGCATTGGCAATTGCAAAATTCTAAGAAACAAATATATCCTTGTATATAAGCTGGCTATTATGAAACGAATTATGGCAGTCATAGTTTAGTGGACCCTATAACACACTGTATTGAAAAATGACCAAATGTCTCATGAAATGGTGTTTCCTGTTGTCTTTGGATGCCCAATGAAACTGACTTTCCTAACTAATTTTTTTTTGCCTTCCTAATGAGAACCTTTAAGATATTCTTCTATTTATTTCCTTATATCTTCTGATTTCATTCATAGTGAGAATATCAACATTAATACACTTCACCACCTTTAGCAGTAGATCAAGTACTTGGTAATTGGATAAGGATCTCACATTTAGTGTACCGAAAGTTAAATTACTGCTGATAGATGGTTGGCTACTTGATTTTTAGAATCCTCTGCCTTCTCTTCCACCACTGTGACTGAAGAAAAGTGGGAGTAGATTGAAGAGGGTCATTTGAAATTTTTCTTTGTTTTGTGAGTTGCCATGACCAAATAATCCATCACCTCATGTCCAACTGGAGCTGAGCCTTCTATCCTTAGCTAAACTGGTCCTTGGAAAGCAGACAAATTCTGTCACTGAGACTGTTCTTGAAGCCTTTCCAGATAGGTAGAACCTTCCAGGGTTTGTCCTCTGCTATCCTTGCCTTTGAAAACCCAGTGTCTCCTTTATGACACAGTGAGGCATCAACGTAGGGCAGTTATGGAGGGGGAAAGGTTTAGGACAAGGGTAGGGTGGGGACCCTGCAACCTCAAGGCCAGATGTGGCCTTCTAGGTCCTCAAGTGCAGCCCTTTGACTAAATCGAAACTTCACAAAACAAATCCCCCTAATAAAAGGATTTGTTCTGTAAAACTTGGACTCGGTCAAAAGGCCATACTAAAGGACCTAGAAGGCCACATGTAGCCTTGAGGTAATAGGTTTCCCACCCCTGGTTTAGGAAAAGTATAATAATTGCTTCATATAGTGAGCGACAGGATTGTGTAACTTACTATCCCAAGAAACAGCTAGGCACAACATTGGAGAGAGTGCTGGACTCAGGACCAGATGAATGGGCTTTCAAGATACTTGTTATGTCTGTGACCCTGGTCAAAGTCACTCAACTATACTCAGCCTCAGTTTTCTTATCTGTCAAATGAAGGGGTTGCACTCAGTGGCCTCTAAGATCTTTTCTATCTCTAAAACTACTATCCTATGACCTATAAGAGGAAAAATAAAGAGGTAGAATGAAGGGTTTGATAAGTTCTGTTTGTTATTGTTGTTCACTTGTATCAGACTCTCCATGACTCTGTCTGGGGTTTTTCTTGGCAAAGATACTGGAGTGGTTTTCCGTTTCCTTCTCCAGCTCATTTTACAGGGGAGGAAACTGAAATAAACAGAGTGAAGTGACTTGCCCAGGGTCATACAGCTAGTATCTGAGGTCATATTTGATCTCAGGTCTTCCTGACTGCAGGCCTGCTACTCTATCTCCACTGAGCCACCTAGATGCCTTGATAAGTTCTATAATCATTTTTAAAAGATTTTTTTTGAGGCAGCATCATTTTACCCTTTGTCCACCTCAGTTTCCTCAGCTGTGAAATGGGGCTCATAATAGCCCCTACCTCCCAGCATCAAATGGCATAATGTTTGCAAAAGTGTTTCCCTTGGTGCCTGGCACATGAAAGGTATTATATAATGCTTATTCCCTTCTCTTCCCTTTGGGCAAATCATCTAATCTCTATAGTCTTCCTCATCTGTAAAATAATGGTAGGGTAGGTAATCTCTAAACTCCCTTCTAGTTCTCTTATGATCCTATGGCTAATCTTTTAATATTGATCCAATCCCTTTCTTACTGAATTTTTTAATTTTGTGAAACAACTTTTCATATTTCTAGCCTGCTGACAAATCATTGCTAGGTAATTATTACCAAATACAAAAGAAAAATGCTACCCCACACTGTGCTTCTAAAATTTCAAAACTAATTATACCTTAAGCCAAAATATAGAATTTGTTGCCTCAAGTTTCTACATGATGTCTTAATTCATAACGAGCAGCTGTTGTGTATCGTGGCAGTCAGAGACATAAGCAAAAATGAAAATCCATGTCTTAAGCCTGGTGTTGAATGCTTTCCTTCTAGCATGTGCAAATTAGGGTACATTTGAAAATGCCCAATTGGTGTAATCCATGGTGGGTACAAAGTAGAAGCTTTCCTGACCTCATTCAGCTGTTGCCGTTCAGGCAGGTTCTTGGCGGCCCCTTGACAAAATCTTATTCTAATCAAAATCTGCCTTGTCTTAAAACTCTTGGTTCCCATTCCCTTCTCCTTGCTCCAATTTTAAAATTCCCCCAGCTGCTCCTGTTAGCGGTTTAATCTTTCCAATCAACTCTTCTAACCACTTCTTGAATTTCTTCCTTCAGTGACTGTGAGCTCCCCCAGCTGCTCTTGCCCATCTTGTTCTTTTTGTATGCCAGAAAGTCTAGCCTTCAAAAGAGTTTGAGTCTCTTTATTTTGCTTTTGAGTGTAGTTTAAACGCAAATACTTATTAGCTAAAATATTTCTAAGTGTGCAGACTGTGTCAAGGAGAATTTTGTCATGCATACGACTTGGGAATGTGCAGCTCCAAGAGAACAACTGTTTTCCTATTTTAATGTGCATGTATATATGGGGATATAAACATCTATATGCTTCAATACTTCCAGGGTGAAGAATTTTATTATTGTGGTGGAAAAGGTCCATATATTTGTAGTGTGGTGTAGCTTTTGGGCTTTATAAAAAAACATTAATTTATAATGGATTCCCAATTTGTTTCTAATTATTTAGTAAACATGTTGTCTTAGGGTGGCCTATATTTGCATAGGTATTACTGACTTTGACAAGTCAGTTACAATTTATTTGTTTCCTCAAGTATGTGCAGGACATCTAAATTCATAACTAGCAGCTATTGTATATCATGGCAGTCAGGGACATAAGCAAAAATGAAAATCCTTTACTGACTTTTATTTGACAGTAACACCAAGCCTTCAGGACCCAGATGGTTGAAACACCCTGGCCTACAGTACCAAGGATGGTTGAAATTGAGATGGATTTCAAAAGGTGAAAATAGTGTCAGATCAAACCTAATATGATAACTTTAACAGGGATAAATGTAAAGTCCAGCACTGGAATTCAAAAATCAACCTCATAAGAACAAAATGGGGGAAGTACGGCTAGAAAGAGAAAAAAAGATTTGGGAGATTTATTGGACTGCAAGCTCCATATGAGTCAAAAGCAACAACATGTTCTGTGACACGATCTTATAATGGGCTAGACTAAATGACTACAGATTCTTTCTAACCCCGAGGGGAGAATCCATGATTCTGATGAAATTGGACTGAGTCCCTGCCCTCAAAGATCTTAAGTCTGGTGAGAGAGATGACCGCACAGATGACTGTGTATAATCAATGAATATGAGAGTTACCAAAGAGACTTTTGGGAGTTTGGAGAAAGAAAAAATTTCTGATTCTTCCTTATACAGAAATAATTCTTCCCTTCTGTGAATTCTCCTAGCATTTCATTCCTGCCGTACTCTTTAGGGCTATCCATTGGATTATAGTTACTTGTGGACCCATTTTATCTCTCTCTGATAGATTATATATAAAGTCTTTGAGGACAGGGATCTTGTTTCACTCATCTTTCCATTCTGAGCTCTTAGCATAATGCCCTGTAACATACAGCACTGTTTGTTGAACTGAGTTAACCCTGTAGGTGCACATATAATATTTCTCTAATTATATGCATTCATTCAACAAATATTTCTTGAGTACCCAGGATACTGGGGAATATAAAAATATGTACAATACAAACCTAACTTTCAAGGAGTTTACAAACTAATAGGAAAGAAAGATACATATGCACATAGCTGTTATGTAAGAATAGGGGACAATAATAAAAGCTAAAATTGATCTGGCACTTTAGGGTTTGTAAACTGTTTATGTACATGATCTCATTGATAACCTTGTAAGATAAGGCCTACTGGTATTATTATCCTTGGTTTACAGATAAGAAAATTCTGCAGCACAGAGAGAATAAGCGATTTGCCCGTGGTGACATGTACTGTAAGTATCTGAGGCAAGATTTGAACCCACATTCCTTCTAACTCAGAGGCTAGCACTTTCTCTACTACTTCAATATAAAGTCATAATCATAGGACCAATGGACGGGAGAAAGAAATTGAGGATGGTCATCAGAGATGAGGCAGGAAGGGGAAGGGAAGATGTAAATTGTTCTTGTTTCTTGCTCAGTTCCATATGGAGAAACTTTCTCAGGCTTTAGTTATTGGAGCTACAGAAGAGTTCTGACAGAAATGTTTATATTCTAACCACAGCCCAGAGCCCATTATTATGTACATTGATGGCTCTCAATTCTCATGAAAAATGAATATGCCTCCTTTAGCAGGCTCCCTGCTCCCAGTGCCAAAATGCCATTTTCTGGATTTAATATCAACTATTATATTCATTATTTATATTCTTATATTGCATTTATTTTTATTTGGTTTTTTAAAGTCATGTATCTGGTTATAATATAAACTACTATATATTTGGACCAGTGTCATGTCTTTGGGCTCTTCCTCTTCCCACCCTTCCTAGCCCAAAGCCATGATTTGTAAGATAATGTGCAATCTCTCCAAAATCCCATTCCATGCACAAAAGATCACAAATCATGAAAGCTTTCTATTTTTATTTACTTTTCTATATTTTGGGGGACTTTTAAATTATTGGTCTTGCTTCTCCTCCTTTTGATGCTTTGATTTTTTTAATGGACCAACATGTCCACATACATTTTATAGATGAATTCACTTTGGGAGATTCCACACTTATTTAATTCTACAAACATTTAATAAACCTCTAATCTCTGCAAAGCACTGAGTTGGCTGTTAGGTGTATAAAGTTGGAACATAATTTAGTGCTGGAAGGGAACTTAGGGATTATCTATTTCCTACCATCACCCTAATTTTATTGGTGAGGAAACTGAGGCCCAGAGAAGTTAAATGATCTGCCATGATTCCATAGATAGTGATGTTAGATGTGGATTCTGAACCTTTGGCTTCAAATCCAGCACTCTTTCTATGTCTTCAAAGAGCTTACGTTTAATAAGGGAGATGAATATATGCATATAACTATATAATACAATACAAGAGTACATGAAAGTGTGACTACCAACCTCCTAGGGCTGTCATGAGGAAACCATTATGTAAACTTTAAAGTACTATGTAAATCTGAGTAGTTACTCTTATAAGAAAAATACTGTGAAAGGTTTAAGGAAAAAAGATTAATTTTCACTGGAGGAGCAGATCAAGGAAGGCTTCATTGAAGACATGATCATTGAGCTGAGTCCTGCTGAATAGGGTGGTTTTCAGGAGGAGGAGATTTAAAAGGACATCAAATAGTACAATTTTTGGTTGGACAGAATCAGAATTTCAGAGTTAGAAAGGACCTCCAGAACTGAAAATCTAACCCATACCTAAAAATGATGTCCTCTAGGACACGCCTGTCAAGATGTTATGCAGATTTTGCTTGAAGACTCTAAGTAAGCCAGAACTCACTACTTTCTGAAGCAGCTCATTCGTTTAATTGCCAGGAAGCTTTTCATGGTAGTGAACCTAAATTTGTCCCTTTGTAACATCTTTCCATTGCTCCTGGGTCTACGTTCAATGCTAATCAGAACAATTCCAGTCTCTTCTTTCTAATTACTTGAAGACTGATCTCATGTCTGCCTAAGTCCTTCCATTATCATTTCAAGCCTCTAGGCTCAATCTGTACCAATGTGGGAATTGGGAAGTGTCAGACTAATACTTTTACTTTCTCCACTTTTATAAACTAGTCTTCTGCTCTTGGTGATATTATGTGACTATCTTTTTGAAGATGCTAAGTGAGATCTCTTCTAACTCATTCACGCTATGATTCTAGGATTCTAAGATCAGTGAAATTTTTATATGACATGTCTGGCACCAACTTTTTTCATTACCAGTTGTTAGGTATTTGTTTGGATTAGAAAAGTTGGACAGGTGCCATTTTATTTCTCTTTACTTGGTTCCTTTGATTTTTCCTTGTTTTATTTACAATTCCAGCCATGTGATTACATTTATATTATTCAAGTATCATAATGCTTATAGTTATACATCATGGAGGACCTAGATGTGCATATGTATAGATGTGACCTTTCCTTCCCTTTGGACTAGTTCTATCTCAGTTTTGTTTCATTTCACTTCACAACATGTGGACCGTCAGTCCGAACTCTTATTTCATTTTGGGGGCTGTAACTTCACCAAAAAAGCAGAAGTGGTCTATGGGTCCAAGGAATGTGGTGTGGAATAATAATTCCAAATTGGGCCAAAAACTCTTGGAAAAGATAGGATGGTCCAAGAGAATGGGTCTAGGCCAGGACTCAAAAAGGCCATGGAATATATTATAATTCAAGTTAAAAACAACCAACTTGGGTTTGGAGCATCAGCTAACTATGAGACAACTGGCTTGCTCACCAAGATGAATTTAATCCACTTCTTGTTGAAATGAATAATTACCATGGACAAGAAGCAAAAGATTCCTCAGAGCACAAGGAGAAAAGATAATTTAGCTTGCAAGAGAAGACCAAGTCCTCAAAAATATTAGCTATATGAAATTTAAAAAGGGGAGGATTTTTCTTTTTTGAGCAAAACAGATTTGGATTGTACTTTTAGAAAAAAGAAATAGGGTAAGAAGATTTCTAAGGAAGATCCCAGCTCCATCACTGCAAATGAGAAAGAAAGCTGCTACCACAGTGATCTGTATTTTGCCAAACCAGCGTCAGGCTGGAAGAAAAAGTCAACAGTCACATATAAGTTCTGATCAGACTGAGCCTCTTTAAGAGAAAAAGACTAAATAGGAAAAGGAAAAATAGAAGCTATCCATTTGGGAGTCTAGGACAAACATAAGGGCAAGACATTCTCTCTCCTCCCCCCTCCCCAAGCTGGCCCCCAAGAGAAGGTGGTAGGGGAAGAATGGAGTGCTAGGCACTTGTCAAAATGATCAGCCTGCTTGAGAAGCAGGTTAGACACCCTGCTGACAACGGATACCTGAATGCTCCTTCCCAGAAGAGACAGGTTTTGTTTGGGTATCAGGTAAACAGAACTGTGGTAGAGAGGACTCTGGTACACACCAAAAAGGGAGTGGGGAAAGAGAAGCAGGAGCAAATGGTAACAGAATACTAGAATAGAATAGAAAATAGGTTAAACACCAGAAAAGAAGAAAAAAGAATAAATGCCTTAATTTTTTGCCCAGTTTGGATTATCAGAGCACTCAAATGTAAGAATTGACCCTATGCAAAACAAAAACAAAACTTCTAGTCTGAAGTTAGAGCAAAACTTACCCAGGATGATTTGTTTACATCTTTTAACATGTCATGGATTATTGTGTTTTGCCATTTTGTTTTTCCCAGCTAAAATAATTCCTTGAAAAACTTTTAAAAATTATTATTTTTAAAATCTACAAGCATTTATATTCTTTCCCACCTACTTCCCTTCCCTCCCTAATGGAAAACATAATGAAACAAAACAAAAAACCCTTGTAAAAAGTAAGCATAGTCAAGAAAAACAAATTCCCACATTAGCCATATCAAAAAATGTGTGTCTCATTCTGTATATTTAGTTTATTACTTCTGAGGAACTTAAAAAATTATCCAAATCATGTCCCTCTAAAACAAGCTGATTTTTAGGACTCTGAACCCTATGTTGTTTGTATATGTGTACATATGTACTAGGTAGCTATGTATAGCAGTGGATAGAATACCAGGCCCTGGAGTAAGGAAGGAAGACCTGAGTTCAAATCCAGCCTTAGACACTTACTTGATTGTGACTCTGGACAAGTTGTTTAACTTCTCTTTGCCTCAATTCCCTCATCTGTAAAATGGGAAAATAATAGCATCTCTCTCCCAGGGTGGTTGTAAGGATCATACAAGATAATAATTGTAAAGCACTTAGCATAGTGCCTGATGTATATAGTAAGCACTATATAAATGTTAGCTATTACTATTATCATTACTTTTATCATCATTAATGCGTACATGCATATATGTGAAGTATTTATGCATGTACAGGGGGGCAGATATATATATTTTCCTCAAATTCCCCTTGGCAAAAATAAATAGTCTTTTTGAGAGACTTAATTTAATAAAGAATTGTAAATTGGTGCTGGAGAATGTAGCCAATTTTTTCCCAAGTAGAAATTATAGGATAGTGGCCCCATATTAACTTTTCACATAGAAGATACCATTCTTGCCCCTTCTCTTTCATTGGGCAGTAGCTACTAATTGTTCTGAGGCAGGAGTAGGTAACCTGCGGCCTTGAGGACACTTGTGGCCTTTTAGGTCTTTGGGTATGGCCTTTTGACTGAGTCCACATTTTACGGAACAAATCCTTCTATTAAGGGGATTTGTTCTGAGAAGTTTGGATTCAGAATAAGGGTCTCACTTGAGGACCTAGTGGGCAACACATGGCCCCACTCCTGTAAAAATCTGAGGTCTACTGTTGCATTAAATGCTCTGTGTAGTTTTGTTCTGGTCACTGTCCTATAAGAGTTCTTATGCATACATTGAATTTTACCCTTTCAGAGATATTTGCATTTGATGGTCCATGATGTCAAGTCAATGACAGTCCTGATATAACACTGCCAACATATCAACATAACCCTGCTCAGATCATAAAGATCAGATGTCCAACACACTATAGAAAAGAAAAAGAAAAGAGCTGAAGATTTTGGAATTACTCATTTCACATTGAAACTAGACTCATGCTTTGGTTGGCTTATGTCATTGTCATATGGAAGTTATTAGAAGTTTAAATGTTAAAAATGTTTTCCCCATTAAAAAAGGAGAAAGTAATGTGGAATCTTCAAAGACTTTGCTTAGTACTGATTACATAGAGTCTATTTGATTTGTAAGCCTACTGACTTTTGGGACTAGATGTTATCCAACTGGACTAGCATAGTGGTTTTCACACAGTAGGTGCTTAGTAAAATCTTGAGTGAATGTATTGGGTCCTTCCCCAAGGATAATTTGATCCTATGAATAGATAAATGTAACAGATGAATATAAATAAATTAAATGATTATTAAATGCAAAGCACTGTGCTAAGCATTGTGTTTACAAATGACAAAGTAAGACAATTCTAATCTCAAGGGCTTTCAGTTGCCATTTAGATGGAAAGGCACCGTTGTTAGAGTTCAGGAGCAAAGCAGATGGTGGCATTATCTTTTTTTTTTTTAGGTTTTTATTTATGTCCTCCTTCCCTTCCCCTCCCTTACATTTGTTTCCTTCCTTCCCATTTTCCCCTTTCCTTTCCCTTCCCATAATTGACCTCAGTACCTTCAAGTTCACCCTCCTGGAGAGTCATACCACATAATAAATATTTTAAAAGATGAAACAAGACGAGAAAAAAAATACCTAGCATTTATAGTAGTGCTTTGAAGTTAGGAAATGCTTTACAAATATTGTCTCATTTTATCCTTATAACAACCCTGGGACTTAGGCGTTATTATTAGCTTCGTTTTGCAGATAAGGAAACAGGCAGAGGTTGAATGACTTGCCCAGGGTCATGCAGCTAGTAATTGTCTGAGACTGGATTCAGAGATTCATGACTCCCAAGTCCAGTGCTGTATTCACTGTTCCACCTGACTGTGAGATACACTTACAGTCATACACTCTCAGAGTCTGTTTGTATACATGCATACATTTACGTACACACATATACATATAGTCTATATGTGAATATAACTGCCTATAATGGATCAATATGTCAAAAAAGTCTAAAATGCAGTGTATCCTAGTCATGAACTCCTCTGCATTGGGATAGAGTAGATGTGTCTTTTTATAGCTCTTTTTTCAAACCATACTTGTCCTTTGCAATTTTGTAGTATTTGCTTTTTTTGGTAGTTTTTTTTTTCATTTTCATTGTTGTAGTCATTGTACATATTACTTTTCTTGGTTTTGCTTACTCCATTTCGTGTCAGTACATGCAGATCTTTCCATGCTTCTTTGTACTCATCACATTCCTAATTTCTTATAGTATGATAATATTTCATTACATCATATATTAAAATTTGTTTAGCCATTCCCCAATTGATAGGCATTTATTTTGTTTTCACAAGAAGTGGTGCTGTAAATTTTTTTGGAGGGGAGGTGTATGTATAAGCCTAGTAATGTAATCTGTGGGTCAAAAGGTATGGATATTATAGTCACCTTATTTGCATAATTCAAATTATTTTTCAAAATGAGTAACAGTTCTACAATATTGTAGTAGTGTTCTTGTGTTCCCCTAATCTTTTCAACATTGACTATTCCTATCTTTAATCATGTTTGCTGATTAGCAATGAGTTAGGTTCAATCTCAGGGTGGTTCTGATTTGAATTTTTCTTTTTATTAGTGATTTGGAACATTCGTGTAATTGTTAATAGTTTGCAATTCTTTTGATAACTGTTTTTTCATATCCTTTGACCATTTATCTATTGAGATATGACTTTTGGTCATATATATCTGTTAACTATCTTGGATTCTAAATCTACTAGTAAGTAGTGGCTGGTGGTAGACAAGGAAATACTGAAAGAGCCAATGAGGGGTTAGGGATTAGTCTTCTCCACTATTAGTTCATTGGGTTTTTACCTCATTAAGGTTCTTGGTGTCTTAGAGAGTGGAGATAGCTGAAATTGCTTTGTGTCTTACATGTAATTCCTGTTTAGGAGAGGTTTGTGAGATCGTAAAGAGGAAAGTTACTGGTCCTCCATCTTGTTCATCATATGCCACAGAAATTCCATAATATATCATCTTTCATGTAATTGAACAGCTGAAAAAACTATTTCCATTTCTGAAGCTGAACAGTTTAATAGTGCCAAGGATTTTGGTGGGAAGAACTTTATTTTTCAGGTCTTTAGTAGCTTTGGCTGCTGAGGAGGCAGGGTTAGAGCACCTATAGAAGCAGTTGCCCCATCTCATACTCACAAGGGTTGGTTCTCTGGCTAATGGCTTTTGGGGGCTGGGCAGGAGGTAGAGTTGGTAGTTTTTTCCCCCTTGGCTCTTGTGCCCAGGTTTTCAACATAAAAGTCTATGGAAAATGGCCATGGCTATTGGACTTGCCTATCCCATGCTGCTTTCTTTCTCTCCCTCAGAGTGCTTTGCTGCTTCTCTTAGGCTGGTTTTCCCATCTTATGAGTAGCAGTTGTTGGGGCTGGTAAGCTCCATCTCCATAGGAGAAGCTTCCCTGGAAGATGGGTTCCAGGGCCAGGTTGGAAGCAGGACCAGTGGTCTGTGGGAGGGGGCACTGGTAGTCTCAGGGCTGTTGGACTTAATATTGTCAACATATTGATAATAATTGGTCAATGGTTAGTGTTGGTGGTAGCAAGTACCCAAGGAGTATATACGAGTACATATTGTGTAGGGAAATATAAATCCCCATGTCTGTTCCTAGGATATATTTACATTTTATTTAATAAATTAAAAAATATATTACCTTTTTCTCAGTTTTTATTCTTAACATTTCTGTAGAATTTAGCATAGTTGTTGACTGTTTCCTCTTCCTGAGTGTTCTCTTCACTCTTGGTTTCAATGGCCCTGCTCTCTCCTGGTCTTCCTACGTGTTGAACTTAATATTTTCCATTTCCTTAACTGGTTCATTATTCTCTTTCTTTTCCTCCTAAATGTGTTCCGCCAAGCTGGTTCCTTGGGACCTATTCATTACCCACACATTACTCTGGCGATCTCATTTCCTCTAATGAGTTGAAATATTATCTCTGTTATATCCAGTATCTATCTATCTATCTATCTGTCTACACACATATATACATACATATGTACATGTGTGTATGTATATGTATATACACATACATGTGTGTGTGTGTATGTTTTTTTTATTTAACATATTTAGTTTTCAGCATTGATTTTCACAAGAGTTTGAATTACAAATTTTCTCCACATTTCTACCCTCCCCCCACTCCAAGATGGCATATATTCTGGTTGCCCTGCTCCCCAGTCAGCCCTCCGCTCTGTCACCCCACTCCCCTCCCATTCCCTTTTCCCTTCCTTTCTTGTAGGGCAAGATAAATTTCTACACCGCATTGCCTGTGTATCTTATTTTCTAGTTGTATGCAAAAACTTTTTTTTTGGTTTTTGAACATCTGTTTTTAAAACTTTGAGTTCCAAATTCTCTCCTCTCTTCCCTTCCCTCCCACACTCCCTAGGAAGTCAAGCAATTCAACATAGGCCATATGTGTATCATTATGTATAACCCTTCCACAATACTCATGTTGTGAAAGACTAACTATATTTTGCTCCTTCCCAACCCATCCCCCTTTATTGAATTTTCTCTCTTGACCCTGTCCCCTTTCAAAAGTGTTTGTTTTTGACTACCTCCACCCCCATCAGCCCTCCCCTCCATCATCCTCCCCATTTTTTTTATCTTCTTCCCTCTTCTTTCCTGTGGGGTAAGATTCCCAATTGGGTATGTATGGTATTCCCTCCTTAAGCCAAATCTGATGAGAGCAATGTTCACTCATTCCCCCCTCACCTGCCCTCTCCCCTCCTCCCACAGAACTGCTTCCTCTTGCCACCTTTATGCGAGATAATCCACCCCATTCTATCTCTCCTTATCTCCCTCTCTCAGTATGTTCCTCTCTCATCCCTTAATTTGATTTTATTTATTTTAGATATCTTCCCTTCATCTTCAACTCACCCTGTATCTGCTCTCTCTCTCTCTCTCTCTCTCTCTCTCTCTCTGTCTCTTTCTGTATATATACACACACACACATAGATATATACATACATACACATTCACCCATATATATACATAAACATATATGTATGCATACTCCCTTCAGCTACCCTAATACTGAGGTCTCATGAATCATACTCGTCATCTTTCCATGTAGGAATGTCAGCAAAACAGTTCACCTTTAGTAAGTCCCTTGCAATTTCTTTTTCTTGTTCTTTTTCTTGATTACCTTTTCATGCTTCTCTTGATTATTGTGTTTGAAAGTCAAATTTTCTATTCAGTTCTGGTCTTTTCACTGAGAAAGCTTGAAAGTCCTCTATTTTATTGAAAATCCATATTTTGCCTTGGAGCAGGATACTCGGCTTTGTTGGGTAGGTGATTCTAGGTTTTAATCCTAGCTCCATTGACCTCCGGAATATCGTATTCCAAGCCCTTCGATCTCTTAATGTAGAGGCTGCCAGATCTTGGGTTATTCTGATTGGGTTTCCAAAATACTCAAATTGTTTCTTTCTGGCTGCTTGCAGTATTTTCTCCTTGATCTGGGAGCTCTGGAATTTGGTGACAATATTCCTGGGAGATTTCTTTTTGGGATCTATTTGAGAAGGCGATCGGTGGATTCTTTCAATTTCTATTTTGCCCTGTGGCTCTAGAATATCAGGGCAGTTCTCCTTGATAATTTCTTAAAAGATGATATCTAGGCTCTTTTTTTGATCATGGCTTTCAGGAAGTCCAAGAATTTTTAAATTCTCTCTCCTGGATCTATTTTCCAGGTCAGTGGTTTTTCCAATGAGATATTTGACGTTGTCTTCCATTTTTTCATTCCTTTGGTTCTGTTTTATAATATCTTGGTTTCTCATAAAGTCACTAGCTTCCACTTGCTCCAATCTAATTTTTAAAGTAGTATTTTCTTAGTGGTCTTTTGGACCTCCTTTTCCATTTGGCTAATTCTGCCTTTCAAGGCATTCTTCTCCTCATTGGCTTTTTGGAGCTCTTTTGCCATTTGAGTTAGTCTGTTTTTTAAGGTGTTGTTTTCTTCAGTGTATTTTTCGGTATTTTTTTGGGTCTCCTTTAGCAAGTCATTAACTTGTTTTTCATGGTTTTCTCGCATCCTTCTCATTTCTCTTCCCAATTTTTCCTCTACTTCTCTAACTTGCTTTTCCAAATCCTTTTTGAGCTCTTCCATGGCCTGGGACCAGTTCATGTTTTTCTTGGAGGTTTCTGTTGTAGGCTCTTTGACTTTATTAACTTCTTCTGTCTGTATGTTTTGGTCTTCTTTGTCAGCAAAGAAAGAATGCAAAGTCTGAATCTGGGTGCGTTTTTGCTGCCTGGCCATATTCCCAGCCAACTAACTTGACCTTTGAGTTTTTTGGTGGGGTATGACTGCTTGTAGACTAGAGAGTTCTATGTTTCATGTTTGGGGGGGAGGTGCCAGCTCTGCCACACCAGCACTGCTCCTTCCCCAAGAACCCCCAACCCGAACTGGGCTTAGATCTTCAGCAGGCTGTGCACCCCTGCTCTGATCCGCCACTTAATTCCTCCCACCAGATGGGCCTGGAGCTGGAAGCAGCAACAGCCGTAGCTGCCCCATCTCCGCTGCCCCCCCGGGGCTGGAAGCCGAACCGCGAACTCCTTCCACTCCCGCAGCTTTTCCCACTAACCTTCTCTTTTGTCTTTGGTGTTTGTGGGTTGAGAAGTCTCGTAAGTGCCGCAGTTCACTGATTCAGGGCGCTAGGGCATGCTCTGCCCGGTTGCTGGTCTTGTTGGTCCACGCCGCTCAGGCTGGGCTCTGCTCCACTCCATTCCCAGCTCCTAGCTCCCAGCTCTCAGCTCCGTGTGGGATAGACCTCACCCAGAGAACATCCAGGCTATCCTGGGCTGGAGCCCTGCTTCCCTCTGCTGTTTTGTGGGTTCTGCAGTTCTAGAATTGGTTCAGAGTCATTTTTATAGGTTTTTGGAGGGACTCAGCAGGGAGCTCACGCTAGTCCCTGCTTACCAGCCGCCATCTTGGCTCCGCCCCCCGCGTCTGTATGTTTTACCTCCAAATAATCTCTTTCCTGAGCTTTAGTCCCATGTCTCTTACTATTTGCTGGTCATATCTTCACCTGGTTGTCTCTACAGCAGCTCAAATGTAACATGTCCCAAGATAAACTCATTATCTTTTCTCCTAACCCTGTCCCTCTTTCCAGTGTTGCTATTTTTATTGATTATTCCACAGTTCTCCTGAAACCTCAGGATCAATCTTTGATTCTTCCATTTCTTATTTCCCATCAGTTCCAAGTTTTGTGAGTTCTGATTTATGAAGAAAGTGGGATTGGACTAGATGGTTTATCTCTAAAGTCCCTTCCAGCTCTAAACCTAAGATCCTATAAAAATACAAACTCCTTAGCCTGATACACTGAACAATATGGTTCTAATCTACCCTTGTGGTCTTAGTTCCTTGAACTATCTATTCCAGCTAATTGGGATTATTAGCTACACTCTGAACTTGTTATTCCAACTCTTGTGTCCCTGTACTTACACAAGCTGTACCCAATACCTAGAATGGAATTCCTTCCATATTATTGCGTTTCAGAATCTTTCTTGTCCTTTATGCGTCAGCGGAGCTATCACCTTCTCTATGAAGATTTCCCTGATGACCCCTCCAGTTGCTAGTGCTCTTTCATTCCCCCTCCCCCCAGAATCTCCTCTTTGCTCCATCAGACTCTGTATTCTCTATTCTGTGGATATGTTTTGTTCCTTAGTTACAGTGTAGGCTCCTCCCAGGCAGGAGCTATGTGTCTCATCTTTGAATGCCCCCTAGAGCCTTACAAACCCTCAGACAAGGCAGTAACTTTGTTGAAATGGTGTTTACCCTGCTTCTGAGTGACTCCAGGCTCACAGGCCTCATATCGGTTATATTATATATCACTTTGCCTGAAGTTTAGCCAACATTTTAATTTTCTTCTCATGGTAATAGACTGTACCATGAGTTAATTCCCCTGGCTTTCTGGACCCTGGAAAATTTACGCATTTTCCCCAACCCGTGTTTGGGGCCTCAATCCTAGTTGTATAGCTGGCTATTATATGGACTCTGGACTTGCCTATATATTTATTTTGGACTGGAGCTTTGATTTTAATCATTGAATCAATCAGTCAACATTTATTAAGAGCCTACTATGTGCCACGGTAGCTAGGTGGCACAGTGGATAGAGTGCTAGACCTAAAGTCAGAAAGACTCACCTTCCTGAGTTCAAATCCAGCCTCAGACACTTACTAGCTGTATGACCCTGGACAAGCCATTTAACCATCAATTTTTTCATCTGCAAAATGACCTGGCAAACACTCCAATATCTTTGACCGTGAAAATCCAAAATTAGTCCACAAAGAGTTGGATGCAACTGAGACAACTGAAAAAAAAACAACACCTATGTGCCAGGCACTGTTCTTCATTGGTATGAGGAATTCCTACACCTGCAGATTAACAACTCCTCTGTAGAGTACGGTGTTAGAGAATTTCTGTGACACTTAGAAGTTGAGAATTACACAGTCACAGGGTCACAAACAGGACTTGAATCCAGGCCTTCTAAAGTCTAAGACCAGCTTGCCCTGTACTGCACTAGACTGTCAGTACTTTATATACATTATCTCATTTGATTCTCATAAAAAATTTACAAGGTGAGTATAGTACAGGTATTCCTTTACAGAGAAAGAAACTAAAGCCCAGAGAAGAGGGTCACATGTCCAAGGTCATAGAGCTAGTAATCAATAAGAGCTGGGATTTGAACCCAAGTCCTTGGATGCCAAGTCCAGGCCTCTTTCTATTTCCTACATTTGCCACCAACCTTGAAAAGCAGCTTTTCCCAGATATTCTTGTCCTCAAAGGAACTGGACAGTTGGCCTAAGAAAACTTCATCAGTGCGGTAGGTCTTGTATTTCCAGCCTGAGGGAATATAGATGGTTGTTAGGCTAGGTGGTGATTTTGGCAAATCGGGTTTTTGTTCTAGGTATGTGGAAATTTTATTGGATCTGTCGGGTTCTTTGGAACTGATCTCCTGCTCTGATTTTATACAACTGGGCTCCTGTTTCTATTCCTGGATCTCCTCCACTCTGGCATCTGTTTTCTTCACTTTACTGAAAACACTCTAACCACATCATGACTCATGGGAAAAGAGAGAGTTGCTTTTCTATGGCACCTTCCTCATTAAGAGATTCTAACAGATTTTGTGTGTGTGTGAGTGTAGGGGGTGTGTGTGGTGTGTGTGGTGTGTGTGTGTGTGTGTGATGCATATTAAAAGCCGACCTCTTCTTCATTCTCTCTGCCAAACTTCTGTAAATATATGTATCTATCCCTGGTCATTCTGCAGAGGGGCTATTGCCTCTTTGCTCTGGTGGGAATTCAGGGCAAGATAGAGATGGTAGAAGGAATGTTGGGCTTGGGGTTGAAGAATCTGGGTTCGAATTCTATCTTTGTTACTTAACCGCTTGGTCTGTCTTTCCTCATTTGTAAGATGTAGTGGTAGGATTAGAAGGCCTCTCAGGTCCCTTCCAACTCGAAAGCTACAATACTAGCTGTTTGACAAGAGGCAGGCCAAATATCTCTGAAATTCAGTCTCCTCTTCTTTAAAATGGGGGTGATAATTCCTGTAGTACTTCCCTTAGAGTGTTGTTTTGAAGAGAAAATAAGGGTGCCTGGCACATAGCAGGCACTTAACAAATGTTTATTGATTGATTGACTACTATACACAGAACGTTTGGTAAACCAAAGTACCTATATAAACTATACTACTATAAACTATGTAAGTTATTCTTATTCCTAAGAGAGCGAGGTGGTACAGTAGATAGGGCACAGTGCCTGGAGTCAGGAAGACTCGTCTTCTTGAGTTTAAATCTGGCCTTAAACACTTAACCAGCTGTGTAATGCTGGACAAGTCATTTAACCCTGCTTGCCTCAGTTTCCTCATCTGTGAAATGAACTAGAGAAAGGAAACGACCGATTACTCCAGGGTCTTTGCTAAGAAAACCCCAAATGGTGTCATGAAGACTTGGAGATGACTGAACAACAAAAATTCTTATTTCCTCCATCACTCACTGTATTGTTCTCTGTCCCTTTTTTGATTATGCATTTTTTTATTTTGGGATTTGTGAAAGTTTGTAATTTTCTTCAACTGTTTTGTCTTAGCAATTTTACTCATGTTTTAGTAAGTACACTACTGCTTGATTTTCCTCTTTGGGCCTGGGGAGGATGGTGTTATGAGTTGAGCACTTGAATTAAGAGTCATGAGAACTGAGTGTGGATCTCAGCTCATCATTTGAAGAGCTGTGTGAACCAAGGTAAATTGCTTAGTTTTGCTGGGCTATCTCAATGTCCTTTCTTGTATACTTCAACTACATAATTATTAAAGTCCTTTTCACCTCAGAATTTCTATGGTTCTATCATAGGTTGTCCCAGGATGATGTATCTCCTCTACATTTATTGTGCTTAATACATATTTAATGATTGAGCCCTCTGAGATTCTTTGGTGTCTATGGGCTCTTATCAAAGAATTGTGTAGTTATCACTCAGAGCTCTGCTTTTCATTGTTTGATTAATGGCTTCCTATAGCAACATATTATTCTGACCTATTCTAGAAAGAAAACCCCAAATGAATGAAAATGTGTATGTAAGTATGTATGTATGCATGCATGCATGCATGCGTGTATATATGTGTATATGCACACTGATGAAGGCCAACCCTTGGGTCTTGGGATGTTGGGCTTCCAACACTTGCCCCCTATACCATGTGTTGGGTTTTCCTTTTCCTCAGGTAAAGTCCTTGGGGATAGGAATTATCTACTACTTGTAGGAAGCCCACCTTGTGACTTTTTGTTGGGAGAAGAGATCTCACTGTGGTGTAGTGGAAAGAACATGAGTCTTGGATCAGAAGACCCCATTGAGTCTCTACTCTGTTCCTAATCTTATGTGATTCTTAGTAAGTCATGTGATCTTTCTGGATATTAGTTTCCTTTTCTGCAACATAAAGGGATCAGACTAAATGTTCTCTAAGGCCTCCTCCAGATCTGGCCTTATGGGAATCTTGTAATTACAATATTTGTTGAATGACTGCTAACACAAATCACAGTAATTGCCATGGCACGTTTGTATCCTCAAATTTCCAGAACTTTTTTATCTATGTGTCCAAATTATATATGTATATTTTCTCCAATTTGTGATTTCATCATTTCAGGGAATGTTTGGGGGGAAGGTGTCTCTAACAATACGTGTTGGCAACTGTTGAGCAATTTAGAAAGTTGTATTAACGGACTGAGAGATTAAGTGATTTACTCAAGGTCACAGAGCCAGTATGTCAGAGGCAGGACTTGAACCCAGATCTTCTTGACTTCCAAGTTGGCTCTTTATTCACTATGGAATATGCACCAATTAGGTAATCAATAAGTATGAAGTGCTATGTTCGTATTATTGAATACTGCGCATTGCATTGGGTTTTCAAAGACAAAAGTGAAATAGTTTCTGCCCTCAAGAAGTTTTCATTCTATAATAGATATGCCTATTGCACACATATATGTACATATACACACATATTTACACGATATCATTTCATATATATACATGACATAATATTTTAGCTTATAATTTACATAGTCCTATATATTACACAAAATAAATACTGGGTAATTTTTTAAGATGGGGCATTACCATCTAGGGGGAATCACAAAAGGGTTCACATAAAAAGGTAGTATATGAGTTGACTTGAAGGAAATAGGGATTCTAAGAGGCAGAGATGAGGAAGGAGTGCATTCCATGAATGGTGGGGGAGGCAGTGTGCACAAAGGAGAGAGATGGGAAATGGAGCATAATGTTCAGGAAGACTCTGGACTCCCTCTATCAGAGCAAGGCTAGAGTTAACACAGGGCCCTGAGGGTCCCAAGGTACCCCTGAGTGATGTCTTTTCTCTAATATCATCAGCTTGACACCCTCCTTGCCCCACCCCCCACTGTCAGAAAGTGCTTTAATTTAACAAAAACTGTTTTTTGAGAGAAGGAAAGGGAGATGAACAGATCATTTCATTCTTCTGCTGTAAGAGTTGAGTTCATAAAAATTATTCAGCCAATTAATATCAATTAGCTTTCACAAAGGAATATTTCCTACAAAGATATAGCAAGAACAGAAGTACAAACACCTTCCCTCTAGCATCTGTGAGTACATCCTCCCCTATACCACCACTTCGATCCCTTGGGAGAATGGGCTCAAACTTTAAGTTAGTGTCTACCTAGTATTTTCCCAACCAAGGTAACTTTTGAGGTTATTCCTCTTCTAGCAATCTCTTTCATAGAATCAGAAGCTGGGCAGGAAAGAGTCAGATCACCATCAAGTTAAACAAAAGCTTATCAGTGTCAAAAACTTTGACAGTATATATAATAGTCCATCGTACTAGTTCCCCCACTGTGATGCCACCAGGGATGAGCTATCTTTTTAAGATTTCTTTTCTAGGACCTTCACTGTCTTTTTCTGTTATTCCAAACCCAATTTCTCTTGGTGACCTTTTCACTGATGTTGGTGTAGTCACTGTCTATAGTGTTGCCCGGGTTCCACTTAGTTTGCAAGACATCAGTTCATGCAAACCTTTTCATTTTCCTCTGAATGCCCAATATTTATTATTTCTTACTTCGTAGTCAAATTCTAGGACATTCTTACAAAGTATTATGTGTTTCAGTCTTAAAACATTGCTAATGTGGGCTTTGTTTTATTTTCTTTACTCCAAATTAGAAGCCAAGTCTGATACCTCCCTCAAGGCAAAAGAAAGACTATTGAAGCAACCACGTGACCAAATACAATACCAAGAATCACAACTAACAAAGGGACCAAGACACCCTGGACAACAGACAAAGTACCAAGGAAAACCGTACTGTGGCAAAAAAGAGCTGCTTTACCAGGCACATTGGCCGTGGGACAGAAAATAATCACAAAACAACTGACAAGACAACTTGACACTCGACCTCATATTGTACCAGCTAAAGAGGTATGACATCAGAATTTTCTCTCCTGGAATTATAGTTTATAATTGTAGCTTATTGTGGTTTTTATGAAAGTGGAAATTGACTTGGTTTGAATCCTGGCTTGATACTTTATTGTTAACCAAACACAGCTATCCAAGTAGTGGAATGGAATGCCCTGGGAGGGGGTGGAGGCCCCCTCACTGGAAGTCTTAGAGCAAAGGATGATCACTTGTTGGGGCACTGGAGAGGGGATTCTTGTCCAGGAACGGGTTAGACTAGATAAATGCCGAGATCCTTCTCACTGCTAGAATTCTGAGATTTCTTTGACTCTTAGCAAGCCTCTCTTAGCCTCAATTTTCATATGAGTAAAATGGGTATAAAAAACCTAGTTCTGCTTGTTGGCCAGGTTGTTTTGAGGAAAAAGCTTTATAATCCTTAAAGTGTGATACATATGTAACAGGGATTCTCTGGTCTTTCCCCTTCCCCATTGCCCGAAGGCCAGGTATGCTACATTTCACTCTTCTTCTAAAGTTTTCTGATACCCTTAAGGGTCTAGGAGTACTCTCTTATCTCTACTATTGGTTTAAGCTCCCACTGATTGTGGCCCCCCAGTTTTTGGAGTCTGAGCATCCCAGTTCCATTTAACAATCAGATTATTTACTTCAAAGGCATAATCAGAAGATACATACAAATATTTCCCCCAAATGCCTCAGGACCATAATCATCTCCCTTATCTTACTCTACTCGTCTCTGGGGACTGGAGGGAAATTAGATTCATAGATTAATTTAACTCCTACATAGCATTAGCACCACCAAATTCAAGTCTGGGATTGGCCCTGGGGCCCTAGCTTCTCAGGGATTCCCTGCTGGGCTTATTGCAACTGACTTATAACCAAGATCCCCACAGCTTGAACTCTCCTTCCTCCACCTGCAACTGAAAAGGACAAACAAAAGAGACTCAAAACCCAAGACTATTTCTCTGGCACATGGTCTAAGGGGAGGGAAAATTGGCTGTCACACCCTTCCTGGCTTACTTCATTATGTCTCCTCTGTGAGTGCATCAATCCTTCATTCCTGGATCTTACCAGAAAAAAAGGAATGTCCCAGTCAGGTGGTTTTAAAATTGCAGACGGTTTTGGATATGCAGCCAGTGAAAAGAGGATGCTCCTTGCCATGCGGTAAACCAGTGAAGAATATCCATACCTGTACCTATTTTCCTGTCTTCTAGAAGTAGGTCCTTAGTGTTTCCCTCATCGGTGTCTTCATCTCTCCATCTTAGGTGACCTGGGCAGGGGCCAAACAAATGCCAATATTCATGAATGTGAGCTGTCTTCAACTGAATAGCATCTGCAGTGTATCAGAATGCTTCTGGAAATACTTGAGGAAGACCCCCATCTCTCTGTTGGGAGAAGAATTGGTTTCCTTAGGTGAAAGGATATTGGATTTGGAGTCAGGGGACCTGGGTTCAAATCTTGGCTCTACTGCCTACTAGCTAGCTGTATGACACTTAACATGTCTAGACATCAGTTTCCTAATCGGTAAAATAAAAGGATCGAATTTAGTTGCCTCTAAGGTTTCTTCTAGTTTTAAAGCAATGAAGCCATGGTTTTGCCGTTTAGTCATTCAGTTATGTTTGAATCTTTGTGAACCCGTAGGAGGTTTTCTTTGGGAAAGATTCTGGAGTGGTTGGCCATTCCCTTCTCCAGTAGATTAAGACAAACACAGAGATTAAATGATTCATCTAAAACCATACAGCTAGTGAGTGTCTGAAGCTGGATTTGAACTCAGGTTTTCCTGACTCTAGGCCCTGCACTGAATCCACTGGGCCACCTAGCTACTTCCAAGGCAAACAGGGGTTAAGTGACTTGCCCAGGGTCACACAGCTAGTGAGTGTCTGAGGGTCAAATTTGAACGTGGAGTTTCCCGACTCTCCCCCCAGTGCTCTGTCTGTTGAACCACCTAGCTGCCTCTGATCGTGGATACTGATAACTGGAACTTTCTCTATACTTTGTTTCAGACCTGAATTATAATTCTTAGAGCTATCAGAGAAGGTGCTTCAGGGAAAAATGACTCATACCTATTTGGCACAAATGGTGAAAGAAAGGAAAAATATTCAGGTTTCTCTTGGTTTTGTGCTAGCTGTTGGTCTCTTCTTGACAACTTGTGTCACTCTTTAAAGAGCTTCCTAATGGAGAACAAAGTAAGAAATTTCCTCTTGTCACCTTCAGTTTACATCCTAAACCTGGTTTTATTTGGTCAATTCACAAAGTTCTAGCTTGGAACAAAGTGTTCTGTGTGATGCTTAACTTTTTTTAGTGCTTGGAAAAACCTCATATGAATGAAATGAGATTTCTGTTTCACTTTTCCTTCTGTTCAGGTAATCATCAATGTCTTAGATTTGGATCCTGTTTATAATGGTCAAGTAATAATAACTCACATTTTTTTTACATTTTATGGCTTACATAAAGCCCTTGCTTTCCTCATGGCAACCCTGTGATCAGATAGGGCAAGTCTGATTATTTCCATTTTACAGATTCAAAAACTGAGGGTTAGGCTAATTAAGTGACTTACATAGGCCCACAAAAATTATATCAGAGATAGGATTTTGACACAATTCTCTCTTGGCTCCCTCTGGTTCTCTTTCTACCATACCATATTGTCTGTCAGCATATGGTAAAAATGAAATGCCTTTTTTTTCAGGATAGAACCTCTTAAAGAGTCAACTTCCTCAAAAATATTTTAGCTTTTATTATATCTCAAAAATTCAGTCAATAAACTTTCAAGACCCCTTGTTTAGCTTTACCTCTCTTGGGGATTACGGATTATTTCTTTATTAATAAGTGTGATTTGGAGGTCTTAATAACCAAGATGTTCTTGATTGCAAGTATAGCATTCTTTTTACTATTGCATGCTGCCTCTCCATCAGTAAGTTGAGTTATTCTCCAACAGAACTAGCATCTGTATGGCTTTACTATGTGCTAGTTGCTTTCCTCATACATGGTGGCAGCATTAATATTACTATCTTATAGTAAGGAAGCTGAAACTCAAGGAGTGATCATAGATCATAGATTTAGAGCTAAAAGGGTCCTCAAAAGTCATTTAGTCTAATGCTTTATTTCACAGATGAGGAAACTGGGGCCCAGATAGGTTAAGCGTCTTGCCCATGGTTGTACAGTGATGGAGTCAGAATTTGAAACTTCAGAGCCACAGAATTTGCCGTTTGGAAGGTACCTCAGCTGGCATCCAGTCTAATCTATACTTACAAGGAATCCCTGATATAACATACCAGATAAGTATTCTGGGGCATCTAGGTGATACAGTTGGTAGAGCTCCGGGCTTGGAATCAGGAAGAGTCATCTTCACGAGTTCAAGTTGGCATCAGGCACTTACTAGTTGTATGACCCTGGGCAAATCACTTCACCCTGTTTGTCTCAGTTTCCTCATCTGTAAAATGAGCTAGAGAAGGAAACGGCAAATTGCTCCAGGATCTTTGCCAAGAAAACCCCAAATGGGGTCATGAGGAGTTGGACATGACTCAAAAATAGCAACAATATAATTGTTTACATGCTGACTCCCCCATTAGACTGTGAGCTCATTGAAAGCAGAGCTAGTTGATATTTGAGGCATCTAGGTGGTTCAGGGGATAGACTGCTGGGCTTGGAGTCAGGAAGACTCACCTTTCTGAGTTCAAATCTGGCCTCAGATACTTATTAGATGTGCAATCCTGGGGCAAGTCACTTCACCCTGTTTGCCTCAGTTTCCTCATCTGTAAAAAGAACTGGAGAAAGAAATGGCAAACCATTAAGTTTCTGGAGTGGTTGGCCAAATGCAGTATCTTTGCCAAATGCAGTCACAAAGAGTTGGATACAACTGAAAATGACTGAACAGCAACAACAGCAAATTATCCAACCTGTGCTTAAAGCCCTCCAAGCAGTGGAGGAGAAGAAATCCAGGTCCTCAGACTCGAAATTCAGTACTTTTTCACTGTACTATCAAGGGGAGTGATTTACCCAAAATCATACAGCTGGTAAATGGCAGAGCCACGCCTTCAGAATGTAACTCCCTTGTTCTTTCCACTATGAAATGCTGCCTCTTAAGATGATTTATCAAACACAGGAACTATACAAACATGATTACAAAAAACTTTAAACAAATGAAGTCAGATTTTAACAATAATAATAATAATAATATGGTATGTGAGGAGGGACCATTAGATATTATAATTCAATTTGCTTTAAATAGAAAATTTGTATTTCTGATTTGGGAGGCCCCCTCAAGTTTTTTACACATCTGAATTTGTGAGATTTATTACATGCTTCAGATGTAGATTGCACCTTTTCTTCTCCAACCTGACACATGATTTCATTGATTTTGGGAACGCTCAATGAGGAAATTTCCTCTTATCAATTCAAGTCAGTCTCTGGTCTGCAAATTAGTCTCAGAAAGTGACCTGGGGGGCACTGTGAGATTATGTGACTGGCTCAGTCACATCCAAAGAAATCATCAGAGGTGAAATTTCAATACAGGTCTCTAGAACTCTGAGGTCATCTCTTTATCCACTACATCATACTATCTCTCCTTGAATGTACCTTAACCAAACTTAATTAAATACCCAAGTACTTTAATTAAGTGAGAGAAATGGTATGGTACAGTGGAAAGTGTTCTATATTTGGAGTCAGAGGGCCTGGATTCAAATCTTACCTCTGATGCTTTTTACTTATGTGACTTTAGGCAAGGAAGTCACTTCATCTCTCTGGGCCTTGGTTACCATTTCTAGACTAGATGACCTTGAAGGTCTCTTCTGGCTTTGATTCTATGATCATGTGGGTGTAGAAGACTTAACCATGCTTTGGACTGAAGCAGAACTTCAGGATTGTGTCCCACATCCACAATACAGCACTAGGTTGGAGAACGAAGAATATAAGATGTATTGAAGTCAGAAGTAGAATAGTTCGCTTTTGGGAGGTAGTGGATTTCCCATAACTATAGGTATTTCATAGTTTTTTTTCCAGCAGTGTTTTAAAGGGGATGTCTGTTTAATTAAGGGTTAGATAATCTAGAGAGAATCAAATGGTCCTGGGTTCAAACGCTTACTTACTACCTGTGTGACTTTGTAGCAAGGTGTATAGAATGCTGAGCATAAAGTTGGGATGGCTTGAGTTCAAACCTGGCCTCAGACACCTGCTAGCTTTGTGACCCTGGGCAAGTCACTTAACCTCGGTTTGCCTCAGTTTCCTCATCTGTAAAATGGGGATAATAATGGTACCTACCTTTCAGTGTTGTGATCAAACGAGATAACAATTGTAAAATGCTCAGCACAGTGCCGGGCCCGTAGTAAATGCTATATAAGTGGTAGCTGTTTATTACTATTATGACTGTTATTATCCTCTCTGGGCTTCAGTTTACCCATCTGTAAAATGAGGCATTTGGACCACATAACTTCCGAAGTCCCTCGCAGGTCTAATAGTCTTTGATACAGGCAACATGTCATTAGAGCCAAGCATTCTTCTTCCAAGGAGCAGCAGAAGGGAAGGGGGTGGGTTGCCTTATATGACCCTTCAAGAATTTTTTGGCATCTGCTTCTATTTGTGTCTTTCAGGTGGCCTTGGGAATGAGAAACCAGTGTTTTTCAACAACAACAAAAATCATCTTTAAATCTACTTGAAGCCAATTTTTCTCCTATCATAGTTGCTTCCATCTCACATTCAGACATCTTAACAGCAAGGAAATCATGCCTGGGGGGAAACGAGCCCCAAAGCAGTAGTTTCAGCTTACAAGGAGGGTTTCAGATTTTTCATGTCCCAAATCACTCTAATTCTCTTCCTTGGTAATATTTCTTTTTACCAAACATTTAAAAGAATGAAATGTCGGTCACTATAATTAAACTCCAGAAAACTCTTCCAGAAAACTACCAATGTGTATTGAACTTTATTGAACTCCACACCTCATTCTTCTTCCAGGAGGTATGTTATGGGTGAGGTATCACTTCACGTCACTTTGGATTTTCCATGTTCTCACAAAGGGGCTTCCATTATTTCCTGTTATATCTTGTATAAGTATGTGAAAATGCTTAGGATTTTTGTTATCAGGACACATACATTTCATTTCTCTCTCTATACAAATATATTGCATATAATTGGCTGGGATTTAAATTTTGAGAGAGGATTCCTATTATCAGTATGTGTGGCGTGAAGAAGTACTTATTAAGTGACTTGCTTGGGATCACACAGCTAGTAAGTGTCTGAGGTTGGATTTGAACTCAGGTCTTCCTGATTCCAGGCCCAGCACTCTAATCCGCTATGCCATCTATACGGAGAGACAAACTTCTTTGTATATTGCTGTTTGCATGCCTTTCCCATTAGATTGTGAGCTTCTTGTGACCAAGGACTGGTTTTTTGTTTTGTTTTGTTTTTTGTTTGTTTTGTTTTCTGAGGGGCGATGGGTAACGGGGGTTGGGTTTTGTGGAGGGTTTGGATTTTTTGTTTCTCTTTGTGTCCCCAGTACTTAGCAAAGTGCCTGGCATGTAACTTAACTCTGTTTGCCTCCGTTTCCTCATATGTAAAATGAGCTTGAGAAGAAAATGGCAAACCATTCCAGTATTTTGCCAAGAAAATCTAAATGGGGTCATGAAGAGTTGGACACAATTGAAATGACTGAAAATCTCTCTCTCTCTCTCTCTCTCTCATAAATTGGAAATTATCTTACAAACAAGTTTGTCTGTCCATTTTATATATATATATATATATATATATATATATATATATATATGTATATTAAATTGAAGATTAGCTTAGAAAGGAAGGTGCTAAGATTAAGGAAGACTGGGAAAGGCCAACTGTAGAGGGCAGAACTTTGCTGAGACTTGAAGGAAGCCAAGAAGCAGAGAAAAGGAGGGAGAGAATTCCAGGTATGGGGGCAGCCCAATACTGTGTGCAAGGAACAGCAGGAAGTCCAGTGTTACTTGACTGTAGAGCATGTTGAAAGGGAAGGAATAAGTTAAAAGAAGGCTGGAAAGATAGAGAAGGGCCAAGTTATGGAAGGCTATAAAAGTCAAACAGACGATTTTATAGTTGACCCTGGAGGCAATAGGAAGCCACAGGAGTTGATTGAATGGGGGAGAGAGGAGAGTATGACATGGTCAGACTTGAACTTCAGGAAGGTCAATTTGATAGCTGAGTGGATGATGGACTAGAGAGAGACTTGAGGCAGCCAGAATAACCAGCAGGCTATTGGAGTCATCTATGCTTGACGTGATTAGAACTTCCATCAGGATGTTTTTATGGTCATAGGAGAGAAGAAGGCATGTGAGAGACATTGAGAAGATGGAAATGATAGGACTTGAAAACTGACTGGATATGGAGGGTGAGAGAGAGAGAGTGAGGCATCAAGGATAAACACCTAGGGGCTATGAGTCTGAGTGACTGAGATGATGGTGGTAACCTCAAGAGTAATAGGGAAGTTAGGAAGAGGAGAGGGTTTGGGGGTAAAGGTAATAAGGTCAGTTTTGGACATGTCATGTTTAAGATGTTTACATGACATCCAGTTTGAGATGCCCACTAGGCATTTGGATACGTGAGGCTGGAGGTGAGGAGAAAGGTTAGGGCTGGACAAATAGATCTGAGAATCAGTGTAGAGATGGCAGTTGGATTCATGGGAGCTGATAATATCACTTAAGTGAATTAGTATAGTATAGAAATAGGGTACAAGAGAGAGCCTTGAAGGATACTCATGGTTGGTGGGCCTTATGGAGATGAAATCAAGCACAGGAAACAGAGAAGGGGTGGGAGGAAGAGAACCAGGAGAAAGTGTCATGAAAACCTAAAGAAAAGAGTATTAAGGATGAGAGTGTGATCAAGTGTTAGAGGGTGTAGCAAAGCCAACAAGAATGGGGAATTGAGAAAAGGCCCCTAATTTCAGCAATTAAGAGTTCATTAATAATTTTAGAGATAGCAGTTCTGGTTGATGATGAGTTCAAAGGCCAGCCTTCAGAGAGCTAAGAAGAGAGGAAAGAAAGTGTAGGTATTGATTGTAGATGGCCTTCTCAAGGAATTCAGGTACAAACAGGAGAAAAGACAAGAAAAAAGATCACTAGCTAGCAGTAATGGGTGGATCAAATAAGGATTTTTTGAGGATGGGGGAGAAAATGGGAGTGCTTGTAGTAGGTAGTAGGGAATCACCCAGTAGACAGGAAGTCCTACTTATCTCTAGCAGTTGGCCCAGTGCCTGGCATATATTAAACACTTCATATATGCTTGTTGACTTAATTAATACTTATTAATAGTATCTACTGGAAAGTACAATTATTG